>NC_085946.1:5000000-5625000 GCF_963556715.1 Cydia fagiglandana
CTCTTTCGCTTCCTTCACTTTCATAACATTCCTCATAAACGCTCGCCGGTTTAGGGTGCTCTTGACCTGGCCTTTCTTCAGGATCTCCCCGATCTGACCAGAGAAAGTTCGCCGAGGTCTACCCCTTCCAACTCCCACTTCCACTTCTCCCTTATATATTCACTCTCTTTGTTAGTTAAAAATTAATTATTTTAGTATCATTATCGCTTCATTCCTATGAACATTGGCATTATTTCAACCTGTAGCTCCAAGCCAGGAAACGAGCCCTTTGCTAATGGTTTTCATTTCGAAATGGAGTAGTTTTGAATAAATGATTCCGTTGACGCCGAGATCTCATTCCTGCTTGCAATTATTTTAATTGATGCCTACTGTTTTGTGCGGGGTAAATAGGAGTGCTATGTTATTTATGTATACATAAATGAAATAAAGCGTGGGTTTATATTTGTTTTTTACCCCTGTGTGACGTAGCTACATATAATAAATTTTGGTAAAAATTGTAACTTTGAACGTTTCTAGATTAGGGTTGGTAGGTATTTATAAAGAAATAAGTTAATACCGGGTGTGGCCTGTAATACGAGCAAAAAATTAAACTGTAGGCTGTACTCCTCATACTGACCAACATTTGTTCAGCGACTTTAAAAAATAACTTGTGGTTTGATTTTTAATACACTTTAAAGTTTATAATAATACGAAATGTATTGCGAATTTTGTTATGTTTAAGGCGTGACAAGCAACATCAATCACAATGATATGGCGTGGCGATGGCGTCCATTGAAGATAATATTTATTTTATATGAAAAATAGGGAGTCTAAATACTTCATAATTTTTAAAAGTTGTAGAACAAATATGTCACCGTTTGAGGAGTAAAATCTATGTTTTAATTATTTGCTCGTGTTACAGGCCACACCCGGTATAAATATTTTTTCTCAAACACCAATGAAATACTGACGTTATGTTACTCGAAGTGCTTGTTTCAGTAGTTTGTAGTTAGACTGTAATCGGATTTCATAAAAAGATTGAAGGCGCAAGGCGATTTGTCTTTTGTTGCAGTGCACAACGTCATTCATTTTGATTTATTGTTTTTTTACAAGCTTTTATTTACTTTCACCTGACCGTTGTCTGTCTTGTCTGTGTGTAATCAAATCTTGCAAGTTAAATTTGATCCACTTTCCGGTTTCCGATTGAGCTGAAATTTTGCATACATACGTAAGTTAAGTCGGGTGACAATGCAATATTATGGAGTCATCGAGCTGATCTGATGATGGAGACCGGAGGTGGCCATAGGAACTATGTGATAAAACAACGAAACCTAATTGTGTTTGGGGTTTTTAGAATTGTCTAGATGAGTATTAGTTGCCTGTGGAAAGAAAAGTACAATCAGCGATAAAAGCTTGTACCAAAAATGAAATTTTTGCCAAAAACTTATTTGTAATGGCAATGGCAGGATGGCTATTAAAGACGAGCTGAAATTAAATATCTTACAATCTTTATTGTTACTAGTTGTTGTGTTGTTAATGAATAATTTAAAATAAGTATTGGAAATAAACTGGTCATGTTTAATGTTGTCTTCGCGGAAAAACAAATGAAGTCCAAAGGAATTTATTTTATAAAGAATATCGACAATTCAAAGAAAAAACACGTGATTATATTGCTTACCCAAATGAATTTGCCCGAACTTTCCTACACCCTACTGAGCATTACATTATTCACTTTTAAAACTCGAATTTGAATACGAAATGAACTCAAGTTATGTTCACGAAAGTTGCAAGTTTCCAAGTATTTGCCGAGTCGAATGGGAAATGTATTTTTCCGCGCGGTCCCGCGGGAAATCAGCGCAGTTCTGCATAAGTACAGTCGTCTGCAATTATTTTTCAGAGGTAACATACTACAAGATAGGAGACGCATTTCATTTACGTCACGTCTAAAGCACTGTAAGTGTAAAAGCTTTGTAATGACAGGTTTCTATTACATTCGGCCTGGAATACTTTAATTTTTTTATTTTTCTTTATTTTATGTTTGCCCAATTCTGACAGTGACAAAAAAATCGATATTAGCAATCTGTGTAGAGTCAAGGAGGGTACAGTGGCTCGGGCCTGTTACGCGTCAATGGCTTGAGCCACTGCACACTGTAGGTGCCCGGTTATTTTCTACCGAGCCACTGTTCCCTTCTTGACCCTACGTTTAACTGCCTATGTATTATGTATATATTATATTATACCTATCGGCATCTAGTGCCCATAACATACAAGCCTTAGTGAGTGTGGTGTGGGACTAAGTCGATTTGAGTCCCATAATTAAATATTTATTTATTTATTTAAAAGACGGCTTGTGAGTTATTCGGAGTACGATGAGTGACAGAATAATATCGAATTAGTCCACACATAGGTAGATATCCCCTACAAGTATTTATAACAGACCTCAATAGAAATCTTTCTTCTATAAAATTCATGACCCATTCGCATATATTGACCTTTTTAATCTCTAAATTCTCCAGTAAATCTTGCAGACTGTACACGACCGGCGCTGATAACTTGTTATAACATTTCACACTCAGCGGAATATATCAACGATTTACTTCCTGTGATAATGTGAACTCGAATCTATAGCAAATAACGCTTCCTTTCTAGTTTGGAATGCTAAAAATGTCTAAATCGTCATAGGTAAGTAAAGGTACCTACCCAGTCTACCCACATAATTGAAGGCAGATTAGTAGATCTGTTAGGCTATGAAACACATCAAAATCACATTAGAATTAATTAGTAAAACCTTTATCCCCATTAAATCTACTTTTCATTATACATATTACACAAATCACATGAAACTATATATATGTATATATATATATATATATATATATATACTAGATATTTATCTACTCGAGATGTTAAAAGACATCAACGCACTCATGTGGAAAAGCTTTCTGAAATATATCTTCCAATATGATCTTTAAAATATCTGTACAGGAGCCTGAGGAGCCTGGGTTCCCAAATCTGCAATGGTGGCAAATGTGTGTCCGAGATAAGAAGGCGAATCGGGATGGCAAAGGATGCTATGACCCGTTTAAATAACATTTCGAAGAAAAGGGGAATTGGTATCAAAACCAAGATCAGATTGATACGAGCACTGGTATTCCCTATCTTCCTGTATGGATTGGAAACGTGGGCTATCCTGGCCAGAGAGAGAAAAAGGATTGATGCATTTGAGATGTGGCGCTGGAGACGAATGTTGCGAATACCTTGGACGGCGAGACGTACTAATGCATCAATCCTAACCCAGCTCCGAGTGAAAACTCGTCTATCCACCATATGCCAACAGCGCATACTGTCATATTTCGGACACACAGTGCGCAGAGGCAACGAAAGTTTGGAAAAACTGATTGTGATTGGACACACCGAAGGCAGGAGATCACGCGGTCGTTCACCAATAAGATGGAACGATCAAGTTAAAGTCTCGTCATCCTCTGCTTTCTACACGGTCGTCAGAGACGCGTTGGACAGAAACCGGTGGAGACAGATCATCCGCTCCAGATGCAACCCTGATACTGACTACGATCCTCAGACATGAGGGACCGACCAAAGAGAGAGAGAGACAGGAGCCTGACACCAAAGAACGCCATGCTTCTGTCCAACGCCTTTTCTGTCCAGTCGACGGCGACGTGTTCGCTAAGATCAGTTCGCACTTCGCCTCTCCAGCGGAAAACCGTAAAATTTGTTAAATCCGAAACCAGCTCTAGCTAGCATTTTAATAGGCACGTTGATAAATATATACCAACACTACGTAAATACATAGCGACGCCACCATTTCTCAATTCCCGCTCTCATTATGCTATGTAAGTCACCAAAGCCGCCTCTGCAATTTTCATTTTAAATAAGGACTCCAAATAAAGGCGCTATATACTGGCACATAGCTCCCTAATGAGTTCCAATTTCAAAGGCAGCCTTTGATCCAGCCTTCGTTACCGCGAAATGAGGAAAAATGAAACCAGAAACAAAATAATATGGAAATGGAGGACGAGCGGACCACTTCAATCACAATGCCGCTTTGTCAATAAATATCCGGGAAATCATATTCTACTCGTCGGGACATTTGTTTGGTGAAGATATGATAATGTTACTCGTTATTTTATAACATATTTACTAGTAAGTTCATAATCTCGTCGATATCGATTGTGTAGGTACTTATAGGAATTTTTTCTTGTGTAGGTACCTACTCACCTACATACGAGTACATTAAAATCATATCAGATGGAAGTAGGCACCTTAGGTGCGGTGATTTGGATTCAAATATTACTGTTTTAATTTTTTTTTAAATACGGATTCTTTTGAACATTTTTGGTGTCTGCGGTCGTGCTTTAATTTATCGCCACTCGTTGCGAATTTCCTACTTTTCGCACTTGTATCGTAATTTCTATTCCTAAATAAATGGAAGTGCAATAGTTTTTTAACTATTTAATTGTGTAAAAACACTTTTATTTCACATACAAGTGTTTTCGCACCATACTGTAAATATACCTACTATAGGTACACGTTCCGCGGCCGGACGTGTATTTAAGTGTAATGTCGCGGACACCGTTGTAGCTCCTCCATCAGCGAAAGGTTCCCCCTACCCCACTCCATCCCCCTCCCCCCTACCGGCGGAGTCTATTTCAGGTCTGGCAATGATTGATACGAACTACTTGAGGTTGAAAGTTCTCGTATTGGTAATCGTTGAATTGAACTTTTATGACGATGGAAAAGATCGAAGAAACTACTGTTAGTCTATATCTGAATATACTGTCGTATTCGAACTTCAAGATATTCACAAGAGACGACACGTACTAGATCCATTCTAGATGCGTTATAGTTTAGATATCAACTAGTTCTCTTTTGCAGCGCAATTCGGGCAACCAATGTCACTTTTACGTTAGATAGAGTAAGATATCTATTAGATGTGAACTGGATTTCTAAGACATGTCCTGTGGAAATCGTTCAAGAGTATCTCCAGAATCGCGCAAATGTCAAATTAGACAGGTTAGATATTAAACATATCGTCATCGTATCTTGGTGATGTCTAAAAGATCTCTATTTCAAAATCCGAATCGGGCCCATAGACGAGAGTCTGCAGTTTTTCTTATGGGTCATACACATTTTATTGTATTCTTTAGTCGTTCCCGTTTTTCCTATAGACATCGAAACGTTAAGATAATCCAAAGCAAATTTTTATATACGCTGCTTAAATAAGTAAAACATGATACTCGTAAGTATATTTGGACACGGGTCGTGAACTTTTACTGAAATATCTTCAATTATTGTCAACAGTGGGTTATCTGATCCGAAGGCTTAAGAGCCAACAGGAGTGGTCATTTCTCCATACAAACTTACTCGACTGTTTCTTCCGTGGGTTTTGATGCTAGAGCAATGATTTTTTCAACATAGATTAATATTGTCAATATCTGTGTCGGACCGTTTTGCTTTACTTGATATTTTTGTTTTTTTAAGGCGCTACTCGTAGAGCCCTTCAAAAATGGCCAAAATGGCCTCATTGACTATGCCGCAATGAGTGGCGTAGTTTTCAAAACAGATATCAATTAGCCAAAAAAGCAAAACGGTCCGACACAGATAATTTCATAATCATTTAGATTTCCAAGTTTGGTTAGGATTGGTTAAGTTTTGGAGGAGGAAACAGTCGATTACGAAACTTCGATTTTTAAGATTTTTACGTAAGGATTTTTCGCCTTGTCCTTATCGCACTAGTTTTAGGAGCCGCTTCCGTTAGCGAGACGGGTATATTTACCTAAAACATTTAAAACTCAGCTCCTGTTTCGTCTTAAATATTGCTTACACATGGCATTGCAATGGTTACATTTCGGTAACAACTTCATTTATTTTGTCCACCATTTATGGTACTACCCAAAACCCCATTCTATTTAGTCATTTGGTCACTCGAAGCGTTATGAAATCTAAAATCATTTAATGATCACATTGATCAAGTCCTGTTCAAAGTTGCCGAGGGCCCCTTTTCAACATAAAATAAACAAACCTAACGTGTTCGTAGCAGTCAATGTGTTAAGTAATCAACAAAATAAATCCAGATATCAAGCACGGCAAATCGCGGCCTCGTCGTCAAATATATACTTACTTAATTAGGTACTAGTTTGTCGTGATGACCCAAAATGAGTCTTGGCCTCCAACACAAGAGCACGCCATTTTGTTCGGTTCTGCGCGAATTCACGCCAGTTTTCACTGACGCGGAGCTCCCGGAGATCTGCCTCCACTCGATCTCGTCAAATATATAAATGGAACAAAATGGAAATGTCATAAATTCGCAATCACCGCCATCGCTCGCTAATCAATCGGGGGAGACCCCGCCCTCTGAGGGCTGCAGGCACGCACTTTTCGTAGATGGGATATAGGTTTTTTCACGCGTGAGTTTGTGGGTTAAGCGTTAGAAAATAGCGGAGAGTTGCTTTTACTAAAACTGTAAATACATATTTCTATCTCGTATGTATCTTTTGGCCACTGTAATGACAACGTACAACTAGATAGACGACCGGTCTGGCCTAATGGGTAGTGACCCTGCCTATGAAGCCGATGTTCCCGGGTTCGAATCCTGGTAAGGGCATTTATTTGTATGATGATACAAATATTTTTTCCTGAGTCATGGTTGTTTTCTATATTTAAGTACATATTTATATTATATATATCGTTGACTGAGTAGTTGAGTACCCACAACACAAGCCTTCTTGAGCTTACCGTGGGGTTTAGTCAATTTGTGTAAGAAATGTCCTATAATATTTATTTAATTATTTATATTAAACGTGCTTGCGATCTGCACTTCGTTGCTACATACCTTACATCACTGATGAATGTACAAACGAAAGTAAGATGGTGTTTAAAACAAAGAATCAAACGGTCTTCATTTAACTTTTTTAATACGTCTTCAACTTAACGAGGAAGGTACAGAGAAAATCAATTCCAAAGGTGTAATAAATCAACAACAGGAAAACATCGCTAGAAAACCAGACAAATACCAATAAGGCCTAGTTACTCTGGGTTGGAAGGTTAGATGGCAGTCGCTTTCCAGAAAGATCCTGGATAACGCGAGCAAAACGATGAATAAAGCAACAACGGTTTTTTTTTCAGCATTTTAACGTCTTTTTAAAAGGCAATAATAGTTATTTGTACAACAAGAGATCAAAGTTTGATATTTCTTCGAGTGCTTATTTTGAGTCCCGTGCAAGCGAAAGATTCTATAATAGATTCACGAGCGTAGCGAGTGAATCTAATTTAGAATCTTGAGCGTAGTAAGGGATTCAAAAGCGCACGAGATGTAAATAACTTTGATCTCGTGTAGTACTTACACAACATTTTTCACCCTAAGCAGTGAGAACATACCTAGAGGGACAGAGATAATAGAACCCAAGTATCGAACTTGTATTAGACCCCGCATGTTGAAATGACACTTGAATGACATTTTGTCTCACTCAGTGAGCAAAATGCGATTTTGCTCACTGAGTGAGACAAAATGACTCAGTGACCAAAATCGCATTTTGCTCACTGTTTTTAAGAAGCAAAGTACCCTTGTTCGAGCTGCTGAGGTGAAAAATAAATAAAAGCAGATATGCTGTACATAATGTAATGTTTTATACAGGCCCGCTGTCGCTCATGTCTCAAGTCAAAAATACCCAAAATTCACGAACACGATCAATTCGGGTCGAGGAGGAAATTATTTCTAGTTGGCTGACTCGCACAACCCATGATGCAATTTGGAGGGCAATTTGCAGGAAATTACCCGAAGATTCCGACTGGTTGACTCTGAACGATTTCTGATGATGAAATAGTGCTGTGATTGTGTGTAAATTCAATGTACAGATGTCGTATACTTTTATTACATTACATATTTACTTATATACCTACACAGTCAATAGCAAAAAGGGTGTATAGAATTTTAATTAGAGAAAATGTATACCTGTAGGTACTTGCACCTAATAAGGCCCAGTTTTAAAGCTTGCTCAATTTCAAAATTTCATACTTTTATAAGTGTAAATGAGTTTAAATTTCTCGCCCATGTTTGGTTAGTACCATAGACAAAATTGCAAGTTCATATCAAAAATGAAAAAAATAAAAAATAAAATTAAAAGTGGGCCTTATTAGGCGCAAGTACCTTATAGACCATGTACATTTTTGATAGACTGAATGCAACCAATGACAAGGATGCCACAATCATAAAGTCAAGAACATTTGTTTATAGACATGAAAGTGCTAGTCATTTTAAATTTAGAATTCTTATATGCATAGATTCTTTTTGTTTTCATTTAGAGTTAGACCAAGAAAAGTCAGCAGCGATTTTGATAGCCCACGCAGTGGAAGTGTTATTTATACGTCATAATTTCATAGAAGTTTTAATATAACACTTGTACTGCGTGGGCTATCAAAATCGCTGCTGACTTTTCTTGGTCTAACTCTACCTCTCTTTAAATCATCGGACCCATTTATGTTTAATCTACTCGTATATTATAAAATTGTAATACATGGAAATAAGAGCGAGTAGAAATATAATATACAAAACTTGTTAACATGACTATCGGCTCGATTCGGGAAATGAATGCACTAGATATGAAATAGTAAAGATATATGACGTTCCAATGCAAAAGGTACCTTATGGCGGCTGGCGCCGCGATTCTGGAAATTAATTAGAGATTCACTAGATATGAAATAGTAAAGTTATGTGACGTTCCACGACAAAAGGTACCTTATGGCGGCTGTCGCTTACGTCGCATAGCGCCGCAATAATATTGGTAATCGTAAGCGCCAACCGCCATAAGGTACCTTTAGTACCGTGGGACGTCACATATCTTTACTCTATATCGTATCTAGTTAATCTCTAATTCACTTCCCGAATTGCGCCGTATAATTCTTACCTAACAATACGTACCGTAAGTACATAGCTACCCCTACCCCTAGTACCCCTTTTAAGTAATTGTGAAATAGTACAAGCGTAGCATCGAGAAAACCAATTACATGTACATAATACCTATATACCAGATAAAATAATTGAACATCAAACGAGGAAGAGGAACATGGGTTCTCTTCCCGACGTAAGCACGATGTAATACACTCAATTGTGGGAGATCAAAGCAAAGTACCTACGGCGGTGAAGTAATGACATCAAATGGAGGGGTGGCTGATAAATGCGATCTCTTCCAATCAGGAAACTGGCTGCGCGGCGGTTTTATCCATCCATTTCCAAGATTAACTTTAGCTTGAGAGAATCATGCATTTATGTATGTATTACCTACTATTTGTACCTAAATATATATTTGTTGCTTCAGTACTAGTTGGAAATATTTTCCTTCAACTTACTTACCTAAATCAATATTTCCTGGACCATCGGCAGCCTGTGGAATCCGTACAACACACAGCCGTTTTCTTTACTTATCAGTCTTATCACCCTTCTATTTTAGGTCACTGTATTGGCTCGTATGCTTGATTTTAATAATGACAATTCCTATGGACTTTATTCGTGTGTTTTCTCAACGTAACGTTGATTTTTCAATCCTTAAATTAATATTATAAACTGAAATAAATGTCATATACCAAGAAAAATTGACCAAGGCCTCCAGTGCCCCAGGCTGGAATCGAACCAGCGTCCTCTGCTATCGCGGCAGGTGCCTGAACCACTCGGTCACCGGGCCTCAGCGGCATTAGTCAAATTTTTCCAAGTACATATATGCACTTCTTACTGAAGGCTTGTGGCGCCCCCTGGCCATCTCTAAGGTAGAACAGTATAGTCCTTAAATTAATATTATTGATCCTACGACAGGAATAGCCTTTACATAAAGGTTTTTTCTTCTACATAAATATAATTCTTATTTTTATTCTTCTATTTTTATTTCAAAAGCACATTCATGCGAACTAGGTATGCAAAGGCGGATGCACTGTTATATTGATTATAGAGGTAAGACATAAAGTTAACACATTATTGCCGTAGCCAAGGAACACGTCTTCACCGATCTAATCGATGGCGCTCGCTAAAAAGGATCGAAAAAATTCCGAACTGTGTCTGGAAGAGTGTGCCCGGTTACGCGGAGAGGGCTCGAGCGCTCTTCTCGCCACTTCTCGGTACTTCTCTGTACTTCTCGGCACCATCGGCGCTCTTCGGGCGTCGCAAATCGTCGCGCAAATCGAATAACGATGAAATTCACTTTCGGTTACAGATTTTATTGTGCACTGAGAAGGCGGCTCCTTAGTTTTTTTCGTTTAAGTCTGGGGATGTGGAGTAATTTGCTCTCAGCATTACAGTTCTATTTTTTACAGGAAACTGACCATTATAAGAAGAAAAAAATTGAAATTTGGAAATTGGCACTTTATAAGCGGTAATTTAAAATTACTTCACAAATCTAAGTAAAATATTATGAATATAACTGGGAAGAAAAATATATCTTCAATATAATATCTATTTTATTGTTTATGTTTTTAATTTATTTCTTAGTTGTGTATTACGCAGAAACTAAAGCAATGAGGCTAAATTTATTATGGTACTACTCCTCCTTCCTGGCGTTATCCCGGCATTTTACCACGGCTCATGGGAGCCTGGGGTCCGCTTGACAACTTATCCCATGATTTGACGTAGGCACTGGTTTTTACGAAAGCGACTGCCATCTGACCTTCCAACCCAGAGGGGAAACTAGGCCTTATTGGGATTAGTCCAGTTTCCTCACGATGTTTTTCCTTCACCGAAAGCGACTGGCAAATATCAAATGATATTTCGTACATAAGTTCCGAAAAACTCATTGGTACGAGCCGGGGTTTGAACCCGCGACCTCCGGATTGAAAGTCGGACGCTCTTACCGCTAGGCCACCAGCGCTTTTTTTTTATTATGGTACTACAAACTTTTTTTGAAATGTCCATCTTTATATCGATTCGCCCCAAAACTTTCTGATTCCACATTTTTTCTCACGGCGCGTAACACAGTCGCCTAAAGGACCTTTCTTCCTTTAACAATATTATCCTATTATAAAAACCATAATCTCATTATCACCGGTGATGTTTCGACCATTTCACGCCCGCTCTCAAACTATAATAGGATTTAAAGCATTGTGACGATCTTATCAACATAAATACTCGAGTAGACGACATATCAAAACAGCCGAATTCAGCTGTAGGATAGAATAACTATGTAGATGACAACAATGGCTGGTCCGACAGGAGGCGGGGCATGTCAACGTCATCCTGGACACGTGGTTTTATCCTCAACGAATACTGAAAACCAGTAAAGCGCTCCATGATTGCACACTGTTTTTGCAGAGATCGAAGTTATAGTTAATCTGGTTTTCGGGTTTCGAGTAGTTTAAGGAATATAGCCAGTACACTGCCTTCACAAGTCTTCAATAGCCTTTATCTAGTTATTGTGTTGTTTACACTCGAGTTTCATCAATTGTGACAGTTCACTCGAGATGTCTGATGTTTTTAGGATTTTATACTGTTGAATGTAGTTATTTATTTTGAGCCGCTGTAGATCACTAGTAAGTAAAACAAAGATGTCTGGGAGATAGAGTCGGCATAAGCTAAATCGGCAACGATCTTTTCATGGCACAGAATTTTTTGAAATTATAACGCTTAAAATAACACTTGCACAGTTTGTGCTGTGCTATCAAAATCGCTGCCGGGTTAGATTGGTCTGACTCTAATTGTCTGTAAAAACTTGACTTTTGACCGTATATATGTACAAATGTCTTAAAAATAAGGAAAAGATGACGAAAGCTACTCCATCAAATGTTGCTACTTACAAAATATCATACCTAAAGTCCTAACCATATGACATACTCGTATTCTTATGTTATTTTATTCGTATTCTTCGTATTCTTACCTTTAAACGAGCAATTCTTTTTTATTTTAATATATATTTCGGAGATCTCGGAAACAGCCCAACGATTTCGATGAAATTTGCTATATGTGACGTTCTACGGAAAAAGGTACCTTAAGGTGGCTGGCGCTTACGTCGCATAGATCCGCAATAATATTGGAGTGGCGTTAATAATAGCGCAAGCGCCAATCGCTATAATTACCCGTGGGACGTCACATATGGGGGTTTTGGGAAGCGAAAAATCGATCTAGCTGTCTGTGATCTATGGTCTTATCTCTTGAGTTTTTATATATTTTCTGAGCAAAGCTCGGTCTCCCAATTCATACCTAAAGTTTATTTCATTTCATTTCATTTCATTTAATCATTGCTTTGTGTGTACAAAAAGATCTTATGATTATTGTATATGTTTCAACACAACCCTGTAAGGGCACGGCAATAAAATTACAAACTAATGAACTACTTAACCTAATAACACTATTAAATATACAGTAGGTAATGACCGGCCGTAGATAAGGGTGGCAGAGAGGTCGACACGAATAAAGTTCTTTAACGATATGGCATATGGAACCAAACAATTACACGACAATACACGACACCACTGACAGCATACATGCCTACTACAATTACCCATTCAACGTTCTGTATGCATTTCAAATAGTCACGTATGATTCTAAAATATTCATAAGTACCTTTACAATTTCAAATAATATAAATATTTGCCATCAATAATATAATTCACTTTGTTAATAATAACGTAGGGTTCAAATTTGCTTGAGCTTTGTTACACCCGCATCGCACGACAAAGAGTTCGAATTTCATGAAACTATTGAGTAAATAATATGCATATTTTGCGCCTAACTTGTCCCCTAGATACCAACCTAGAAGAAACCTTATGACATTCAAAATAGAGTTGATATTTGTGCTGGCAAAGTTAACAATAAAGTCATATCCACGTTATAATGGTACTTTTGGCGTGTATGTAAAGTTCTGATGGGTCATGACAGTAGGCAAGGGTTTCTTTAGTCAAGTTGACAGTTTTCACTAAATGTATTCAGACAGAATGACAGACGTGCTTTGGGTTTCACTCTTGTTATATATAAAAGGGGTTTGTGGGTTAATTTTACGTCACATACCTATATTCTGTACGTATTTTTTTATTTTTTTGGCAAAGGCTTGTATCTGTTGGTAGGAGAGAAAGATAAACTTACAATAGTCAGACCGTAAAAAGTCTGCAGCGATTTTGATAGCCCACGCAGTGCAAGTGTCACTTTAAACGTCAAACTTGTTTGAAATATGACGTATAATAAATAAAAATAAAATAAAACAGCCTTTAATTCAACACAATTCTGAGCGGTCCTGCGCTACCTCTTGCCATTTGTGCGGTATGGTGTCGGTGACGTCATCGACCCATCTTGTGGTTGGTCTGCCAGGTTTTCTTTTTCCTTGTGGCCCTTTCCAAAGTGTCACACGTTTGGTCCATTTTTGGTCGCTCATTCTCGCTATATGGCCTGCCCATTGCCATTTCATTTTCAGACAGTGTTCTAATGCGTCGATGACTCTCGTTCTCTCTCTTATTTTTGTGTTATGACGTATACATAACACTTATATTGCGTGGGCTATCAAATCCGCTGCAGACTTTGGTGCGACTGTATAACTGTATTTCTGAAATCACATAAAAATACTGATCTCCATACAGTTATCGAATTGATCTTTAGTATGAAACACGTGATTTTCTTTTGCAATTTCAGGGTTGTCCTCACGACAAAAGTTGAAGTAATGAATCCGGATAAAATAATTAAATCTTTATAGAATTTCGCAGTATAAGTTTTGAAATACCTATATCAAAAACATATTTCATAATATTCATACGGCGGTTTTTAACGGCCTCCTAGCCTATTCGGTAGTGACCCTGCCTACGAAGCAGGAGGTCCCGGGTTCGAATCCTGGTAAGGGCATTTATTTGTGTGTTCATTACAAATATTTGTTCCTGAGTTATGGATGTTTTCTATGTATATAAGTATTTACATATATGTGTATATTATATATATCGTCGTCTAGTACCCACAACGCAAGCCTTATTGAACTTACTGTGGGACTAGGTCGATCTGTGTAGAATTGTCCTATAATATATATTTTTTTATTCATAACAACAACAAAAATAGTATGTTTACTTAATAAGTAAACTATTCTCACCAAAACAAATTGAATAATACAAAATTAAGCAACACTCGCTATTGTTTGACACAAACAAAAAATACAGGCGTCGTCAACCCGTCAAACTAACGATCGATTAATAGTTTTTGTTGTGAAATTCGATAATTGCTTGACACCGCGGCAATCTGATCGAACTTATCTTGCATAAAACAGAAACGAAAAGCGACCTTAAACGGTGAACTTAAAGTTTAAATCGCCTTGTTTGATAGAGCAGATGTTTGTAACTCTGTGGGTTGGAGGGGGGAATATACAAATAAACATTCGTTGGGGCATTATCGTTCATCTACATAATAAGCGAAGCCTTTTTATTACACAGGGGGTTGTATGGGGGAGGGAGATTATGAATGTGATTAGGAATAAAGGTACCTGCAGGGGTGAAAATTATAATGGTGGATTGGTTATTATGTAAAATAATTAATAAATGCTATTGTTACTTATTGTTCTATAGAACTCTGCTGCATATCAAGAAATATATTGGTAAAAGCAATAATGCTACTATTTAGAATTTTTTAATGCAAAATTAAGCTAAGCATTAGTACCTAGTTGGTACCTAGTAATTAGACTCGTTAGTTTAAAATAAAAATTACGTATATACGCTACATTTTTTGTGTATTTCTATAGAATTGCCAGAACACAATAGAGGCTACGTCCAGTTTACAAAATATTAACTATCAAATATATCTACGTCATAATAATTTTCATCACATCGACTGGTAAAGGCTGTCTTGACTGTTTAAAAACCGATAGCAAAGTTGCATTTGATTCACCTGTGAGGTAAAGTAATAAAATTCAAATTTTGAGTTGTTTCCTTATGTTTGCTGATTGAATTGACTTTTAAATTATGATTTTGAATGATACATATTTAATAACATTCATTTGGATTTGTTTTTGTTTGATATCTTACAGTTAATATATTTTCTTCGGGTTGGTGTGGTGTCACAGTGTGACACATTTTGTTTAACCATCGTAAAACAAATAACTATTGTTAGCACAGTTTGTTAGATATGACTGTAATCACGATATTGTTTTAGTAAACTTAGCTACGGAGCTACATGTGTAGCGCGGCCTACGCGAGTCGTAGCCACCGCACCGAGCGTAGCTGGTTCTACGTGTCGCCTTTGTTTTAGGGCGGGCAGGTGCATACGTCTACGAAAGCGCAAATCTATATTGTTTTCACTCTTTTACTAAGCTTCACTATGTATGTTTTTATAGTTATTACATCGCATGTATGCCTAAAAATATTTTAATAATTTTAGGTATTAAAATAAATTTTAAAAAGAACCGCTTTTTGTATACATGTAATTCGGTAACAATGCAACTTAGGTACCAAAAGTTGATCTGGTGATGGAAACTGAAAGTTAACATAGAGCTATAATTAAAACAACGTAATAGCCTTTCAGTTTGAGCTCATTAGAAAAATGACTTTATATACCTACATAAGGACTGTTCATTTTATTAAGCGGACACACAAAAAAGTATAAATTACATTTTTCTAATTCTGGAATCGCTTTATTTAGATAAATATAATAAAAACGGAAACCAACGCAAAACATTTTAATGTAAATATAGTATAATATAATAACATCGGTAAGATTTTCGTACTTTTACACGGTTGCGCCGTTCAAGTGCCTGCACATCAATTTTTGACACTTTTTGACAAGTTGTAAACAACATTCGTTTGAATTCTTTCAATGTTTTAGCTTCTCATCTACCCTTTTTTAAGTGCATCTTCACATTGGTCTAGTGTCACTCGATGGAGTGGAGCTCCGGGCAATTAGATGAGTTGACTTGTTTTTGAACGAAATCAATGTTTTTCAAATTCAGTAGCTTTACTTTCTGACCAGCATAGTGGGCACTTGCCAAATCAGGCCGAAATGAAGAGGTGACATTATGCGTCTGATAGACGGAAAGTACTCGTTATTAGATGCATTATTTTCTGTAAATGTCGCAACCAAAGTTCATGTCGCAAAATAGAACAAACTTTTTAAGGCCACAGGAACCAATTGCCTGCCAGACAAGGACTTTCTTCATGAATTGGTTAATTTTGATGTTACTCTCCTCGTCGAATATATGATCTTCTACAACGGCATGGTAGCATCAGGGCCATTGGTAACGTACTACAGCAACATTTTACGCATTTTCCGTTGTCCATTAAAATGCTACGAAATTTATCTTAATGTAAAATGTAGTACAGTTTGACGCTTCTTTTTTTCGATTGCTTTCGCTGCTCTGTAATTATTTTGTCCATTTTTTTCTTTCTATGGGTCCATTTATTGTACATACTTCTTATATTTTAATCTGTGCCTACTCTAACGCCTGCTGTCTTAGGAATTTCGCGAACCGATAAGTAATTTATTGATTTTAACAGCCGCATGACAATACTTTTGTTTCTGGATTGGCCGGGCCGCTTCTGTGCCGGGATTTTGTAAAATCTTCAAGCATATGATGCTCTGCAAATGTTTTAATAATTTTATTCACGTTTAACTTGGAAAATTTGTACATATTTACGATTTTTCGCAGTGAATACTAAGCCTGTGCATCCTTATTGCAGAACTAACTTGCTATGTTCCAAATTTGTTCGGTCCTTCGGGAAAAATATTTGACTATTATGGGAACAAATATGTAGCAATTGATAAATAAGGGATTGTTAATTATATTGTTATGAGCTGTACGTCAATTGATTTTAAATTCGCCGATTAAAAGAGGTGTAAGAGTGTCCGCTTAGTAAACTGAACAGTCCTTACCTGTATATATTTCGTTTATTTCATGTTGTCAAAAAACAATGCATAATTAATCGCAGGTGACATCGCCGCTTTTCAAAAAATGTCACGTGTATGATGTTTTATTCTAAACCTTTTTTAAAACAAGATAAATTAAAAAAAGTGCGCTTGTAAAACATACCCTTGCAATCTATAGTCTCAAAAAGCATCGAGTAATTCGTTCAATCGTTCATTCATCGCTATGAATGAACTAATCAATGAATGAGTTGAGGTCATTGTCTCAAACACCCGATACGTCACCGATGGTATTACCATCGGTTACCAAACATGGGCGTGTTCAGCTCGTCTCACAAATCACATACTGAGGCTCACTTGAACCATCCTACTAACCCAGGGTTAAGCAGTTAAACCGTTAAACCAGTGTCAGATTGTACTGGTAACCATGGTAACTCCAGGTTTAACCGGTTAACCCCGGGTCTCACTGCCTTATTCGAACTTCAAGATATTCCCAAGAGACGACACGTACTAGATCCATTCTAGATACGTTATAGTTTAGGTATCAACTAGTTCTCTTTTGCGCGCAATTCGGGCAACCAATGTCACTTTTACGTTAGATAGGGTAAGATATCTATTAGATGTGAAATTGGATCTCTAAGTCATATCCTGTGGAAATCGTTCAAGAGTATCTCCAGAATCGCACAAATGTCAAATTTGACAGGTTAGATCTTAAACATATCATTATCGTATCTTGGTGATGTCTAAAATATATCTAATAGATGTCTATTTCAAAATCCGAATCGGGCCCTCATACTGCTTTGGATTTAACGTGAGGGTGAAACCGCTCATTTTAATTGCGTTCACGATTACAACCTGGAGCAGTATCAAAAATATGATTATTTTAAAATATATAGCAATCGCTTCAAATTTAGAATCCCATTTGAAATTGTAATTATGTACTTATGTATTTTGGCCATTGTATAGTATTGTATAGTTTTTGTATACTTAGTGGCCGTTTATTGCACACACATGTATATGTAGGATATGCCAATGAAACGGCTTTATAAGACTGCGTTTCCACCAGAGATGTGCGAGGATTAGCGAGGGATGTGTTTTTAAGAACCAATAGTTTCACTGCACGCTGAGCGAGGAAAACAAATGAATTGATTCTATTGGTTCTTAACAAACACATCCCTCGCTAGGCATCCTTGCACTACTCTGGTGGAAACACAGCCTAACGTGGAGTATAGTATCTTATAGGTATAGGTAACGCATAGTATCTTGCAATCTTGAGGTCATATTATATTGGTTTATCCGAGATCCCGATATCTGCGCCAGCGCAATCAATAGCCTCGTTCAATCAATACGCAGGAAGTATCGAATGGCGTCTTCGATTCGTCGATCAAAACAAATGGAACCGATCCGGTAATAAGTTGTTTGTTTTCGGAAGTCTTTTGATGGGATAATAGTTGAAGGATATTGGTGAAACAATGAGTTGATCGGTACAGGTAAATTCAAGGGTGCTGTGAATGGGTTGAATGAGTGAATGGAAGTTTTGACAGGACGGGATTTGCACGTATAGATTTACCTTTAAATAAGCCTGTCCGGTGTTGCGGCTGCCATAGTGCGACGTAGAATAGTAGAAATGAAATAAATAGAATAAAAATATTCCTTACTAAATTATAAATATTATTAATTATTAATAATAAATATTATTTTGGTATAATTACGATTTATAAAACGAAGATTATTTAATGAAAATCTTTGAATCAAATTCCCCTGTTTAGGCCAGTTAGGCTACATCCTAAAATATCTTCATATTTATGCTATGCGCTGAAATACATATAAGTATGCTGGTGTGATAGCGACTCAAAGAAAAAGACGTGACCATGAATATTTACCAAGACGATAGTCGAGGCACAATGTCTTAATCATAGTTCTATAAAGTTACTTTGTAAACCTTCATCTATGATGGCTACGGCTTTGGAGTGTAACTTAAGACTGGATTACGTTTTGTATAGAGAACAGCAAAAAATAAATTTATTGTGATCTGTGAACAACAAGGCTCTCGAATAACATCAATGAAGCACAAACAATAATAACGAATTGTAATCCTCTATCAAAGGCACGGATCGACGAGCGATGAGACATTTTATAGCGTTGACTACCTTTACATTTTATTTCTGCAATCTGCATCAATTTATTACTTTGTCAAAAGTTTTCTGTACAATAAATTTAAAATACCTTAATCTTTGGTGCATTATTGGTAACTGATTAGTGCAGTCTTTATTAAAGATTAGCATGTCAACGTTAGGTATGTAGATGTATATTTTGAAAAGCCGTGTTACAGTAGCAGACAAAAGGTTAATTACAGTTACAAACACAGAACACTGAGGACGTTTAGTTTTCTATGCCTTAAAAGGTGACTAAAGTAAGACCAACATTTTGACGTGACAACGTGTTATAAATCGATGAACACCGGTAGCATGCACGAAAAAGATTAGATATATTTATTTCTTAAAGAAAAATACACATTATTTTACACAAAAGGATAAAACAAAGGCTTTCACTAAAAGATCGTCAACTTAACATTAACAATAAAAACAGAAAATTAAAACATAAAAGAATATAAAATAAATAAATAAAACAATGTCACAAAAAAAGGAAATGTCAATGTAAGTATACCTACTTAGCTAGGGCCAACCTAGATATTGTCGAAATGTCAAAACAAGAAAACCAAAAAAAAATACCTACTATCTAAAAGTGTCACGTTGTGGACGTTGTAGACGAATCTCCATGGTAACGTTACGTAATGTAATGGTAATGTTTTCTTATAACGTTATCACGCAAAATCATCGTCCATAAACTGACTTTACAGACAACCATATTTTTTAATTGTGCGTATCGTTTATAAATAAGGTAAAGCTTATTTTTCAGTCAGCTTTATTCTTTATGTTTACTAGGCTATTTTCGTTTTAATTAAATCTTATTATCATGCTTTGGTTTTTATATATTGGGCTATGCAGTAGATAGATTATGCAAACGTTTTATCTCTTACGTCTAAATATCTCAAATTTTAACAAATCTTTTTTCAAGAAATATGCTTTCGATTGTCCGATCATTGTCAATCAATAATAGTTTAATACGAATTAAATTCCCGTCAAAAGTGCAAGTTGCAATGACTTGGCGAATCCCTAATCTCCTCACAATGGGTACCTGCAGCTGACCACTCGAGCCTTTGTTCATTGACGTGTCGATACATTCACTAGGATTACTGATGACATAAAAGAGGCGCTGACGACGCAGATTTTAGCAAGGACAGACGGTCAGGCGGGGATGACAATCATTATCATACTCTTCTTCCTCGCGTTATCCCGGCATTTCGACTCATGAGAGCCTGGGGTCCGCTAGACAACTAATCCCATGATTTGACGTAGGCACTAGTTTTTACGCAAGCGACTGCTATCTGACCTTCCAACCCAGAGGGTAAACTAGGCCTTATTGGAATTAGTCCGGTTTCCTCACGATGTTTTCCTTCATCGAAAAGCGACTGGTAAATATCAAATGATATTTCGTACATAAGTTCCGAAAAACTCATTGGTACGAGCCGGGGTTTGAACCCGCGACCTCCAGATTGCAAGTCGCACGCTCTCACCGCTAGGCCACCGCTTCGTACAATCATTCAATCGATACAATCAATCGACAATCATTATCATACAGCCTTGTATATTATACGGCTTGCTTACTTTTTTTTTTTTTTTTTTATTATTTATTCAGAAACAAACAGTCATACATGGATTATGAACATATTTTAAAGACAATAAGAATAGACCTATAGTTTCATAACAGAAAAACATATAAATAGGTCCGTGGCTATTAACTATATAAGAGAAAAACTTAATTTGTATTATTGCAATTACTATATACTAGAAATTTGTAAATCTATGATTTGATACTTTGTCAAAAAATACATTTTAAGTGCGTTAAGCAAGTTATAAATTTAGTTAAATTCAATATTTAAATGCATTCTTAAGTTGTGTTAGTGTACAGTGAAAGAAGTCTACATCATTAAGTTTAAGGTTTTCATTAAATAGTTTACATGCGCGTTTAATGAATACGTTTCTACCGTAGCCAGTCCTGCAGAATGGTATAGAAAATAAGTTTCTTTTACGACAACGGCGCTCTCGTCTTCGCGGAACTTTAAAACAGATTTTATGTAAAAGAATAGGGGCATCTAATTGTGAACGGAAAATTTTGAAGAGCAAAACGGAATCATTAGCATCACGACGGTCACTAAGAGTTTGTATATTTAGACGTTTACAAGTATCAGTATAGTCAGCGGTATAGGTTAGTCCAGTCCTGAAGGCCAGTGATTTAATAAATCTTTTCTGGAGTCGCTCAATTCTGTCAATGTGTACTTTGTAAAAAGGTTTCCATACTGAGCTACAAAATTCAAGGTGACTTCGAACAAAACTATTGTAAAGAATTTTATATGTTAGGCGGCTTTTAAATGGTTTGCCAACACGCATAATGAATCCTAACTGTTTGTATGATTTTGCTAGCATTTTGTCAATGTGTGGGATAAAAGTGAGTTTGCTATCCATAATCACACCGAGATCTCTGATTTCGGTTACTCTGTTTAAGGTTTTACCGGATAGAGTGTAGGAATAATTAATTACATTTTTCTTTTTTGAGAAAGTGATGACATTGCATTTATCTAAGTTAAGAAACAGGTTATTTATTTCACAGTAGCTAACTAAGTTGTTTAAATCATCTTGCAATTTTTCGCAATCGCTAATATTTTTAACTATCCTAAAAATCTTTGTGTCATCTGCGTAAAGTAATACTTTAGAGTTCTGGATGTGATTAGTCATGTCATTCACATAAAGAGTAAAAAGCAAAGGACCTAAGTGAGAGCCCTGAGGCACTCCAGAACTGACAGACATCCATTGAGATTGATAGCCCAACAAGACAACCGCCTGACTCCTGTTTTCAACGTAGGATTTGATCCAGCGAAAGAGGTCGCCATGTATACCAAGCCTCCAAAGCTTAGACAATAGCGTATAGTGACAAATTTTGTCGAATGCCTTGGAAAAATCAGTATAAATAGCGTCCACACTATAACCATCATCCATTGCACTATAAATTTCATCAGTAAAGGTTAGTAAATTACTGTCAACAGATCTACCCTTATAAAAACCATGCTGATTTGGAACTATATGGCGACGTACAACATTAAATAATTGGTCAGTAACAATTTTTTCAAGTAACTTACCAAGAATACATAATTTAGAAATGGGACGGTAATTTACAACATCACTAGTTACTGAACCCTTGGGAATAGGAGTGACCCATGCTTGTTTCCAAGTTTTGGGCACAACGCCGTCTTTAATTGACTTAGTATATAGTAAGGTGATAGGAGTTGCAAGGGTAGAACTGCAAGATTTGATTAGAAGCGGATGAATGCCATCGGGTCCAGCACCTTTATGGACATTAACTGTTTTTACTTGCTTTAGTATCCTCTCATTGTAGTTACAAGAAAGTTTTGGCTATTTGTCAAGCAATTTTTCACGCAATTTATATACAAATTTTAAAGGAAATGCTGTTGGTTATGAAGAATACAAACTACAGAATCTCTCTATTATATACGGCCCCCTACAACTATGCAATTTAACTTGTAATACTTACATTACGCCACTAGCAGAAGTCGATACCTACATCCTATTTTATTTTATCCTTAAAACAATTTTTTGTATGCGTTTTTAATGTGAGTACATAATATCTCTGTTATATTATAGTAATTATTTATTTTAATACAAGGAGTGTCGGGAACCTGGTTCTCTGTTCGTAGTCGCTTTCATCTACAAAGTAGGAAAACGCTGGAAACGGCTACGAACGTAGCGTTACGAACTGGTACGGCTTTGTATTTTTCATGTCAATATAATAATTTGCTGTCACTGTAAATTTTTAATTGACTCGTTTGAGGCCTAAGTAAAAATACATTTTAGAATTTTGAATTTAATTTACACGAGTACAGGCCGCAAGCCCGACTGAAATAACCACTCGCGGCCTCATACTAAATTAGTACTATTAGTAGGTACTAACGGATAAACTTACCTATGTCGGTGATATGCTCGATGTCCTAAATCTTCTAATAGTTCTTTTTGAGTTGATCTGCGCCTCAAAATTGCCCAGAACAGAAGATGAAAATATAACTTTTATTTCTTAATTTCTGACACTAAATCTTTTGATGTAATAATCCCAATCCCTCGCGAACTCAACTCCCCAAGATTGCGCTTCTCCGACCCATCATCTAATAATACTTCGATCCATTTTGATATTTGATTAACCAGCCCTGCGACGCCATTTGCAATCGCAATTACAATCACCCTACGTGCTACATAAAACCACATTAAAAATACACACATTCCGATGCAATGCTTTACGATAAGGTTGGTATTATGTGCACCTGGGTGCATAAAAAAGTTTGCGCGGAAACCGCGACCTAGAGCCCAGGGCTGGAAAGTCGCTGGCATAATTTTTGAGATTCTTTTCTGGAAAGCTGCGCTGTGATTGGTCGAGGTGGCGCGTGGACGGGCGCGATTGGTCGCCGCGGTGCGGGGACTCTCCAACTATTAGTTATGGATGGGTGAGCGGCGAGAGCTAAGGACGTGATGAGTATCGATATCGAGTTGTTGCGATGCTTCTTGGAGTAGCTCAGTTCACGGCGTTATAGTTTAAAAAATTAAGCCCTGCGTGGCTAACTAAAAGTTACTGGAAGATATAGTGAATTATAATTCTCTCTCTTAAAGAAAAATAATGAGAAAATAGTAGTTTTACTGTAGGTTGTAAATCAGATATTTTACTAAAGATTAGACGCCTATTTTTATCCAATTCTACTAATACTATTTTTTTTTCTTTTTAGGTTCTTCACTGCGATTGAGCGAGTAAGCAATTTTAACAGTTTGATGATTGGGTTTCATTTTGTCATGTTGATTAAACAAATAGAGATAATATAATTGCGACTATGCTTCATATTTTGTCATTCCATAATCCCGTCCGTCATCATATTTTGTCATTCCACAATTCATATCCGTCTTTCGACATTTTAATCAAAATACTAGAAAAGAAAGCCTTACATAGTAGACATTATTTTAATTTTTGTGAGGTATGTACTACGTCATTATAGTATAGGTAACACTAATATGACTCTATTATATTCTACCTAATCCCCTATTTTGCTGGATATGAATGTGCTCTATGTTTATTAATGGCTTCAAATAATGATGATTATAGAGACATTAAAAACTATTTAATTTGGAAGAATATTGAAAACAAAAAGTAAACCCTAAAAAGAATTATACCTACTTAAAGTTAAAGAGATTGAGTAGCCTACACACAAATCCAAAGATTCATATTCAAACATGCGAATTTTAACATTTATTAAAATTAATAGGATTATGGCGATATCGACTGCGGACATCCCTACGCGTGTTTACTATTCTCGAGGTGTATAATGGGACCAGTGGCAGTTGGCAGTTACGTCTCAATCACACCACCTTTTACTCAATGCAAGAGCGAGACAGCATATCGGTGCACCAGGGTACGAGCAAGAGGCAACACACGCATTCAAACACAATGTGCATTCGAAACAGGTAACGATGAACTTCCAATTTGAATCGTATTGTATTAGTAACAGGGTAGGATTTAAGTTGTTAGGTGTTTTGTTGGAATTACATTCGCAATATTTAGCATGTATGTTTTCTTTAGATATGAATGCAAATAGTAAAGCGCTTTTTTATGGATGTTTACATAGAGGGGACGGGTAAATACGCGGCCATCTTGTACCGTCAGCAACGGCAAGCTAGCCCTTATTACAAGTTGATAAGGTCGAGAATATAAGGGATTTGGAAAGGGTGCTGACAGGCTGAGTGTTTGTGCCTGGGACTCGGAAAGGGTATCTTTTTGCCCGCGGCGTCACTCGTCCCTCTCGAGTGGGCATTTAACTAAGGATCCTTCCGTGTATGACAGGTACCTTTTAATTTTCCATAAAATCTTGTGCTTGAAAGGGGTGTTAGATCTAAGTGCTGCAGTGCTTCGTAAATCCTACCCGTATCTTTTAGGCTGTGTATTCTGATTTATGACCAGTGATGACTTACGGCTCTGAAACGTGGTCTTTCACTATCGGCCTCATCTCAAAACTCAAAGTCGCTCAACGAGCTATGGAGAGGGCTATGCTCGGAGTTTCTCTGCGTGATCGAATCAGAAATGAGGAGATCCGTATAGACGAACTAAAGTCACCGATATAGCCCACCGGATTAGCAAGCTGAAGTGACAATGGGCAGGCCACATTGCGCGCAGAGAAGATGGCTGATGGGGTCAAAAAGTGCTCGAGTGGAGACCACGGACTAGCAAACGCAGCGTAGGACGTCCACCCACAATATGGACGGACGACCTTGTTAAGGCCGCCGGAAGGCGCTGGATGCAGGTCGCTTCCAACCGGTACGAATGGAGGTCCAAGGAGGAGGCCTATGTTCAGCAGTGGACGTCTTATGGCTGAGATGATGATGATGATGATTCTGATTTATACGATCTAGCATTAGCGGACAAAAATGGGCACCCAACAAAACAATGAAAATACCTACGTGGAGTACCTACAGTCAATAAAGGTAAAATTAATAAATTAATTAATTCAAATTTGGTACAATGCCTCAGGGGCCTATTTTAGATTTAAGCTAGTTATTAATTTGGTTTAGTTGTACCACTGTATATATATTGTATGTAAATAAAAAAAAAATCAAATTTTGAGAAACTGAGTTTCGAATAAACTACGTTTACAATTGCCACCAAAAGTAGTGGGTTCAGGCTTTTCATTCTAAATGTAAATAATATTTATTTTGACTCATCAATATAAATATATGTTAATCAAAAGGTACATTATGTATCTGGGCGACCAAGTTGTTTTATTGGACGTTAAACGGAATATGAATTGTTAACTTAGAATGGTCTCCTTTGTTGTAAATTTTTCTCGCTTGAGCTGGTTTCCAAATTCCAAAGCGCAAAGTAAAAAAAAATAGATAACTACATATAAACAGAAATAATTGTCATATACTAAGAAAAAGCCACCCAGCCAGTCAGCCTGGGCCACTGGAGGTCTTGGTCACTTTTTCTTATTATATATGACATTCACTTGGTTTATTAATTTATATACATAGTATATAAATGCCGCCAGCATCCTTGGTACAATGCCTCAGGGGCCTATTTTAGATTTAAGCTAGTTATTAATTTCGTTTAGTTGTACCACTGTATATATGTATATTGTACATAGTAGGTAATTTTATTGAGACTTAAAATTCAAGTTAAGCGTGAAGTGGGGTGGCACTGGTTGCAGCATTCATGGCAGTGTTAAGTGACAGTCCATTTCCAACGACAGCAGCACTACCATTCATTTTACTATGGAAATTGACAATAACACCGACGCGTTAGTATTAGTAGAGCAGTTGCGGTCAGAAATGGAATGTTACCCTTGATTGGTCAGTTTAGTTTTCCTAATTTGTAATTACCTAAGTGTTGTAAGTGTTAATTCACTTGATTGCCGGAACACTTCCATTATTTACATAAGGGGTCATCCATTAATTATGTCACACGAATTTGTAGGTTTTTATACCCCTCCCCCCTCCTTGTCACACTTGGTCATATTTGGCAACCCTAGTGTGACGTCACATATTTTCTACGAAATCGCCAAATCGAATTAAGTAAGTACCTAAGTATTATTAATATTTTATCAAAATATTTTTGACGATATAAATATTAGTAATTTTATAACCCAAAACTGCTTAGGAAAGAAAATTAATAGAATAAAAACGATTATCGTTTTAAAAGCTTGGTATTTGAATGTACAGCGAATAAAATAATTTAAATAAATTTTCGGTTCCTGATGAAGTTAAAGTGACGTCACAAAGTTTGTGTCTCCCCCCTCCCCCATGTCACAATATGTCACATTTTCTTGACCCCCTCCCTCCCCCTAAACGTGTTATGTAATTAATGGATGACCCCTAACAAAATGCTGGAAAAGCTAGGTACCAAAATCATTTAAGTAGGCTACTCGTACCGAATCACATCAAAACTTACTGTTCATGCAGTACGACAGACACAAGGATTTATTCAATATCTGGGAGACCGAGCGTTGCTCGGAAAACATAAAAACTCAAGAATGCGCGTTTTCTCAGAGATAAGACACATGTACTCGTAAATAAATATAAATGTAAGAATTGCTCGTCTAAAGGTAAAATAACTACGATAAAACACGAAGTGAAAAAAGTCATAGACCTGTACTCGTACTTAAGAATTATTTTTAATTGAGTTTCAAAACCTCCTTTACAGGGTCTGTGCAAAACAATTTTAGTCTTTGGCGTAAAAACATGAATTAGGTACAACATCAGGTTAAATAAAGAAGCGTACACCAAATATGATGCCGCTGAGCATAAGCAGTGTCTGTAAGACACTGCGCTGGTTTTCAGGGCACCCACTGCATGGACAGTCAGTTTTGATGTGATTCAGAACGAGTAGGTACCTATACTTAAGTTTTTTTGGTACCTAGCTTTTCCAGCACTTTGTTTCAAGAGCTGTAAAATGTATGTGTCTGTTAACGTTTTAGAAATAAGTACAGGTATTTATTTACTACTCGCCTAAAAATTAAAACATAAAAGAAAAATCTACGCCGACAAGTTTTAAAACAGTTCTCGAAACAGTGAACACTGGATATTGACTTTTTTAGACGCAATTTTCTCGCCTACCTGTTTTTTTAGATACAGATAAGCCTCGCCATTACTGTATGTTACCTATAGTTACTTTTTTATGGTTTATTTCCACGCTATATAGAGTCTGGAGCCGGGTATGTCCTTAAACTACATCCAGGACCCGGATATGTCCTGAAACTACGTCCAAGACCACCGGTGGACGGGCAGCAGCGTCCCTCAAATTCGGTGTACTCGACTGCGATCGCCAACCCGCCTGCCAAGCGTGGCGATTATGGCATTCACCCCCCATCATGCAGAGCACAATCAAACCACGGCCCCGAGGTTCCGGCGACCCCCGGTGCTCTGGCTATGGTAGCGGTCAGGGCATTAGCGGGGTCAGGGGTGCTAAGAATCTCCGGCAAAGATCCGGCTACCCACCCCGACGACGACTGGCCCTGGTAACACACAACATACGCACTATGAGGACTGACGAAAAGATCTGCGAGCTGGAAGAGGAACTGAGCAGGTTACACTGGGATATTGTAGGGTTATGCGAAGTCCGTAGAGAGGGGGAGGACACGACAACCCTGAAGTCTGGTAACTTGCTCTACCACCGGGAGGGCGACCAACAGTCCCAAGGTGGTGTCGGGTTTCTCGTTCACAAGTCCCTCATAAACAACATAATAACCATCGACAGTGTGTCGAGCAGGGTCGTATACCTAATACTCAGAATATCCAAAAGATATTCGCTGAAGGTCATTCAGGTATACGCACCGACCTCGTCACACTCCGATGATGAAGTAGAGGCTATGTATGAGGACGTAAGTAGGGCCATACATACTTCTAAAACCTACTTTACTGTTGTTATGGGGGACTTCAACGCAAAGTTGGGCAAGAGAAGCGGTGATGAGTTGAGAGTGGGGCAATTTGGGTATGGGCAACGGAACCCTAGGGGTCAGAGGCTGGCCGACTTTCTGGAGAGAGAGGAACTCTTCGTGATGAAAACTCTTTCTTCCAGAAGCCGCCTCACAGGAAATGGATCTGGATGAGTCCTGACGGTTCCACGAGAAACGAGATAGACTTCATCATGACCGACAAGAAACGGATATTCAGCGATGTCTCTGTGATCAACAGGGTAAAGACCGGTAGTGATCACCGAATCGTAAGAGGCTCACTGAATATCAATATTAAACTTGAAAGGTCCAGCCTGATGAAGTCTACGCTCCGACCTACTCGAGCCCATGTTCAAAACCCCGAAAGCTTTCAACTCGAGCTCTCTAACCGCTTTTCTTGCCTAGAGAACTTGGCTTCAGTGGACGAAATCAACGATGGGCTAGTGGAAACTGTCCACACAGTAGGGTCTAAGTTTTTTAGACCCCGCCGTAAAGATAGACCTCAGAAATTGACCGAGCAAACCTTAAACCTCATGGCTGAACGACGCTCGCTACAGTTGCAGTCTCCCGATGACGCGAAGTCATATAGGCAACTCAATAGACGTATATCTAAGTCCTTGCGACATGATCTGCGTCTCTTTAATACTAACCGTATTAAAGAGACTATTGAGCGAAACCAAGGCTCCAAAGTGTTCGCAAAGGACAAGTCTATTGGGCAAAGCCAGCTGACGAAGCTGAAACGGGAAGATGGCAGCATAGCGTCGAGCAAAGCGGAGGTTTTAGGCGAGATCGAGAGGTTCTATGGACAGTTATACACTTCGATCGCAAAGCCCGTCGACAGCTTGGTAGGAGATCCAAGAGCCAAGCTGTCCCGACATTATACCGAAGATATCCCGGACATCAGTCTGTACGAGATTAGGATGGCCCTGAAGCAGCTTAAGAACAACAAGGCGCCGGGCAAAGACGGAATCACTTCAGAGCTTCTGAGAGCGGGTGGAACACCGGTACTTAAAGTCCTCCAGAAGCTCTTTAATTCCGTCTTGTGCGAGGGCAAAACGCCTGAAACATGGAATAGAGGCGAGGTGGTGCTGTTTTTCAAAAAAGGTGATAACAGCCTATTGAAGAACTACAGACCCATCACGCTTCTGAGCCATGTCTATAAGCTGTTTTCAAGGGTCATCACGAACCGTCTCGAACACAGACTTGATGACTTCCAGCCTCCCGAACAAGCCGGGTTTCGAAAAGGCTATAGTACCATAGACCTCATCCATAGATTAGATTAGATTAGATTATTTATTTCATGAAATAAATTACAATACAACTTTGCCTAAGCCAAAATTATAAGAATTTAAATCACAATCGTGCGTTCATACGCTGCGGCAAGTTATACAGAAGACCGAAGAGTATAACTTACCATTATGCTTAGCGTTTGTGGACTATGAGAAAGCCTTCGATTCGGTGGAAACATGGGCGGTGCTTGAGTCTCTTCAACGATGCCATATTGACTATCGGTACATCGAAGTGTTGAAGTATTTGTATAGTAACGCCACCATGTCGGTCCGAGTACAGGAGCAGAGCACGAAGGCGATTCCATTGCAAAGAGGCGTAAGGCAGGGAGACGTTATCTCTCCGAAACTGTTTACTGCCGTAATGGAAGACACCTTCAAGCTCCTGGAATGGCAAGGACTTGGCATCAACATCAACGGCGAATACATCACTCACCTTCGGTTTGCCGACGATATCGTAGTCATGGCAAAGTCGATGGAGGAACTCAGCATGATGCTCGATGACCTCAACCGAGTTTCACAACGGGTGGGCTTGAAAATGAACATGGACAAGACGAAACTTATGTCAAATGCCAATGTTGTGCCCATCCCAGTCTCTGTTGGGAACTCGGTACTCGAAGTTGTTGACTCGTACATCTACCTAGGACAAGCAGTCCAATTAGGTAGGTCCAACTTCGAGAAGGAGGTCAACCGCCGAATCCAACTCGGTTGGGCAGCGTTCGGGAAACTACGTAATGTCTTTTCGTCCGACATACCTCAGTGCCTCAAGACGAAAGTCTTTAATCGATGTGTGTTACCAGCGATGACTTACGGCTCCGAAACGTGGTCTTTCACTATCGGCCTCATCTCAAAATTCAAAGTCGCTCAACGAGCTATGGAGAGGGCTATGCTCGGAGTTTCTCTGCGTGATCGAATCAGAAATGAGGAGATCCGTAGACGAACTAAAGTCACCGACATAGCTCACCGGATTAGCAAGCTGAAGTGGCAATGGGCAGGCCACATTGCGCGCAGAGAAGATGGCCGATGGGGTCGAAAAGTGCTCGAGTGGAGACCACGGACTAGCAAACGCAGCGTAGGACGTCCACCCACAAGATGGACGGACGACCTTGTTAAAGCCGCCGGAAGACGCTGGATGCGGGTGGCTTCCAACCGGTACGAATGGAGGTCCAAGGGGGAGGCCTATGTTCAGCAGTGGACGTCTTATGGCTGAGATGATGATGATGATGATATAGAGTCTGGATACTATATAGAGTCTGGATGGTCTTAGTATCTTAGTCTAAAAATACAACCTAACCAGCTTTATATACCCATCATTGTAGGTTTCCAGTTATATACCTACACATACTGAGTATCGCCAACTGCGTAGGTAAGGCACAATTACTGGTTTTTCAAACAGCCGCTACAAATGAGATTGCGTCCCGAGTGCCGCAAATGAATTCCTAGCCCTCGCCACCCTTCATGTAATTATTTTCTTCACCAGCTCGGTAGTTAAGTATTATCTGATAATATTGTGATGGATAATGCTATTTGTATTATGATGTGGTTAATAAATATTTTAGGTAAGTACCTACCGTAAAATCACCTTGTCGAGGTCAAAGATATCGTTACAATTGAGTGTAACAAAAATATCGCCACGCAAACACGCCGGTCCAAAATCTCCCTACTATCGTCCAAAAGTAACTTGAATGTGTTGGTTTAGATGAGATGAGATTACTATTTGAATGAACCAATTCATGAAACTCTCGAAAAATCGTAATTAACCAATGGTATAGCTAGACATATTAAATATGTTAAAAACGGGTCACTCACGTATTATGAGTCGTTTTTAATATATTTAATATGTCTGTGTCTGACGGAAGTTTTGTTATTACAATGGTATAGACTTTCATTTTTACGATATTACAATAAATATAGTTTGCCATTAACATCATAGTAAAAGGTGGAAAATTTTAAAAATGTAGGCGCAAAAGGTCCTTAGAAATTTGTATTTGGCGGCTTTTTCTACTGACAAATTGGGTTTGCTAGAGTATAAAGTATAAATAGAAGCTAAATGAGTCGGAGATTTTCGTATTTTTTTAAATTGCTTTTCTAATCTGAAATAAGTGAATATTTTTGGAATAATATAAAAACTTTATACTCGCGCGTTTTGTACACATATTTAATTAAAAAATAATTTTTTAACACAATTTCGGAATTTAAGGTAGATGAGAATTAAATATTAAATGAAATTATACCGCGGTAGATCCGTTAAATGTTAGTCCAGTTTATAAAACTAAAATTTGGGGGTATCTATGTAGGTAAGATGTATATAGTCTTTGCGAAATTATAGTTCCCATATAATTCACGACTCTTCTTTCCGCACACAAACTCTAGTGAATAATTTGTACCCTCGTATTTTCTCGATATACCTACGAATGCTACCTAGTAAAGATATGTACATGTATAATAGGAAGCGCTGGTAGCCTAGCGGTAAGAGCGTGCGACTTCCAATCCGGAGGTCGCGGGTTCAAACCCCGGCTCGTACCAATGCGTTTTTGGGAACTCGACCACGAAATATCATTTGATATTTTACCAGTCGCTTTTCAGTGAAGGAAAACATCGTGAGGAAACCGGACTAATCGCAATAAGACCTAGTTTCCCCTCTGGGTTGGAAGGTCAGATGGCAGTCATTTTCGTAAAAAATTAGTGCCTACGTCAATTCTTGGGATTAGTTGTCAAGCGGACCCCAGGCTCCCATGAGCCGTGGCAAAATGCTGGGAGAAGAAGCTACCGAGAAAATATGATAGGAAGGAAATTATGTTATGTTATGTTATTCCCTACATCTGTAGATACTTCATCATAATTCGATTTCAGACTGTCTTTGCATCAATCATGGGCGAATATGGAAATTGAGTTGACATTCAGATGGTGACTGTAGCGGAAACCGAAATTCGTAAATTTCGACCATCTTTCCCTGTCACTCTACTTACGCCTAAATTAGAGTAAAAGAGAAAGATGCCCGCATTTGGCGAACTTTGGTTTTTGCGGTAGGCCCTCTGCTGCCCGTATCTTTTCTTAACGATAACTAGCACTAGTTAATACGGAATATGTCTATGTTCACCATCAAACAGTAACTTACTACCTACTGCCGTAGCCACTGCTCCTAAAGTGGTGACCCCAATGACACAATGCGAACGTGCTTGGTTGCGACCTCTCTGTAGTGCCGCCTAAGGAAACACGCACTTTTGATGGCTGCACGAAGATCTCCAGCGAAGAATCCTCGGAGGTGACTACGATGCTCAACTGCTGGTCGTGACTTGCAGTAAGTGACTGCGATGCTCAACTGCTGGTCGTGACTACAATGCTCAACTGCTGGTCGTGACTGTCAGTAAGTGACTGCGATGCTCAACTGCTGGTCGTGACTTGCAGTAAGTGACTGCGATGCTCAACTGCTGGTCGTGACTTGCAGTAAGTGACTGCGATGCTTAACTGCTGGTCGTGTCGTGACTGCCAGTAAGTGACTGCAATCCTAAACTGCTGGTTATGACTGCCAGAAAGTGACTGCGATACTCAACTGCTGGTTGAGAAGGGCTGCCAAAATGGTCTCACTGCCATTTGATTTCAGATGTCACCACCGTCACCGCGTGCAACATCGTAAATTACGAGAACGGCACGTGGGGAATGGTTGCAGCTTCCCTACATTTTATTCCGGTTTTCGGATACTTGGAGCACCAAAGAACTCTTTCCAGTAAGATGAAAATTACAAAGATTGTAAGGTCCAACTTGACCATTCACTTCACTTGACGCTGCTCGCACTGTTAGTGCTTAAGAAAGGAGACCTAGGCTCTCTGAAACATGTCGTGCGAGTGACTAAAAAGAGCCTTCAATTTGAATAATAGAGTGCGAGTAGAATCACATTATTTTTAAACTATATTTGAACCAGCCCACTGTGCCCAGCAGTGGGACGTATAACGTATATACTTAGGCTGAATTTTTTTTAAACATATTTGAACCAGTTTTCCTTGTTAACGGGCAATCTAACACCACCCGATAAGTGTTTTAGCCGTCGGTGTCGCCGGCTGTCGCAACTTACGGCGACACGACACAACTATAACATGCAGTATATTGAGTCGACGATAAACGCTTATTGATTGGACCCGGGTATGTCCTTAAGAGCCAACAGGAGTGGTCATTTCTCCATACAAACGTAGTCCTCGTTTTCCTCCGTGGTTTTTGAAGCTAGAGCAATGATTTTTTCAACACAGATTAATATTGTCAATATCTGTGTCGGACCGTTTTGCTTTTTTTTGATATTTTTGTTTTTTAAGGCGCTAGAGCCCTTCAAAAATGGCCAAAATGGCCTAATTGACTATGCCGCAATGAGAGGCGTAGCATTCAAAACTGATATCAATTAGCCAAAAAAGCAAAACGGTCCGACACAGATAATTTCATAATCATTTAGATTTCCAAATTTGGTTACGATTGGTTAAGTTTTGGAGGAGGAAACAGAGGAGTACGAAACCTCGATTTTTGAGATTTTTATGCAGGATTTTTCGCCTTGTCCTTATCGCACTACTTTTAGGTGCCGCTTCCGTTAGTGAGACGGGTATATTTACCTAAAATATTTAAAACTCAGCTCCTGTTTCGTCTTATACTACGTCCAAGACCACCGGTGGACGGGCAGCAGCGTCCCTCAAATTCGGTGTACTCGACTGCGATCGCCAACCCGCCTGCCAAGCGTGGCGATTATGGCATTCACCCCCCATCATGCAGAGCACCCGGTACTAATGGAGGTCCAAGGGGGAGGCCTATGTTCAGCAGTGGACGTCTTATGGCTGAAATGATGATGATGATGATGACTGGCAATCTAACACCATCCAACAAGTCTTGCCCGTTGGTGTCACCGACTGTCGCAATGCATGCATACATGCAGTATATTGGGTCTATGACAATAAACGCTTGTTGACGGGCAATCTAACACCATCCGATAACTAAGTTGTCCATCGGTGTCGCTGACTGTCGCAACTTACGACGACATAATACAACTATAACATGCAGTATATTGAGTCTAAGACAATGGCTTGAAAACTACCGTAACGTATCAAGCGTGACGATGGGGACGAGGCTTAGAGCATTTAGTAACTGGAGACGCCATCGCTGTCATTTTCTTTACGAAACAGTCTGCCGATTTTTGCGGGGGAGGGGACTTCAAATGTTCATACAAAATTTCATGTCAAAAGTTTGCACAATTATGCAAGTTTTTCGGCAGAGGGGTAAGCTCGGAAGGGTGGGCACTGGAATCGTGCACCAGTCTCACTTCACTTCCTGGACTTCACTGAGACGCGACAGAAGATATTTCCTACCGCGTCGCACGTATTGCGGTGTCCCTCTTGTCAGTTTAACAAGCTCATTCGCGTACAGTGCGACATAAAAAAGTAGAAATAAAATAAAATAGAACTTTTCAATACTAAATTGTTGCCATGTTTTAGCATTATATGTCAAAAATGTGACAGTTACGTGGCGTCTTATATAATATTTTTCTACAATTTCTTCTCTGACTATATAGTAATTTAACTGCATAGTGTACTTACGTCGTGTGAAAGCGAGAGGCGTTGTCGCTCGTCCCACTCATTAGCAACTTGTCCAAACTCGTTATAAGTTGATCCTTCCCCCGTCACCCTCCGCCCCGCGATTGACTCGCTCGTTACTGTGTAAAAACTAATTCGGTGATACAATGACAGGGTTGTCACTAGGAAAAATTCTGGAGGTAGGTAAAAAGCTAAATATCATACTGCAAATAAATGAGTGCAAGCTAGACGCACGCATTATTTGGATATTATTAGAGTGCTTGCACTGAATCACTTTTGTGGAAATATTTGTGACCTAGACAATCAACATCTACAGTCAATTCCAAAAAAAATGCCTCAAAACATTTACAACTCCTTACCGACTGAAATTAAGTCTCTTTCGCCTACTAAATCCTTCCATAATCTAAAAAAAATACTTTTTGAGCTGTGTCCGTATAGCCTTAACGAGTATTTTATAAAACGATATAGAATGAATTGCATGCTTGCTATTATTGTAAATATTGTATTTTAATATATGCTACTCCAATCTGGTAAAATTGTATTGAGACAATATGACATGTAAAATGGTACCATCTTATGTAAACATACAATTTATGGCAAACAAATAAATAAAAAAAAATAAAGCTCGCATTCCCGTCATAGAGGTGTAACGTAGATTTGAATTAGATAGACAAGAGAAAATGGATGATCTTGGAAACTTTTAGCGATTATTGTTCTTATTCTCACCCGATAATGTACTTTTCACCACACCAGCTCGGAAAGGCTTACTTTGCACTTCAAAAACTGATAGCAAATTGCATTTTATTCACATGTGAGGCAAAGTAATCAAATGCAAATTTTGAGTTGTTTTCTTATGTTTCCTGGTAGAATTGACTTTTAAATGATGATTTTGGATGATAAATATTTAATAACATTCATTTGGATTTGATTTGGTTTGATTTTGTTTGATATTTTACATTTAATATTTGCTTCGGGTTGGTGTGGTGAAATGTACTTTTTCAAGTGATTGACGATAGTTTTGCGAATGATGCTAATAAAAGCAAAATTTAAAAAGGCTTTTAATCAATCCATCGGGGTTTTTGGTGCCTGAATGTTTTAGACTACCTAGCCAAAAAATAGGTAAAACTGTAAAAACCGACACTATTGTAACATTTCTAAGCACATTTGGAGCTTACTTTTAATTAATAGTTTGGTATTTATTTTACAATAAACAAAGCAATAAATACATGCAATCATTCCCTCACCAAAAACCCCAATGTATGCATATATTCACTATCGATATTGCTCGTACTTTTCATTTATTATTTTCATTACATTAGATACCCAGAATCAATCAAGTCGTATAATTATTGATAGGAAATAAATTTAATGTAGGTAGCTATTATTTTATCTGAAAGTGCATATTGTCAACCCTGCATGTAGCCGCGGGCTGTGTGCCGGCAGTGCGTGATTCCGTGCCGTTCGACCGCGCCCGCCGATACCGAATTATTTTATACCGTAATGTATTGCGAATAACTTCCGATACAGGGTGAGCTATCGACAATGTTAATATAATATTAGTGTTTTCTTTTATTCGCTATAAGCCCTTGTAGCCAACCCTGCTTGTAGCCGCGGGCTATGTGCCGGCAGTGCGTGATTCCGTGCCGTTCGATCGCGCCCGCCGATACCGAATTATTTTATACCGTAATGTATTGCGAATAACCGCCGATACAGGTTGAGCTGTCTAAAAATATCTGACTGCATTGTGACTAGAACTATTTAATATTTAAATAGTTTTGGAAGATATTCGACTGATAAAGCTTTGTAAGTGCAACTAAGATAAGATAAGGGAAACTTATGCCGATAATATAGAAATATATTTTTTCATGGAGTTGGCGGGGCGGGATGATTCTCTCGATAAGCTGTGTCTCTAAAGTAATAGGAAGTAAACGTACTATCATCGGTACAGAGGGGCTACCACGAAAACCGAAATTCGCAAATTGCGGGGATCTTTCTCTTTTACTCCAATGAAGGCGTAATTATATAGAGTGACAGAGAAAAATGCCCGCAATTTGCGAACTTCGATTTTCGCGATTATAGCCCTGGTACTTACCACGCCGGTGCTGATGCAGGCAGGTTATCAGAAATCCTAATATTTACTCAACGAACCTTACTGTATTTAACTCATATATCAGGGAGACCGAGCTTTGCTCGAAAAACATCAAAATGCGAGTTTCCCCAGAGATAAGACTTAGCTAGATCGATTTACTGTTCCCGAAAACCCCCATATAGCAAATTTCATCGATATCGTTAGAGTCGCTTTCGAGATCCCCGAAATGTATATATCTTAAGAGAAGAGCAGTACCTCTTAACACACTCACACACACACTCACACTCTTAAAAAGAGGTACCATCACTTTAAATGTACAATATAAACTATTGTTGTTAGAATATTTTTTTTTTAACCTAAATAAACAAGAATTGCTCGGCATTAGATTAGAAAGGAAGTCAACTCGGTTCGATGCCGATGACAAGCGATCACCCTGTGCAGATTGCCGCTATCCCGGGCGGGTGCCGCTCGTTAAGCGCTAATGAGCACGGCGCTTGTTACCCGAACTGCGACTAATCCGTGTTGTTTAACGCCGAACGTCACGGACGATTTTAATAACTGTCATAACACCTGCGGCGGTATTGCCTACGCATTGATTTTGAAGGTTTCTGATAATCCTTTTATTGATGATAACAGAATGATGTCATTGTAGGTAAATAATTTGCATGCATAGGCCTCCCCCTTGGACCTCCATTCGTACCGGTTGGAAGCGACCCGCATCCAGCGTCGTCCGGCGGCCTTAACAAGTATCTTGTGGGTGGACGACTTACGCTGCGCTTGCTAGCCCGTGGTCTCCACTCGAGCACTTTTGGACCCCATCGGTCATTTTCTCTGCGCGCAAGGTCTGTGGAGGTCCAAGGGGGAGGCTTATGTTCAGCAGTGGACGTCTTATGACTGTGATGATGATGATGATGATGAATTTTCATGCAATGTATATTTCGTTTTTTTAGCATTAGAAATAAGGTAAACAATCTTGATGTGTCTTTGAATTGAAAAACACATTTTAAAAATAAGTTACGGCAAATATGTAACAATTATGAATCTAATACGATCATTTATATTATTCTGCTTGCATAAGTAATAGTTTTTGATTTTAAAAAAGCGTTTTTCAATTAAAAGGCATGTCAAGATCGCTTAAAACCTTCTTGCAAGTTCTTTCTAATGCTAAAAAAAAACGAACTATAGGTGTAAACTCCGTAAACTTAAGAGGATAGTGGAACTGGACAGCCTTTGCTTCATTTCAATCTATAGTCCCTATTTATCTCCATGGACATTATGGAAAATATTATGAAATAAAATAATGAATACCTTTGCTATGCCCGAAAGAGCGATTCTTTTAACTTTTGCTGATTTGAAAATTAGACATGTATTTGATCCGTGGGTTTTTCTAAATATCAGTTAAGTAAGGTTTTGGTTGGAACTTGCAATTATAGACTAGTTTCCGTGTGAAATGTTTTATAGTATTTGCCCATGATTAAAGAAGGAGAATACCTTTAGGCATTAAGTCCGCCATTTATATATTTTTTTGTATTTTGTGCAATAAAGTCTAAATACATAAATTCATTAAAACGTGTAAAAATTAAATATACCTAAACGACATTTTGAGTTAGCCTCCTCTTAAATTAAAACTGTGCTATGTTAGAGTTAGATCAACAGCAGCAGCAATCTGCAGCGATTTTGATAGCTCACGCAGGGCAAGTGTTTTTTTAAACGTCAAGCTTCTATGAAATTATGTCGTATAAATAACACTCGCACCGCTGCTATCAAAATCGCTGCAGACTCTTCTTGGTTTAAATCTAGACAACTCTTCATATCATTGATGCCGACTGTACCTCTACTGTATCTACCTACCTAGCTACGTCACCACATGTCAAGTATTTCATCTTCGGCGCGAATCAACCGCCACTCTTATCCATTGGTAATCAAAGGAAGTTCCATCGCCGAGGGGAGAATCGACGAGTGCTCGCGACGGCTGATCGAGAGCTTCTTCGCCTTTACAGACATGGAAAAAATGCATAATGTAATGAATAATCCACTTCATTCTCTAAGTAGGCAGACTTACCAACACTTAGTATTACACAGGGAGCCACGAAAACGGTGTATTCCCATTTGTCGCCGCCGGGAATAGATGCATTGGTATGAATTATTATTCCCATCTGTCTCCGCCTCATGTACGAGCCCCGATGTATATTTTCGTGTAGCAAGACCATTTATTGAGGTTCTCGCGTTTGTACACATATAATGTTTTAGTTTAACAATCACTAATATTTAATGCTTATATAAAATTTCATAATTAAAATAATACATAAACTAAACATAAAACTAATTAAAAACGAGATGCGTTTATTATTTTAGTTTAATTTTATATGGTAAGATTCTATAATAATTAAATCTCAATACAAGAAATACCTACCGTTTGTACTGAAAGAAAAAATAACGAGATTTTGTTTGACGGGTAGGAATATAACAGATGTGAAAAGGGCTATTACTAGGAAAAGAAACACGGCTCTGCCAATGTACTGACAATTTTGTTTCGAGCCCAGGCATGCATGCTGCATCATGCAGATTTGGATAACGTTTCTGAAAAGTACATTTTTCCAGCTATAAAAGTCTCATGCAATTATACGATCAAAATAAACTTGATTCCTACTAAAAACTATACTTACAACAGGAAAATAAATATCTAGTTCTGTAATAAGTTTATGTAGATACATAGATTTACCATAGTTAAAAAAATACAGCGAATTTAATTTTTTTACACAACCCTCTTTTGCTCTATTTCGTTTGTTTTATAAACTGGAGGTATAGAAACTAATTACAGAACTAAGTAGATATATTATAACTCATGTCATTGTATGTGCAAACTTACATTACAATCCAACACGTAGTGTTAAAATGAAAACGAAAACTCCGTTTGGGAAGGTGAAATTCGGCAGAGCTTCCTGGGGATTCTTAACATGGGGCCCGATTCGGATTTTGAAATAGGCATCTCTTAGATATCTTTTAGACATCACCAAGATACGATATCCATATGTTTTAGATCTAACCTGTCAAATTTGACATCTGCGCGATTCTGGTGATACTCTTGAATGATTTCCACAGGATATGACTTAGAGATCCAATTCACATCTAATAGATATCTTACTCTATCTAACGTAAAAGTGACCTTAGTTGCCCGAATTGCGCTGCAAAAGAGAACTAGTTGATATCTAAACTATAACGTATCTAAAATGGATCTAGTACGTGTCGTCTCTTGTGAATATCTTGAAGTTTGAACACGGCGTATGTTTTATTTACCGGCCATATTACACGTAGTTATACTGTACAGTAAGTATGTGCCTTAGCTCGTCATTATGCAATCAGGGCGCCTGGAGGCCTCTCGTCACGGCTGACTGGGTCATCGAGGACCTCCGTAATAGGGGTCTACTATACCTAGCATTCAAATTATAGACAAGCGAATAAGATTATACTACATAAGAGTTCCCGAAGGCACCCATCGAAAATACCGAAAGTGTCGGATAAAGCCGCAAACTCTTACACGGAGTTAAGGGTTTGCTAGGTTTTTAATGTTGGCTGGAGTCCGACTTAAGGATGACTCACGGTAGACCGGGCCGGAGAAGGGCTGGAGCTCCTTGTGCTTCATTTTTATGGAAAGCACCACGTGATCACTGATCAGCCGTCATAGAAAATGCAGTGTCAGACGCCTCGGCCCGGGCCCTGCCCGGTCTAGTGTGAGTTATCCTTTAAGGGTCACACGAACGTAGCCGCCGCCAATACAATCAGTTACGCTCTCATTTTAAAATGACATTCTGAAATAACACGAAATTTGATATGAAAATTGAAGTATAGGTAACATAATCAGTACACCTTATAAAACAAAGTCGTGTTTGTGTGTTTGTTTGTATGTTCGCGATAAACTCAAAAACTACTGAACGGGTTTTCGTGCGGTTTTCACCTATCGATATTAGAGAGATTCCTGAGGAAGGTTTAAGGTTTCTGCCCACTACTGCGTAACTATATAGAGTCAGACCAAGAATAGTCCACGCAGTTTAAACGTCAAACTTCTATGAAATTATGAGGTATTATAAATGACACTGCGTGGGCTATCAAATCCGTTGCAGACTTTTTTGGTCCGACTCTACCATACCGTGACAGGCAAAAAAAAATCCTTGTATAAATAATAAAATATCTTAACCCAATACGCGCCCTTAATTTATAAAAAGTAAGATACATTTTTATGAATAATCCCTATATTACAAATGAAATCAGATTTTCTATAATACAAATGAATAAAATTTTATTCATTCGTCTTGTAGGAACACTTCTCTTAATACGTGACGTGTCTTCGAATAACGTTTGACACTTTGTTTTTAAATTGTAATACGAGCAGGCCATTTGAGTGCCCCTCTGTATTAAATGTTGTACCTATATGTGTCTTACGGCGCGATTCGGGAAATGAATTAGAGATTCAATAGATATGAAATAGGAACATTCCACGGGCTGTCCCGTACAAACGCACTTTATTTCCTGTGTTGCGACTTTTTTTTCGGCATTTAAAGCAGGCGATTATTTTTCTGCGCATAATTTTGACCATTTGTCATAGAAAAGGAAACTCTTGTATCTGCAAATCTTCAGAAAATCGCGTTTGTACGGGACAAATGGTAGACAATTTCATGGAATGCTCCAATAGTAAAGATATGTGACGTTCCATGGCAAAAGGTACCATTGCACGGGCTGAATATTGGAGTGGCGTTAATAATAGCGTAAGCGCCAGCCGCCATAAGGTACCTTTTGCCGTGTCACATATCTTTACTATTTCATATCTAGTGAATCTCTAATTCATTCCACGAATCGCGCCGTTAGTATTAAATGATTTGGAACATATAGAAAATCATATAACGATCACCTAGTTTACACCCATAAAAGAAAAATATGAATAAAATAAATCATATTTTCTAAGCCTAGGGCGTAATCATCTGAAAAACCTATTCGGCCGACTGCCGATTTTAAATTTAATTCCATTCTGTTTACACTTGAATGGTCCCAATTATAATCAGGGCTCATTGTGTTCCGAAACAGTCCCGTCGGCCCCTGAGCCCCTAATCAATAGCATTTAATTAAGGTTTCCTGACAGTTTAATGTTTAATTTTGAATCTGGAACGCCAATCGCGCTCGCTGATTGGCCGAATCGCCTCGCGCGCCAATTATTGGCCCATTCGAACCAATATGGCGGCCGCTGAATGAGATTTCATTGTTTTTGGGACTAATGGCCAGTTATAATGGCGGCGTGTTGGCTGCCAGTCGTTTTGTTTTAGTTTTAATTGCAGTATATAGTGCGGTTTCTGTGTGGAAAGTGTTTGTTTCTGGTCATGTAAGTTATTTGGTTGAACAGTGACTGAAAAGGAAGATATATACCTACCTACTTAAGTCAATATCAACAAAATAAGTGGGTAAGTACCTAATACCTACACTCAAACATTTTATTTAGATACTTACATACCTAAACGTTGTTTCAACACAACATATCATAGGTATTTAAGTAGTTCATATGGATATCATATTATGAAGCGCTGGTGACCTAGCGTATAGCGTATAGCGGTCAGGAGCGTGTGACTTTCAATCCGGAGATCGTGGGTTCAAAACCTGGCTCGTACCAATGAGTTTTTTGGAACTTATACGAAATTTGATATTTACCAGTTACTTTTCAGTGAAGGAAAACATCGTGAGGAAACCGGACTATTACCAATAAGGCCTAGTTTGTCTTTGGGTTGGAAGGTCAGATGGCAGTCGCTTTCGTAAAAACTATGCTTACGTCAAATCATGGGATTAGTTGCCAAGCGGACCCCGGGTTCCCATGAGCTGTGGCAAAATGCCGGGATAACGTGAGGAAGAAGATGAAGATATGGATATCATTTTTTAGGGTTCCGTAGCCAAATGGCAAAAAACGGAACCCTTATAGATTCGTCATGTCTGTCTGTCTGTCCGTCCGTATGTCACAGCCACTTGTTTAGATATACAATACGTAAAATACAAATACTCTTTATTGCACGCCTCAATAAAAGAAAACAGAAACACAAGCAGAGGTAAACATCAGGCGGTAATATCGCTAAAAAACGATATTTTCCAGACAACCTTAGCTAGCGGAAATTAATAACATTCACACATGTCAGTGTAGGTGTTGAAAATGAAAGAAACCTATCTCTAAATACATATATATCAGTGCTAGCACAAGAGTAACCGCTCAATTCGAACTTTAAGATACGTCAGTTACTAGATCTGGAAAAGATATGGATTAGATATGTTAGTGTCAAAAGTGACGTTTTTCTTTGAAGAAATGTCACATTTGACACTGATATATCTAATCCATATCTTTTCTAGATCTATTAACTGACGTAACCTAAAGTTCGAATTGGGCCGTAATACTCAGTTAAATTTGATATCATTGATTCGTAATGCCGACGCACTTGAAAACACTAATGTTCTCACTTGATTCTTCACTCTTTTGACTCTTGAGAAATTTTAATTAATAGTATGTTACATCTTACGGCCCGAATCGAACTTTAAGATACAAATACATATAGTTTATTTCCAAAAAACATGAGAACATTTACAGTTTATACTGACCCCCACACTAGGCATAAGCCTGTCCCGTGAGGGAAAACATACGATTAACTTAAAGATAGGTATTACATAAGCGGCTATTGCACAATGTTGAACAGAAATAAAAGTAGAATAAGGAAATTAATTTATAAGAAAAACATAAAGCCTGAAGTAAAAATTATTAATCTAATTGAGTGTCGACACGTTGTGTGTATGTGTGTGTGTGTTAGTGTGTGTGTGTGTGTGGTGTATGTATGTGTTATATTAGGATATTATCCTAATAATGTTTTCTGTGTCTAAAAAGGATAAGTTTATCATATTAACTGTTAAGAGCTTTTTTGTTTCGAGTACAGAGTAATCTTTAAAATTGTATAAATTAACTAAACGATTGTAGATTCGGGGGTGTAGAAAGACTGAAAAACGATGTGCAAATGTGGTTTTCACGGCAGATACGTCAAATATTACGACTAGATACGATACGATTAGATTTGTCAGTGTCAAAAGTGTCATTTCTTCAAACAAAAACATCATGGTTGACACTGACATATCTAATCCATATCGTATCTAGTCGTAATATTTGACGTATCTTAAAGTTCGAATCGGGTCATTAGTGAATGTTGTATGTCCTAAGTAGGTACTAATGTTTTTTTTTAATTCAAAACAAATAATAGTTAGATAGGTAAAGGGCAGCCCTCAGTTAATATTATTTTAGAAGTTAATTCAAAACTCTGTTTTGTTTAAATAACTGTGATTGCTAGGCCCACGCTAGGCCCATTTTTATCACCATAGGGATGTTGTCTAACTTAACGTAAATTATTTCACACCCTAAAATACTTAGAATAAATTGGACAGCACTTATTTTTTGAGACAATTTCTTGAATGGGACGGCATTGTTCTGTTTTTCATATAGGCCAATTTAATAGTGACTGTTGGGTAGGTAGGTACCTAATCATTTTGACTGTTCGAAAAAAGAAATTGATTTGACTAGTTAGATGGGAGATTCTTGAGAAATAGGTAGAGCCATGGTAGAGCTTTTCCATTTACGTGTATGAATTCGGGATCCATAGATAACACCCAGAATTGCTTTAAGAAAGCATAATATTCAAATGTAATCGCTGTAATTCGCAAAAGTTCCGTGACACTATTTTAAAATACGTTTCTAATGTCAATTCTTTCATGCAATCAAATGAATTGTCTGCAGAGTTTATTTACCTAACCTATTCTACTTTGTACAAGACTTCCTGAAATCTATTTTACCACAGGTTAACCTGGGTGCCTAGCTAACATAATAAGTATACGTCGACAAACGCCAAACGAAAAGAAAGAATAACAAAAGTTTTATTTATTTTGTAACACCTTTTCATAATGTGTTCTATGTCTATGCAAATAAATCTTTTGACAAACGCTACGAAAATAATAAATTAAGTTAATACCTCTTTTAGACATAATATAATAGATTTTAATTTGTATTAGATGTTTGCTTACATAAAATAAGGCCTCTGATCTTTAAACAAATAATATACACATATTAACTCACATTTATAGAAAAAAAAAATCAATTAAATTTTATTTATAATACAAATTCGCGATATAAATATGAGTTAATATTGGTAAAATAATATTTAAATATAAACACTAATTCATATGAAGCAAGCAGCTCTAGAAAATCCCGCAATTCAACTTTCACTCGCAAAAAGTAAAGAATTCAAAAATGGCGTCGTCAACCCTAGAGCAGGGCTGCCCCGCCCTCGGTTTTTAATCAACGCCCTCTGTCATTAGTATGCTGCATAATGCCAGTCGCCGCATGCAGTTAGCGTATCGGTTAGCTGTGTATACTGAAAAAATCCTAATACACACACCTACTGCCTGATTCGAACTTTAAGATACGTCAATTAATATATCTAGAAACGACATGGATTAAATGTGTCAGTGTCAAAAGTGACGTTTTTGTTTGAAGTAACGTCATATTTGACACTCACACATCTAATCCATATCGTTTCTATATCCATTAATTCACGTATCTTCAAGTTCGAATCGGGCCGCTACAGGGTGATTTTTAATAACCGATTACAAAAAAAGAGGAGTTTATCAATTCGATCGTTACTTGTTTGGGAGTATTATTGACTAGTACCTATTATTGCACTTTATTGTTTGTTTTTACTATATGTTTATTTATTGTTACTATATGATTTGGCACCGACTTCAAACATTCACACACTCAAAACATATTTTATTTATCGTTTTACTTTGAAGATGGTGCTCAAACCAATTGATTATTATACGTATTATCTGCTTATAGTATGTTGCACATAGCATAGATAGGGTGACAGCCGTCAACTCAATACATATTTTTAATGTAAGTGTCGCTTAACTTCAAACTCGGGTAAATCCATTCGACCCTCTCTTCCTACCTACTCTATTACCAAATTTTATATTAAAGAAAAAAAAAATTGATTTACTCTATTACCTTTTCTTAATACCAAAATCGCATAATCTGACAGATGGATTTACCCGAGTTTGAAGTTAAGCGACTCATAAATTGTATGGAGATGAGAGCTGTCACCGTACCCAAGCTAAGTGAAAAATATTAAAGTAAGTTTTCTTTGATTATAAACCCTAAATATTTTACGTACTGTTACAGAGCTATTTACTTAATAGTTTGTGAAATCATTGTTAAGTAACTAGTAAATTAATGTTACTTAGGTTCTCTTTTTTTTCTATATTTCTACGGTCAGTTTAAGTCACATAACATAAGTAAAGGTTTTTAGTTACGTGTTAAAATTATTTAATATTGGTAGAGCCATCATTAATGTTAGGATAAATAATTGAGCGCCGCATCATAAATTTCTATCTGGCACAACTAAAACGTAAACTTGTATGAAATTATGACGTACCTATAAATAACACTTGCACTGCGTATGCTATCAAAATCGTTGCAGACTTATCTAGGTCTTTAATATTTTATATTAATTACATTAAAAAAAACTTAAAAATTTAATTAAAGACTAAATAAATATAATTTAGTCTGGCTAAGTAAATTAATATCTGGATTGAGTTTACTATTTTTAGTGTTCCGTGCAAAACTTCACGGAACACGTATGGGATCACTTCGGTCTTGCAAATCAGTTAAATGCGTTTTTCTCAGAGACCGTTTGATGTAGATACCAAAAATGTTTTTTTATTGAATACAAATGTAATTTAAGAGTCATACAAATCTAACCGCCGCCATACAATCGAAGTTACGCTTTCATTTTAAAATGACATACTGAGATAATAAATATTCAAATTGTAATGACCGAAGAGCTGGCAGCTTTCTCGCACAACGTATTAGCATCGCAATACAGCGGGAAAATGCTGCCAGCGTCCTCGGCACCATGCCAAAGGGTCCCAATTTCTTAGATGTACATATTTTAACTTATTAACTTATTGTTGTCTGAGTATCCACAACACAAGCCTTCTTGAGCTTACTGTGGGACTTAGTCAATCTGTGTAAGAATGTCCTATAATATTTATTTATTATTTATTTATTTAACTTTATTTAGTATCAGTTTTAATTAAGTTTTATTTTATAGATAAGTTAGTTTATTTTTCTTTTTAATGTATCTAATTGAAAACGAAAATAAACTCAATTATAATACAAAGACATATGTATACAAACAAATTGTAGTCTAAGTATCTCTTAAGAATACAGTTATCAGTTATCCCCCCATTAAACAAAGAGAATCAAAGGAACTATCCTTCAACGCATCAAACTTGCAAATATCCTCGCACTAACCGCCGCAAACCGCACGTGAGCATAAATATGCATACACATTATGCAATCAACGTTATTCTTTGAGCTACGAAACTTAGAAGACGGCAATACCAATTTAAAAACGATAGACGAATAACAAACTTGAAAACCCTGTAGATGATCTATCTGATCCGTTTTTGCATATACATTTTCACGAGTGTAAGAAAAGGAAAGGAAATAGACTTCGTTCCGTAGCGGTTGAAATCGTGGTGGCTGGAGTGTCGACACAAAACGATACGCAAAATGCCTATAACTGAGTTTCCTGGCGAGATGCAGGCGCGCAATTACGGCTCCCCTGCACTCAATGAAAGAAGTGGCGCGAATCGCCAGCCCTACGGCTAGGGCTGTGTTTGCGTAGATGATGGGATACTAGGATTTGGGACGGCTTTGCTCGAGTGTTTGGTTGTGGTGTGTGCTTTGACTTATTGGAAGTGTTGTTTATATAATCTGCCAGCGAAATGGTTCGTTTTGGATATGCGACATTTAAAATCAATATTAAATTAAAAGGTATAATGATCAACGTAGTAAGTAGGGATGATTCATTTTTTACCACATCGGCTCGTATGTCCCTCACCTTTATTCGTCAAAAACTGATAAGAAAGATGCATTTTATTCACAAGAGTGGCAACTGCATGTAGAGTGTTTCTTCATATTGACTGGGAGAATTGACTGATGTTGATTTTGAATGATAAATATTTAAGAGCGTTCGTTTGGATTTCATTTTTAATGTTTTACTCGCTACGCTCGTGGTTTAATTTTGGAATCTTTCGCTTGCTTGGGCATCAATATTACCTTAACTTAAACAACTACTTTGCAAATTTTACTTGGTCATATTTTGCAAGTTGAAGGCATATTGTTGAAAATTTTCGTTATTTGCGTATCAAAGCTTAAGGATTATATTTTCGAAGATAATATGTTTTGTTTTAGTTAAATCATTGTAGTTTATTTTTAATGAAACTATGTAAGTAAAAGATGTGTAGATAAGTAAGAATATTCCGGTTTGAAAGTCTGTGCCAACTTATTTTTTGGGCCTGTCTGTAGTAAGTACTTACTTCAATCGTTTGGCTTTCAAAAAATGTTGCAGGTCAAAACCCTGGCTAGGAACATCCGCAAAGAAAATAATTCAAATCTGTGTCTGAAGTCTCCAATCCGCATTAAACTGACGCGGGCATAATCGCATCGTAATATGCGTAAATTAACGCCTTAAAATTCATAGAATTCTTAAATTTCTGTACAAATTTACTTGTACATTCCCGTTCTTAGTACGGATTCACGCTGTATACATTACCATGTATACCGTCAGCTAAAGTCGGAAACCTCGTAACTCCTCCACATTAGTCAAGAGATTTGCAACTTTAGGTATCGTTAGCTAAGGTTGATAATCCCTAATGCCCTTGAGATAAAGTTACAAGGTTTCCGGCTATAGCCGATACCTAACTGAGGGAATGGTTCGTACCTGCTTAATTTGGGGCCTGATTTAGTGCTACCTAGTGCTGTTGTTTTCTGGGACATAATCAACATACTTGAAGATTTTTGTGGTTTTGATACTAAGTATTATAAATATTACAAAATAAGCAGTTGTTATACATAGGCGGGTACCTATGTTGAGATAGGATAGGTATACCTAAGTATAACTAGGGTTTCGTGTTCAATACGGACCAAACAAAGGCCTATGATAGAGGATCTTAATCTCTTGTCTGTGTATGAAAAGTATCCTGACCGACTAAGACTTTTCTGAATTCACATAAACTAAATAGGTAATCTAAGCATATAAAAAAAAATGAAAAATAATCTCGGACAAAAAAGGGCCTTTAGCCCAGTGTCTACAATAATTTCAGTCTTTGAAGGTTTGGTTTAATGAGTCTGAAAATAAATAACTTAAGGTCTAATCTCACCAACATTTTCATTTGGAGCCTTAATCTCTGTCTTCTGATTCATAAGAAAACATAAACACCCATATGTACCTATGTTATCACGCAAAATAGGCGCAAGTCGTCGAGTTGCGGAAAATCGCCCGATCTACAATACAATACAATGTACCTATGCACGACATTAAAAATTTAAAAGTTAAAATGAGATGGCAAATTGTAGGTATAATAAGTAAGTCAGTACCGTAAAACGGGGTGAGTAGGTTTCGCGGGGAGAGGTGGGTTATGAATGTGGAGAGAAGGTTTGAGAGGGGGGTGAGAAGGGATTTTAAGGCTACTGCTACAAAAATAATATATTCCAATTTAAAATGGAGCTATAGTAATACGCATAATAAAAAAAAACGATCCAACAATCTTCCAAAATCACCTTTGTATGAAAACCCCTCTCACCCCAAATACGAGGCACTACGGGGTGAGGTGGGTTTTCCTCTTTATCGTCAAAGTTATGAATTGGAACTACCCAAAATAAAATAAAAACTAAAATACAAACGTCCGGAACACTTATTATATACACCATTCAGTTTTCATATGTAAAAATAAAAAGTAATAGAGGTTTGAATTTCAGTTTTGACCCTACTCACCCCATTTTACGGTACAGCAGTATGCAATGTTGTGCACTCCTAAAGACAAGGTGAAAGTGAAAAGATTGTTTGTCAAAGACATCTCTAGACGCTGTAACTTAGCTAGAGATGCCGCGACCGCGGCCACTTCATTCGGGAGCTGTATTTCACTTAGTATTTGATAGTTTGTAATGTTCCTAATATTGCGACTTGTCTGTTTCACGGTAATAAAAGGTAGAATGTTCATATGAACATTTATGAACCTTCCTATTTCCTACACATATAAATATATACTTATATGTATAAGTAGGATACGAAAAAGGCTGACTGTATGTAAAAAAATTGGATTCCATCATAAATAGTTGTGTCTATAGCGCCTAGAACGCTAACAAGTGATAGTTTTGGCATAAGTACCTACGTTATGAACTTATGAATGTAACCTTTCTGCTTTCAATTAAAGTTAAGGTATATTGGGATAGCTTCGAAAGCGGGTTAATTTTGAAAATGGCAAATATCTACTAAACTAGAAGCCTTTTTTTACTGCTTCATTTTAACAACAGTAAGCATGATACGTAAGCATTGCAGTAGCGTAAGTGCTGCTGTATAAAGTATGAAGGGCTTTTGGTTTTATAGATGTTTGCCATTTTCACAATTACCCCGCTTTCGAAGTTATCCCAAAGCAACTTAACACACATTTGAGGAGCCCAATGTGTATCTGGCATTGTTGTTTATGATATACCAATGGCGGGGTCCCTTTGTTTCCCATAAAGTTTTAAGTCATAATGTATTGTTTGTCATATAACGATAACGTTAGTCATAAAACTGAAACCGTTAACTTTTCAGGATTTTTGTAAGGTTATTCTATAGATGGGTTAGGTTAGTTTAGGTTTGTTTTATGGCAATCCTGAAAAGTTACGCGTTTTTGAGAAAAATCAATTATGACTAACGAAAACTCGGACAAACAATACATTATGACTTAAAACTATTTGGGAAACAATAGAGACCCACCAATGGCGTTCAAAAGGTTGCTAAGCAAGTAAGAATTGTGTGTGTCTGTGTAGAACTTCTTCTAAAGCCGCCGCCATACAATAAAATAAAAGTAACGCTCTCATTTTAGGAATTATTGATAGGATAAGAAACATCTTTATAATTAAGTACTCTCTCTATTCTCTTTGTACGTGTAACTTTTTAGCAATTAACTACCAGACATAGATAATATTTTACTTTAATGTTCATGCCAAGTTTCATGTAATGACGTTTTAAAATATGAGTGTAACTTCGATTGTAATATTGAGATATTGTTAAACTATATTTTAATTGCTCAAACTACTTCAACTTTCATCGACTTTTGTATATCCTTATTTGACAGCAGCTGGCATCGCCACTTTGTCTTAAACTGGTCAATTAAATGATGATAGACATAACACATGTCGCCATGTCACGGGCTTTCCTTAAACAAGTCAAAAGGCAATGGCGTGAGAGTTTCAGTGGACTAGTGCACTGAAACTCTCACTCACTACTTCGCCGTTTCTAACTTTACTAACAACTAATGTACACAGATGCATGATAGGATGTAGTACAAGGAATTGAGAGAGCGTGCATTTATGTTCTTAATTTAAGATACCTATTTGCATCTGACTAGCCTAGTAAAGTGAGCCGATCTTGTTCAAACTTGTTCGAGAGATCGGCTCACTTTATATTTCGTCAACCTTACCTGTTGGTTGTGTACTGTGTCTAACTCTAAGGGTTTTATTTAAATAGGCGAGTTTCAGTACACTGGTCTACTTCGCCGTGTCTATCTTTAGTAACAACTAATGTACACAGATGCATGACAGGATGTGTAGGACTGCAAAGTGGTAGAGCGTCCATTTGTGTTCTTAATTTAAGATATGTAGGTGCAGTTAGCATAAAAAAGCGCTGGTGGCCTAGCGGTAAAAGCGTGCGACTTTTAATCCGAAGGTCGCAGGTTCAAACCTCGGCTCGTACCAATTAGTTTTTCGCTGGTTTTTCGGAACTCATGTACAAAATATAATTTGATATTTGCCAGTCGCTTTTCGGTGAAGGAAAACATCGTGAGGAAACCGGACTAATCCCAATAAGGCCTAGTGTCCCTTCTGGGTTGGAAGTTCAGATGGCAGTTGCTTTCGTAAAAACTAGTGCCTATGCCAATTTAGGATCAGTTGTCAAGCGGACTCTTGGCTGCCATGAGCCGTGGAAAAATGCCGGGATAACGCGAGGAAGATAATGAGTTATTATGTGTAAAATATGATTAAATTGCTGATAGGCGATAGCTTTAATAAATTAATTCGTCTACGATCATTGAAAGCTTATAAATTTTAGGTATGTAAATATGTATTCAAGTCCTGAATTTTTATATTTTGGGTTCAATTAGATATTTACCTACAAAAACTATAAGAACCATTTTAAAAATATTAACTATCATTTTCCACATTCGTTATATTTTTACAACTCATCCTTTTCGATTTCCACTTTTACCTGTGTTCATTAATGTTTATTTAGTCGCATTATATCTACAGCACAAGCATTCACGGGACTGTAGTATATTTTATTTACATGCTTTTATTACATGCTTTTATTTAGTTTCACCTGACCGTTGTCTGTAATCAAATCTTGCAAGTTAAATTTGATCCACTTCCCGGTTTCCGATGTAGCTGAAATTTTGCATGCATGTATAAATCAGATGACAATGCAATATTATGGTACCATCGGGCTGGTCTGATGACGGAGACAGGAGGTGGCCATAGGAACTCTGTGATGAACCTGGCAACCTAATTGTATTAGGGGTTTTTAGAATTGTCTCGATGAGTATTAGTTGTCTGTCGTAAGAAAAGTACAGTCAGCGATAAAAGCTTGTACCAAAAATGAAATTTTTGCCAAAAACTTATTTTTGTTGAAAATAATAAAGGCATAAAATAAAAGAGAAATTAAAGTTGTCGTAACGAAATATGCATACCTACTCGAATATTGCTTAAATATTGTAGGTGTGTCGTGTCTATAATTTCTTGCGGCCGACGGCAGAGCGTCTTTATTTTTTCAGATATACCCTATGAACATTATTATTTTCCTGGTTTTTATTTATAACATACCTTTAAGAAATATTTTTATTTATAAGGTAAATACAAATGTTAAAAATAAAAATAAACTAACTTATCTATAAAATAAAACTAAATTAAAACTAAAAACTAATATGTACTAAATAAAGTAAAATAAAATATTTCTAAGAAATTGGGCCCCTTTGGCATGGTGCCGAGGACGCTGGCAGCATTTCCCCGCTGTATTGCTAAGCTGATACGTTGGGCGAGAAAGCTGCCAGCTCTTCGGTCACCAGTGAAGTCTATATATAATATTATATCGAATTAATAAAAATGCTAATGAAAAATTGACCTAGAATAAAACTTTTTAAAATATCTTGATATGCTTTGGAGGTTACAACCTTGTTCTGTACCACTTAAGCTTAAAATACTCGGTAAATTAAAAAAAAACACCCAATTCATCAAACTACATCCAAAAGTGTTATATTAAGATAAAATGACAAATAAAGTACGTAAGTAGCGACTAAATTACTTACACGGCTATTTACAGTTTCTACACATGTGATTACAGTTTCTATACATACATATAATATCGTAAGTGAGTACATCAGTCAGTTTCTATACATACATATAAAATATTTGTGTGCAATATCCAAAGTAATATTTAAATTTCTAATTAATTATCAATTTAATTTCATACTTCGAAACAAAAGAAGAGCCTCAAAATTATATAAGAAACTCTACATATTTCCTTTAGAGACGTTAGGTTTATGCACTTACCTATTTATGTACTTACCTATTTTGGTAAAATTAAATAATTTGATGATTTCAGCATTTTGTACAACTTGCGCTAAGATGTAATAACAGTAAAATCGTGACTCAGGGCCCAATTCGGATTTTGAAATAGACATCTATTAGATATCTTTTAGACATCACCAAGATACGATAACGATATGTTTATCTCTAACCTGTCAAATTTGACATTTGCGCGATTCTGGAGATACTCTTGAACGATTTCCACAGGATATGACTTAGAGATCCAATTCACATTTAATAGATATCTAACTCTATCTAACGTAAAAGTGACATTGGATGCCCGAATTGCGCTGCAAAAGAGAACTAGTTGATCGCTAAACTATAACGTATCTAGAATGGATCTAGTACGTGTCGTCTCTTGTGAATATCTTGAAGTTCGAATACGGCAGTTGTGCTCTTGTATTTTTGATCGTTTGTTTGCTCAGATGTAGCGTCTAGACGAAATATAAAGTTTTTAAACTGAAATAGATGTCATATACAGTCGCCATCAGATATATCGGAGCGGCCAAGGTGCTCACAAATATCTGAGCACGCCTCTATTGTCAAGGCGTTGGAGTGCGTGTTCGAATATTGTGGACACCTTGGCCGCTCCGATATATCTGATAGCGACTGTACCAATTAAGGAATAAATGACTACCTAATAAGGCCTCTAGTGCCTGAGGACTGATCTGAAATGCCTGGACTGGCTTCAGTCAGTTTTCCTTAGTTAAGTAGGTACCTAGGTACATGACACATATTTCAGTTTATAATTTTCATAGCAACACAAATCTAAACATTAAATAATATAAATCAGTATTATTGTAAAAAATCAAAGGTTTGTCGTTTTGATATTCTATTTTAATTCCATGATGGTAAAAATGGCTCTGCTCTTGTGGTCTAATTTTTTTTGCAAGACTGTGTATTAATTTCGTTTAGTAGTATCACTGTATATATATTGTAGTGAAAGTAGACAAGGAGTTCCGCCTAGAAAAAATCTGTCAACTACTCAAGAGCTTTTCCCACTATATCCATGTGTCGGATGATGGAGCTCATGGGTAGCATTTTGAAGTCCTTTGGTTCCAGGTATCCTGCTCCAAAGTCCTTCATTCTTATGGTTTGGAGTTGTCTTTTGCTAAGTTTCCAAAGCTTTTTGCTCCACCCGGAGTCTACTCCTTGCATAAAGAGCTTTGCATGCTTTAGACCCGTCAGACTGTCCCATTCTTCCTGATGTGACAGTCTGAAGGGTCTGACGGGTCCGCTTGTATATTAGTTGTAATTTATTATGTAACACGGCCCTGGACTATTCTAGCGTGGGTCATCCGAGAAGAAAAATAATCATTATTGCTTCGTGCAAGCATATGTTTTCTCTTACAAGCGAATAGAAAGGACAACTTATATAATACAAAAAAATAATAAAGGTTTTTACACTCTGCGCAGCCAAAAGGCCGCCACTAACTCCCATTATCACAAATTTGACGGCACATAAAACATTAAAAAAACCTAAAAAGCCTCAAAGCGTAAGATGACCTCAAATATTATGAACACGTACAAAGCTTGTTGACAGACATGTCCATTCACATTCACAATTAAATCTACTGATATTTTGTAAAACCAGTGTAAATTTAGTTGGATAGCTTTTAGTTTTTATCAATTTAGAGGGTCAAATTATACTAGGAACTTCCTCATAACTGGTAAAAGGTTTGTGAATAAGGCAGGTCTGGTGTCTCATTGTGCGCATGCGTGAATGCGCGGGCGGCCATGTTGTGGACTCGCGGGTAAGTTCACACGCGCTCTTATTCCTTTTAAGGCTATTTTGTTGTTTGAATAGACGTGTTTGGTGATTTTTGCGATGATCAATAGATTTTTTTATAACAGATATTTGTAAGTTTGGTTTCGCTATCATTTTTTAAATCGTTACTGATTTTTACGATTATATTGAACATTTTTCAGAATCGGACAACATTTTCATAAGTATTAATCGTAAACGAATGTAAGGTTTTAAATAATTGTGATAAAATGCGAGATAAATCGGAATACGTGGCAGAAGAGTGGAACTGATTTATAATTAGGTATACAGGGTGGAAAGGCACGACGATCCTTCCCGGAAGTATTAGGTCGTTTAAGTGATACAGAGCAGATTGGCAATGGTAAGAATCGTTAATTGAGTAATAAATAAAAATACCAAATTTTCTACTTTTTAACTGTGGTGATAACCCTATAGCATGTGCACATGACGGCTAGATTAATGATCTCCGTCGGGAAAGCTCGGGACTTTACGCTTTTTTCCGATCGTTGACAGAATCGCAATGATGTATGAATGACGCATAAATGACAAATAAATCAAATGAATTCAAAAATATTACAAATAATTTTATTACTTTCTTAGATAATTACTTTTTGCCAATATTTAACACTATCTTCTCTTCACATACGGTGTTCAAATGTACCTCCGTGTCTTATACTGTACGCCGCAGCCCGCACCCGAGCCCGCGCACATTGCCCATGCGATAGTGTAAGCTCTTCGTCATTTTTCCTCCGCAGATTGTCAAAAGCAGCAATTACTTAGCCTTTAATGTCTAATTTCGTCCGCAGTTTCACATTCCGTTTGGTGCACCATATCTTTTACACAGCCCCACAAATTTAAATAACCACGAGCATCTAACAACTGCATTTTTATTTGAAGAATATGACATTAGATAAGTAAAGTTCAATGACAATTTAATTTCAAATATCAGACGTCTTGTCTATTTCCTACCACGCAAGAAGGTTTGTTAGTTAGGTATTTAAGAAGTATTTATTCTTAGTATTTCATTTTTGCAAGTTTATTTGGTACATGAAACAGTTCAAACACAACCTACTTGTATTTTTTTTTATTTTAGATACAGATAGTTTCCAAAAAATAATTTTGTGAAACGTGTTAAGAAACTAAAACCTTTTTATCAGTCAAGGAAACCAGAGATATTTATAAGACGATTGCGTACTTTTGAGTGGTTGTCAATGTCACAATTTGTAAACAATGTTGTGGTTAGTATTATTTTTAATTATTTTTTAATATTAAGGAATAACATAACTACTTCATTCAAGTATTGAACAAGTGGAACCACTAAGAAAGCGAAAATCCTGCAACGATTCTTACCGTGTTGTAAGCAGACCTAAGAATGATAAGAACAAATTAGCATAATTTCCTGTCGTATACTGATTGTTTACAAGTATGTTCATTGACTCTAATGACCCTGTCACCTGTTAGGGTTAAAACAAAGTAGTTTTTTGCATGGATGTTTAAAAGGCCATAACTTAGAAACGGTTGCCCATATTAACATAGTTTCTATGGAGAAAATATAGAGCTTAGGCTAAACAATACCCCTTTTGCGGAAAGGATCGTCGTGCCTTTCCACCTTGTATACCAGGTACAGGCAAATGATCTACCTACATATAGATACATATATTTTTTATGATTTATTATTTTCTTGCAATGTTACTAGATAACTGCAAATTAAGTTAAATTTGATGGCAAATTTAAAATTGAAATTATTTGATTTCGGTAATTCTACACTACCTAAATATGTGGAGTTGTAGGTAGAATCATTTTGAGCGAACAATTTTCTAGATACAGCTGACTAAACGCTTACACACTAGTGTGACTAGGTCAGCATTTGTAAAATTGTACAATTGCACAGAGTCACGGTCTGCAAATAGCCAAAGTACTTTTTTCTGATGAATAAAACCGCGAACAGCGAGTTAGCACGCTCCAATTCGTTCAATAAATGTTTATAAAGCTCTACATACCGTCTCAGCCATTGACAGATTAAATTATTATCTACTTCATATATAGAGCATGTAAATTTTCCGTGTCACTTTCCGTGTAGGACTGTAGGTACATGTACACCTAACCCTGACTTCACTAATGAATGCCGGGAAAGTCTCTCATCTAGGTACCAACTTCGGTATTGAATGTGAGGTTTGGGGGGTTAAAATGCACTATTTTTTAATTAGACTGGCGGGAAATGGCGAGGAATAGGTAGAACTGTAGAACTAGTAGGTAGGTAGAGCTGCTCGATAAAGCACTCGATGAGATTTAGTAGGTACCGAGATAACTGCGACTATTGTAGTTTTCTGATTGCGATTAAGTAATATTACACCATTTATATTTATTAAATACTTATAGATATCTATAGGTATTCTAACCGCGTTAAGTTTGCACGGACTTGGCATTCTTGTCAGTGACAATGAATGATCGCGCCATACTTCACGTAAAACTTGGCGGGTGACTCGGAGTAGTCGGGCTCTAAGGCAATTCAGACAATTAAGAATAAGAATTTCCATGTAAGTTCATAGTTTTACCAATTTTTTTTTTGGTAAAAACAGAAAAAGAAGACTAGTTTTGTGTTCTGTTTGCCAATGCAACAGTAATTATAAAGGATATTTTAATTGTAAAAAGTAAATAAATAATATACTTATCTAGTTATTTCAGAATATTAGAAATTCCATAAAACAGTGTTAGTATTGGTACGCACATATCATGATAGCTACATAATAGTTAACATTAAAATTAAATCACAACAATAAGTAATCGACACAACATTTTTGACAAAGAAATCAAGATTTATAGTAAAATTAATTAAAATAATTTGGAAACTCTAGGTCCATGGGGTCCCAGCGCGCATAAGTTGTTCGCAGAAATCGCGAAGCGTCTGGTTGACATAACTGGTGACCGAAGAGCTGGCGGCTACCTCGCACAACGTATCAGTATTGCGATACAGCGGGGAAATGCTGCCAGCATCCTTGGTACAATGCCTCAGGAGCCTATTTTAGATTTAAGCTAGTTATTAATTTCGTTTAGTTGTACCACTGTATATACATATATTGTATGAAAATAAATGATTTATTGCAGTAAAAAAAATTTAAAATAATTAATATATTAAAAATAAATATGTAAAATTCTGAAAAAAAAAAATTTGCTAGAATTGAGAAGATTTCGCAGTTCTTGTTATTCATATGTACCTATGTAAATAATGATTTAGTGTAAAAATACAAAAAAAAGAAATGTTAAAATTCAAGTTGTTAGTTGATATCAAGTTGATACTTACTAAGTACCTAATAGGCGTTCGGTGGATAATTATGTTGCGTCGCGTCCTATTTAAGTAACTGTTGGCTCAGGTGCATTTTGTGAAGTCATTAATTTAGTTCTACCTATTATCATTTTAATCCAACGCAGTTAAGCTTTGGGTTCTCTCTTTTAAGTTTTACAAGACGATGTAGACGATTCAGAAATAACGTGTTAATCTTGAACACACGATTCCGGCTTCTAAAACTAGGTAGGTACTTACGTTTTATATGTGCTTCAAAAAAGCAAGGGTTAAATATTTGAGTAGTTTTAGTAGGTAGGTAACCTATATATTTTTGTGTAGGTAGTGTACCTTATTAAAAATATTACTAAGTAAGTATCTAATAACTAACCTCGGTATGTATTTCTTATCATCATCATTATAGATGTTTACGGTCTGGGAATTGGAGCCAATAAATGTAAGTTACCTACAGGAATTTTACTTTTAGGTAGATATTTCAGTCCATAGTCTACCTTGCCCTGGCTCTACATACCTAATTACTCTTTTTTTTATTCTAGCTGTGAAATTAATTCAGTTACCTACTGAAAAAAAAACCTACTGATTTTTTTAATACAGATTTCATTAATATGGTACATAGTTGAGCAACATTTAAATAAATAAGTTAAATATTATTAAATTATAATTAATTTTGCTCAAATATTTTTAAATATCTATTTATACAGATACCAACGAAAAAAATTTAAAATATATTTCTGCTCTGGTCCGATTACCTATCGGTTAAATAATATAATAAGCCAATATCTACAATATTAGGTACCTACCTTCCTACTGTTTCCTAACCAAAGCTAATAAAACCATGAAATAAGCTGATATCATTTAAAATGTAGGACTTGGGCCTATGCAAGAAAAAATCTACCTGTTACCTAAATACCTAGCTTTTTGGATAGTTTTTATTTAAACCCGCATTAAAGAAATATTTAGGAACCTATATAAGATATTTCCTCGGCTATAGTTTTCTCAAAATATACCTACATACTTAACACTATTTTGTTTGTTAATTTGATTAAACATTATGTTACGATTGTTACAATTGATTGTTGAATTGTTATTTTCGTAAGTATTAGTAGAGCTGTTGTTATATTAGATATGTAGGTTTAGGGACATATAATAGTAGGTAGGTACCGAAGTAGGTGTTTAAGTTTAAAAGCCCAGCCTTACTTATTTACTTTTTAGAGGCGATTATTTAAGTTAGCATTTAACTCGTCCGATAACTAGGAAAATTCCTATTAGTCTGATATCTGGATATTAAATAAATAAAATGTTGAAAAATCAGCTTTTAATATTTTCTCTTTTATTGGTTGTTTCTATATCTATTTAATTGTGCAAGTCATAATTCTGTAGAATAGGAATTAACATTTAATTTAATGTAGGTAAATGATAAAAAATAGTTAAGAATAATCTTTTCGTTCTACAATTTGGTGTACCCACTCACCTGCATTTTTCATACATCTTACTAATTTTAGTATGTTATTAAAAACAAGAACCTTGAGCATTTCATTAAATGCGTTTGAAAAAATATAAGTAGGTAAGACTGCCTAAGTACATACATTATTAACGAATATTACACATCTAAGTTTTTTCTTAGATTTCTAATAGAGCTTAGTCAGCTTAGTAACTAGATATTAAAAGTTGACGTTTTGGACTCTACAATAGAGTTCATAATAGACCCCAGACAAGTATATTCAAATGTCCAGGAGGCAGGTACACATGTTGACTGATCAATGTGTATGCATATTAAGTTCCCAAAATCAACCAAGACGTTATGCATAAAGGCGGGCATTCAAGTGTGACTGCAGGTACCACATAAGTGACATAAAGGCGCGGACGTGCGCTAATACTCGCCATTCACCACATAATGCAGGACACTGCGCACGATTACATGCCAATCCACCCGCCCCCACCACCCCTCGGACCTATTCATTTCTTACAATTAATCAAAATTAAATCAACCACAACCCCTTCACCCAACTTTCAACTCTATCACCTGAAGTTACGCTCTTATTTCAGGTGACGCCATGTTGAGTAGGCGTGTCCCCCGCGAAGAAATCTGGCCAATAGAGTGCGGTAACAAAATATCCGTATTGGCTATTAGCAGGCCCCGCCCGCGCCGCCTGGGGGGGATGGCGTTCCAAATTCAAAACGTTCTATCACGGCGCGCACGAACGACTCTTGCGTCGTTTCGGAACCTGGCTTCTCTACCGCGCCCTAGTTTGAAAAAGTCAGTTCTGTAGGGATGGGGTTGGTTGTTAGGGCGATATGAAGCTGGGCGGTATCCAGTGGGTGGTCGAGGGGGCCGGCGGCGTTTTTACACGACGGCGGGCGGTGGCGCGCACAGACGCGCTCCGAACACCGTGGCAAGCGCTCGCGTCGCGACTTCTTACATTTCCGCGATTTTCACCGAAGAAAATCTGGAAAAGAGGCCTAATTTAAATTTTAGTATTTTAGATAATTTTTAGTATAAGTGTTTAAAAAACTCGATTTTTTCAAAGTGACTGATTGTGACTATGTAAAGTTAAGCTTAGTGTACACGTGCGAGCTCAAGCATGCAGGCGATGAGCGCGAACTCGAGCGCTCCGCGCGCGCCCCAGCGCTCGCCGTTCGCCATCCAAGAGTTGCTAGGCTTGAGCGACACGCGGGAGAGCCGGGAGAGATACTTTGAGAGCCGCGACAATGACAGAGTGCTGAATTTGTCGGAGAGTAGAGACAGGCCGTCGTACGCGCCCCAGTTCCCACTGCCGGCGTCCGTGGCGTCCCGCGTGGCGTACGCCGCGGCGTTCAACGCGCAGGCTGCGGTCGCGGCGGCGTTCTTGCCCGCGCCGCCGCTGCTCCACCCACCACCTGGTAAGTCACTTAAAATAATGGTCAAATTAACTCCCTATGAATATTACAAAACTATGTAATCTTGCACGTCAAGTTTAAACACTGTCTGAGCTTTTATAAAATAGTGTAGACAGAGATCCGCTGATGTGGTGAAGACAGAGCAAATACGAGCTGTTAGGTCAGATTGTACCTATAAGACTAGAAGTAGAGAGGACACAAGTATATAGGTAATGATGATAGTGTTATGATTGTTATGAAACTACTTAAAGATGTGGGAGTGTTTTACCTAAGGACGATCAGCCATAAAGAAGAGTGTGAGCCACGACTGACGATAGTTTACATATGCCTGCGTATTATGTTTAATTTTTTGTAAGCATTTGTTTCATTAACTATTTATTTTAACTAAACTAAAAATATTAATTTTAGGGTCCCCTGAAGTTAATATATTAATACGTATGTATAAAAAAACTATAAAAAAAGTAAGTATATAAATATCCTTTATTGCACCAAAAAGTAAAAAAAATACAAAAAGCGAAATACAAGCCTTATAAGACTAGGTAAAAACAGCAAATAGACTACGGGTTAAAATTACTTACCTGTAGGAACCACACTGGTGCAAACTATCCCTTAATTTTCTCATTATAGTTTGAGATTTAAAAAGTTATTACGTACTTTTTACGACTACTGCCTACGACTACTACAACTACGACTGTAGGTAATGTGAATACATAGATAGGTACCTATATTATTTTGATATCTTAAAGATAAAACAAATAAATAACTTGGAATTTGGAATAAATTACTAGTTGGTAGACCTTAAAATCGATCGAAAGCATTATCATTATTTATCACAAATAAATGTAGGAGAATCTGAATTTGTATACTTGGATACTGTTAAGCAATAATGTGTCAACGCACATTAATTTTTCAATAAGATGTCAACTCAAAAAATTGACGCTTAAAGTTGACATTTTATTGCAAAATGGATGTGGGATGACTTAACTTTGCTAAACACCATCCACTTGTAAGTAGGTATTATTTTACATTTGTACCTAGTAGTGTTTTAAATGATAAAATAAAAAAGGTTTCTTTGATTATTTTGAAAATGATTCGCGTGAACATGTGTTAAAAACATGATATGTGACCTATGATAGGTTATCTGTGTTTAGGCCTGAGTGTTAACAATTTCATCACTTAATTGTGTTGCCTGAACTTATGTTACAAGTAATAACATAGTCTTGTCAAAAATTGTGTGTGTTTGTGTGAATGTGTTTTCGTTTATATTAAGCTGAATTCAAAATACTAAAAATAATATCCACCATAGTGAATAGAATCAGGCGTTACTTTGCGGAAATCCATATTAATTAAAACCAAAATATTACTTTGCAAATCCGCGTAAAAACACGTTTTTACGCGGATTTGCAAAGTAATATTTTGGTTTTAATAATATCCACCATTTTTCTGCCTACGCTTATTGGAATTAAATGTGTTGTCATTAGAAAATCTTTCCATTTGTTTCACCAAGCTCAACATTTGTCTAATTTATAGAGATTTGAACCGATTTATAGAGATTTGAACCGATTTATAGAGATTTGAACCGATTTATAGAGATCTGAACCGAATTTGTGCAATATTAAGTGATTAAAACATGTATTTTGTGCGAAACCTCGAAGCTCTTGGCAGGCGTTATTCGCGGCGCGGGCGCAGCTGCATTGTCTCATTTAATTAGCCCTTCAATCCTTTCATTACTTTTATTAGCACTCATTAGCCCTTCGCTTTATTAGTGCTTTATTAGCCCTTTTTATCGGCGCGGCTTTGAGCCGCCGACGGATCGGCTTACGCGGCGTGTTAACGCGAGATTTTTGTCTGTCTGGACGTGTGTTCGTGGCTACTTGAGTGTTTTGTTGAGAGTTAAAAACCTGCCTTTGGCTATAGTGCTTAATTAAACGTAATGGTGAGAGAGAACAGCCGGCGTATTATGGATGGCTTTATCCATCTTTATCCGCGTGATAAAATAACTGTCACTTTTTAACACTTTGGGATAGAAAGTGACGGACACCGATTTATCACGCTGTCACGTAGACAAGAACGACCTTCATATCCGTACAGATTATGGACATGAAACAAAAATGCATAATGTAAGAGGTACCTATAGGTATAAAAGTAGGAAAATAAAATAGGTGTTAACCAAATCCAACTTGTAATTTTTTCACGGAGTTTATGTTTTGACAAAATTATTATTACAAGCGACCTATATACATGATTTGAATTAGTTTTTTCAACATTATTACATAAATTAAATCTAGGTATATACTTTTTTATTTAATTAAAAATTCAGGGTATAATTTTCTAATAAGAATGGATGAGATTCAAAAGAAGGTTCTTTGAAATTTCTTACTCGACCGCAACGTAGGTTAGGTTAATATCTCAACTTCTTAAGGTAGGCAATGTGGTTCTGAAAAGTTCATACAGGGACGGGTATATTTTTACATAATTATAATAGATATTTGGGAAGCCTGATATTTTGTTCTCTGATCTATGGAGGATGGAGGCAAGTAGGTGCACAAATTTCCTCCGTCGGTTACCGTCGGTAAGGCTGTCTACTGTATTTGAACTTCAAGATATTCACAAGAGACGACACGTACTAGATCCATTCTAGATACGTTATAGTTTAGATATCAACTAGTTCTCTTTTGCAGCGCAATTCGGGAAGCCAATGTCACTTTTACGTTAGATAGAGTAAGATATCTATTAGATGTGAATTAGATCTCTAAGTCATATCCTGTGGAAATCGTTCAAGAGTATCTCCAGAATCGCGCAAATGTCAAATTTGACAGGTTAGATCTTAAACATATCGTTATATCGTATCTTGGTGATGTCTAATAGATGTCTATTTCATAATCCGAATTGGCCCTGTGTTGCGAATTCTGCTCTTGGATGGATAGGCATGAGCAGTAAAAGTATTGTGAAATTAACTTACTTATGTATTTTCTATTATAGGTGTTAAAGTGTAAGTTTCCTGTAGGTACCTTCGTGTCTGACCAAATTATTCTTACCTTGCAGGAAAAATATAACTATGGTAAATATTGCAATCACACTAAAATTAATTTTGAAGGAATTAAAATTAAATAGGTTATATCGAATAGGAATAATGCGTCGTATGAGGAAATTAAAAGACTGACACATAAAAGAAATGACTGGCGATTACTCCACCGACAAGAGCAAAGCTCTTAAGTTATGATGATGATGATGATATCGAATAACTATGTAGGTAATTATAATACCTGTCTTTAGAGAGTATCGTTGAGGAACTACACTTAATAAATAGTTCTTACTTCAAATAAAGAGTAAACATTTGAATATTTAATTATTGTTGAGGTTTATCTTTGATTTTTTAAGAGAACTCACACTCTGTAGAGTGAAGGGATTTACAACTTTAGGTACCTAACAGTGGCGGCGCGTCAAACATATCCATAGGCAAGCCGGGGCTAATTTGGCTTACATATTTCCTTTACAACTCTGCTCAAACGTCCAAAAACAGGCAAGCGGGTGGGAATTGGCTTTTATGGACGCGCCGCCTTTGGTACCTAAGTACTACATTATTAGATGTCTATTTTATCTACCTGCATTCTGAGTTAATTCGTAATAAAACAGAGAATTTATTGGGAAGTCTTTTTCTAAACCACTATTGAGCCATTTGGCACACTCATTAATTCTAATTTTTGTAAAACAGAAAGATATAGGTAATTTTATCCATAGTTAGTCCTATAGACTCTTTTAGAGCAGCACTCTCGGCTCACTTGATATGTGTAGTGTATGTGTCCCTTATTACCTATGCAATAAAGTTCATTTTAAAGCACATCGGCGCCCCGCAGTTAGCGCCCGTGCCGCCCAAACTCGGTGGTTTATTATTATTCAAAATTTTGCGAAATATGCAGCTGCTAGGTTTAGGGTAATTTAAGGATAAATGCCGCAGTGATATGTGTTTTGCTGACTGTATGTATAAGTATTACTCACCTACATAATAAAAGTGTTATTACGAAGTGTTAATAGTGCTAATTCTAGAAAACTCTTCTTACTACCACTTTAAACTGCGTTAACGCAAACCATCACAGTCATACAAGCTTCTTCAATGCCATGACTAATCTGCAAAAACACTGATAAACGGCTAAATTAATTTATAAATCACGTTAATGATAGCGAGATTCGATTTGAGATCAAATTACAAACCAAACTATAGTAAACCTTAAGAAGAAGGAACAAAGACGTCCCAAACACGCTCCTCCAACTGTGCAGTTCAAACCAGTATTGTGATAGCCACACCAAGGCCGCGATTCAATAACCTGATATAAAAGCTGACCACTAATGGAACACATCCTTTATCCAACCCTTTATCCGGATGAAAGGCCATCCACTGTATGGAGGTGTGAACGTAAAAACGTTTTTGAGATCATTGTGAGGAGGTGTCCTCGATTGTTTGGTTAAAGAGCGTTTTTGAGATTTGCTTTAGAATAGACTGGGACAAAACAAATGATATTTGACAGGTTGGATTAAACAAACAGGTGGTTTGGATGGAATTGACATTTAGGTAGTATTAGAGTTTTTTTTAAAATTTGTGGTGCGACAATTTTTTATGACGGAAGCCGGTGTTGCCCGAAGATTTTTTATAATCAATTTGTAAAAAGTGGCTATATCACTGACATAAGTACTTACTTACGTACTTTACCTACTACCTATACATACAAGCTTGCAATTTTGAAAACGTTAAGTCAAACAAAGTCAAAAAATACATAGGTACCTACCTACGGCGGATAAAGTGATAATATATCTACCACGGCTTTATAACTTTTAGATCCTGTGTCGTATTTAGGGTTCTTAGGTGGTATGGTTTCACCAAGTTAGAAATATTTGACTATCAAAAAGCCGTATTTGTCTCCTTAAAGTGACATTCCATTTCCAACTGCAGCTGCAATACTGTTCATTTTACTATGGAAACGCGTCGCTGTCATTGTCAATTTCCATAGTAAAATGAACAGTATTGCAGCTGCAGTTGGAAATGGAATGTCACTCTTATGAAGTTTATACGACACTCATATGACACTGCATTATCTTGAATTGATTCAATTGATATCACGGTCTTCTCATGATAGCGGTAATAGCTACAAAGTGTATCTACTAAATTTAGATAGAAGTACCTACATCTACATTGATGCCTTCTTAGTGTAGGCATGTAGTAATAGCGTTTGACACCGTCAATGACTGTCTATCTTCATTTTCATACAGAGATATCATTCGTGGCACAACTTATCTGTGCTACAGGAAATTGTAGGTAATTGTTTGATAGGTATGTTCCTTTTTTCAAGATATTTAATTACGTACCTATTACATATTTACATTTTTATATGTAAATATGTAACGCTACGTCTTACGTAGGCGAACAACGCGCGAACGCAGCGCGGCGCGGCGCGGCGAAATCAATCCTTTGATGCCCATAGAAGTGTCCTACGTAAGCGATCTCGTTGCGAACGCGGTGCGGCGCGATTTGCACGCGAATGTCAGGCGGCGCGGCGCGGCGCGGCGCGGCGGCGGCCGCTTTCGCCGCGCCGCGCCGCGCCGCGTTCGCGCGTTGTTCGCCTACGTAAGACGTAGCGTAATAATTATAATAACAATCGCCCAACTTATCCGACTGCTAAACCTGTCCTTCTTCACTGAACTGACTGGTAAAAATTACAAAGCTACAAAATATCTTCATGAGCTTTCCAATAATCTACCTAATACTTTTTTTAGGTTTCATTGTACGGTAAGCAGGTTCATATTAAATGACCAAAAATATTCGTTTAAGTAGGTAAGTACCAGTGGCGGCGTGTCCATAAAAGTCGATTCCCGCCGGCTTGCCTGTTTTTGGACGTTTGAGCAGAGTTATAAAGGAAATATGTAAGCCCCGGCTTGCCTATGGATATGTTTGACGGGCCGCCACTGGTAAGTACTTACATATGATATAAAAGTGTTCTACGTGTTATAATCTTTTATATAAATGCAATAACTTGACCCAGGAAAGCCGTGGCTTATTGGTTTGTCTGTTTGTAATTAACGAACCAAGCGGGGGAGACGTGTTCCCATGTGAGTGTGTATACACATCGGGTCGTGTGTATGTGTGGGTTGCCGCCGAATTTGGGCGCGTAAGAACAATGATGTGTGTGAAAACAGGAGGCATCATATTGTTTTGCAGGATAGTTGGCCACCGAATATTTAAAAAAAAATAGACTTTTAAAATGAAGCTTGAACTAAGAACTGTTTTTTTTTGGTCCAATGGTTGATTGGTAGAGAATGGATGACGGCATTAAATCCGCATTTGTACTTATTATTTCAAGTGCAATAAAGTCTAAATAAATAAATAAACATTTATTTATTTATTTAAATAAACTCTGTTATAGCGGCGGACCCTGGCGCTAGGCCGGGAAAACGCTAGGTTGAAGAAGAAACTCTACTATTGCGGGAAATTAGGGTCAAAAACTTTTTTTTACGACAGACGATTTTGCTTACTTTTAAGGAAATTGTAAAATAATAGTTTAAAATATTACTATTTCCTGTCGTGTAAATATAAGCTGTCTACCGCCGCGCTGTCTGTCTGTCCGATATGGGTCAGCATCGATCGACTAAACGCTAGCGGGTTAGTGCCGTTATTAGCGGGCCCACACGGCACAGAAAGGGTTAATCTGACTTGTTGTTTAGTAATTATTGTTTTTGGCCCCATTTAGGTACACTTTAAAGTGATTATCGTAAACATTGCTACGTACAGCTACCTGCAATATTATGTTATACAATGAAGGCCGCAAAAATATCTGACACGATCATAAGAGGATGTCATATATTTTTGCAGCCTTCAAAGAGTAACATATTATTAGAGGTGACTGTACCATACAGCATAGGTTAGGTATAATTCCGCTAAATTGCTTAAATCAGTCAGTAACCTAAAAGCTAAGGTTCTGACAAATCGCCTTGCGATTTTTTTTACGTACATTAAATATGTATTAAATTTTATAGGGCTATAAATTACGTTACTAAATTTTCTCGGACTTTCAAGTATTAAGCATGTGTACTTTTTGATTACACTAAAACACAAATTATTTTGAAAAATCATTGATAGGTATTTCCTCACTTTCCCGTTCTCATATCTGGCGCTGGTTCCCCGACTTTACCCGAAAGGGTTCGGTTATTAGTTCGCGTTCCTCACACATACACACACGCACACATGCAACTCATAATGGATTCGCGCGGCGTGCGATGTTAACCCCTCCTTGTACAACCAGTTTGTTACGGCTTGGTGCAAGCGATGAAAGAGCGCGGACGCAAGAACGAATACTGACAGGGGTGCGAAACTCCTAACTTCGGCCAAACTCGGCTCCGCTCGGCTCAGCATTGCTCCGAGCAATTTTTAGGGTTGGCACCACTTGACTTCCTTTTGCGTGCACGACCACAGATAAGATAATCACTTGAATTTTGACAACCCTAAATAGCCGAAAGGGATAGTGCCATATGTTAGAAAGGGATAGCATGATTCGACCCTGAACTGCTGTCAAACTTCGGTTTTGTAGGAAGTTTCCTTTCTGTACGGTAGTACTATTATTTATTCTGTGATACTGAGAAGAAAAGTCACTTTATGACATGTTGAACGTCATTGCTAATTGAAGAACCTCTTAATAGTTTTAAATAATAGTTGAAGTTTTGTGACGTAATATTTTCGGCTTTAACGTTAATAGCTATCTTATCCGTCATGAGTGAGTAGAAACAAGCCCGTTTTATTAAGTTAAGCAATTTTATCTCCCTATTAGGTTCAAATTCACGTAGCAGCTCATTCGGCGATAATACGCTTGGGTAGCGTAGGACGATCAGCTGCATTCAGGTAAAAATATTCGGAGATACTTAACAAAAAGTTTTTGCTCTAAAAGCTACTTGAGTTAGAGATTTACCCCCTTAAACTTAACAAACCTTCGTTAACTTTTGCGCTTTCCGAATAAACAGAATCATCAAAATGATAAGAGTGACAAAAGATTAGCAACGCGGCAACGGCATGTTAGACTTGATGTTGACGCTTAGCGCTTGTGATTTGGACAGTAGCAATTTGTCAACGAATCGTACGGCGTTGGTCGGCGTCCATAGCAGTGTCTGGTACAGTTTCTGACTTGTTAGAACCCAATCGCTATAGCATGTGACTTGGATTAGTAACAATTTGTCGGTGTTTTGAACGGTATTGGTCAGCATCTGTGCCAGCTTTTGACATCTTAGTGCCTAACCGCTGTCGCCTGTGACTTGGACGTGCAGCAATTTATTGACGTGTAACAGTATTGGTCGGTGTCTGGGACAGTTTTCGACTTGTTAGTAGGTTCCTATACCCAACCGCTGTCGCCTGTGACTTAAAAGATCAGTAGCAGTTTGTCGGGATGTCGAACAGTCGGTCGGTACATGCCGAAACCTACATAAGTATAGTGGTGTGTACGTAGCTTGTGACTTAAACTTAACCATTAGGAAGGCATTAACCGCTATCACCTCTGAGTTGGTTGTGTAGCAATGTGTGGGAAAATAAATGGCGGGTCTATTGCGGTGTTTGGGTCAGCTCCTGACTTGTTAGTATTCAACCGCTGTCGCCTTTGACTTGGAGTTGTAGCAATTTGTCGGTGTGTCGAACAGTGTCGGTCGGCATGTATAGCGGTGTCTGGGACAGGCTTGGCCTGGCATGCTTTGTTCCAAATCAACCTATTAAATGGTATAGCGGAACCAAATAAACCTACTAAGTAGCTACTAGGTAGCTAGGTAGGTACTAGGTTTAGTCGGTTCCGCTACAAGAGTAAACCATTTCAAATAAAATCGGAAAATTGTGAGCCGGACTCGCCCACCGAGGGTTCCGTACTTTTTGTATTTGTTGTTATAGCGGCAACAGAAATACCTATCACGGTTCATGAGATACAGCCTGGTGACAGACAGACGGACAGACGGATAGGGGAGTCTTAGTAATAGGGTCCCGTTTTTACCCTTTGGGTACGGAACCCTAAAAAAGTAACTGGGTGGGTAAAACTGCAAGGACCGTTTTGTCCCAATCTAAGACACACGTAGGACCACATTACATTTAATAATGCTTGTCTATATAGGTAATAACGAGGACGATGCTAATACATATTAATAGAAAAAAATCACCGGAAGCTAGTCAAATACAACCTGTAGGCGTATTATGGATGCCTATTATCCACGGAAATAAAATAACTGTCACTTTTTAACGCCGCGGGATAAAAAGTGACAAATACCGTTTTATCATGCTGTCATGTAGACAAAGAATGACCATCATATCCGTACTGATCAAGCCTTTCATAATATAAAATATCTGGGAGACCGAGCTATATTATTATATTATTATATGTAAATGCACAGGCAGCTTAAAGCTGATACGTGCACATCAATGTCCACTTGTGTTCTTTGCTCGGAAAACATATAAAAACTCAATAATTCGCGTTTTCCCAGAGATAAGACCTAGCTAGATCTATTTTTCGCAGCCGAAAACCCCCATATTTATATCAAATTTCATCGAAATCGTTAGAGCCGTTTCCGAGATTCCTGAAATATATATATATATATATATATATATATATATATATAAATAAATAAATAGGTACAAGAATTACTCGTTTAGACTTGTGTGTGTTAACTTACAGAAAACAATGCTTGTTACAACATTTAGAGCAGTAATCATCAACAAAAACTTCGGGCTTTACACAGTTTCGCTGGATACTAGGTGCGTACAGTCTGCCGCTGATTTAGCCGCCTTTCGAGCTGCGAGCCGTATCCCGACTATACATTTCTAGATGAGACTACATTATTACCCCCTTAGTGATTAAAAATTACAAGTCTTAATACTACCTAAAAAACTAAAACTAATACCTAAAAAAAAATATATAGAACATAATGTGGGTGATCTAGCCGAATATGTATATATTAGGCTAGATCACCCAGGTCCGAACCCTGTGGAAGGGTTCCTATAAGGCTGGCTGCGTTCCCCCTTTGGATGGCTATGCCGATCCGTTGGGCGAGGAACGAGCCAGCCCTACGGTCCCCGGTGACCTCAAATATTTTTTTGGAAAGTTGGCGAATTTTAGGTTAATTTTATTCTAAGTTTGTTTTTAATTATGTTTATGGTTTTATAAAATAAAAAGTCTTAATTAATTATTTTATGGTTTAAGTATCCCTTTCTTACAAACTCATAAGTCAAAATGACAGACTTAATGATATTGATACATTATGTAAACTCTATTAGACTCTAAGGACCTCTTGCAGCATCCCACTAACTTGGGGAGCGGTTAAACCGTTAACCCAGTGTCAAAATGTACTGGTAACCATGGTAACTTCAGGTTTAACCGGTTAACCTCGAGTTAGTGAATGGTGCAAGAGGCCCTTAGAGCCTAATGGTAACATTCCATTTCTGACCGCAGCTGCACTACTGGTACTGAACGCGTCGTTGTTATTGTCAATTTCCATAGTAAAATGAACAGTAATGCAGCTGTCGTTAGAAATTGACTGTCACCTTAATAGAGTTTCCTCTATTAGAATTAGTAAAATATAAGATCTGATATTAAAATATGTTGGGAATTAAACAACTTAGTTAGTTCTAGTAATTTATGTGCGTGATTGGGGCGCGCGGCTCGACACCTCCGCACAAAGCCGCGGTAACAGCTAGTTGAGCGAGCTAGCTGTGGCGCGCGGCGTCGCCTGTCTCATCAGGGCTTTCCCTTACGCAGCGTACTACGTAGGCGAACAACACGCGAACGCGAAGCGAATCAATCCTTTATTACCTATAGAAGTGTACTACGAGTATGTGGGCGATCTAGTTGCGAACGCGAACGCCTTGGGCCCGCCGCGTCGCGCCGCGTCGTCGCTTTCACGAGTTGTTCGCTTAGGTACCTACGTAAGACGCGTTACACACTAGTTATGACTTTTCTCATAACTAGTGTGGTTGGACTAGTATAGATAGTAGGGTAAATTCGACTAGTGTGTATGTGCACACATGACATGAATCATGATATGACATGTGTAATGTGGCGATGTATCCTGTGCACAAAAATCGCATATAAAGGTATGGCTGTTTAGATGGGCATTATAGTCTAACATTCTTTAGTATTTTACAGTACATCTGGTGCCCCATTCTGACACCCTGTTCTATAATAAGCACATTACGTAACTACGTCGAAACTTTAAAGATAATACTGTAAAACGCTGTACAATACTTGTGTCGATTTAAAACACTTGCTTCGGTCGTGTTTTAAAATTCACCTCTCAATGCGAAGTTCCTATTTTTCGCACTTGATTCGTAAAAAACTATTACTAAAGTAGGTGCCTCCAATAAGTAGGTAGGTAAAAAGCTTTTTTGCTTTGATAAGTCTCATATTATTTATTATGATCCCGTGATTCCCGAGTTTTTCAAATACATATTTATAGCCTGATTTACATGTAACGGACATATTTACAACATTATTTTCTGTATGAACGTACTCACGAAGCGATCTAGGTTTTCACAAGCTATTGACAACATCTGCTTTTAATCCCGTCCAGCCTAAACCAAATCTTAGCTGGTTGAAATAAAGTTGCTAATCCAATGCAATTTTAACTCTCCCTCGTGTCTAATTAGCCTGAAAACGAAACTATCTAGAATACGATTTAATATGAGCTGTATTACTAAGGTTTAAGGTTGGTTTTTGATTGGCGGAGCGGCGACAATAATAGAGCGCTCTCGACCTCTCGGAGGCGCGAGATTTCCCGCGCTTTTTATTTTTTTCTGCAAATTCCTACACAGAGGTTATATTTTTCTTATTAAATTTTGGGCTTGAGAATATTTCAGTGAGGCTCTCCATTAAAATTTTCTATGACATCACCGTTATTCTGCAAATTTTAAATAATGTGGAAGTGAGATATATGTTTTTACCCCATACCTAAATTCCAAATATTATCTATTTATTAGTTCCGTACTAAAAACCTGTCAGTATGTAGATGGAATTTCTTAAGTTTTCGACCGACTTCAAAAAAGGGGAATTTATCAAATCTACCGTTGTTTTAACTAAAACTTTCACAAGGAATAATACCTAATCCTTACTTTCCTATTATGTTGTAGGATAGCACCAAACATAATTATTATATATAGTTGTCGTAGGCGTTACTAGCACCGGAATAAATATCGCAAAAAACCATCTATTTCGTACATTTCCATAATAACTTATGAGCCTTAATAAAATTTCCATAATAAGATCGTTGTCGTTTAATAAGTCATCGCCTCCATTACCATACACATTATCGAGAGGGACAGAAGATAGTGGAGGCACAGGACTGACAAGGAGAGGTGTATAGTGCCAATAGAATTATGTATATTGTTTTATCCTAGGAAGAATTTTTGAAATAGTGTTGTTCGTGAATGAATCCACTTTAATGGTTGTCAATTGAGTTCTGCTTGAATAAATAGGCAATTTCTCACGGGTGGCCTAGTAGCAGTGACCCTGCCCAAATTATTTACTAAACATAGTATGTTTTTGAAACCGTAAAAGCACCTATAGTCTAGTTCTACAACTATGGACCACTAGTTCAATAGGTAATTATCTAATTATACTGTCTGGCAAGACAATTTTGGCGGTAGAAAAAGGCGGCATTATAATGGGGCATTATCTATGAAAAGGGACCTTATTGTCGATGGCGCTTACGCTGCACAGCCGTCGTGCGGCATTGTATTTATATCGAAGCATTGTTAATAATGGCGTAAGCGCCATCGACAATAAGGTCCCTTTTCATAGATAACATAATGATGTGATAATGATCACAGGCCAATTTCTGGAACGGTATTAGACTAAATTAATATAGCCCACGAACTGTCAAGTCGCATGGGTGCGAGACGATCGTCCAGGTCGTATCAAAATTAGTTCAAAAGCATAACAAAAGTATTAAATTACAATCGACCTCTATAACTACCTACTTGACGAGGTTATCTACTAACTATATCAAGCTTGACATGGCTAGTAAAGACAATCACACACAATAACATCCAATTTTTGTATATTTTCCTTACTCATAATTCAGGTAAGGTTTACTCGGATAATTCCGAATGTCGAAAACTGTCGGATAATTCCGAAAGGAGACTTTTATTATGATGGAATTAAGGGTGATTTTCATCTGAATTTCGGAATTATACGACATTCGGTATTACCCGAATACACCTTACAGTCAGCATCAAAAGTAACGGATCGGAATCCTCTAACATCTTAACAGACATATAAAAGCTGAAATAAAAACTTCTCCATAAATAAATATCCTTATTTGCACACAAAACAGCCGCTTGGCGTAGCATTAGAAGCGTATCGTTCTAAACTCCCCGAAAAATCTATACAACCCCCCTCTCCCCAAGGGGAGGGTTACTTTTGGACTTTTTAACCCAAGACGACTTAATTCACTCGCGTTATTCTTAACATCGAGGGGAGAAAAGGGACTCGTAAGCGTTTTAAATATTTGGATGTAAATTTGGACGCTTTGCAAGTGCATTGAATTGATACCCGGTTTAAATATTCTGTAGGTATACATCAGACTTAGTGTTAAGTTTCGAGCATATTTATAGACTTAGTGTTAAGTTATAGCAGGTGGAATTTATTATGAAACATAAACAAAACTTATACAAACTATTATTAAAATTAAGTATAGACTAAATAAATTAAAACTAAAACTAATAAAATAAATAAATAAATAAAACTTACCCACCTACCTTAGATAGCAGGTATATAATGAGATAAACTTAAATTAGGATTGAAGATAAAAAATATTTCCTGAAGATTTTATAAAAAAATATCAAAATACCTATATTTTTATTTCAGAAATTAATATTACAGGAAAGGCAGTACAGTGATACCCACACTAGGCTGAGCCTGTGACGTGGGGATCTTAGAGAAATACAGAGTACCGACATGTCACGGCTATTATTTTACCAGAATATATTATAAATCTTATTATTTGCTTGTACACTGTACCAGGATTCGTACCCAGGACCATAGTTATCTAATTTCACATTTCTAAAATATTCATTATTTAAAACATTTAATAGAATTTCCACATAAGTGTAACAATAAATCGCGTCGTCGTAATTGGTCGGGCGCGGCACGCAGATTGCTTTGTTATTCCATTACTGTGTAATTAAGGCTTTGTAAACGCCAGAGTAGCCTTTAAATCACTTTGGAGAATTTCACTGGGAAAAAATACATCTAAGACAGATGAAAAGACAAATAGGTACTATTAATAGTCGATACATATAGAATACTTTGTACAGTCAACGGTAAAAATATGGGTGTACAAATAATTTCAAAAATATGTCCCATTAATCTTATGTCAGTGAATTAAGAACTATGGGACATATTTTTGAGTAAGTTGTCTACACCCATATTTTTACCGTTGACTGTACCTACTTGCAGCGGTATCATGGTCGCATTTTTATCACCTGTCATGCTATGTGTCACATTCGCACTTACATATTTGTTAGAACGTGACAGGCATGGTGACAAATGATAAAGAGCCGACCATATTAGCCCTACTGCCGATGTGGTGCATAATTATATTCCATCGTATTTTCACTAAAACGTATACGAACGCGAACGTGTCTTGATATTTCAATAAGTCTCGGTACAAAAAGTACTGACGTTACGTAAAATACAATAAACTAAATAAAATAAATGAAAAATACGATGGAAAACAATTAATTATGCACTACATCTGTAAGTAATTAAGCATAGACTTTAACTTAGCCTAAATATAAAATTACCTGCCTATCTAAAAGCGACTAATAGCTTAGAGAGTAATGATTCAATCCTACTTTTAAAACGTTTTCAGTTCGAATCCTGGCACGTATACCACCCAATTAGTTTCCAAACATTTGTAGCAAATATTGGTGAGAAAAACATGCGAAAACTATAGACCACACTTACCACATAACCATGTAGGTACCTACAGTCAGCTGCAGAGAGGTATGACCCCGCCCCTGCATAGAAATTTGTTTGCAGGAGGGTCACCTCTCTCTGCGGCTGACTGTACATAATACAGCCGTAAAGAACACACGTGTTTGGTCCCGGAGACGCACATTTCAAGGATTTTACGCAGCAGTAAAAAGGGGCGAAGGGATTAATAAAATAAGGTTGGTGAGGCGATAAAAGTAGCCATCGCGCTGTGATGCCTTCGGAGCTGTTTGCATAATTGAATACTGTTAAAAAAAAACTGGTCAAGTGCGAGTCGGACTCGCGTTTCAAGGGTTCCGTACATCACACAATTTTCATATTTTTTTTTGTACGTGAAACGTGACGTGAGTGAAACGTCTTGAAAAACCCGAATGGGTCAATCAAAAACCAGATGTAACATGAAGTTTTCTGGCGTGGTGGCTTTTATCTCTACAACCCTGAATATTAAATGCCGAACCATAGTACAAGTGTCCAAATGCAAAGACTGAAGAGCCCGCATAGAGCTGAAAACTCGGAGCGTCCGACGGGTCATGCTTCCTACAACTTCCGAAAGTGTTATAAAAGCGAAGACCGAAGAGAGATAATAGGTACCTACAGGTTGGCCAAAAAATAAGTGCATTCCCGTAGCCAAGGAGGTTTTGAGATTATACTAATCAACTTTTAGTATGGGACCAACCCCGACTTCACGTAAAAAAATGTATGCTCCCATAGAAAACGGACCAGCCAAAATGTATGAAACAGCCAAATTTTTCTTCGCGATTTCGGGGTTGCACGTTGGCAACGGGAATACACTTTTTTTTTGGCCACCCTGTGAAGTGCTTACCCTACAAGTACCATTACGGCTGTGTGCCAGATACAGCCTAGTCGCATTTTTTGTTTTCAGTCCGACTCACTCATGAAGCTAAAGGCACGCCTCTTCGGGACGCTTCGGGCCTTCGGCCTTATGCGGATATCGGCCTAAGGCCTTCGCAATTGCTGTCTACATCACTTTTCACTTAAACCATTGCGGCTGTGTCCCTAAAAAAACGTAACTGAATTTTTGTTCTTAAATCCGACTCACGCTTGACTCTAGATTTCTAATAGGTTTTCCTGTCATCTTTAGGTAAAGGACAATTTTGTGTATTTTTTTTCAGAATTATAGACCCAGTAGTTTCGGAGATAGAGGGGGGGGGAATGGTAATTTTTTGTCTATTTTCTTGAATAACTTCTAAACTTTGTATTATAAATTTATAAGAAAAATATATTTGAGATTCTCACAATGAGCTCTTTCGTTTGATATGTAACACGATATTGTTTTCAAAACTTTGTTTTTTGATTTTATCGTTTACCCCCCAAAAGTAGCCCCTATGTTTAAAATTAATTTGTTGTCGTTACATATTCGTCTTTGGGTCACAGACTTCCATATGTGTACCAAATTTCAACTTAATTGGTCCGGTAGTTTCGGAGCAAATTGGCTGTGACAGACGGACAGACGGACAGACAGACGCACGAGTGATCCTATAAGGGTTCCGTTTTTTCCTTTTGAGGTACGGAACCCTAACAAGTTTATTTACATGTACAATTTACCGATTACATGGATCGACCGACTGGACGCCGTCCTGTAGGTCGTCCTAATTAAGTATCGGTGGGCGGATCGAGTAGAGGCAGATCTCCGGGAGCTCAGCGTCAGTGAAAACTGGCGTGAATCTGCGCAGGACCGAGTAAAATGGCGTGCTCTCGTGTTGGAGGCCAAGACTCATTATGGGTCATCGCACCAGACTAGTAAGTAGTAGTATTCACAGGTTGTTTAAGGCCCTGATCGAACTAGGGTGTAGAATCGATACCGTACGCAGTCCTGATTGGCTCAAAGTCACGGGAGCGCACCCCCGCATCCGCTCCAATAAGGTAGCATAAGTACATACTAAAACATTGCAGAAATAAATAATAAATATCATTGAAAAAATAAGTACCTAAGCCTATAAGTTGACATAAAGCTACCGTTGGAGATAACAACGATGACCTACATGCTAAAACACAGAAGTGTTTAAGTAGTAATAAGTAACCACTCAAATCCTTACAACCAGTAACGCACCTTGAAGAAGGCTCCCTTTATCTGAAAGCCCCGCATTTTTCATTAAGTAGGCATCTACATTCTTTACAGTCAAAAAACCGCTCGATTCCTCACCAGTCTTATCTGGAACAAAACTGCGGAATCCCAATTAAACGTCCCCCTTTAAACTCCTATCAATTGTCTTAATAAAACTGAGTCCCCCATTCACTCCTAGACCGCGGTGCCTCTATTCTTAGCCAAGACATAACTGTAAAGAGCCACTAATTGCGGCCTAATCAAGTGTTAATTAATCAACTTTCTAGCTGTTCTGGACCTTATTGTGGGGGGTTAAGGGCGCCCTCATTAGGTTACCTCATTTGCGAGGCCGGAAGGTCTCCGAGATCTAAGGGCCGAGGTGCACTGACTGCATTTGAGAAATGTGGTGTGTTGAGAAATTTGTTTTTTTACTTATGAGAATTGGAAAATCTTGGTTTGGTGATGTAACTGATGTTACTTAAGACGCAAGCATAACTTAGGTAGGTACATTACATAAACAACAAAAAATCGTGTTACATAATTTAGCAGCGAATTAGAAACAATTTTAACGCAATTTGATACAGCCAAACATACTCAAAAAGTACAAAATAGATATCAGCCCCCGTGTTAATTAATTTAGTCACAGACTTATTAAGTGAAGTCTTTTTGAATCAGGACCAATTAAAATTTAAACACCTCCGAAAATGTCCTTTAGGCCCTCAGAAGTTGGCGACATCGCGTTTGTCCGTGAAAGCGGCCCAATTTGGCGGCACCGGGGCTCCGGGTCGGGACGGAAGCGCCCGGGGCTACGCGGGACCGTATGGGCGTATGTCGGTGGAGGTTAGTGGGGAGATGCGACTTTTGGATTAGGAGATATTTTGGAGTATTGTTAATTACCCGCTGTGATGCAGGTTGATAAATGTGGGTATCTAATTTAAATTGACAGCCTTAGCTTTTTTATTATCTTCGTAGATATTTATTTATTACAACAATTTGGTTTTACCACTCATAAGGGCGTCTGCAGAAGTAATCGTTTAAATAGAATTTGCTGGAAAATTACAAACACTATATAATGGATTTCGATCACGATGGAAACAATGAAGCAATTTGCAATTGATTAGCCATACCCACAATAATTCAGATAAATTGTGATTTTTCCGGTAGAAAAATAAGTTAGCTTTGGAACATAAACTAGTTTTTAGGGTTCCGTACCTCAAAAGGAAAAAACGGAACCCTTATAGGATCACTCGTGCGTCTGTCTGTCTGTCTGTCTGTCCGTCTGTCACAGCCTATTTTCTCCGAAACTACTGGACCAATTAAGTTGAAATTTGGTACACATATGTAAGATTGTGACCCAAAGACGAACATGTAACGTAAACAAATGAATTTTAAACATTGGGGCCATTTTTGGGGGATAAATGAGAAAATTAAAAAATAAAGTATGTCAAACTATATCGTGTTACATATCAAATGAAAGAGCTCAATGTGAAAATCTCAAATATTTTATAATTTTAGAATAAACAGTTTAGAAGTAATTCTTGAAAATAAGCAAAAAATGACCGTTCCCCCCCCTTTATCTCCGAAACTACTGGGTCTATAATTTTGAAAAAAATATATAAAATAGGTCTTTATCTATAGATGACAGAAAAACCTATTAGAAATATGTAGTCAAGCGTGAGTCGGACTAATTACTTAGTTTTTGATCAGACCCCTACGGGTTTTTTAATGGCAATTCACTCGCGTTTCATCTATAAAAAATACATTGTTAAAAATTGAGTAATATATTACTCAATTTCGGAACCCTTGGAACGCGAGTCCGACTCGCACTTGGCCGGTTTTTGTATTAATAAATACATTTTAGCTTACTAAACATAATACAAATCAGTTTCCTGCAGCCAAGCCTTCAACCAGTGTATAAGCCGACTATATTCACTTTTTACAAATCGCTTAACAGGCCAATTTGAGCTTTAGTTATGAGATCTGTATTCAATATGATTCTGATCTAATAACTAAAACTCGAATTGGCCTGCAAGTAAGTGAAACAGTAGACCTATAAGTAACCTTCGTAGCGCTACACCGTAGCTCTCAGCTTAGTCCACATGTAGCAAAAACAACTGTACACCAATACCAATATTGACTTTTAAAACATATCCATATTTTCAGTCCACCATCAGCACACACACACGCACGTCGGTATGCGTGTGTTTACGAGCGGCGGGCGCCCGGCGAATGCCAATTGGGTTTTTTATCGTGCCCGCCAGGCGTGACGACTTGCAGCCTGCCAGAGAACGGGCACTGTAAAAAACCTAGCAGTATAGATTCAAGACAAATTCGTTTTATTTTCTTTTTACGTGACAATTTCACTCTGCAGTGAAATTGAGTCATAAATCCAATGTTAACCGATTGGCATAACTTGCCAAGTATAGATTTGATAGAATTTAAAGATTGGCACCATTTGGGTTTTTATAGAACTTGTCATGCGACATCCATTCTATCTGTTGACCTAATTACTGTGTGAATAACATCAACATGTACTTTATTTTTTTATTAGAAGTGACACCAAATAAACCACCGGACTATTGTGTGTCTTCAACGTAAATAGGTGGAGGTAGCTAGGTCCTGTAAAAAATCTACAACACACTTTAAAAAAAAACCTGCTAACTTAAACCTGTTGGATGGATATTTAATTTATTATTCGCTCTATTAAAATCAACGCGATTGCCATCTAAATAAATCTAAACGTTTATTTATCACTTTGAATGTGGATAATGAATAACATTAACTTAACTATTATATCCTCACTGTTAAAGGTGTATTTATATTCTGACATTCAAAAGCAATGGTGATATGCATCCATATATGCAACAAGGGTGATATGCATGAAGCTAGTTTTTTTTATTTATTAACATAAAAATATACAGCTTATACAAGCACAGTGTCCCACAAAACAGTTTACGTGGTTTGACTGTGGGATTACCGCCAAATTATTAGATAAAATGTATTTGTAGGTGTTGAAAACCATAATTTTGCTATCCAGCCATCCGACATATCAAATAAACTCATTCAAATATTTTTACGATTTCTAAGCCAAACAAGATTGGAGTTAAAAAAAATGCAAAAAAATCCCATTCAAACTCAAGCCTAACTCCGTCCATTGTACAGAGAGCTCGCGGGTCGCTTCTAGGCACCGCAATTGTATAAACATTTCATATTAAATTGAGGACCGGGGGAGTTCTTTCTTGGTTGGTTTTTTCGTGGAGTATTGTCAAGTGTGTCCACTATAACCTGATCCGCGTCCTGGCTTCTACTGTCCCCTTTCCCTTCCAATTTTCTTCTTGCCAGGGGGGTGAGGAAGGTCATGGTATGTTGGGGTTGGCGTACAGAGCTGGTGTGAACTAGTGCACTCTTCACACGTACTACAATGCTCCCTAACTGCCTGCTATTAACCCTGTTCAACCCTTTCGGGAGGGATAGTGATGTTCCTAAATATTTGCTGAGCTTACTCATTGACCGTTTGGTCGGTAAATAAACGGGATACTGCAAATATTTAAGGACCTGCTGGGACTAAATAAACTAAAGTAATATAAACTGGTCATCATCATTTATTTAAGAGTTAGACTCTTGTCCGTGGAGCGGTGTATGTATGTCGGTCCTCTGCCTTCTCCTTGACGACACGACGTTGAGCTTTTCCTTGTCTCCCCCTCCGTCTTGTTGCCTCAACTTTCCCTTCAATGATGTTTTTCATAAATTCGTCGTGTCATGTACCTACTGGTAATGTAGGTAGTACGCATATTATGTAGGTAGCTACACCATCTGTATGTTCGAATCTATCTGCAACAAATCACTAGATAACATTTCTGGGTATAGGTAGGTGTTCATTTCGTGATATCGAGGCTTTCGAACTTGTCCGGTTATTTTGCAAATTTTATTACCTAATACGGCTAATACTTTTTGTAGGTAATTTTTATAATACTTACCTACATCTACAATAATTAGGGTAGCAATAGAAAAACTAGTTCTTAATAGTTAAAAATGTAGGTAAGTAATTATTACTAACCGTATTCTTATTAGGCACCTAATTTAACTTAAGTTTGTCGAACAAACTCCCTCCTATTTTTAAAATTCAGTTATAACAGGGGCACTGTCGGTAAATACGTAAGTTAACATTTTTCGACATCGAATGGCTCGAATAATTAATCGACTGCTAATTAATAACGTGTTCATCCCATCCCTACAGCTTCACACCTCGCCCGCGGCCGGCCCGGCCCCTCAAACAAAACTCAACTTAAACACCCTCATTATAAAGCTCTAATTCCATTACACGTGAATTTATTTTTATAAACCATTTCAATAAAACCTTATGCCTGAGAAATAAGGTCCAGTATTGAATCTTCGTAAATGACAATTCGATAAAACAAAGGTTTCTGTGCCGGGCATTAAGACCGGTTTTTGCAAATCATTGAGCTGACAATTGTTCAATCTTTCAATTAACCTAATACGCCTACAAGTGTGCCTGTAGCCTTTAATTACTTTGCTATTGAAAAAGAAAAAAAATCGATAAGATGTTTTAAGGTGATGATTAACTTTATTGAGACGTCAGGCTTTTGTTTCTAATTTTATACAAAAGCTTTTGTTTTTTTTTCTCCGTTATTTTTTGTAAGTACCTACATATATTGGTCTTCACGATAAGAAAATATTGAGTGAGAGAAACATTAAAATCTCTTGTCTATTATCTATTTATTAGTGGGTACCTATGAGAGCTGGCTGATAATAATAAAAAAAAATACCGAAGACATGATGATGTCACTATGAATTTTAACCTTAAAATAAATACAGATAACGAGACCGATAGCAATGGTTGATTTCGCTAGTTTAATCATCTGGCCTTGTGGCGCAACGGATAACGCGTCTGACTACGGATCAGAAGATTCCAGGTTCGAATCCTGGCAAGGTCGCAAAAATATTTTTTTTTTTTAAGCTATGAACTCGATGAAAATAAATCTTCTCAATGGAGGATTTGATTGCAATTTTTAATAATAATTATAATTTTTTAAGAAAAACTGAATAAGTATGTTCAGTCTTTCATAAAAATTACACATTTACTTCTGTTTCATCAATTATTCATAATCTTAACAAAAGCCATATCTCAACCAAAAAAACTTAGGTAACCCTCGCGCAGCGGAGGCGTTACACGCTACTATTTAATTTAGTTAACCCTTTCACGGCATTGTGTCGCAAATCTCTGTAGTGACAAAAGCCATTATTGAAGCCACGGTTGTGACACTGTTGTGACAGTGTTTGGTGACACTTCCGAAATGACAAAAGAAAAGGTACCTACCATTGTGTTCATACAAATTGTAAGAATAAGTGATTCAATTCATAGTATGGCCTGTAGGGTATTAGAAATCATACAATACTAAAAGGTGCGTACAGTTTTAGTATTAGTGACACATTTTAACCATAACGGCCATATAAAATAAGGTGCTTTGGGGTAATTGTGACAGAATCATGGAAGAGCTGGTTGTGATTGTATCCGGAAGTCACTAAACTATTGTTTTTAACTAATTGTATATAGGTATTGAGCAGTCATTTTAAGTGTGCTTCGTTATTTTAACGCTTATATTATATTATATAATTTATAAACCTATTCCTGGAATACCTTACCTGCAAAATACTTACACATACATTTTTTTTATTGGGTTTAAAAATCACTACCTACACCGAATGTTGTTTTAAGTCCAAGAAAATTATAGGGCAATTATGACAGGTTTTTGTATGTCTTCCCAGAATGTGATATTTTTGTAGATATGTATATCAAGTGTTTGTGTAGGCTACCGGGTTAATCGTATTTCTGGTTCAGCTATTAAGATGGATGACTAGGAGATATTAGTTCAAGCACTGTACTTCATAGAAGAGAGCAAGTTTTTTCGAGTGGCAATTTAGTTAAATTCTTAATCGTGACGCTATTCTGAGGACACGGGAAATAAATAAAAAAAACCGGGCAAGTGCGAGTCGGACTCGCGCACGAAGGGTTCCGTACCATAATGCAAAAAAAAAAACAAAAAAAAAGCAAAAAAAAACGGTCACCCATCCAAGTACTGACCACTCCCGACGTTGCTTAACTTTGGTCAAAAATCACGTTTGTTGTATGGGAACCCCATTTAAATCTTTATTTTATTCTGTTTTTAGTATTTGTTGTTATAGCGGCAACAGAAATACATCATCTGTGAAAATTTCAACTGTCGGACGGACGGACGGACGGACGGACGGACGGACGGACGGACGGACGGACAGCGAAGTCTTAGTAATAGGGTCCCGTTTTACCCTTTGGGTACGGAACCCTAAAAACACTGAAATCATATATGTCAATATTGTGCTAATTTATTCAAATTACAGTAAGTAGGTACTATTCCGGTATCCGTGATGAGAGAACATATGGGGCATTATCTATGAAAAGGGACCTTATTGTCGATGGCGCTTACGCCGCACAGCGTCGCGCGGCATTGTATTTATATCGGGGCATCGGTAATAATGGCGTAAGCGCCATCGACAATGAGGTCCCTTTTCATAGATAACGTCACATATTATGTTTTGGCTAATTTTCTAATTTTACAAAGAATGACCAAACAAATATTACAAAGTAATTTTGTATTAACCCGTATGTATCAAAAGTTTGCTACTAAATTAATAATCTTGAAATTGTAAATTATAGTCCAAATTGTCTGGGACGTATACGGAACAAGGCATGTGAAGGGTTAGGTAAGTGCCTACCCTTTCGACCGACAATAAATAGAAGAAATCTTCACACATCAAGATCATGGCCCTATCAATTACAGAGGAATTTAATTTCAATTGGCGTCATAAGCCAATAAAAGTGGCATTACCGCAGCTTAGACAGTTATGAGCCCTTACTTGTGACAGGATTAGTGGGATAAGTGAAAAGATAGTGAGGGCGCGACTGCATTACATGATGTTATCTATGAAAAGGGACCTTATTGTCGATGGCGCTTACGCCATTATTGCACATTGCTTCGATATATATACCTACAATGCCGCACGACGCTGTGCAGCGTAAGCGCCTTCGACAATAAGGTCCCTTTTCATAGAAAATGCCCCATATGGTCAAAAGTAATTTTGAGTCAAGATACTTCTTAAGGAAATTTGAGGAGTGTCTTTTTTGTATGGTATCCAAAGACATAAGCCCTTTTGAAAAGACTCTCCTCATTTAAAAAATCATAGTTTTCTATATTTACCTACTGGAAAAAATCTCTACTTATATAAAATGAAGTAAATTCGTGGTATAAATATTTATGACGAAAATATACCTTTACGTACCAATACGCTAGTACTTCTGTAATAGCCACAGACTGCACAAAAACTGCACGGCCACATAAAATACGAGAGTGATCACGTCGTGTAGGGGCTAGAAACTTATTGGGTATCAGCAAAACTTTTTTTTTAAATTATGTTATTCTGAGTACGTACTTCCAAACTCCAAACATTGATGTAAAATAATTATTTATTTATTACCAATTACGAGAACGCGTGACAATCATACCGCTTAACGGACAATGCTAACTAATCCCACTTGCATGGTACATCTGGCCAATTATCAAAAAGTCATATCTCCCAAAACTTTCTATACTCACATACGATGTTTTAGCATTACCGATATCCATAACAAGAAGGTCATATGAGTATACGAGTTTGGTACAGACTTAAGACGTTTTGGAATGGAATGGTTGCAAGTGGCACCCGCTTTAGGGAATAGCGAACCCCCGATATTAATTTATCGACTCCATTTATTAACATTCCTGGCAGTTAATGCTTGGGGGTGCTTATGCCCGTGTGGGGCTCATAATGGGGCAAGTAGGGCTCCGAACACGCGAAATTTGTTGTAGGTGATAGAATTTTAATTTTATGGTAAAGTAGCAATGAGAGATTAAGTAATACAGGATCCAGGCAACTCCTTTTAATAATTGACCGAGCGAAAGCAATTTGGCAGTAAGAATACATACATATCTCTATAAGCTCCATACTTAACATGAAAACTTAGCGTGGTCCTAGTAGGACCACTCTAAGTTCCGTCTCAGGAATTCCCGGGAGCACGTCCTGTCCTACTCTACCTAAAATAAATTTCGTTAAGTCGTCGAGATTAACATATCAGAGACTATATAATTGTAAAGGAGATGGCGGGACGACTTGGACGTATTTTGTCCGGATTGGCGGGAAACTGCAAAGGATAGTGTTGAGTGGAGGAAGCGAGGGGAGGCCTTTGCCCAGCAGTGGGACACTTAACCAGGCTAAAAAAAAATGTAGAGCACCTCTTAGACAAAATTTAGCTAAAACAATTTTATTTTAAGGAATACAGCTTGCAAAACGAGTATATTTACGGCGATAGTAAGTACTTTAGACCAGAATCGATACAAGTGGCTCAACGGAGATCGAATCTAGGTCGCTCCATTACTTGCCAATGCCAACTCGCCGGGCTTTTGGCCAGAGTAGAAATAAAAACAGTAGCTTAACTATTGTGAAGCGGGCATGAGCCTACGGCGCCTGCACTTATGGCGAATGGACGATTTCGATGCGGTTTTTTTTACCGTGAAAGCGAGTTTCCGTGCGGTGGTTCTTAGCTAATATGTCTGATAGAAATCGATCCAGCATTTGAAGAATATCAGCTCTTTTCCAAATTGATGTGCTTAAAGCATTTTTGGCATAAAATGGATATTTTTGGGGTAGGTACTTATAACGTAGGAGGTTTTTAATTTTTTTTATTTAATAGTTATTATATGCAGCAGGTCACGTAAAATGTTTTAAGACATTTTTTGGAAGTACAACACATTGATTAATTTATAAATGTAGCATTTAAGTAATAAAAATACGGTAAAAACAATTTTTTTTATTAAGCCAACCAAAAGCGACTTTGAGGAACTGTCATAGAGACTCATTCGACACGTGTGGTATAAAATTAGCTATATCAAATTATCTAGAGAGGTGACGATGATCGTTGAGGTGAAAATTGGGTAGAGTTAGACCAAGAAAGTCTGCAGCGATTTTGATAGCCAACGTAGTGCAAGTGTTATTTAAGCGTCAAATTTTTATCAAATTTTGACGTATAAATAACATTTGCACTGTGTGGGCTATCAAAATCGCTGCAGACTTTTATAGGTCTGACTCTAGTCAGTATGAGAACTACTGTTTTAAACTATGCACTCTGTCAGACGAATACTGCAGTTCCGAGGGACGAGACCCAGCATAAATGTCTACCGATCGGATAACGGCAAAGTGAACTGCTTAATCTGTATGCTCAACGGTTCTGAAAACCGCTTTGCTTACAAATAGCGCGAAAAATAAGCTGGATGCAAATTGTGGTTAGTTTTTAGGTACCTAAATGGCAGATATGGACATGGATGGATGGAAAAAATTTGGAGGTCCCACGTCACATCAGCCGTAATGTATGAAACAGCGAAAAAAATTTCGCGATTTCGGCTTTGGTCTCATAATAAAAGTTGTTCAGTATGACCTATTAAAGTCACTATGCAGAGGATGGCTGGTGATTAAAATTTCACCGTGTATACTCCCATCAAAAATAATAGATAGTATAGAGGGGTCCTGTCATAGTAAATGTTGTAGTCACTGTAAATTTACTGCCATCTATCGACATGCGACTATAACTCAAAATAAACACGTATAAAATTATCAAATAAAATGAATATATATGGATAAATGATTTTATTATTTTTATATAATTTTGACCCACGTTCATTCACTGATATCTATGTGTTAAAATTGTTAAATATGAAACGGTGTCGTCACGCCATCTAGCCGAGCATAGGCCAAAGGTGTGTGAGCCATCTATCCGAGAATGACTTTTTCTTGATTTCCGAGGCACGTTTTTTCCTGACTTTATTCATCTTATACGAAGTTATATATGTCTTTGCTCCCATGTAGATATTGGCCGGCTATGCTAGACATAGCACTAGTTTACCATAAAGTCTATAAACAACGCTCTAATATCCTACTTTTCCACAAATTATCCCCGTACGCAGCCTGTGGAGAGGACACGCGTGCCGCCGAATAAATGGGGCATTATCTATGAAAAGGGACCTTATTGTCGATGGCGCTTACGCTGCACAGCGTCGTGCGGCATTGTATTTATATCGAAGCATTGTTAATAATGGCGTAAGCGCCATCGACAATAAGGTCCCATTTCATAGTTAATATTATAAATGACGTTTCGCAAGATGGCGTCGTGCGCGCGCATACGCGAAGGCAACGCGGTAAACAGCCACTTTTCTTTAATTAACTTGGTGTTTGTGAAGACGAGGAGATTTTTAACGTATTTTTTCGACATCTTTCTTATCTTTAAATCTCATGAAGTAAAACTATTTTAATCGCGAATAATGAATTTATAATATAGCCCGACATTTCCGACATTTTGAACAATTTACAGCTGCTGCCACTTGTATAAACTACTCAAAACGATCAGTCAGAAACGCTTTAATTATAAACTAATCAATAAAATTTTATATGCTTTACAATTAGAAGAGCTAAAAATGAAAAAAATATAGGAATGGATGGAATGGATCTCTATTAACCAACAGAGATCTTTAGATTCATAACCTATCCATTTTTTAGTGTTCCGTACAAAACTTTGTTCTTTTATCATTATAAAACAATTAAAAACTCTATAACAGGGACGGATATTAACAAATCATTAGCCAGACGAGAAAGTCGGTCGGCTTTTAAACAGCCGCAAAGTATTTTTTTGTCCTGAATTAAAAGCACGCAACAATCACTCCAACACGTCAACACATCCAACAAATATTACCAAGCAGACAAGCACTCAGATAAAAAACTTCCATCTCATTCGTACTCAAATTAAGCCAGTAATCAAATCACAAAAAGCCCTGAACGTACCCGCATACGTTTCTAAGGTGTTTACGGACAAATCAAACATCTAACGACCCACGTATCAGGTTCCTTCACATAATTGTAATATTCTAATTAGAACAGTGTAAATACCATTCAGTCTCTTACATCCTTACGGCATTTTGATGGAGATGTTTGAGTCATGGTCGATAATAGATCGCATTCAAGATGATTGACTGAATGGCTTCAATGAGTCATTATATGACAATGCGAGGTTTCTAATCGTGGAATGATGGGTTGGCAGGTCCTATTGCAGCTTTGCTAATTGTGGAGCATATTTTATTGGTTAAATTATAATTAAGGCGGTTCTGACTGATAGTTTTGAATAGTTTATACAACAAGTCAATAGGTACATTCAAACGAACTGAAATCTCACTGAAAAACTAACAGACAAGTTAACTAACAACAAGACAAGCACTAACTAATACCTAAGACAACATTTTTAAACAACTGTATCAGGTAGGTACAATTAATAGTTGTGATGTATATCTAATAGATTTATGAGCTATGTTCCATGTATAACCATTAAAATAACCAGTTTTAAAATTAATAATAAGAGTCTGAATATAACAACTAATTATACCTAAATGTTTCGTTCATTGACACAGTTCTTCATATGTCAGAAAATACAAATACATTTTTGATCTAATTTTTCTACGTCACAACCATTTTTCCGTAACAGACGTACTAAAACCCTAAATAATCAAAAAGTCATATTAAATAACTCATATTAAATAAACTCTAGTGAGATTGGTAGGCACTCTTATGTGAAGCTTGTCGGATGTTATGTCAGTTTTGGCTCATGCTAATTTTAGGCATCTCGTCCGCGGCACTACGCCGAAATCTCGGCATTAATAAAGTGTTCTGTAGCATTCTAGGAAAACAAAAAAAGTATACCGAAGTTTAGTATTATTATACTTCACTTTGTTTCTTTTCAAATAAATTGTAAAAAGTTACAGGCTACGAAAATGAACTATACATACGGTAAAAAAACACACTGGCAATTTGTGTGTATAATCACAAGTTAAATTAACATTTGCCTACTATTCCCACAGCAAACAAAGAATTGAACACCGGCGATATCCACGGAAATTAGGTTAATACCCATTTTATACCCAATTTAACCTTAGTGGGACAAAAAACAGCCCATGCTGTAACCAGACACCATTGAAGAATCTCTTGACGTATTGAGGGCCTGTCGCGTACTAAGTTCTATTCTTCATGAGGATAGGCCAGGAGTCGAAGATAAATTCACTTTTGCCCTTATCCTGAAAAATATATTTATCTTTAAATTTAATTAAATTTAAATTTATAAATCCAAAATTTATTGTACTTACGTAGAATCCTTCATTCGGCTTATTTTTTTGTATTTTTTTATTGCCTACTGGAAAAAAGTATCGAAGTTGATTTTTGTGTTCATTTTTTTGCCATTATAAGACTTTTTACTTTCTTAATTTTTAAGATTTTTTAGTAATTTGCTCAACTTCATATCATAATTAATTAAGTGAATAAAAAAATGTTTTTGTACCTACCTATGTATCTACATACAAATGATGTATGAACTCTCTACAAACTTCTGTGCAATAACGTAGGTAACTGTAACTACTTTCCGGCTTAGTATATTTTTAATATGGTCACAATGTATCGTTGGGGCACACGACGACGTTTCGATGCAGGTTACACTAATCTTGTTGCTGGAAGTTTGATGTCCCAGCAAAATGTCAAAAGTTAAGTAAATGAAAGAGTTGTAAAATTTATAATGTATAAGCACAGGAGCACTGTCACAGTGTCTCACCCCCCAAATTGACAACACGTCCCTCTATCATCATTATTATCATCGTCATCTCAGCCATAAGACGTCCACTGCTGAACATAGGCCTCCCCCTTTCTTGGGGGGTGAATGCCATAATCGCCACGCTTGGCAGGCGGGTTGGCGATCGCAGTCGAGTATACCGAATTTGAGGGACGCTGCTGCCCGTCCACCGGTGGTCTTGGACGTGGTTTAAGGACATACCCGGGTCCTGGACGTAGTTTAAGGACAAACCCGGGTCCTATAATTAATACTACATATTTGAAAAAGATGGTCCCTCTATAATTAATACTATTTGAAAAAGATTGGTAGTCAATTCCGCTTGCGAGCTGCTAAGGCCACTGGTTTTGCAGACATTCACTGGTTGTGTAGGCGAATATAAACCCGAAAAAGAACGAAGTAAATTTTCTTCATCTGCCTCCCGGAGTATAAGTGGCCGCGCTAATCTGCTCATTGTTGTCGCAACCCGACACCCATTGTGCGCGTGCGCCACCCGACACCACGCGAATTGGTTACTACCGTCAATTAAACGTCTAACAAAACGAAGAACGTTAATTTGACGTAATTTGGGATGAATAGGATTTTTTGCGGCTGACCAGTGTATTTTCAAAGAGATTTGTCACCACACACAGCGCACTTTAAATTAAACGTTTTATGATCATCACCATCACCTGTAAGTCCTGTATATACAGACCGTAAAAAGTCTGCAGCGATTTTGATAGCCCACGCAGTGCAAGTGTCATTTTAAACGTCAAACTTCTACGAAATTATGACGTATACATAACACTTACACTGCGTGGGCTATCAAATCCGCTGCAGACTTTTATTGGTGCGACTATAACACAACTGGACATAGACCTTTTCCATGACACGCCACTGATATAGATCTTCAGGGGCTCTAGTCAAGATAACAATCGTACATTGACAAACGTCACAAACGTGAAAAGTAAAAATGTATCGGGATGATAGATGCTACGAAAAGTCACTTTACTATTTCCATACATTATTTAAGCTTCGGTTTGTGTTTCTATCAACGATTGTCATCTTGGCTAGGCCTCCTTAACCTGATAGTTTTGGATAAATAAGACACAGTATTTTGAATTTTTATTTGCTACTTCATCTTTTTTGTCTGGGAAGTTTGGAAACTTTAAGCTAATGCTGGCCTTAGTTTCTTTGCGGATATTAGGTATCGTTTCTAATTTTTCGTTACTCAAAATTTAGCTTAGGTTACCTACTTAGGTAAATACTAGTGATGTGCCGACTATTGATTTGGCCGACTAGCCGACTAGCCGACTAATCGGCGCTCGGATGGCCGATTAGTCGGCCGACTAGTCGGCTAGTCGGCCAGATCATTAGTTTCGTCTAAGTTCGGTTCAGATGCACTTAAAAAACAATTGTTTTACTCCTTTCGTCGCGCTATTCATCATATTATAGTAACGCTATAAAATAAAATAAATAAATCCTAAGGCTATATTTCATACGACAACCGGACAATCGGACATACGAAAGCGATCACATGGTCGATAATTCGAACAAAAGTTTTCGAGAGCATCCTAAATAGGAATTTGGGTAAAATAGGTGAAAATAATCTTTTCACCTATTTTATACTATTATATATAGTCAATTAATTGCTGTTTATTTCTTTTTGCCCTGTTTTTCTGTCACTTATAAAGTGCCGACTAATCGGCCATTTTTGCCGACTACAAATCAGGCCGGATAGTCGGCTTTCCCGACTAGTCGGCGACTAGTCGGTACATCCCTAGTAAATACCTACCTATCTAATATCATTTAAAATTCATGAATTTCCTAAAAGGTAAAATTGCCGAAAATGTCTCTTTGCTTTATTCAGCTATTCACGTTAATAATAGTCTGAGTTTTCGGCAGAAGCCGGTAGGCACTTTGCCAAACAAATTAATGTATTAAACATACCGCTACTAGACGAAGCTACTGTGCCAATCTTCAACACGCTTAAATCTAATTTTAATTGGATTGGTAACTTACGTCTTGCTTCTACACGTGCATAATGTGTAGGTATTGGAGCGTCGTGACAATCCAATGCATTTTTGTAGAGTCTGTGCGGAAAGAGAAGAGTCGTTAAATGTATCGGGGCTCAGGGGGCCTAGCCAAAACGCTCTTCGAAAAAAAATATCGCTAACGAATCGATAAAAAATGTATGGGAATGACAGGTACCGTAGATGAGTCTGTCGAAAAATATTAACGAATACAAAAATGTTAGCCAAGTTGGAATGTTGTAACGAAACGCAAAACATTCGTTACCGGAATTCGATATCTGCCATACATTGTCTAGCCAAATGGAATCGTTATCGCCTCCTAGGTGTCGATACGTAGCGATACTTAGCGAAGTACAGAAAAAGGCCGCATAACAAGTGATTGTAATTTTATTGTGAAGTAAAATACACAGTTTAAGATTATTGTGGGCGGCTCACAACGCAGAAGTTTTGCGGAGACGCAGGCGTCGTCAGCAAAATCGCCTCCGGCTAGAAACAGTAGAGAAGGAATTGTTGTTCATTCAACTACTGTACATTCTACGACTCTTCTCTTTCCGCACAGACTCTAATTTCTTGATAATGCACGGAAGAATGACACAAAGTTTTATCAGTTGAAAATGAGTGCCTCATTTCGACGTTAAAAATAACGTTTGACGAACCTAATATAAATTTTAAATTTACCATAGATACTTTTTTGGAAAAAAATCTGTTCTGTACCTACTAGTTACTTAGTTATTTAATAATTTAAGGATGACTCACGCTGACCGGGCCCCGGCCCGGGACGGAGCTTCCGGCGCTTCGTTTTCTATGGAAAGCACCACGTGATCACCGATCAGCCGTCATAGAAAATGACATGTCAGACGCCCCGGCCCGGGCACGGCCGGTCTAGCGAGAGTTATCCTTTACTCTTTTTTATTGGAGATGGTTCTTTTATTACACGACTGCCCAAAAAAAGAGTGTATTGTTTTCAGCGTTCATGTTTATATGTGTATGGGTGAATCAACTTTTAGAACACTGATTTAGTGTCCCTAGACTGCCTAGCAAAGAAAAATCGATTTTTCAAAAACCATGTTGATTTTTTTACTTTTATGTTTACAGGGGCATTATTAGATCTATAAGTAGGTATTGAATTAACACATAAAAATTTACAATGTGATTTGTGTGTGTTTACTGATCACATTACCACGCAGCGGAAAAAAATTGCTCCCGTACAAAAATGCGTGTCTCTGATTTTTCTATGAAGGAAAACTTTTTTCTGCTGCGTTACCGTACAAAATGTAACTAAAATTATCTGATCGAGTTGTTACTTTTAATGTGTTAATTCAATACATAATTATGTATCTAATAATGCCCCTGTAAGCAAGAAAGTAAAAAATCAACATGGTTTTTTAAAAGTCGACTTTTCTTTGCTAGATAGTCTAGGGACACGAAATCAGTGTTCTAAAAGTTGATTCACCCGTATATGTATTTATTTTATTGTTTAAATTGTTTATGTGCGATGTGTGCAAAAGTTTAGCTAAAGAAATAGTCACAAAATTATCTAAGCTGGCTGGTTATTAAAATGTTCTTTTTTCAATTCAAACTGCCAACTCCAATAAAATTGCAGCCGTCAACATATTCAGCCAGCATGACTCTCCACTTGCTATTCTAACAGTTTCCAAGTCGATAATTACGCCGAATGTTGTTCTTGGCCGCGGTCCCTTTTCAACACCCCACTCAAGAAGGAGACAGCGCTATTATTTCACGACAATGCCTGTCACACGCACCAGTTCACGTATTTATTTATTTTGCACGTAATTGAGGAAGTGTTTTACTCGCTTTGTGTTTTTCTTTATATTGTGGGTAAGCGGTAGTGTTATGGACATCTGCGTTTGCAAAGTTGGTGGTTGGTTACTGGGTAGTTTTACCAGCGTATATGTTCCCTACCTAAATGTTATGTGCCATTTTTGACAATAGTGATGACATTTCCCCACTTTGTCATTGCAAATGGCATGTAAAGTTAGCTCGGTCCGACTTTAAAATTGCCAGGAATTCGCATACTTAGGTACGTATATGTGAAGGAATTCAATATTGTATGCGAAGTGAATAGTGTCATAATTATGTGGCTAGACTATATTATAGTGATGGTACAGTCAACTGCAATAATATGTTACACGACAAAGGCCGCAAAAATATCTGACACGATCTTATTTGTAGACTTGTAGAGCCATAAGAGGGTGTCACATATTTTTGCGGCCTTCAAAGAGTAACATAGGTACCTACTATTGCTGGTGACTGTACATAAAGCAATACACAACAAATTTATATATATGAATTTTTTTAGGTAATTATTAGTTATCCTGATAAATTTCATTTAAAATTAACTTTGGTTTTTGTAACAGGAGTTTATTATACTTATGCCAAAATAAAAAGTGTTTTATTTTGGCATAAGTATAATAAACTCTGAGAAGTGCCTTAGAAACCCCATTTAAATTAAGACAGTACAAATGCTCCCCAGTTTAAAATAAGCTATAAAATTAAGGGAATTTAAAACGCACCGCCGGCGTCCCGGGAATGTGTCCGTGTAATTACAGTTTAATTGCATAATTAATTAACTGTTTGCCGGTTTGTTGCAGGCTTCCCGCAGATCAAGTCGCCCTACAGCCCTTCGCAGCCGCATCTCTCAGGTTGGTTACTTAATTCATAGTTCGATTATTTAACATTGCTAAATATCCGGTTTACGGCGTACAGATGTACTTAGTGCATAATTGTTTGCCATCGTACTTTCTCGGAAACGTTCGTATTTGTCATGCTACTTCAGTCAACCTCAGTACTTTTTGTACCGAGACTGTCTGAAATAGCAAGACACGTTCGTACGTTTCCGTGAAAATACGATGGAATATAGTTATAACTGTATGCTGCGTGTATCTACATTACACCTCTTACTGTATTAGGCTCAAAGGAATCCAGTAAGAAGGTAAATTACTTAAATTAGTAATAGGGCTTCAGAATTTTTCACATATACGACACTGTATACTACCGATTTGTCTACCAATCTAGTTGCAGTTTCGCGACTCTAATTTGTCAGATCAACCGAAAGTGATCCGCCAATCGGCTCTGTCTACCTTCTCAGCCCAGCCGAGGCCCTAAGTTGATTAAGCAATTTCTTAGCCCAGCGACCTAGGTATAGCGGCGGCCGCACTGATAGCGTACAATACATCCAGTGATTTAGGAAAGTGGCTGTGAGGGCACCCCCTCCCCTCTACCGCCCCGCACCCCGCGCCCCTGCACCCCACTCCCTTTGTCTTCGTAATGAATCCGCCAAACACCAACCGTCACCGCGCAGTCGCCCGAACTAACCAATATCATAGATCACAACACGACTGATAGCTTATCGGAATCCCCACCCTCGATCAACGGGTTTAGAGTTCGGTTTCAATTGGCCGGACCTGAAAGTTAGGCTGTTTTTGGTGCAAGCGTATCAGGAATTTGCTTAGGACGTGAGGTTTTAGAAATATCCTGTTAAATGCAAATTAGAGAGGTCGAGATAAAGATATAACCGGGGCGATCGCAAATTGCTTAATAAATAAGTGTAATTCTTTCGCTCGCGATTGTACTTTAGTACCAATATGACAGTTCTATTCCTTTTTCGATGACGTGTGCACACCTGACGTCCCCGCCCGGCGGCCATTTTGCCGTTTGTAAAAATCGCTTTCGCCGCCATTTCTGCGTGGAATTTCATATTTCGAACGCCGCGGGGCGCTGGTTTTGAATTCGCATTGTTTCTAAAACAATGCCGTTGGCCGTTTGCAAGCCATTGTTTAGACGTCGCCATTTTTAATTTGAAAATTGGGGCCCACGTTATGTACGGAGTGAAAAGGCATGTGTTGTGTAAACAAGTCGGGGCGGCGTTGCCTGAAAGTCAGCCATGTTCTTTGGCATTGTATATCGCTATGACGTCACTGCAAGGGAATCCCCGTAGGGTCGGTAAGGGTCAGGAGTTTCAATTGTTTATTGGAAAGCCATTTTGAATTCGCCTTAATGAAAACAATGCTATCGATTCCATTGCTTGCGTATTGCACTTTGCGTTTAACCTTGCATGCCACGAGATGAGATTATAGTATTACCTCTAGTCTATTGTTGTTACCTTCCAAAACTAAAAAGTTAAAAACTCTAGTAAGTCAGCATGGAGAGAGTAAAACTATGCACAAAAGAATTCACAATTATAACTCTCTATAAAGTAGTAATAACAAAGACAGAAGAATCTTGTACAGAGAAGCAAGATTAATTCAAAAAACAATCAATTTCAACTCTGAGAAAAAAGTATTTATTAAGCCTAGAACTTTACCTATCTGAAAAAAGTCAACTGTTTGTGCCTTGATTGACTCCAAACTTAATGATGTTACTTTAAGATGTAACAAGTTTTTGCTCCATTTTTTCTTTTTCCGTTCTCATCTTACCTAATCCAGGGCGGCGACAAGCAATCAAACAAAACTAGTTAATACGATATTAAGTGGTCGGAACCACAAGCTCTCCCTTACCGACACATTATCAAGTAAATGTTTTTTTCTACCAAGACAAGTAGCAACTGTGAGTGCGGCGCCAAAAACAAACATCTCTCATCACTCACTTTAAGTCTTAGTGGTTTGTAATAGAGTCATTAGTTACTCAGCACGACGATATATTCCTAGTTTACAAGGCGTGAAAAAGGCAAATATTTTCTTGCAGCCTCTGTAAGTCTTATGAACCTGGTGTTAACGTTGAATTCTACTTAATCTAATGGTATAAAAGATGGTGCCGCAGGGTGTCGGGTGTCACAGAGGCGACAGTGTAAGCGTCGACAGCTTGTAATAACAAGCAATATATTAGTGTTTGTGGTCGCCACACTGATTTAGTGTATCAAGTGACTGCTTGAAGAAAGTCAGCGACTATCTTTAAAGTCAATATTTGGATAAGTCGGAGCAACTTATGAGGTGCACCTGTATGTTGGTATCAACTTGTAGAGAGTTTATTCATTGACTTAGTTAGATGTTTGACTTATAAAAGAGAACATTGAACATTGTCCGTTTATGCTGTTAATTAAATTAACAAGGTCGAAGTGAAAACGTACAATTGATAACTGGTCAACATTTAATAACATAACATTTAATAATAACAAGTAAGTAGGTACCTATTGATTTCTCAGAATGATAATGTAAATGGAATCTTTTCAATAAGGAGTGGCTGTGCTAGACAGGTGTAACGGCTAGGGCGTTCGGTGTTTTCAATATTCCAAAAACTGTAGAAAGACGTGTAAGTGGTGTATTATAATAATGTGTAGTACAAGAAAAAATGCTACTAAGTTAATAGTTTATAATAATATGATTATATTAGGTATGTAATAGTAGCCATAAGATTACCTTGACTTTCAACAAAGTGTTGTTTATTCTTTGTTTGTTCTTTAAAGCCGAAATATTTGTAGTTATATGGCATGCGAAAAAATGCTAATAGCGCAATTTGCATTTCATCAGCAAAAAAACAAAGTACCTACAAAAAAAGTCTTAATCTTTCTACATAAATATAAAAACAAGACCGAAGTGATCCCATAAGTGTTCCGTGAACAAAGTTTTGTACGGAACACTCAAAAACGGTTAAAATTTTCTTACGTAACTAAAATGTCTTATATTTAAGAGTGCCATATTGCGTTGTGATCCAATCATGTTCCTGGTGTCGATTGCTGATTTAGCAGAGCACAAAGAAACTTTGATAAATTTTCCAATCAAAATAACTTTATTTTCGAAACAATTATATTAACACTTATAGCAGTAAAGTATCTCAAATACATCACCGAGTTACCAAGTAGCACTCAACAGATTGATTTGGCGCAAAGTGTAGTGCAAACTGCGCTAATTGCGAGCTCCGGTTACCGGGTTCGGTTCCCGTTCATTAACCGAACTCAGTCAAATATTTGTTACATATTATTTACTTGGGGTGATGTTATAAGCATGTTTAATAGATGAGAAATCTAGGAAACATGTCACATATTTTATTAGATTCAAATAATCTTTACTTGTTTTCCCATACCTAACTTTTGAGATTAAAGGAAAGATGGGGTAAGAAGCACATAAATGTATAGGTACTTATAGGTATATCTTAGTTGGTTTTGCTCGGGGCACATAAAAGAAAAGCACTCATAATAAAATTTGAGACCATTAAATCCAAGTAAAATTACCTGGTAGAAGAAAACTAATCTAGACATAAGGATGGCATTAATTAGGGTAAAACAGGGCCTAAATATTTAGTAACATTTAGCTCAATTGTAGGTACCTATTTGATTAAAATAAATTGTCATAAGTAGGTAAAGGTTCTTATCGCCAGAAATCTTTCAATAAATGTTTAACCTTTAAATGCAAATTGTAGATCATATGTATATTATAGCTTAAGGGACTTTTATAAAATAAGTAAATAGTAAGTATCGTATCTACGGTGGAATCAGAACACGCGGCCGTCAACACAGTTGACCATTTCTATACCTTATTGTGGGGAGATAAGGTCCACTTTCGGTTACGTATGCTCTCGAATGTCATGCGATATGGTGCGGTAATTGTGCATTGGAGACGATATAATTTGGATGAAAAATATACCAGTTGGGTTATCTAGGAATTATCTCATAATCTCATATCTTAAAGAAATAGAAAGTCAAAGGGCCTGATTCGGATTTTGAAATAGACATCTGTAAGATATCTTTTAGACATCACCAAGATACAATAACGATATGTTTAAGATCTAACCTGTCAAATTTGACATTTGCGCGATTCTGGAGATACTCTTGAACGATTTCCACAGGATATGAATTAGAGATCCAATTCACATCTAATAGATATCTTACTCTATCTAACGTAAAAGTGACATTGGCTGCCCGAATTGCGCTGCAAAAGAGAACTAGTTGATATCTAAACTATAACGTATCTAGATTGGATCTAGTACGTGTCGTTTCTTTTGAATATCTTGAAGTTCGAATACGGTAGATAGATTCTAGTTCATAAACAAGTTACAATTGTAATATTTATCGCTATTTGGGTCAAAAAGATCACTGTGTTACGTTCTTTCCTGTAGACATAGACTAGAGTTAGGGCTATAAAGATTAATTTTCTTATTTAACCCTTATCCACGTGAAAAGGTCCTCCTTTAATTGACAGAACTATGATAAAATCATTACTTACATGCCCACAAGCTGTTAACTATTGCCCACAGGAGAGAAAACTAGCGTGTTCGCGCGAACTGTACATTTTTCTCTCCTGTGGGCAATAGTTAACAGCTTGTGGGCATGTAAGTAATGATTTTGTACGTATCATAGTTCCGTAAATAAAAGGAGGACCTTTTTACGTGGGTAAGGGTTAAATAAGAAAATTAACCTTTATAGCCCTTAACTCTTGTGTATGTCTACAGGAAAGAACGTAACACAGTGATCTTTTTGACCCATTTACATGATATTTGACGTCATGCTCTCTGCCAACCTCAAATTGTGTTGTGGCATTTATATTACGTGGGGATTTAAGTAGTACAGAATTGGTGCTCAATTTGAGCTTACTTGAAAAAAAATGTACCGTTTTAGTTTGGGAATACAAGCTAGGAAGTTTATAACAGGTTTTCTTATGTACAACACATATATTGATCTGTTACCAAATTTTACCTGTTACCACGCCACCACAGAGGCTGAATACATAGTTAAATACAGCTCCAACATAATTGCTCCAACACAATTCGCTAACCTAATAAAACTTTCCCCTGAGATTCCCAATCTAGCTCATGCCGCACAAAGCCTCCCCCCTCCCGAATTAAGCACCTTCAAACCAATTTACCCCCCTCCCCCCACAAGGGAAAACGAGCCTTAAGTGGTGGTAATAAGGGAGGGATGAGGTATTAGCAATAATAATGGGTCGATAAGTGCCGGCTCATTACTGGCGCGGCCGTCAATGGACCGATTATCGGCAAAAATGTACGACATTCTTGAGGTCGTGTGCTCGATTAGTCTTGGACGTTACGTACCTATGTCAAGCTTTCTTTTGACATTAGATTTATAAAGAATGAAAACGTACGCCAAAAAAGCATTAATATTATTACAACTACGCAAGCATGCTTACTTGGTGCGCTTGGTTCATAATATTTACTTAAAGTACTTACATCACTTAATGAGATGCTATGCTAGAATGAAAACAATTATGACATCTTAATTTCACTCATATGGCTATGGAATGAGTTATGGGACACACAATATACTCGTAGGATAACTATTAACCATATAAACTAACTTAGGCATAGGCACTCGAGATTTTCCATGGAACGCTATTACAGAACAAAATTGCAGTGCATAATTATTATCCTTCGTATTTTAAAATAATTACTTACATCTGTACCTACTACCTACCTACTACTGTGGTCGAGTGTGAGAGAGTGCTGGCCTAAAGAGAATTTGGCTAAGATTCAGAACGTCCACCAGGCCTGAACCGCCCTGCATTAGACCTCCTAATCTACGTGGCCAGACGGGCAGCCTTCCGATTGGTACACTGTATACGATCGCTATTAAGTGGCCCGCCCTACCCCCCTCTCCCCTCAGAGGAACGTTTCGAAACCATTATATTTTCACGCTCTGTTGCTGCTGCGTTTTCGTAATATTAAGTTTTAGCAAAGGGGCTCTTTGTAGTTGTAATAGCGAATTATAGTGGATACCGACTCGTCGAATTTTTCAGACGTTTTCTTAAATAGGGAACTAGCGTGGTGATGAGTCAGGCCAATTCGTGTGACGTTTTTGGTTAGTAATGTAGTTTTTGACACTTACAGATTAGTGTCACATCGGAAACAGATTGAATAGGTAACTAAAACTCGAATTCGCCTGTAAAATAATGACATTTCAACAGAAATCTCGCGCCAGCTGCTTGTATAACTTTACAAATTAATAGCATTTATGACTACCAACGCACTTATATACCTACATGTTATCTCGTAGGTAAGAAGCTGTTACCTAGTCATCGTAATCGGAACGCACTAGGTAAAAATATCAAAATGAGATCAAATTAACGATCGTTCGCCATTATTGTGCAGGCAAGAGGTTTGCAATTCAATTCAATTCAATTCAATTCAATATCTTTAATGTCAAAAAACACATGTCATATATACAATAGGTACACAATACAATTAAAAATACATAATCCACACAAATTAAAAAGGAATATATACAAATGACAGAGTACATAATTTATACAATGTCAAAAATAGTGGTAAGTGTATACAAATGTCAATAAACCTAACAAAAAATTAAAAAATACAAATGACAAAAAATATTACTATACTCATTTTACATTAAATTTACAATAAAATTCTTTTACCGTGAAAAAAGCCTGGTCAGTCAAAAACTCTTTTAACTTTTTAACAAATAGCTCATAAGAAGCCGCCTCTTTTATTTCACGGCTCAGGCTGTTATAAATTTTAATACCAACTACCCCCAGCGAGTTGGATGATTTTACGAGCCTGACAAGGACAGATTTAATGTCGCGATCAGTTTGCCTTTGATCAGGTCGACGCATAACAAAATCACTCTTGTGCTTAAACATATATTTTGCTACCTCAAAAATGTATAAGCAGGGCACTGTTAGAATTTTTAATTCCCGGAAATACTCTTTTGTTGGAGTGAATGGCGGCACCCCAGCCAACATTCTAACAGCCCTCTTCTGCAGTATGAAAACTCTATCCCTGTCGGCTGCCAGCCCCCAAAGGTCAATACCGTACACAAGGACTGAGTTCACATACGCGTAATATGCCATACGGAGGTTCTCACGTGAAAGTGCAGGAGCAAGCCGAGACAGCGCAAACGACGCTTTGGCAAGTCTACCAGTAAGTGAATCGATATGTTTATCCCATTTTAAGCCGCAATCAAATTGCGATAAACTAGGTGATACCTACATAATTGCACAATTATAGATTATATTGATTTTGGTCATGATTCACAAAAGCATGGTAAATATAGAATTGATAGTATCTCGATTCCTTTATTCATATCAAGAATATCGCTTAAGATGTGTTTGTCGGTGGATAGAAGCCCTTAGTGTAATGAAACGTATCAATTTGTTCTCTTTTTAAATTATTCCTCTCGAGTGGCCGCGGGTGTGTGTCTCATTAGGTGTCTAATAACTGTGAACTGCCTTCATGTCTTGGCTGCAAACAAAAAAATATTAATTAATTTATTTATTGATCAAATAAGTAACACAGCATTACAGTATAAAACCAAGGCACTGTGAAACTACAAAGTAAAAGAAGGGACAAAGAAAATCAATACACATAAAAATTAAATTAACTAAACACATTAGATTGGAGTGGAGACCACGGACTAGCAAGTGCAGCGTAGGACATCCACCCACAAGATGGACGGACGACCTTGTTAAGGCCGCCGGAAGTCGCTGGATGCGGGTGGCTTCCAACCGGTACGAATGGATGTCCAAGTGGGAGGCCTATGTTCAGCAGTGGACGTCTTGTGGCTGAGATGATGATGATGATGATGAAACATTAGATTTGGGCGACGCGACGACGTAACGGCGTGGCTCCGTAGCGTCGTCGGACTCGTCGTAGGGTAGGGTATTTATACGTATCTTCTTATTATTTACGAAATCAGTATTTAATCACGTATTAAAGCCCTATTTAGACGATGGGAGAACTCGCATGCGAGTTTCATTACATTGCGGTTTTTGATCGGTCGGTTGAATTGGACGTAACCAACAGCCCGCAATGTAACTAAAATCGCATGCGAGTTCGTGCGCCGTCTAAATCAGCCCTAATTAAGTTTTAAGAGTTGCAAACGTTCAAGTTTATAAACAGCCCAGGTGCGGGTCGTTCGAAAAACTCAACCAACTAAAAGATGGTGTTATCATCTTTAGTCAGTCTCCTATGAGACCACAAATAAATGCGTATTATATCTCTTTCTGTGTAACCAGGCGTGGCTCACTCCGCGAATTCGTCGCTTTGCTACAGGTAGCTAAAAGTACATCCGTTCCGCCCCAATTTTGGGGAAAGCCATAAGCCGCGCGTGGCACTATCGCCACCTAGCGGCCATATCGAATATTTATTACATTGCAGCCCCAACATTTTGTATTAAAACTCACAATTTTAAATAATTACTTATTATGTAATATGTAGGTACCTTATTATCATATATATTATACATGGCATGACCATTACCAAGCAATTACAATAATAATCCAATCATCAAATAGGATATCACGCAACTAAGTATTCCGTCATTACTCACCCCTCACACAACAATATCGTTTTCAAAAAATAGCAAAAACACCCCCCTAACGAGCCCCGAGGGGCTACTCGCCCCAAAAATGATTTTCATTTTCCGCCCTCCAGCCCCCCTTCCGGCCCCCTGCAGCCCTTTGGCTGGCTAAATAATTGGTAATGTGAATTGTACTGACACCGTCATAAACATCTACACACTTTTTACCTAACCTCTTCGAAATAAGGTGAAAATCTGTATACATATTAGTGATTCCCTGCTAGGCTGTGCTCGAATTTTCGCTTATGAAAATTAGGGTTTAGACGTAATTTGTGGAAGTAATATGATTCTGCCGTGTTCCGGAATTAGATTAAATTGCCGCCATAATTTACGCTTTGTACCTACATTTAATTACATTTATGTTACGTACATTTGAGGCTAACCGAATTTCGTGCTGGGAAAACGTCCAGGTCTGGAGGGTAACTTTGACCTTTATACAATTTTAAGCGAATGCCAATTAGACTATTTCGTGATATTGTAGATTAACAAGCATTTAATAAACAATTAAGTAGTCTTATTTAGCTCTCACCGAATAATATTTACTGCTTAATGAAACGATATTTACTGGACTATTACTGGTGGCGTTTTATAATTTGCAATGCAATACGTAATGTTGTCTCTTATCAAAGTGCGATGTCAGAAAGTGACGTATGTAAATATGTATATAGGTACCTATGCATTATGCTGTAATCAAATATCATGCCATATCATATGCGATTAGTGCGACTACTTAACTCTTGCTGTTTTACTTAGGTTAAGGTTAAACGCGTGTCAAATTATCAATCATACGAGTATAAATACAGTGGAACCTCACTAACTCTAACCTCGATAAGACGAAAACCTCGTTAACACGAAATAAAATGCCATACCCTTCCCTTCAGAGCCTAAAACCTCCATAACTCGAAATATTCAACCTCATTAAGATTCAGTTCATTTTTTACCTCTATATCGAGTTATAGAAATTAAATTTAACCTCTAAAAATAATCGTATTGTTTTATCACCTCTATAACTCGATGTAAATTACTAACAAACCCCTGTAACTTGAAACAGACAGTAAAGACTGTACATTCTGCGTTTCTATAATTACCTCTCTAACACGATTTTTTCAAGCGTTTACCTCTGTAACTCGAAACCTCTTTAAGACGAACAAAAACCTATAAGAACCTCCCTAAGTCGATGCCCTCGATAAGTCGAAACCTCGTTAACACGAAGTTTTTGGTGTTTCCCTTGAGATTCGGCCTATCGAGGTTCCACTGTATAACCTACTTGAAAAATATTGTTGATGAACAATAAAATTGGACGGTTGCACAACTTGAAGGCCTTTACAATACAAAAGTGTCTTTAACTATTACGCAAACGTGAACAAATATGACAGCTACAATAACAAGCTTTTAGCATTAAACAATATAATAATTATGTCTGTACATACAGTTGTACGTCATTGGGTGCGCGGTAAACAGACGGACAGACTAATTGTGCATTGTCTACTAATGAACTATTGGGTAGATAACTTCGGATAATATCGTAATTAAGACATTCAGGGTGCTATTACGAACACTTATATTTACACAATGTATTAAATACAGTAACCATCTACTTGATACTAGTTAATATGAGAATGTGGTCTTTATGATTTTGATATAAAGCTGAATCTTGGATGTCTATTGTTGTTTTATTACAACACAACACCTATTTTTAGCCTAATGCCTACTTTTGATAATTGTACAATGTAGTAATACAAGAAACCGCGTTTACCTGATATGACATCGATATTATGAAAGCATAAGAATGCCCTTTGGTCTAAAAATTGTCCAACAGGCATTTTGGATTAGTGTACCAATGCTTTAGAATTATGAATTAATATGACATTGAGCGACAGAAAACAGAGCTTAATTATTTAAACAACAAATAAAATGATTAGGGCTTAAAACGTATATTCTATTCGCAAATCATTTTGTATTCGACTTCGAACTTACCCCAATTAACTGGGCTACAAACCCATATCAACTATGCGGTTTCAGAGTTGGCTTTACACTGGTCCAGTAGCAATGTTTTCGTGAATAAGGTTAGCTGATTCAACGGAGATGATCCGTGCCTTTGTGTCTGTTTTGCTCCATTTTCTTCGCACCTGCGCGAAACGCGATACTCGAGAGCAGCCTGAATGAAATCATCCTTGTTGTGCCCGTGAATGCCCTTTTTGTCAATAGGTGAAATAAAGCGTTAGGCTTGTTTTGGGTCGTGGTGTGAAGTTCGGGTTTGCTCTGCGAGTGAGTGGGCGAAAGTCGCACGAATCCGTTTAGTGTGAAGACTGTGAAGTATTTCATTTTTGGATGTCAGTGATAAATTATGAACGACTACGACAAAAACGAATTGTGTTGTTTTTTTTCTTTGGTTAATTAGTTAGAGTAAAATTTTTACAAAATTTTGGAAGTTTTATTATGTCAGATAAACATACAAGCAGTAAGATGTGATAATGATTTACATCCAGACCTCTAAGCATTTTCTTCAATCTTCAATTTTTAGGAAGTTTATACATACAATGCAATGAATTTCATTTCTACGAGGTGGTATGTACTTATGCAGTTTTCGTGAACTGTCTAGTTGTAAGGTTTTGGTGATGATGCTTTGATTAATTCCAACTTGAAAGAACAATAATTAATGCTATCACTAAAACGAACATATACTATATACCGGGTGTGGCCTGTAATACGAGCAAAAAATTTAACTGTAACCAGCAACTTTTAAAAATAACTTGTGGTTTGATTTTTAATACACTTTAAAGAAGACGCAACGTATTGGGAATTTTGTTATGTTTGAGGCATGACAAGCAACGTCAATCACAAATGATATGGCATGGCGATAGCGTCCATTGAAGATAATATTTATTTTGTATGAAAAATAGGAAGTCTAAATACTTCATAATTTTTAAAAGTTGTTTAACAAAAGTGTCAACGTTTGAGGAGTACAATCTATGTTTTAATTATTTGCTCGTGTTACAGGTCACACCCGGTATTTATTAGTATCCGCGGTCATACAATGTACTAATAAATAAAAACAAAGAAATTAATCTTGTAGATAATGTCAGAAAATGTCAATAAAGTCTAAACGGGTAATTCGGATTTATATAATTGAAAATTAAATGGAGAATCCATTTATTATCTGCCTTACAACATGCCAGGCCAGTTTACTGGGCCCCATTATTCGACTAGACTTAAGACGAATTCCATAACCTGATTCGCTCCCCTAGTACAGTCTGCCACCTAAGTTTTATTCTCAGAAATAATTATAAATAAATTATTTCTATTAAACCCGTTTTACATAGGAACGAAAAAAAAACAAAATATGTATTTATCTGCTATGGTAATCTCATAGATTCAGAGGCAAAATCTTAAAACCAAAAATTCTGATGACCTGAAAACTTTGTCGGTTCTGAAGTTGATTGAATTTATTACATCGTCATCATCAACATAAATAAAAGTAATTGTTGTTAGTGCTTTTCTTTTTCTTCTTTTTTTGATAATATTAACATCATTTGATCATTTTAAGTCAGTAGAGTTTAAGTTCACAGCTATACGAGTAGACAAAATGTTGATCTTAAAGTGGGTTATGGTTATATCTCCGTTTCAGTAGAGTGTACAAGTGCCTTCTTCATACTGCATGTGGGCAGTGACTGTACTTTTTATATCTACAACATAAGGCACAGGGTTATAACCGCGAAAATCGAAGTTCGCAAATTGCGGGCATTTTTCTCTGTCACTCTAATTACGCCTTAATTGGAGTAAAAGAGAAAGATCCCCGCAATTTGCGAATTTCTGTTTACGCGGTAGCCCCTCAGACGATACTGATTTTAAATCTGTAGCAGTGGACCGCCGATTTTAGTCGGTAAAAATTGGGGAATTTATTTCATTACGCTTGCTTTTTTATTTTGATACAGCTGATTTTAGCTCTCTAATTTTGTTTCAGAGGCCAAGATCCTCTTTGGGTCACTGAGCCAGTAATGTATGTATGTATGTATGGAATTTTGTTTAGTCCGAAGACATTAGATTTCGTAAATCTATTTTATCATTATTTTATGTCAAAGTCGTAAAACCATATCGAAGGTTTGAACCACTTATATTGTTAAGTGTTAATTAGAAGTGACATTCAAATCGTAAAATGTCAATTTTACGACTTTGACAAAAAACGACGACGCAACTTAATTTGCCGTCATGAGCACATTTTCTTGTTTTCCTTTTACAAAATAACCGTGTTTATTACAATTCTTATTACTTTTTCGTATATTTATTCTGAGGTACTTACCCGAATGGATGAAAATTTAAAATTGATAGCTCAATGTTGCATAGGTATTATTGAAGTGATTCTTGTGTTTTATTTTTTGTTTTCAGAAAACTAAATGTATTATTTTTTGTTTCATGTAACGTAGCGGTTCGGCAATTTTATTCAGGTAATAAACTCCACGTTTTTTTATTAAGTATTTTCGAGGGAAATGCAATTTTTGCGTTGGTCAATGATTCTTAAATAATTAATATTACATTATATTTTTATATTAATTTGTCAGAGACGTAAATAATTTACGTAATTAGCCAGCTCATTCAACACGTTTAGTTTTCTATTTAAATAATGTTATACCTATACGTATTTTAGATAGAAATTAAGTATTATTAGAAATTTAGTAATATATTAGTGTACCTATTAATTAACATACAAGTTATAATTAGCATTTATATATAAATATAAATTTAGACCAGAAGAGACGCAATGCAAACATCTACAACGTGAGGCGCGAATCCAATGGGACATGCCAGAAAAGTCGGGTACGTGACACTTTTTTTAACACTGATAAAACTAAGGAGCCGATATTTGGAATTATATCGTTTGATAACCTTTAAATTCATATAAGTAGGTGATTTCATTTCCACATCACGTCTCCGAAAAAGTAGATCTTTTTAATTTTTAACCTCGGCAATAAGCAAAAAAAAAATTAAAATAATTGATTTTATGTCTGAAACCCAGAAAATCTTAAAGAAAATTAGCGTCTGTACAGAAATACAAAGAAAGCACAAGAGAAGCAAACCTTAGTTTTGAACACATGGTGTACAAATTTTTTAAACCCAAAAATAAGGATTTATTAGAATGAAATAATCAGAAATAAAAATAGATGCTAACCTCAGTCTGGTGACAGTGCGTACGCGTGGCGCGCAAATCGAATCAGGCGCAGATTGGCTCGGCAATTGGCAATTCCTTCCTTCCTCTAATTGCGGAGCGGCGCCGCCGATCCGCTTAATGCGCTTAGGGTTATGCATAGCTTTACAAATGACGGTTTTATCAGAATAACAAAAATAATTCAAAAATATTGGAAATATTTTATTTTAAATGTGGGCCCGGGAGATATGTGCGAGGGGCGGCTGAAAAGTTCGCGGTCTTGGAAAAAAATGTAAGAGTATTAAATATTTTATTTTTTAACATGATTATCATCGAGTATGCATTTCGAGCAAATAATGCTACAGTATTGAAAATAGTTAAATTTTTTCGTTTTAAGTATGCCTAATATTTATACGTTTCAATTAATTACTAATTATAGTCGCACCAATAAAAGTCTGCAGCGGATTTGATAGCCCACGCAGTGTAACAACTGTTATGTATAGGTCATAATTTCATAGAAGTTTGACGTTTAAAATGACACTTGCACTGCGTGGGCTATCAAAATCGCTGCAGACTTTTTACGGTCTAACTCTACGTTTATCATGGTGAATTAGGTTTTTGGTCACTAGAATTGTATTGCTAAAATTGCTTCTGATTGGTTAAATAAATTGATTTGTACTATACATCACGAATTCGGGCTTCCTAAAATTGGGTAAACATAATTTTTAAATCATTATTTAACTTATTTTTAATAATTACCTACTGAACTATTTTTTAATTCCATTGCATAATGTTATATCGGCGGTGGTTGTCCTACGGCCCGATTCGAACTTTTAAGATACGTCAAATATTTCGGCTAGATACGATATGGATAAGATATGTCAGTGGCAAAAGTGACATTTTTGTTTGAAGAAACGTCGTATCTAGGTACATCTGTACTTCACTTGCTTACATTTAAATTATATAAATGACTTTTTAATCCATAAAAACCACCTAAATACGATTCGAATAACCGCATTCGCTCACGACTGCCTATTTCTTCAAATGTCTCCACAAATTCGTTACCACGCAAATTCGCCTCCAGCCCCAAATGTAATCGCTGAACAAATCATTCCTTTATTCTCGCATCCTCGTATCATCATCTTATAAACATGTAAATAGAAACCCTATTTCATACACAGCAAGGTTGATGATGTATCAAAAATTGGGTGACATAAGAGGATGGAAGAGCATGGTAAGAAATTGGCTATGCCGGATTGGCAATCTCCCGCGAATGAGATTGGCTCAATCGATGTCTATTCAGACGCGTTATATTCTACATTTGATTTGTCGTATATCGAATTTGTTATATGAAGTCACGCGCCGTGATGTAGTGTCGTCAAATTAACTGGAAACAAGGCAAGCCAGGAATTTTGGTTGAATATCAAAATGGCGACGTCTCGAGAAACATATTTTTTGTTTTTTTGCTCATTCATGTTGTTTAAAGTGTTACTACATTGATAGCTTATTCATAGCCAGGGCTAATCATCGCAAAACAAGCATTTAATTGCAATTCACATACACAGATTTGCAAAGCTTTGTCACATTTGCAATTGTTTTGCTATAATTAGTCCGTGCTATGCTTATTATGCAGTGAAGTAAAGTGCAAGTGTGCAGATAGTGAGGAATTAACCGATTCGTTGCGTGTTCCATTTTCGAAAACTTTTGACCCTCTTACTAAGACTCCGCTGTCCGTCTGTCTGTCTGTCCGTCTGCCCGTCTGTCGCCAGGCCGTATCTCATGAACCTTGATAGCTAGGCAGTTAATGTATTTCTGTTGCCGCTATAACAACCAATAGGTACTAAAACCAGAATATAAGAAATATTTAAACGGGGTTCCCATACAATGAACGTTTTTTACGTAAGTGGTACGGAACCCATCGTACCCGAATCCAACTTGTACTTGGCCGGATTTTTTTCAAACCCATTTAAGGGGTACCTTAAATGTCGAACCTATGTACCTGATGCAAAATAGATAGGTACGCAATGAGATTCCAAGATTGTCAGCCATCTTTTTTTTCCAGCCCAGTGAGATCCACGTGAATAGTCCTGCTAATAAATGCCGTTTGACCTTTATAAAGCTCGCTATTCACCGGTCACTACGTGTGAATGGCTCCATTCAAACTAGGGACACAGACAGACGTGTCGACCGCAAACGTTTTTATTTGTACTTACAGTCGTTTCTAACATACATATTGCCGTATTCGAACTTCAAGATATTCACAAGAGACGACACGTACTAGATCCATCCTAGATACGTTATAGTTTAGATATCAACTAGTTCTCTTTTGCAGCGCAATTCGGGCAACCAATGTCACTATTACGTTACCTAGATAGAGTAAGATGCCTATTAGATATGAATTGGATCTCTAAGTCATATCCTGTGGAAATCGTTCAAGAGTATCCCCAGAATCGCGCAAATGTCAAATTTGACAGGTTAGATCTTAAACATATCGTTATCGTATCTTGGTGATGTCTAAAAGATAACTAATAGATGTCTATTTCAAAATCCGAATCGGGCCCATAAAGGCCGTAAGTGACTTTCAAATTGTAATTTTGAATGTCTACGCATCTAAACGTTTCCGTGTAAGTACCTTGCTACAAACATAATCGAATTTTAGTTATACGATCTGTTTACGTCCGTACCCGTACGTGATACGATCTGATTCTGTAAGGGGGAGGCCTATGTTCAGAAAGGGGGAGGCCTATGTTCAGCAGTGGACGTCTTATGGCTGAGGTAATGATGATGATGTGTTTCCGATATGATCTTCTTCTTCTTCTCTGTCGTATCGCTCTTGACAGAGCGGTCGTGGTCACGTTGAGGCGTCCGCATCGGTAGTAGAGGCGGACACAGCTCTTCGCACGATCTCCCGCCATCTCTCCCTGTTGGCAGACTGTCTGGCACAGTCAGATACGCGGTTTCCCACTGCGGATTTTATTTGGTCAGTCCAGCGCATAGGTGATCTCCGATATGATACTGATCTGATACTGATATGATACTGATCTGTTAATATCAAAAGTGACATTTCAACTAAAAACGTTACGGCTCGGCCACTTGGAGCGTGACACAGCGATCGGACCTTTCGCTCCAACCTATGGTTATCGCTCCCGCCGTCGCAAGTCGCTCGATGTCGTGGCCGAGCCGTTATACGTCATTTTTACTAACGAGCCCTACGGCGCGATTCGGGAAATGATTTAGAGATTCACTAGATATGAAATAGCAAAGACATGTGACGTTCCACGGCACCTATACGCCACGACCTATACGCCGTAGCAAATAACAGACATAAGAAATAGTATTTTATGCAACCGTTGTTTAAGAGATGTCAAAAAAGGCGAGTGGCGTGAGTAACAATTCGAGGCGAAGCCGAAAATTGTTAATGAAGACGCCACGAGTATTTTTTGACTCAGTTAAACAACGTTGCATACAATACTTTTTCTACGACCAAGCACTTACTTTGAAATAAAATTGAAAATTTAACAAGTCTTTTTAATTCAAGAAGTTGCAAAAATGGAGGGTACGGGCGGGAAAAGAAAGAATGAATGAATGAAATAATTTTAAAAAAAACATGTCTATGGTTCACTTATTTGTCAGAGATGACATATAAAACAAGGTTGGCAACACTGTATTTTATTCAATATTTTTTAAGTGGTCATTACACGAAGTATCGTAAAATCGCCAAAAAGATACTGCGTGTATGCACATATTCTTTTTTGGGGAATAGACTAAAGACTTGTCTTGACAACTATAAGGTAGGGTTTTAAAGATGTGTGAACGACCCTTTAAATGACAAATAAAAGTACGGGAGTAGAAATAGTACATTATTGCAGAGGCCGGGAAAGGGCAATTCGTGGATGAGTTTCGATTTTGTCGGACGACGCGAAGCGGAGTCCGACAAAGAAGACGAATCCACGAATTGCTATTCCTGCCGAGGCATATATAGTGCTTTTCTCCAAACATGCGAGGAAATAAGCTAAAATAATTATTATTTAACCATCAAGCATCACTCAAATCAAACCTTCACATCCAAAATGTCAAAAACAATTTCCCTCTTTAATTAATTTTTTAAAGTTAATGTTACAAACTTATTCTGCCATTCAGTATTCGTTCATTCAATATAATTGTGCAATATAGTTGGTCAAACCAACTTTTCAGTCAGTAAGAACCAGGAAAACTATACCCATCATTTTCTTTTGGGTGCTAGTACTAGTGTAAGACAAAGATAGTATGATTCTGAAACATAAACACGGCACTAACACGGCACGGCACGGTCTATGTTTGAAATGAGAAAGTCCTTTGACAAACTATATAAGCTTTATGAACACGGATGAGATTTAAAAAAAATATAAAAATAATCTTTGATTTTATTAAGCAGTATTCGCACGATCATACACGTGAAATGATAGCTGATCGGGTCGTGTAGAAGCGGCTCGCGGCAATAATAATTGGCCGTTTGCGTTTTTTATTATTAAAAAGTAAAAAACACTACAGTAATAAGTTATTACTGTAGTGTTTTTTTACTTCCCGTCCGCTAGAACAGGACAGCGATAGTTTGATGTTTTTTAATTAGAGTTTGACATTTACGAAGAACTTCCCGTAGTATTTTTGCTACAGTAAGGTGAACATTTCCGAGCATATTGGAGAAAATAGTATTTTACAAGCCTTGCACTCGTAACTTATCATTCGACTTGTGCATGTATACAAACGCACACATACCTAAATGTCAACTACCTAATTAAACCCCCACCCAACGGAAACATTTAAAAAAAAACCTCCGCCATTACAGCTCGACCAATAATGTATGCGTTAACACGAATTTAGTAAACAATCTAAATTGAACGTTAATTGTTAAGATTTAGAGTCGGTTTTAGAGTGGGGAGTTTCGAGGGGTATAATTGAAGGCTCGGAAAACCTCTCGCTGCCACTTTGAGCACATAATAACAAACGTGCCGTGTTTATGTTTATGCTTGCTTATGTTTACGTGTATGTTGTTCGGAGCGTAAGAAATCTAGACACCTTGCCAGGTACCTCGGTTAATTAGGAAGCTTGGTTAATTATTCTAACTTTTTTTTTGATATACGAAAATTTTATTAAAAACGAATTACTCTGTACCTAATATTTTAGAGACGTTCTTATTTTTACCCCAATATTTGTATGGAGAACTGTAAGTGATAATTTTTTGGAGAGACATACTAAGTACCTACAGGTACCTATAGCAAAACTCATTATAACAGTAGAACTATACTGTCTATACTTATTGACATATTGTAAGCAAACCTGGTATTATTCGCATGAAAAGATGAACGCTAAAAATAGCTAAGTTTACCAATATTTCGATTGGTTAAATTAAAATATGGTAGCTAGATAACAACTGTTAAAAATATAAGTCGAATTCGTCCACAAGCGATACCCGTCTGAGGGTGAGGGCCGAGACAGCTAGAGGGATGAATTCTGAAGAAATCCTATTTCTATTATAATGCTTAATAACGTTATAGAATCAGCGATTTTATTAAAAATTACAACAATTATTTATCTTATTAAATAATATATCAGACAGACAGACAGGGGAGGCCTTTGCCCAGCAGTGGGACACAACATAGGCTATACAAAAAAAAAATATTAAGCCGGGTCATTTACGTATTTTGAAGTCGAAGATTACTCGACATGTTTCGGTCGAGAAATGGCAATCAATGATCAACTTAAACTGGGTTAGTGGTCGTTACAAAACGCATAAAACTATGGTGCTTGAGGCAAATGCTTCGAGTGCCATGGACAGCCCACCGCACAAATGTGTCCAATTGTCCATCCTACAAGAAGTGGGAGTTACTGTCAGGCTGTCAACTATCTGTCTTCGTAGAATTTTTGAATTCTTTGGACACATAGCCAGAAAGAAAAATGACAACCTGGAAATGCTTCTGGTAACGGGAAAAGTCCAAGGAAGGCGACCACGTGGAAGAAGCCCAATGCGATGTACAGATCAGATCCGCGAAGGCACTAAATCTAAAATCCACGATGCACTGCACACTGCTGAAGTTCGCAACAAATGGAAGGAGCTAGTCCACAAAATAATTCATGCTGGAGGCCACGACCCTCAGCAATGAGGAATACGACACAAGGAGGAGGAGTTATTACACATTTGGTGATACGGCAGCCAAAATGACGAGACTTGTGATATTACGAGCTATCAAAGTACAATGTGAAATAGCACCCCAGCTAGTGTGACCAATCGATGGCGCGGATAGTCCCCGTCACGCGACGAATCGCCAAATGCGTGAAAGCGCCAGTTTACTGCCAAAAGCAAATAGTCGTATCTCCTTGGGAGTTTGAAACAATTTAGCCGTTTTGGTTTTAAAACAATGTGATGTTGACAACATAATAAGGTTATTATTTTAAATTGAGTCATATGGCTCTGTCGCGAACAAGTTGTTCGTGAAGTATTTAAAGAATTATACCTAAACGTAATATTTAAAAACAAATGTTCGCTAAAATCAATAAATACAATTATTGTTTTTGTACTGGAAAAAGACAAAACTGAGATCAAATATCAATGAAGAATATAAATAATTATTTTAAAGAAATTCATACACAAATAAATACAAGTCCCGTCCTCTAACTTACGCCCTCATTTTACTACGACAATAACGACATGCTTATGGGCATTTTCACTTAATTGAACACCTTTAACGGCCGATTAGCAATCGTTACAAAACTGACGGTCAATGTCAAATCCCATACATTTTGTCAGGAATGTAACGGTTAGACGTTACTGAAACACGACTTAAGTCGCGCTTTAAAGTACAAGTTAAATGAAAATGCCCTTAAATTACATTGAAACATTTACGTAACATATAGCTAGGTCTGTGTCTGGTACTAGTTTTTGTTGTTAAAAATTGTGTAACAAATAAAATATTTATAGCTTACAGAATATTCGCTTCGAAGAAATATTCGCTGTATTAGGTAAGGTCTTGGTAGCACAGATGGAAGAGCACCGGGCTAGCGATCCGGTGCTCGTGGGTTCAAATCCCACCCAAGACAGTGAATCTTTCCACTTTATAATTTGTTTCTAAGCTTAGTAGCTTATAGAAGTTTTGTGAGGAATGTAAAGACGGCTAGGTTTACTACTGTTTGTTGCTCTAGTGCAAAAAACTTCCACCAAAAAGAATAGATAGTCTAGAGGGGACCTGTCATAGTAAATGTTGTAGTCACTGTGAATTCACTGCCATCTATCGACACACGACTATAACTCAAAATAAACACGTATAAAATTATCAAAAAAATTAATATATGGATTACGATTTTTTAAATAAATGATTTTATTATTTTTATATCATTTTGACCCATGTTCATTCACTGATATCTATGTGTTAAAATTGTTAAATATGAAACGGTGTCGTCACACCGTCTAGCCGAGAATAGGCTAAAGGTGTGTGCACCATCTATCCGAGAATGATTTTTCTTGATTTCCGAGGCACGTTTTTTTCTTAGACTTTATTCATCTTATACGAAGTTACATATGTCTTTGCTTCCACTATCCACCGTACAATCGACGTTAACCCCTTATTATCACATCATACCGTGAATGTCCAGGGCATTATTACCGAACATGTGTACTTTGGTCACCCTTCGCTGTGACGCATTCGTCACACCCGTCACGGGCCTGTTGGGCTGATGTCCGAACCGTGACGATTTTCGGACAAATCGTTAATCGATAAGTTTAAAGGGTTTTGCAGGTCCGGGGTAATGTTGGTGTTCTGTTTGTTTTCCAGAACCCAATAAAAGAATAACAAATTTGGGGATTAGCAAAGAAAAAAATATGAAAGAAACGAGTACATCGCTTTACCTGCAATTTTTTTGGAAATTTTAGACAACTGTTCTGCTGTTAATTGATTCACTATAATAATCATTGAATTGTAAAACTTTGAAAATGATTAACAGGCCATTAGATATGTGTATAATAATATTATATTCTCATATAAAAGGCACGTAATTTGAAATCAATGCAAACTATTAATGAAATATCCATACCAGCTTTTCAGTAAATAGTCATTTGTATTTTTAACATAGGTATGACAATGAAAATAATGCTACAAATAAAAAAAGTTTGTAATTAACATATGTACACTCCAGAAAGAGGTGACCCTGTACACAAATTTCTATGCAGAAAGGTCACCTCTCTCTGCAGCTGACTGTACTTACATTGTAATCTGTTTGATTTTTTTAGATCACCACTACTAATTCCTTGACTAGAAATAGGATCAAAAGCTGCCTAATCAGCAAACTAACCTGGTTACGTGACTTCAGCCGGACATCAACTGATGTATTTGGTGATCCAGTATCTCACTCACGGGAAATTGAATTGCCCCGCGGCCATGTTGCCCTGTCCGTGACGGAAGCAGAGTAAAACGAGTAGCGCCAAAATAACAGGCCTATTCGGATTTCGAGATAATCACAAGATCTTGAGATGATTTAGAGATCAACTAGATCTACATTAGATATGACTAGATGTGACTTGGATATAGGGTTTGCACGACGGATCTGAAATGTATGGGAAGATCCGCGGATCCGGATAATTTCATACATTTCGGATCCGGATTGCAAACCCTACTTGGATATCTAAGTCATAACTTGTCGAAATCGTTCAAGAGGACCTCCAGAATCGCGGAAACGTCAAATTTGACATATCTATCTTACAAATATCTTTAAATTATCCGTATCGTAACTTGTTGAAGTCTAGTAGAAATCTACCTAATTCATTTTCCGAATCGAGCCGTAATACACTGTTTTTCTGTTACTGTCACGTAGCGTAGTAAATTTCCCTGCAAAGTCAATAGGGTTAGTAAAAGTAGTTGTAGGATAGTTTAATTTTGAATTAAGGATCTGTTTTTAACCGTGAAGTTGCATATAGGATCCTATACCCATACTATTTATTTGAATCATGTTTAGAGTTAGTATCCCCATTAGAAAGTATATGTATCTGTATCTTCTGAAGAGTGACATTTCATAGGCTTTGCTTATTCAGTTGTATATTTGTGTAAAATTAGGTACATATTCTCAAATATTTAGGTATTCTTGAACTCCAAAAGACTTACTAACTTTTAATTCTACCTTAAGTTGTACGTTAAATCATTAGTATAATTAGTTTAAGTCATTTAGGGTCGGTTGCATCAAACCGTCTGTCACCGTTATAAGCGTTCGCTAAATTTATTTGTAAAGGAAATTTCATGCTTCACTGCTGTTTGACGTTATACAGTCTGTTAAATGTGGATGGTGCAACTGGGCCTTATACATCGAAAGTATGTAATAAGGCTGACGCAAAATATAGTAATACCGTAGTCTGCTAATCAACCGCTTTAAAAACCAGTTCATATTGCAATATTATTGCCATATGAACTCAATTTTTTATAGATAATCCTACATAGACCGCAATAACTCCCGAAGGCGATAAACTACTTGTTTTCATACACTTCGTCCGGATTCGAACCCGCTACGATTGTGCGACAATCCGCCGCTAAGTGGATTAGAGGCGTAGTTTGGGGCGGCTTGGCGGCTTAAGGGCTTAAGCTTGGGCGGGCGGGCGGTTGGGACGTTTCTGTTTTGAGGGACGAGTCATTTATGTTTTATTTCGTATCTTGTAGGTACCTATATTAGCTGAGTAATTATATTTGCGTTATTTAATGTACCTACATTATCTTACTGCAAAAAAAGTAACCATTTTTTGGGAATGACATATGTATTTGTAAATGTGACATATGAATTTATGTTGGCACATATACGAATTTTATGTAGATAAATTAGGCACTTGCCAACATCATTGTTGTATTGAAGTTAGTTCCAAGGATGTGCTTTATTCTAAAATGACCTTACCTGGGTTAGTTAATAATGTTAATATTTGATTTTGCTGTCGTTCTGACAACTGACCCAGGGGTTAGCAGTAAAATCATTTATTTAAAAAAATGCTGTATCAAGTTTTCTCTTACCACAAAATTAAACTTTTATACCTATAATCATTGTTTTAGAGTATGGCCTGGAATAACCACTACAAAAAATATTAATTCACACACCTTTGATTAAGTACTAATTATTTACCTATGTCAGCTTCTAGAAACATCAATTAAGTACCTATATTAATGTAGATCTGTGACTAACAAACTGGTAACCCCTAGTATGGAATGATAATAAGCTCAAAAACTAGAGTTGAAACCTAATAATGCCACACATGCGTTTTTGCCTAACGCTTGTAAAGTTTGTAGGTACCAATAAATCTTGAGTAACTAATTGCAGTTGTAAACGAAGTAAAAAGAATTGTATTTGTCGACAGGAGTGTCGTCCCTGGAGGCGGCGAAAGATTTTACAGTCGACGGACTCACGGGCTACAACGGGAAGAAGAAGAAGAAAAAACGCCGGCACAGGTAACATATATGGGGCATTCCACGAGACTGTCGCTTACATAACGCAATTCTTCTAATACTTCTGGAAATGCTGAGCAAGCGATATTGGGTCAGGTAATATTTCATGACTTGGCTAACAAATTGGCAGTATATTCTCGAAATTCACGTATTTTATTGAGGTAGCTGCCATACAAGGCAAAAGCGTTATGTAAGCGACAGTCTCGTGGAATGCCCCATATACACATCTCCTATTTTATAAGTACAAAAGTCAGTTTATCATTGAGACTAGCGTAAAAAACTTACAACTTAACCAACCAAGTCAAGGATACCCTGGTTGATTTGGAAGTCCACTAGATGTCGTCAAAGAATCATTTACCTATCGTTGCTCTAGTCTAGAATCTCTAGATCTCTCTAGAGGGGAGCTTATGCAGAGTAGTAGGTGCCTAGTCAAAGTGACAATCGCTTGCTCTTCGCTATCGAATCGTTCGAGTCTCTCTATCACTCTTCCATACAGTGACAGTTTGCGTTTCGTTCGCCATGGAGCGTTAGCAATTGGCATGTTGTCTACGGAGCCTGAATTCTTTATAAATATAGATGATTAAAAGGATTGTTTTCATGTTACAGCCGGACAATCTTCACATCTTACCAGCTGGACGAGCTAGAGAAAGCGTTCAAAGACGCACACTACCCCGACGTGTACGCGCGGGAGATGCTCTCCCTCAAGACAGACCTACCCGAAGACCGCATACAGGTGAGTCTTACATTATGTTGACCATTCTTCTCTCTCTCTTCAATCGGTCCCTCATTGATGAGGATCGTGACTCGTCCGTTTGATCCGTCAGCTATAGACCGACCGTTTAAATTTTTAAATGAGTCCGCACCGTACGCCTGCCGCCCGCGCCTTCCCCGCCACCCTTAGTCGTCCTACCCCGTCGCCCCCGTACCGCGCAGGCGAGGACTCATTTAAGCGGTCGGTCTTTATTAGTTGTCTCCAGTCGGTCCTTCTGTAGCTTGGTGGAGTGTGCGGCTGACACGTATTTTTAGTTCCCATTCGGTTTAGTTCCGTTAGTATATTCTTCTAAATGAAATAAATGATTAATAGAAACTGTTTAATTCAGCGACTTACTCTGATAAGCCTAGGAGAAATTCTTGGCGAAAAGATTTTTTAATAATTCTTGTGAAAGCTTTTTTAAACTCTTCATAATTTACGTCAATGCAGGGTCTTCTAACATATTTTGCAGTTACATATTTTTGCATATGGCGATCCAAATAACGAGGTGAATAGCGAGATATCCATGTTTTCTGCGTTCAGATACATATTCGCGTTCATTACTTTTTTTTATCCAACATTCGCACGATGCGTGATTGGACTTGGACAATAATATGTCGGATTAACATCTCATACTAATCGCTACAGTTATGATCGTCCTAAACACAATCTCCGAACACTCGAGCCACAAATCCAAAGCATATTAAAGCTGTCAACAGATCTGTTTTTAACAATGGCATCGACGTAACGTCGATCGAGGATAAAGGTAACCTGAGGCGGTTTTTGCCGAGGGTTGCCCGAGGGTGTTTTTGTGATAACGCGTGATTTTGTTGCGCCAACGAACGGCCCATTGCCAACCTCCTTTAGGTAGGGTGTACATGATGTTATTAAGACGTTGCATAGTCTTACAATACAATACAAATACTCTTGATTGCACACCTCAATAAAAGAAGACAATACAAAAGAAAACAGAAATACAAGCAGAGACTAGAGAGAGAGAGAAGACTTTTTTTACTTAGGTACTCTAAATAAGTAAAGAAAAGTCTACATAGTTACCTACCTAAATGGGTACCTAAAAGCGTATTTTTTAAACAGATATCTAAAATCTAAAAGCACAATATTGACGAGTACGATGAGATTCAAGACCTAGATAGCACAAAAATATACTACTTAGACGCTTCAATGTACGTAATGACAATGACTAATGAGTTTTACCGACCGATTTTAATAATTCCAATTTTAACAATTTAAAAGAAAATATAGCGTTACCGCTGCGGTGTGTAGCGATTTGCGAATGATTCACAAAAAGCACAAAATAATGCTTTTGAGAATTGCCGACTGCGTTGAGGATAGGCAGCGAAAAAACATACTACTTAGACTCTTCTGTATACCTAATAGTAAAAATATCGATACTTGGATATTTTGCGACCATGTCTAAAAAACCGTAAACAAGGACTATCCTTACTCTACACACAGCATAGTCACACTAGTGGACCGTCACCCGACACCGTAGCAACACGAGCTGCGCAAGATTCGCGGAAGGAAGCGATTTGCGAGTGATTGATTACCATTGTGCGGTAATTCGTCGATATCTGCACAATAGCTTAACGTGCGGTAAAAAAACAATTACGTCATGTGAAATTAAATCTTACGTCAATTATAGAAGTAGAAAGAGAGCAGTATTTTTAAAGCGATTGTTAATTTGCTTTGAGTTAAATTTTTAGGTAATAATGATTGAAAGCTAGTGCAGTCTGTCCATGCTAACGGCTCGATTCGGAAAATGAATTAGATTTCTACTAGACTTCAACAAGTTACGATATGGATAATTTAAAGATATTTGTAAGATAGATGTGTCAAATTTTACGTTTCCGCGATTCTGGAGGTCCTCTTGAACGATTTCGACAAGTTATGACTTAGATATTAGATATCCAAGTCACATCTAGTCGATATCTAATGTAGATCTAGTTGATCTCTAAATTGTCTCTAGATCTTGTGATTATCTCGAAATCCGAATAGGCCTGTAAGTCGCCCGCCAAGTTTTACGTGAAGAAGCTAGTCCAGGGTACGGCCATATGCAAATATGCATGTAGGTAGTCTCTGCTAAGAGTGGCTCTTGCCACTCCTCTACTACTAAGTTCCTCCTTACTTTTTCTACTAAGTTCTTAACTTAGCTAAGTTACCCAGACTACTTAGGTACTTAGTTTAAGCTGAAGCAAACGTATAAATTAGCGTGGCTAAATCTAGGTTTTTCTTGTCCGAAATCTTAGGATTTTTATGTGAGACATATGATTAATATGTTTTACTTAGTGAAAATTACTTTACACATCTTGATAGTTATTTTCATTGCAAATAGATATTTCTTATGTGTACAGACATGTTTAAAAGGATATGTCTCTAGATGTATAAATATGTACTTACTATCTACCTACCTTACAGGTGTAGTACATAATTATTAAATTATTTTCCATCGTATTTTTTCGGAAACCTACTAACGTGTCAGTCAGTCTCGATACAAAAAGGTTGACTGAAGTAGCAAATACGAACGTTTCCGAGAAAATACGATACCTTAGTCCACGCAAAAATGTCGCGACCTTCGAGACAACTATATTTCTCAAAACCAATTCCTGTAGGTAAAGTTTCCACTTCCCTGTAAGTTTCAATCCGTTTATTCTTGCAAATGCTATTTTAATTAGAGCCCCTAGTTCCCGTCCGTTACATGCCCCCCAACCACCCGGCACCCCCACCGCATTTATGAAAATTTCATTCCTAACCTTACAAACCAAACTAGACCCTAATCTGAAAGCATAAGGCTGATTGCCACTTAATTTTCTTGGAAAGGAAAACTTTCTTGCTGTTAACCGATTTTGAAGCTTGTATCTTTGGGTTAAAGTTTGTTTTTGTGTTGCTTGGGGTAGTTATGAATGATGGTTGAATTTTCGTTATAATGGCCGGCTAGGGATTAGGTTTCCCGGGGTCCCGTAATAAATAGATCGTTATGCAATCAAACGTACCCCGTGACGCGGGGTAACTTACATGTTACTATATTACACTGTCATAGGTATGTATAGCTATCCCATCTATTTGTTATTCTAAGTTGGAAAATTCTAGAAATTTCCCTGGGAAATTTACTTAAATTTTTGTATCCACTCGTACTAAGATCGGGCATCTCTTATGAATGCGCAAAAATCGGAAAAATACACTTAGGTAAGTACTCACAAAATACTGTAAATTTCATCAAAAACTTTAAATCCGTTTCCAAGGATTCAAGCTCAAATAGGTACATACGAGTATATCTAATGTGTTTTCAATGGGTCAGCGAGGGAGTTTCAGTTCCTAGTGACATTTCGAAAGTTTTTAATAAAATTACGATCTGGGCTACAACCGCGAAAATCGAAGTTCGCAAATTGCGGGGATTTTTCTCTGTCACTCTAATTACGCCTTCGTTGGAGTAAAAAAGAAAGATCCCTCAATTTGCGAATTTCTGTTTTCGCGGTAGCCGCTCTGTATCTTGGAAAACGGTAGCGACCTAGCGACAATCAAGTCAGTGTTGAAAAGAATATTTATGCTTTACAAAATAGGGTATAATTATTTTTTTACATGTTTTTACCTATACCTATAATAGGTATGCAATACATCTGGTATTGAAATGTAGGTGGTATTTAGAATTAGACACCTAGGTAACTATTAAAAAGACATGTCTCAATAATATTCACCTACCTACTTAAGCGGTAGCAACAATAGGGTATTTTCCTACTAGTCAAAACAGTTACTTTTTTAGAACTGTCAAAACGATTTGCTAATATGGAATTTATATGAAACATTACATCGTGACGTCACAGTCAACTCACCTACTTATTATATTTCCATATGATTTATTAAATAGAACTTGTGTTTAAAAATAACTCCTTTTCCTAACAATTATCTGGCGCTTTATTTCATGCATTGATTTATTTTAAACACAGTATAATACCCTATTCCCAATACGTAGGTAGTCTATTCCTGCATAAATCATATACTTCAGGTGAACAGAGTCCGGCTTCTATACATATAATTCTCGAAATTCAGATCCTAGAACGCCTGTCCAATAACTAATCGATTACGGATTACCGATCGGTAAGCACGCTCGTCCGATTCGAGACACGAATCAATTAACGCCAGACAAAGCCGTCTCGATTGAAATGTTCAATACACGCCAAATTAATTATCGCACAGCGCCATCTGTGCGCCGGCCGCGCAACCGTAGCCATGGCAACCGCGCCCTGATTGGCCACTTCTACCCCCCCGCGGCACACCAGAACGTCCCAACTAAAACACACCCTCAATCAAATCTCAACCCAAAACTACTTAGCATAAGGTTTATATTTAAGTAGGTTGTTTGAGCGCTTGGCGCGCCGGTGTGTGCGAGAGTTGTTTTATTAGCTCCGCCCTTCTTAGCGGCATGGCGGCCGGTTTTTGTCTTGGGTCGTCTTTTTGCGTCGGTTTTCCGTGACGTGTGCACACATTTGTAGGTCGTGTGTACGTGTGTTGTTCTTTTGCGTCGGGTGTCGGTGGGAATGACATCGTCTTGTGACGTGTACTTGTTTAGGGTGACCAGTAATCGAGCGAGGGTCAGTCCGGGCACTGGGCTCGGTGTGTTGTCTTGTGTTAATTTTCATTCAACTCAGTAGAAAAATAATAATACTCGTAATTCACATTATTTACATGAATTTTCGATTCACCAGTATCCTCTATTCTCATACAACTATCAGTCTATTACTAGCTAAGTAGCTACACTACAAATCTGATGTCAATATAGAGAGACTTGTCATAGCGAGACGGAATGAAGTTATTTCCTGAAGCAAGCTCCGTTCACCGGCGGCGGTCGCGATCGAGTTTCCTACAATTGGGTAGGTAAAGTTTTTTGAAGATAGGCAAATTATATTTTTTCCCGATAGTATTCATTATAGCGATCACGGAAATGCAGCTCTTTTATTTTTATATCATTTTATTGATTAAATATAATTTTTTAAATGATCGATATGACGTTTGTGAGGTGAAATGGCAGATTCCAGTAATTAATTCCTTGGCGCGTAGTAAATGGGACGGGATAGAAAAAAAAACGATGTCAACTGTCAGTGTCAGCTGTAGCTCTCATTCCCGAAAAATAACGGACAAGCCTCATGTTACCTTGCGAATTGCTATTAATGTTATCATTGAGATTTTCGGCGACCTCAGCACGACCCACGGACTTCTGATTCCCCACGACATCTGCGCGTATTTGGACAAAGATTGAATTTACTTTCGATAACTTGGCACTGCATAAATTATTGGACAACGTTTTCTTCCCCACCCCTACACGACGGCCCCTACGCTGACCCTTGGACAGAGTTTTGCAAGAAAAATAAGCGAGTTCATACGAGATTGCGAGCAAATTCTACAAATTTGAAATTATTATCATAACAGTGATAGGCACAATGCCGTTGAATTAGAGGAGCAATGGCCGTACAGGAGTACGTATCCGTGAAATACATAGGTACATAAAACTTTCTTCACTTGTGTTTTGATTTTTATTATTAAATTGCCATGAGCTGTTAAGTTCGTAAACAAGAAATCGGTCTAATTTTTTCTAACAATTTCAACCATCTGTTAGTTTTGTGTGGTTATCCTCATTTTATGAATGTTGTTCTTATTTTCAGGTGGATGTAAACATTCATTGGCGGTATTATACTGATGGCTAATTAGAACCATTGAGCCATGACATACTTCCTTGCAGTGTTATTCGGCTAAGCCTCTCCGAGCATCCTGTGAATCTGAAGGATATAATTATTTCCATAAAAAAGAGCAATCGAATTAGGACCAAGATATCCCGAGAATCTAAAGACATTTTATAAAAAATGCAATAAAATGAAAATGGGAGACTCTCTTATTTTAACAATGTTACAAGATCATGACAATGTTATGGTCTATACTTATTAAAATTTTAAAACCAACATGTCTTTATCTTTGACTTGAAAATGTACAAATGATTTGGGTTAAGTTTTATGAAATGCAACTTATGCTAAAAATCTATTATTATTATATGTCAAATTATCGTGAACTCGATGTTGCTTAAGGCGTATCCAGATTAGTAAATTTTTCGCCAATCTGATTAAATTGCCCGATCGAATCGGGACGTACGGACGCAAACGCCAATTTGGCTCGCCGAATTCAACCGCCGATAATGACCAATAAAATGAGGTGCGGACACAAGAACACCAATTTGTGAGGCTAGTATTTTCGTTATGGGGCATTTTTTCAATTTAAATGGGTCTAATATCACCATAAATCTAAAATTGGAGATTGACGCCAATTTCATTTCTGATCAAATCGACCGATTTGATCAGTCCCGTCTGGATACCGCTTTAGCACCGCGAAAGGGCGCTGCGCGGTGCGCGCGGATTGACGCATGCGCGTACCGTATGCTTTGTATCTATGGTAATATAATTTTAAAAAATATGCAAATAAAAGGCGGCAAAGTTTATTCGTTGTGCAATACTCAATAAGTTACCGCTTGTTATTTTAATACTCGTAATAAACAAAATGAGTTCAAGTGACGAAAACGACCTGGAATAGACGGCATGCACCGCCTCATTTGAAAGCAGAAGCAAACTTAATAATGAATAACTAGCTTGCTGCTAAGTCCTGGGACAAATACAACAGGACTTACGACATGCTCATGCTGTGGAAGGACACAAGAAGGACAGCCAAAACGCAAGAAACACCTACTCTGAAAGTGGTTTTTAGCGTATTTCTGTGACCAAGTGAAAACTAAAAAGCCATCTACATTTAATATAAACTAAGAATATGCGTTGTTTTTTTAATTGTATTCGCGTCACTTTACCCCTATTAAATACGCTTTACTAAATTGAATTTGTTTTATTTCCTCACATAATTTGAGAATAGTGCTTACTATGTATACCTCAATGGAAGCAAAAATACAAATACAAATAATTTATTGAGAAAAGTATAGTACAATGATTGTTCTTAAAGACTAAGAATTTACATAGAGACACGTGGTTTACAGATGCCTGAACTAGGATTCCCTGTGTTTCAGGCAGCGAAGGAAAATATTAAATTTATTTATTTTTAATTATTCACTTAATTATGAACTATATTTATTACACAAAACAACTGTATATCACCTTAACAAAGAAGTAGGTTCTTAAGTATTAAAAATCACAGAACAGAAATTAGGTAATCATTTTACGACTATTATTAGTAGGTTCTCTGTATCATCGTACGTCATTTTTTGAAGGGCGCGTCGTAGTGTGTTCTTACAACACGCATAGCTTTGTGGGTATAAGTCTAGTATTGCATTTAGCCTGTTGTACAAAAATGGGCCCAAAAAGACAAAAAATCTAGATGAAAAAATGTGTTTTCTTTGTACTGTTTGGATACATATAATATCTTTGCGCCTTTTATATCTATATTCAGAGTTGAAAGGAGTTCTGGCGTGCTGCTTTAGTGTTGTGCTTAATATATATAATTGACGAACTGTTAGTACTTCACATGATTTATAAAGGAGGTCAGTAGGGTATAAGAAGGGCCGGGAGGTAGCTACCTTTAGTAAGGCTCTCTGGGCTCTTTCTAGGGTTAGGAGTGTAGTTTTCGCTGTGCCACCCCAGGAAGAAATGCAGTAAGTTAGTATCGATTGACATAGTGCAAAATATACTTGCTTGATTAAATTTGGGTTAGCGATTGAACGAAGTTTTTTGAAAACAAACATTAACTTTCGAACTCTATTGCACAATGTTTCAATGTGATTTTTGAAGGAGAGGGTTTCATCTATCATGACTCCCAAATACTTAATTTTGTCAGTATTAGCTAGTGATTGACATGAACAGAGATTATTCGATAAAAATGTAGTATTTTTGAGAGTTGATACACTTGCTACTTGTGTATAGTGGCAAATGTATTAAACCCGCAATCAACACTAATCAATATGTAAACAGGCCCCAACGTGAAGCACATTTACCCTACAGACATACTTATCCATATTGACCATATTTGAACCTCTGAACTCTCTTCAAGGGCACGCCACACAGCGTGATTTTATATACTGTTGTAATGTTAATGCTTAAGGATAATAATTTGTGGATTTTATAATAAAACGAAACGAAATTTACTGGATTTATATTATATTATTTTGGATTTATATTATAAGTTTTCTAAAGTACAGTCGCCATCAGATATATTGGTGCAGCTAGGGTGCTCATAAATATCTGAACACGCCTCTATTATCAGGGCGTGCGTGTTCAGATATTGTGAACACCTTGCCGAGCCCATATATAATAGCCAATAACGACCTAGTTATAAGACTATTACAATCTTAATCATTATGTATGTATAATACAACAATCACGTTTATATAGTCCTCACAAACGTATAAGTTACCATTTTGGCCAATATATCTTCAAAGCTTGGCACCGAATCGCTGTTAAAGACTGGTGTGCTCAAATACGCTGAATTTGGAAAGTAACGTCTGTACTTCCTACAAGACGGTACGACGCACTTTGAGTTCATCTCTGTAATATTCTATTTCCATTCGAACGTTTCCGGGATCGTCTCCATCTATTGTGTTGATACTGAGATCCAAAATGACTCGTGTAGCAGTCCAAGAGTCGTGGTGGAGGCGTTAATGAAAATGTTCTCCAAGAAGCAGTGCCAAGTAGTCGAAAGCAATCGTTATCATTATCAAAATATCCGTGTTGATCGTGCTAGGGACGTTAAAAATACTTATTCTAGAAATCACACCGACATCCAATTACAAGAAAACACAAATGTTTCGTCCGACCATTATTTTCCAATTATTTGCAAGTTATTTTCCAAGAATGACACTGACAGTTGACATCGATTTTTTTTCTATCCCGTCCCATTTACTACGCGCCAAGGAATTAATTACTGGAATCTGCCATTTCACATCACAAACGTCATATCGATCATTTAAAAAATTATATTTAATCAATAAAATGATATAAAAATAAAAGAGCTGCATTTCCGTGATCGCTATAATGAATACTATCGGGAAAAAATATAATTTGCCTATCTTCAAAAAACTTTACCTACCCAATTACGAGCGATCCACTGAACTAATCACCATTGGGTGTCGTAGGTACCTAATTCTCAAACGCGTTTTACAAGATTATGTTTTACTCGTATGTCGTGTGCTTACCTATACTAAATACGCGTTTTCTGAAGCAATTGAGTAGATACAGACCCACCACACCAGTGGTGGGCAAACATTCTTCATGGGGGGCCAGAAAGTTTAGGGAATTTAAGTGGATCGCCTAATAAGCGCTGGTGGCCTAGCGGTGAGAGCGTGCGACTTGCAATCTGGAGGTCGCGGGTTCAAACCCCGGCTCGTACCAATGAGTTTTTCGGAACTTATGTACGAAATATCATTTGATATTTACCAGTCGCTTTTCGGTGAAGGAAAACATCGTGAGGAAACCGGGCTAGTCCCAATAAGGCCTAGTTTACCCTCTGGGTTGGAAGGTCAGATGGCAGTCGCTTTCGTAAAAACTAGTTGCCTTCGTCAAATCATGGGATTAGTTGACAAGCGGACCCCAGGCTCTCATGAGCCGTGGCGAAATGCCGGGATAACGCGAGGAAGAAGAAGGAAGTGGATCGCCTAATAATTTAATAACTGTATAAGCCTCCAATTTTTGAGTAGATACCTAAATATAGATTATTTCGGTGGTCTTAAGAAATTTATACAGTGGAACCTGGATAATTGCAATCTCAAGGGACCGGCCATTTTTTGTCAATTAACCAGGTTTTTCATTTAAGCAGGTCGCGTCAATTAACGAGGTTCAAAAAATCGTCGTGTCAATTATAGAGGTTTTCATTAATAGAGGTTGCGTTCTGACAAATTTCTTTTATGGAGGTGCAAATAACCATTTAAAGTAGATTTACACGCTTACGTTCTGGGTTTCTGGTCTATATATTGCTTCTGTCTATACTTGCACTTTTACACTACATTAATTACTACTTTATTTTCTTATCATTTGGGTTTAAAAAAATCCCTTGAATTGTAAAAGAAAGTTTTATTAGAATGTAAAAAGCATACCTACTTTGTTTTTTATTGATCAAAACTATTTCACCTACTACAGGCTGTGATAGATATCCAATGGATGGAGATATAAATAAAATGATCATTGCTATTACAATATTGTTTCTGCGGTCTACAACTACATTATTTCAATTACAGAGGTAATAAGTGACTCGTTTCAATAATAGAGGTAAAAACAAGAGCAAAAATAAGGGATTTTTTTAGCACAGTGTCAATTATAGAGGTCTAGAGTTGCGATGTGGTCAATTATAGAGGCAAAATTACGAAAAGCACTAAAATCTAAATTGCAATTATAGAGGTTCCAAAATTTCAATTATAGAGGCCTTTTGGTCTCAAGGGACCGGGACCGGACTTTTGGTTGCAATTATTGAGGTTTTCCATTTATCCAGGTGCCAATTAACCAGGTTTCACTGTATTCATTGTATATTCTTGGTATCAAGTAGATAAAGAAACAAATGCCTAAAACATCCCTCAAACTTAATTAAACCCTCAACGATTGACGAAACCGAAGTTCAAATATTATCGACCTTTTTGGAATTTACTAATTCCAAAAAGGTCGATAATACCTTTTTGGAATTTACTAATTCCAAAAAGGTCGATAATATTTGAACTTCGGTTTCGTCAACCTGATTTAAATCTTTACAATATCAAAAGTACTTAAAACAACCAATAATACCGATAATACCCGTACCTACAGATGTAATGCATAATTATTTTCCTTCGTATTTTCACGGAACGTGTCTTGCTATTTCAGTCAGTCTCAGTACAAAAAGTAGGTACTGACGTTGACTGAAGTAGCATGACAAATACGAACGTTTCCGATAAAATACGAAGAAAAACAATTATGCACTATATCTGTACATCCTACGAGTGCCCAGATATTTCAATTCAATTCAATTAACCACAAGCTGTTCACCCAGACGTCTAGAGATTTGAACATTTTGATCGTCCCAGAAGCTCCAAATTGTAGACCGATTTGGGCTCTTTACACCATTATTCAGCTTCGCTAGCGCCCAAAAGCCTTGAGATGCACAATATGCATCGATATTTCCACTTGCAAATCGCTGTTTAGGGTACTGAGGAAACCCATGAACCTGTTTTGATATTAGCAGAACAGTCTTGGAGCCGTCAATTCATTTTATTAGGTACACCCTAAATTACCTAAAATTTCATAAGTGTGCCCATTGATTATGCTACTTTTAAATTTTAAGGCTGCTATAGTCTTTCAGAGTAGTAGGCTTTTAATGATCTCTATTTTAAGGACCTACTTACCACACCAACTGACTGTATGTATGTCGGTGGCCGATCGTAAAACCCTGAATATCTCACGCATGTATTTCCTAGATGTAGGTATCTATCATGAAACGCACCCTTCACATATCACATTGAAACAATCATATTGCATAATCATCGTCTAATGATTTAATAACTGTATAACAGCCGTATTCGAACAATGAGATACGTCAAATACTAGATATTGAAACGATATGGATTAGATATGTCAGTGTCAAACAAGTGTTTGACGTATCTCATATCTCATTGTTCGAATACGGCTGTAAGCCACCAATTTTTAAGTGTTATTTACTTTTCTTTAAAATAGAATACGCGCCACGTAACCGTATCGACCGCCTAATAAAAGCAATGAAACTGCGAATCTGTAAGGACGTCTTCATTTGCATACGTCCCACCCTCACCCCGCTAGTGACACCACGGCTCGAGGGTTTGGTAGGATAAATACACAAGACAAATGAAATGACCTCATGGTGTATTTGAAAATAAGTTCACCCTCTGTAAGTGTTAGACTTTCGAAGCTATTTTCTTTTCAAGTAAAAATAGTTATACTGTGATTGGAATTTTTAAATTCTATCCATAAACAAAAATATACATATTATATGTAGACGTATGCACCATACCGAGTCTACGTTGTTATTCCATTATTCCATAATTTTAAAAATATTGTTTTGAAATTATCCGGAAAGTTCACAATAAATACTAATACATATGTATGTATGTATGTAAACACTTTATTGTACATAAGACAGGTTAAGATACAATTAACCCTAAACTTGGCAGTGTGCATTCTTATGCACGTTACACTTTTTAAAAATCTACGCAAAAAGTAAACAGCTTCATATTATTTTTTGACGCATATTTTTCAACTTGATACTATACTTAATTGGTAAAAAATGTTATATGTCGCTGGCATATCTGATTTTGAGTGTAGCACGCAAAATGTCAGGCCGCGAAGCTGCGTCTACGCATCGTATGTGAAAAGTGGTACTTTTTAGTGATTTCCTTTTAGATTTGGGTCTATTTATGATTGTTACATAAAAAGTGAATATATATTCTATACAATAACGTATTTTTATTAGTCATTGCATTGTTGTTATAGATAGCATGAACTCGTTTTGTCGTATGTATCTACAAATGCACACCGCCGGCTTCTCTACTAACAACATGCTTTTTTAAATATATCTTTAAAGATACATTGCCAGGTTAAGGTTTCAGAATGTCCATTGTCTTTCTAAGAAATTATTGGGATTTTAGGACAAATTACGACATTCTATTAGTAAACGTATTTAAATATATCCTTCAAGTGTCATAAATATTACCGATAAGGCTACAGCAACAAAATAGAGCTCGCTATCGGGTTCCTCATATTCCTCAACTCGAAGTCAGATCAGAAATATACAGCAGCAGTTGCCTCCATCTTTACCATCTTATCTAGAGAACCACCTAGACTTGTCATCAGACAGCGATCATGAAACAACAGATAGCGACCTCATCCCAGCGACCACTGCTAGCCATGACCAGCATGCCACCATCACCATCGCCAAATCAGGTAACATTGCTAGTACATTCAGAATGAGTCTCCAACTACAAGACAAACAGTAAGCCTCTCTGAACAAGCAAATTCGAATGCTCCGACATCATCCCATAATCCTATACCATCGCTATTTTCAGGTTTATCAATCTTACATCCTACTCTTCAGCTAAAATGCTTGCAGTAGATACTCGATAAAAAAAAACTATAATTGTGACTAAAAAGAAGCCAGTCCAATCAAAACCTCTCACACTATATTGGAAATGTAGCAATTTACGGGAATTGGGCTAGTCAAAATTGAGTAGAAGTTTTCGAAAGGCGTAGTCACAGATAATGTGTAAAAAAATAAGCCAAATGAAATGTAGGTAGCTGTTGCAGGGGAAGGAGCACTGAAGCTGCAGAGTAGGATGATAAACCTGAAAATAGCGATGATATATGATTATGGGATGGTGTTGTGGCAGGTTCAGAGTTCAGACGGGCTTACTGATCGTCTCGTAGTTGAAGATTCACTCTGAAGATGTACTAGCAATGTTACCTGATTTGGCGATGGTGATAATGGCATGCTGGACATGGATAGCAGTGGTCGCTGGGCTGGGATCGCTATCTGTTGTTCCATGATCGCTGTCTGATAACAGATGTAGGTGCTCTAGAGAAGATGGAGGCAACTACTAATCTATTTCTGACCTGACCCCGGGTTGAGGAACAAGAGAAATCAGATTGCGAGCTCTTTTTTGTTGTTGTAGCCTTATCTGTAATATCTGTGGCACTTGAATAATGTAGTTAAATACTTTTATCTACACACATATCATAAACTGTCTATGATGCCTTCGAAATTCGTAAATAATGGCCTACATTACGATAAACTGTTTTGTTACAGCAAATTTCTTATCTGTGAAAATGTGGTAACAGCTTCATTACTATATCAAAATCGATTTGGTAATGCATTTCAAATTTCGAACATCTCTGAAAAAAAAAGCAATTTTTTTGACCCCTATTCTAATATCAGTTGAGATGACGTTTTATTCGAAATCAAATGACAATTGCATACAATATTGACAAATCTCGCATGTAAGTTGGTATCGGACGATATTGTAATCGACCCCGACTCTAGTTTGTCTCTGAATTAAAAAAAAACTACGGATGCATGACGTGCGTGAAAAAAGTTCATTTGCCGCCATTTGACGTACAGTTTATGTTTTAATTAGTTTATAAGTAAAAAATAATTTGTTTTGTTGTTTTTAAAGGAACTATAACAAAAGTTTCGTGTAAAATGTGCGATAAAGATATTTCGGAGATGCCATCTCATATCCGCGAGTTCCGCCAGGGAGCAAAGTCGGCTGTAATATGAAGTTAGTGAATATATCATAGAAAGTTTATAATATGTGTGTAGATAAAGCAGTGTATGTAACTGTACATAATTAGGCATTAAAACACTCGTGTGATACTATTATGAAACTCATTTCATTCGTTTCATAAACCCACACTCGTATTTTAATGCCTTTCATTATGTAGCAGTCACATAAACTACTATTAATAAATAGAATATCGTAATTTGTCCTAAAATCCTAATAATTTCTTAGTAAGACAGTAAATATTCTGCAACCTCGATCTGGCAATGAATCTTTAAAGATACATAACTCACCTCACTGTGAACCTGGCAGTGTCTCTCCTAGGATACATACCTAATTTAATGTTAATTTGTGAATCCTTGGCAGTGTGCATTTAAAGATACGTTGTATAAATAAAAAACTAAAATACTAAGATTTTTTTTATTATTTTTGTACCCTTAAGTCAACCCTTAGTATCCCTTTTTTCAAGAAAAAAACACGAAATTCTAGCAAAAAAAATCCTGCCAAGTTTAGGGTTAAAAGAAAGTGTATATTTATGTATTTTTTTTATATTTTCTAAAAGCAACCTGATCCATCGTTCTTTATCTTTTAGTCTATAAATACGGTCAGAATTTCTGACTCAGAAATACTAATAAAGCATAAAAATTGCCCAATATTATCTTAATTGGAATATTTACATGTAAAAGAGCTAAAAATGGTTCACTTCAATCCGTTAATACGATATGGTTTTATTTCAACTGATAGCGAGTGCCACCTACCTGCCATAAACACTACCTACAATAAATACCTACGTAATTAAATACTGGTAAAATAAATTCATTCATAATAAAAACAGGTCAGTTGCCTTTGTGCCGATATTTATTTTGTTGTCAGATTTCGATACAATTTGGTGAATAGATAAAGTTCTATAAATTATGTAAGTATGTCCTAAAAATGTTTCTCCGAGTACCTAACGAAAACATCGAATTTTCGAAACTCAATGGAAAATTATATACATTATAGTTTTATCCAAAATGGAATTTCGTGTTTATTCGGCCCAAAAGGAACCTTCAGACTTACCAAATTTTATCAACACCTGGCGAAAAAAAAAATGATCATAAAAATAAAAATCGGTCCTTATTTCGTCGTAGACGTAAAGCATGGCTACCGCGCGCTACATAGCGAGTTTATTACCCTGGCCGTGTCCGGTGGCGCCATCTCTGGAAACGCAACGTTAGTTATTTGTGAGTGAAGTTATGTAGCGCCATCTTATGACAAAAGAGGTGATTATATTTTCAAGCTTTTATTCCGTTCCACTTATCTCTGCGTGTGTGTCAATTCGGCCTGCAATGAAAGTTTAAAAATGAATTTTACCCAGTGACTGGTGAAATTTTAGTAGATAAATACATAAATTTTACTTAACATTTGCCTACCTAGATGTATTGATCTAAAACCTTTTCATCTTTTACCAGCCATTTTCAATTATGGTCAGCTCGCTCGCATTTAGGTATGTATGTAATGGCACGTTCATTGGTAAACTATAGATATATCGACCTAATCATCGATTTTAATTACACGAAACTATTTTTTTTTAATTAACCATAGCAGAGTTGCGAATATAACAAAACGATTGTCCGGGCGAAAAAACACAATACATTACCAGTCACAACACTCACAACACTGTATATCCACTGCAGGCAACTACGTGATTTTCCTTGTATGTACGGAATACGAGACAAAACTGCAATTTGTGAGTCAAAACGAATCGTTTGTCATAGGTTTGCGAGCGAGAGGCCGGCGAAATTGCAATGCATTTTTGAATTGCGTTCCACGTCTCCGACTGCCGATGCATAGGACAATGACATGTCAGATATTAACCTGTCGTCTACCCAGAACGGATATCTCCGGCTTAGAAAAAAGCCATATACATCTATCAAGGTTTTGAGAAAAAAGCCCCCCTCTATCAATCCCGGCCGGAGATCTCCGTCCAGTATTTTGTGCCCCGTATTTGTTACGTACGGTGATCTCCGGCCATTTGAACTCCTCCTGTACGGTTACCATCAGTTTGTCACTGACATAAACGCCGTCGAGAACGTAATTTACTTTCTATACATCCCGTTTGCACTAATATGCGAGTGCGAGCGAGATGTATAGAAAGTAAATTACGTTCTCGACGGCGTTTATGTCAGTGACAAACTGATGGTAACCGTACTGTTTCTCTTTATAGCAACTAGTTTTTTTTAAGACCTTAGTTGAATCTAATATTTCACATTTTGAGTCATACGAACCGAGCCGACGCGCGACGCTATATGAAGGATACACGAAAAGAACATGTCTAATAGTCACTTTTATCGGAAAATTAGATATTCATCTCAAAATGTAGCTTTTAATGAACTATGTACTTATTTTTATTTGTTGATTTGTTACCACGTATAATATATTTAACACAACTTTTTTTAACTGAATTTTAAGATACATTTTGACATTGTTCCAAACTTTAAAAACGCGATTACTCAAAATGTTACTATTTAAAGTGACTAGACATGTTCTGCCAAGTTCCAGTGTACCCTTCATAGGTATACTTAGTCAAGGTTTTCATTTTAAAACCATGTTCTGAAATAACATGAAATTCGAGAAGAACATTCAAGCAATTCACTTCTATAGTCCGTTTTATTTAGCATTAGAAAGAACTTCGCAGAAGTAAGCTTGTGGTTCCAAATCCGGCACTTTTAGCGGTAATCATTTGAAGTAAATTATATGTATTGACCATGCTACATTAGATAATTCAATAATTATTAACAATTAAAGAGCCTGATAAAAACTGCACGCTTGCTTCTGTGGAGTTCTTTCTAATGCTAAAAAAACGAACTATATGTATTAGACAATCTTATTTGCTATAAAAGTACATTTTCCAATAAAATATGTGCAATAAATTGTGATCGACCTAAATAGACATTATACAAGTAAAATACTTGCCAAACGCAACAGATCATTCTTAAAATTCAATTACCCGCACCCCACATTCCTGGACCCTCGGTAATCCGTGGGCTTAGTCCCACAAGTGGGCACCCGGCTTGATTAAAACGCCTTATGGCACCACTTGACTATATTATATTGGTTTTAATGGGGTCTGTTGGTATTGTAATGAGTGTATCTAAGTCGCTGAAGAAAATAAAGAATGTGTCATGCTAGACCGGACCGTGCCCGGGCCGAGGCGTCCGACATGTCATTTTCTATGGCGGCTGATCGGTGATCACGTGGTGCTTTCTATAGGAAACGAAGTTCTGGAAGCTCCGGCGTGGCCCCGGCCCGGTCTAGCGTGAGTCAACCTTAACTGGAAGTTTTGATTGTCCATATGGAGTAACTTTGGACATGGGTAGTTAAGTAGTTTCATGTAACTTAAGAGGGCAAACGCAAAATTTTAGTTTTTATATATGATTTTTACACGTTTAATCAAGGGAAAAGGCCATTAAACACAAAAACAAGGTTATATTTGCCAGAGCAGACTTTTTTTTTATCGACAAGAAAAAAAAACACGATAATTGTTGATTGTTGTTTGTAGTGTTTTTGTGTGACGTCCGTGTCTTTGAACGGACCAATCACGGCACAGGACCTCGCTCACCTCGTCCCGCGCACCCCCGCATTTTTTGGCATCATCGGTTGCATGAAATAATTGCTCTAAACTCGGTCTAGAGGATTCCTAGTCTATGTATATCATTAGGTACCCTGCATGCCATACTTAGCAGTAGTATTCTAGTATAAAATAGTTAGTGATAAGGTGGTGGTACTGGTGCTCGACGCGGTCAGTAAGTACATGTCATCTTGAAACTTAAGTCATTGTCAATAGAGGTGACAGCAGGGTGTCATCTATTGGGCATTAGCATGTCGAGCACTAGTACTACCACCTTATAGCCAAGGTATCAGACCAGGAATAGATTAGCTTTAGCTGAAATGTGACAGAAATTATAGACATAGTGCCTATAGAACTGTCTTGATTTTCCATTACCCATCACATTATCCCCTTGGAGCTTAGAGCATTTAATAACTGGAGTCGCCTTTAAGAGCTTACCCCTCCGCCGAAAGCCTTGCACATTTGTGCAAACTTTGTATAGACTGACATGGCTATTTGTACGTTACGTAGAAATCATGTAGAAATAGCAATACATTTGACGTCCCCTCTTCCGCTAAAATCGGCAGACTGTTTTGTACAGAAAATGACAGCCATGACGTCTCCAGTTACTAAATGTTCTAAGCCTTAGAAACCTAAAAAATAAAGCACCAACATCCCTCTCCCCCATTACAATGTAACAAATACAAAATAGTCAAACTGTCACCATTATCCCCAAATAAAAGCGCAGCCAAATCAAATTACTGTCACAAAATTAAAACAAACGATTGTCGACGACGCAATGTCCTCATAAAAGAGAAACATTAAAAACAATCAGATCATACCGCAAGAGCGACTGATCTGATTATAACTGATTTATACCCTCGGTCATAATCAATTTATTAGATAAACTATAAATTATTCCAACGACAATAAATGCCGCTACGGCAACCCTTATTCCTATAAAACAAAGTATATTATTGCTTAAATGACATCAAAGCTTCTTGGTCATATTGCATCGTTACAATTGCACATTTAATAGTTTCTAATGTGTATGTGATATGGTGTATTTTAGCTTGTTAGAGCTGCAGAGGGGTTGGTCACACGCCCTCGTCGCACGCGGCCCTCGATGGACGTGTCTTCGTTGTATTTGTTTACGAAGTTAATGTTTTGTTACAATTTGATCGCGGCTATTAATTTATCTCGTTGTCATTACTATACTGCAGTCGAAAGACATTACAATTATTATATTACCTAATTTTATTATGCAGCACCTAGTTCAAGGGAAATTATTGGAACATTCACCAAAAAAATACAAGTTATGTACTTCTTTAGAAAACGTAATAAATTTGCAACTAATTTCGGATTCAACATTAAATAAATATATTTTGTGCACTTCCATACTCCAAAGATTGTAATAAATATGACCGTACATTTTATAGGTAGATATGTATATTACAAACAAATACCATTTAGAGATTTGTATTAAAAATATAAAACAGTTAACACTAATTTAGTAATGTAACGGTGTTAACGTCAGTCCCCTGTACTGACATTAGCGCGTGTCCCCTGGGTGACGCGCCCAGGGGACATGTCGCCCGATTACACCACGCCACGGCTACAGAAGCTGGTGGGAACGTTACTCAACTAAGTGTTAAAAGTATTTGGGGTTGGTGAGAGAAAAAAAAGATATTTAAAAGTACAAAAAAACTTTAGGTAGCCTGCTAAAAAAAATCAACTAAAATATTAACACTATATATACACCATTTTTTTAAACTATCTAACAGAAAAATAGTTATGCAAGCAGGAAAGTAATTTTTATTCAACGCAGAGACATAGCTATATAAACTGAGAAGAAATAGGAATTTCTTTTGATACAATATAACTTCCTTTTTCCTCGAAAATATTTTTGACTCATACAAAATACAAAAAGGGGATAACTCCACGCCATTAATGACTAAGTACCTAAGTAACTATTTAATTTGAACACGTAAGTAACATTTTAAAAGTCCCTACTAAAAAAATAATAATAATTCAGCCTATATACGTCCCACTGCTGGGCACAGGCCTCTCGAGCGCGAGAAAGTCCCTACTAGTAAAATATTTTGTAGATGCTATGGAGTGTCACGGCCAAGCCCGGGGACCCTCGAAAACAGTGCAATAATGTGCACATTGTGCACTATTAATATCTGTTGCGCAACTCTCTTACAAATCGGATTTTAAACGCATTATGCTTTTTAAAATGTCTAATTCGATTTGATGACGTGTATGAATATAGTTTGTGTCGCTAATGTCATGTCATCTTAGTTTAGATTTAGTATGTTTTAAATTCTTATTAGATTTTTTACATTTTATATTAATGTATATGATGTAATAGTTATCTCGGTTTCACTTACTTTTTTATTACTATAAATATATTTTGCTAAACCGCCTACGCCTTCCATTTTTTCTTTGTATTTTCCTTTGAGGCAAAATTATGAAGAAACGAAATTCCTCCAATTAATCACATAATTTTAGTGTTTCGGATAAGTATATTTTACCGTTCCAGCTATTTTGGCAAAGGGGTGCCCTAATCGTATGACATTTTTAGCGATGTGGCCATTTTCAAGGATTAGCCATTAGCACACGCGCGTGAGGTAATGCGTCGTTGGTTGGACTTAATCTCTTGTTTAGCTTGTATGGTAGCGTGGGCTCTTTTATATTTAATGAGAAAGTTATCTGGTTCAAGAAAAATAAATAATATATGACCTAGGTACGCCGGCTGGGTCGGCCTAAGAGCATATGGCGGGATGACCTGGACGCATTTCTCATCAACTGGACGGATGCTGCAGTTAATCGGGAGGATTGGAAGTCTAGGGGGGAGGCCTTGGCCCAGCATTGGGACAACTTAAAGGCTCGTTAAAAAATTACCTATATAGGTCCTAGTTTAATGGTAACATTCCATTTCTAACCGCAGCTGCATGAGCTGCACTACCGGTACTGAACGCGTCGCTGTCATTGTCAATTTCCATAGTAAAATGAAAGTATTGCAGCTGTCGTTGGAAATGGACTGCCACCTTAAGTATAACAACAAGACAGGTATTCTATATCTTAGAGGAGACTGACTGACTGAGCGCATTTGGTATTAAATAACACTAAATAAATACTATTCGTAATAACTTAAGACTTTAAATGTATTTATAAAACCTTCTCTAAGATAAAAACAAATTAGATCATAAATCCTGTACTTATCTGCTCGTATTATAAACTTACGAGTATGTACATAAATTCTGCAAAAAATTGAACTTTCTTCTAATATTATTATGATTGAAGAGATTCATATTTAGGTCACCCAGATTATATTGTATTCATGTTATTACCTTTTTATTTCCACAATGATGTCTTTAAAAAATATGAAAGTAATATGAAAAAATCCAAGATTATTTTAAATTATTAAATAATAACCCTTCATTATACTCCGTTTGGCACTTTCCTACCTAATCACCAACTGTATTTAATCCTAAACTGACACAAACCGCCGCGGGCGAAACACAGAGACATGCTGTAAAAAATCCTCATTTGCCATAATTGCCGATTACGTGCCCGGCACGTGCCCTCCGCGTGCCCGGACACGTAGCACGAGACACAAACCTAACGAGTGAGATTCCCGCCCGCCCGCTGCGACGCGCACTATTAAATGTTATTTCTCGACTTATCTAGTTTGTTTTTTGGGGTGGACACATTGTTGTGGCCAAATTATGATATAATGCTCTTTGTTGTGAGGCATTGTTGGCTTGTTTAACGGGATTGTATCGCCGATTGCTGTTAAATGTGAGGGGTTATGTTGGTCCGTGCTATTAGATGCTTTTTACTATGTCAAGAACACCTACACATTGTATTTTTGGTATAATTTATGAATAATATTTATTAGTTGTTACTTTGTCATCTCTTGCATGGCAATAGCACTTGATATAGAACAATATATCTTATCTCATAATTTCGGGAACCCTTGCGGATATATTTCGACACATAGGGATCTTTTGTGCAAATACCCCTTTAAGAATGACCTTTCACCTACTCTAGATCCTTTTCAACTACCTCTATGTGCTGAAAGATGGAGCTCATGGGTAGTACTTTGAATTCTTTTAGTTTCAGATAGCCTGCTCCAAAGTCCTTCAATCTTTGTCTGGCTAGTATTTATATGTACCTTCCCATTTTTTATGTAGGGTATGTCTCTAGATTTTAATGATATTCAATGAATCAGTAATTATTATAATACAATCTAAAAATACATACTTTAATCGCCCTTTATCGATGGTTAGTCCTCCCCACTAGAAATGCAGGAATAAACATCTCCGCAACCAAAACGACAATTAAACTAAATGGTCACCGTATTAACGGAGCCGATACCAAGTCACTCTAACTTATTAGACGATGTAATCCAGTTAGATGACAATAAGAGTCGCGATGGAGACGACTATTGTCGCGCCCACAATGCTAGGGGCGGCGATGTAAGGGATATAGAAAGCACATCGCCATTAATAACCAGTAAAGTTGATCTTAGCGGGCCTATAGATGTCACTGATAGCTAGATCACCCTAACACTGGCACGGTCGAGCCAATACGCTTATCGCGATGGTTATAACTCTACTGACCAACCCATTTCTAATTTATTACGACTTTCATCGAATCACGGTAATGCTCATTGTGACTTGCGGTTCGGAACTACGTCTGACGTTTCCTTCAATCGTTTCAATTATTTACGAATTACGAAAGGAATAGGAATAGCTCAGGGATTCGACTTTTGGAGTTTTATTTAGAATTCTGAGATCGTTTTTTGCATTACAAGTAAAGTAGTTTTACACAAGTCCTCAAATTTTAGGAGACAATACTAGCAAAATACTGGCAAAATATTTAAATAAATAATTCTAAAACTTTTTTACTATTTATGTATTTAGCTTTAATTGAAAATATGTTCATTCATTCAAAGTCTAGATGCTTTCTAATGACTATAAGTTATCAAATTGAGGCTAAGTACGGGTACCTATTTATCCATAGCCTCAGAATGCGCTAGTTGGAGCCATTTTGCGGCGCCATGCATCTCCTGTCAGCGTTTTGTGTACGTGTGCAAGTGCACTGCAAGACAATTTGCTCGTAACGTTTGCTCCGGGCAATCTTGTTACTTATTCAATGTTGAGCAAACTATGTACGGTTAGTTTGGTTGTAGACTACTCTAGAAATTGGATAGATGTTATGAGATACTCGCAATGTTGGTCTTAATTTATCTAATTATATAAATTAATAATTTATTTTAAACAAAATGAATCATTTAATAATGACATATTCATATCCGCAACGCAGGCTTATGGTGACAGTCCATTTCCAACGACAGCTGCATTACTGTTCATTTTAGAGCGACATTCCATTTCCAACTGCAGCTGCAATACTGTTCATTTTACTATGGAAATTGACAATGACAGCGACGCGTTTCCATAGTAAAATGAACAGTATTGCAGCTGCAGTTGGAAATGGAATGTCACTTTTACTATGGGAATTGACAATGACAGCGACGCACAGTGTTTCGTCTAGAACAAGCTAGGTGGACAAAATTATTTTTTTGTGTTTTTGGGTAGTATTATGGTTAGTATTGCTTAATTAAATATAATTTACTAAAAATTTTAAAATACCATGAAAAAAAGTAAAAAAATTAAAATAAAATATATATTTAAATTAATTATATATTTTTTTGCAAATAAATTATTAACACAATAATAAACAAAATTTTACAGTTCATTAGATACATTATTTTCATAGTATTTACTTTAAAATATACAAAAAAATAAAAATGTAATATAGAAGATTAATTAAAACTTAACTTATTATTAATAATTAATCTGTTAATTATTAATAACTTATAATCTGTTCTAACTCATGTATTATATCAGAATAATAATTGTTTTCCTTGTTTTGCGTAAGTTTTTTAAAGTTCTTCTGAAGGAAATAACACGCTTGTACCTTTTGCATTGGGCAAATAATCATATGATGAATATTTATGATAATCAGCCTTCATTGACCACATTTTAGTCTGCTTGTAAGTTTGTATTTGTCGATTTTGACTCAATATAATATGCTAATGCCTCATTAACACTTAGCTGCCTAGAATTCATTGAAGTACCTACTGCTGTCGTAAGAACAAGACTACGTTGGCTTATGTGGACTTTCTCTAATATTTTTTAACATTTTTGCCGTGTTTTATTTGCTGCCGATCACGAATCAATCGGGATTTCGGCAGCAGTTAAAAAATAGGTACGTAATTGTACCAGATCTTTAACTCAGCGTTTTTTCCGTTTTAAAAGGGGAACTTTTGAAGTTTAATTTGGGTCTTCCTGCAGGATTAACATTTTCAGACGACGTTGATGCACTTGGTCTAGTTATGTACACTCGTAATTCTATATTTTGGCCATCCATACCACTTTTAAACTTTTTCACAAATTGCTTCTTTAAATCTTGACGCACTATTCCACTTGGTATTCAGTTTTGATGAATAACTGGTTAAAATATTTTTTAACCGTCTCTCAGACTCTTCTTTGAAATCTCATAACTCATATTTTACCAATATAAACTGATAAAGGTGGAAATTTTCGTCGTTTTTCCCCTTATTTGTCCATTCTTCAAAAACCCCTTCCTTAAAATAGAGAGAACGTGTTCTGCAAAAAAATGAAAAAAAAAATGTTCTGCAAATTTCTGCAAAATGAAATATACACCATCATAAAATAGAATTATGCAAGTAAATAATATCAAAAATCTAGACCGGTGTCAAGCGGTGTCAAGTATTTGCTAGTCTATCAAAGTTCTAAAATGAAGAAAATCTCACCACGTTTTTAAGTGCATATTTATTGCTCTATACGAGCATTATTACAACTGATATGAACATATTTTTATGAAAAATATAAAGTGCTTACCTTCAGTTATAAGATCTATCACCAAACCTTTTCATAAAATAACGTTTTACTTGTAAGAGATGTCGTTGAACGCATCACAAAATTGCAACTGATTAAATTGTGCAATTGCACTTACCTCATTAGCTGACTTCTGCACTCTATGGCTCATAAAATTAGAAAGTTAGACATAATCTATTAATGGGTTTGGGGGTTTCAACATGTTGTTTATCATATCTAATGACTCATTAGAGATAATTTGATAACGACTTTTGTCCACCTAGCTTGTTCTAGACGAAACACTGTGCGACGCGTTCAGTACCGGTAGTGCAGCTGCGGTTAGAAATGGAATGTCACCATTAGTCAGGTCAGGAGGGTATGTACAGTAAAAGAATTAGATTCAGTATAATTTCGTATCTTGTCACAGTGAAAATCAATATGAAAGTCACTAGGGACCTCATACTATTGCCACTGTGACAAGGTATGAAATGGTACTGAAATTAAGTTCCTTGACTGTAGAACTATAAATCAACAATAGGCGTCATTGCTAACAAACTATAAAGCTATAATTATTGTTCTCACTTGTTACAAATAATAACATTTATATGTCTATACAACTAGATGAACAAAAATCTGTAGTTTAAATGTCATTATTGTTTGAAAAATTAACTTAAAATTGTCAATTATTTAGATTTTTTAGCTCAATAAATATCATTCATTAATGTTATTAATTTGCACAGATAATTTTCAGTTCGCAGGGTAATAATTATATGTTCGCAGGGCAGCTTGTGGCGAGCTGTTGGGGAGTAACGACCCCACGGACCCGAGTGCTCCCGAGAGTCGGTCAGGGTCTCCGTCTCCGGCGTGTCTTCGTCGGTCGGAGTGGACCCCAAGGGGACCCGCAGGACTCTCAGCTCTGGCTTGCCTTCATTGGCCGTCCAGAGAGGAGTCGTTAGAGCTATATATGCTCCAGGGGTGGAAGTGAAAGATGCATAAGACGCGAGTTGGCACAGTGGCTTGTAACAGCCACTGGGTAGAAAGCGGCGCACACCTCTCGACACCCCTGAGCCGCTCACACCGATGTTGCTCCTGGTCGTCTTCGCGACGGCAGTTTCAGGGGCCCATCTAGTCAGCGGCAAGTCACCACCTGCCTCGATAACATGTTTTAGCATTGTTATGGCAGGTGTCCGGACTTCTCTACAATAGCCCAGTCTCATTGTCCATCCAAACTTCAATCCATAGACCGGTATACTATTCACTTTTTCTACAATAGTCCCAATGCCTGCTGCGACGGTTCATGGGTGTTTATTGTTGCGCCTGTGAACGGGTTCCAGCAGGCGTTCTACATGACATTAAAGCTCTCCAAGGGGCCTCTACGTGTTGGATCTATATCCCCACGCAAGCCTATCAAAAGACCGGGATTTGTAGGCCCGTGAATTCCAATATGTAATAAATTACCTAAAGTTTCTGTAACATGAAACTCGCATTACGTAATGAATATACCAAAGGTTCCACCAATCTACCCGGGTGACAAACGGCTTTGCTAGTAAGTTGAAAATACTCGAAACTATTCACTGACGTTTTATTTTGATTGGTACTAGTTTACCGACCCGCCAAGCTAAACTTAAACTGGAGTGGAAGTCAATCGCGTGCTCCTATTTCCCCGAGCAAGTTTTAACGGCGCGAACTTGGCTCGCTGTTTACACGCCCCTTTCTTCCTTCGAATCTATTTGAACCAGTAAATGCGTGATCTTCGATGACGTATAATTGTGATGGATTTAGAGTTCAAGATATGGTGGGATTTAAATCAGGATGTATAGGAAAGGCTTTGTAAATAGAGTGGCAGTTATAACTTGGACCGCCAGTACAATTGCTGCTAATGCTTTATTCCTTTGAAATGAAAATGCAAATTGATTTTCGATTAAGAGTTTTAAAGATTTTAGTGATGAGTGAAACATGAATGAATGAATCCAGTCGCCATCAGATACATAAGAAACATTTATCAAGATGCGCACAAATATGTAAACACTACTCTTGTACCTATGATTAAGGTTCAACTAGATCGCCACATCAGCAAGCATATTTTGCAACTCGATAGCTGTACAGTCAAGGATTTATGGGGTGAATGAGTTTTTAATAAATGTTTCGCATACGGTCCTACTCCTTTAACAATAAGAGTGACATTCCATTTCCAACTGCAGCTGCAATACTGTTCATTTTACTATGGAAACGCGTCGCTGTCATTGTCAATTTCCATAGAAAATGAACAGTATTGCAGCTGCAGTTGGAAATGGAATGTCACTTTAAATTGTGTTCTGGTCTTGTGTACTTCATTCACTTTACGATTTCTGCTGTACCATATTTCCCTGTAAAAAATGTTTAATAAACATACTGCTTGACAGACAATTGTTTATACAAAAGAGAACGTCTAAGAAAAGAAAGCTAAACCAACAATAGAAACTTGGTCGCCACTAGATCGATGGAGCTCCGTCCGCGGCGGGCGCCGGCGGCCAAATGGCGCGGCACTAAGCCGATAATAGCATCCCCTCCACCCCCTTTAGCCGATGACAAATGGTCGTCTTGATTCGCGAAGATGCGGTTTTTCTAGAGCTATTCTCATCGCAGGTCTCTTACCGAGCGTAGACAGCTCAGGCGATTGTAGAATTTACACAATCAAGCGAGCTGACTTACCTACTTTAACTTATTTTCAAGTTTTTGACGTGATAACGTCTTATAAATCGATGAACACCGGTAGCATGCACGATAAAGTGTCACGTTGTGGACAGATCTTCATGGTAACGTTGTGGTCAGATCTCCATGGTAACGATACGGCCACGTTTTCTTACGACGTTATCACGCAAAATTATCGTCCGTAACCCGACTTTACAGACAACCATATTTCTTTTTTGGGTATCATATGACATGACTGTGGAACAGGTGAATCTCTATAGAATTCAGACAATGACACGTAATGTGTGCATTCCCTACTAGTAGACCGTGAGGCCAAACAGAAATTAACAATGAACAAGGTTTTGTTCGTCAATTTTGCAATACAAACGAATTATAAACACATAGAATTTGGAGAAGTTTTATGTGCGTTTTGTGATAGGCACGAGTATATGTATAAGTAGATATTTCTTTGTGGCGGCCAGATACGTAACACACATGCCAAATCAGTACAAAACATAGAACTCTAAACCATTTTAATCGACCAGAGTTCTCGGTATTCGATTGCCGTTGTGACAGTTGCCTCGGTAATTATTAATTAATATAATGCGCTATTGACTCAGTTGTCGCGTAATCGATTGTCGCGGGTTCGTATCCGGACAAAGGCGCTGTCACCACTTTGATTAACTACGTTATTGCCCATTATCGGATAATGCACAGTGTAAACGCGATAGTTTTGATGCGCACATTTATTTATTTTTACGTGTTTGGTTTGGTTCGAAGTTTACCTAGATTATGTGCATGTCTGGCACTTAAATTTATTTACTTAGCCGTTGTATTTGGACAATTATGGCTGCGTCATTTTATTTTGCGATATAAAGAAAGAAATGAGATGATTAAAACAAGAAAATAAAGTTTTATTGGCCGGGCCTTAACAGAAATCTAAATATATCTACTTAAAATTTATTTTCGGATTCAACCCTCTTCACACTTACCTAAACCGTCAAATCGATTTAATTGAAATTTGGTAATAAGAATAATTTGAGTCATAGAGAAGGACTAGATAATAAAATAATCATTTCACGGAGACGAAGACGCGGCGCGGGGAGCTAGTTCTAATCAATTTTTTCTTGTCACTCGTCGCCTTAGTCACGTTCTCCTGGGTCACTTGGTATGGTTTAATTAATGGTATTTAAAATAACCCAACATTCATTTTTATGGCAGTTATAAGCCTTTTCCATAATGGGTGGGTAGTAGATAAGATCATCTACTTAGCATATTAGTAGATCGCAGTATAACGTTTCTTGTCACAAACTATGCTACTTTTGTCCCCTGGCTGACGGAACAGAATAACTACAAAAAAACCTGAACGAGATAAAACTTGATACAGGTGTAACGACATTGTGTACAAACTTTATAACAACTTTGTAACCGAAATAGTGAATAAAGAGGCGAATGTCAAACTGGTAAGTATGACATTCTCACATTAGAGCGTGACGCAATGAATAGATACACCATTAATTCAGTGCGGGCTATTGACTCTTTCCCCTTTTGTACTTGGCACGATTCTGTTTTGACAAAATGATATAATGAAGAATTTACTATAGTTTATAGGGTACTTTTTGGACGATCATTACAATGATCACCCCCCCTCTATTTTAGTGCCGGATTACCGGTTGTTCGGACCCTCGAGATTTCAATGTAATTTGCTTTCCAATAAGTATAGTTTTTTAATTTTGTAGAGTACATTAAAGTGAACCTAATTAAAAATTATTATGTCATAAACACTTGCCTGGCGCCTGACTCACAGCAATTTAAACTCCATAATTTAGAGACATTTTGTGAGTTTAAAAAAACAAATATGACTGTTTTCATTGTTTCATTGTTTTTTTAACCCAAATAAAAGCGCGTCCTTCCCAAAATCGATTAGTTATCAAATTGAACAATAATGAGGCAATAGCATGTGTCACCCCGTGTCTGTCACCCCCGTCTCCGGCAACCCTTTACTGTCACCTCGATATGGAATTACTGATTAAGTCATTTTGTTATTACTGTAACATGGTTGTTATACAAATTATTCCTAATGCCTTTATCACAAAAGTGATGGGTAGTTTAAAATAATTAGTCCCTCGTCGGTTTAAAGGTACATTCATTAATTTTGTGATTTTTTGAACTAAGAAATAGTACCATACTAAACGCCTTGCTAAGTTTTCTGAATGGAAGAGGCAACTTAAACTTGAACATTGTTACTACCTATGACAATGTTCAAATTTCAGTTCAATAAAAGTGAAACATAGAACCCTGTAATATTGGGCCAGCGATATGTAGATAAAAATATATAATTTTTTGTTCTAAAATAAGTACATATTGAGATATGTCTCCTAAATAGGTGGCCCCTTTCATAGAATACATTACAGGTAGTGTGTGAGAGAAAACGTTCTTTTATTGTTTCTAGAGCCCAAAACATTGCCTAAAATTATTGATTTGGCCGCAAAGAGAAGCCTAGTATTCAATTCAATCAATTCAATTCAGTTAATTTGTGTAAGAATGTCGCTATAATATTTATTTATTTTTATTCAATAGGTATTCAAGTATTTAAATAGACTTATTGCATATCCGGAAAAGTGCAACACGCCCCTTGCGATGCAATTTGAGCCGGCCGGTAACGACTCCGTCCGGATCCGGTAAACGGGTGATCCCGGTTAATGCCCGGTGATCGAATAACCGGTTATCGGTGAGCAACGTCCGGCTGAACCTTGTTTGTTAATGAATCTTAGTAATGTTTAGATACAATAGCATACCTATGAGTAATCTTAAGGGACAATTTGCGTTTGAATAATAATATTCGTCTTGTCGTTGAGTATGTACCTAAGGATTATTGAAAAAATATTTTTGTGGTAGATTTTTATTTATGAGGCAAAAATGACATAGCTTTTTTTTAAGAATTGGAAATTCTATCTACCGAAATATCCAATCTGAAATAAACATTCTTAATAAACAGATTAAACCCAAATCAAAACCATGCATCTGTTTTGCTATGGCACAACAATAAAGAGTTACATTGTGTAATATTAAATAAAATAAAATGGAGAAATCTGACTTATCCACTAGCGCCCTTAGAGCATTTTAATAACCGGAGTCGCCTTTATGAGCTTACCCCTCTGCCGAAAACCTTGCAGGTGCAAACTTTTGTATGGACTGACATGGCTATTTGTACATTACGTACAAATCATGTAGAAATAGCAATACATTTGACTTCCCCTCCCCCGCAAAAATCGGCAGACTGTTTTGTAGAGAAAATGACAGACATGGCGTCTCCAGTTACTAAATGCTCTAAACTAGAGCCAAACGCAATAGACATTAAAAGGATGACAGAACCATAACTCCAAACTAAGCCATAGTAGCCGTTAGCGTCGCAGCATGCGTTCAAAGCTCTGTAACTTATGTTTTATGTCTTGTTTTGACATTATATTGTTTATTTGCCATTTGTCTTTGTTTATTGTAGCGATTTTGTATCATAAATTTCTTTGGGTTTTAAGTAATTCCGAGCGCAGAATTCGAGTGGCTAAACTTGGCAACTTTCTGTTCATCGAGCCGGAAAAAAGGGGAAGTTTAGCAGTTTAGGGCTTCCAGGGCTCGGAACCGGTTTTTTTTAATCCCAAAAAGCGGAATATTTTTAATTATTTTACGCTCTTTCCGTAGGACTGAATTATGTATTTACGTAACGATTTCGTATTATTAGATTGACCCATCAAAAATGAAATAATAAACCAAAGAACGAAAAAGAATGCAATAATACCGGTATTTTTTGTATGAAGAAAAAAACCGGTTCCGAGCCTTGAGGGCTTCATTTGATCGGCTAGCAATGGTTTGACCAAAAGTCAATTTCAATAAATAAAAATCGGTCTGTCTTCGAGAAATTCGATTCGATTTTTTAAACCGATCAAAAAGAATGAACTATGTAGGTACGCATACTAATTTTCCAGCTAAACCACCGGTGGCCAATTACTGGTACTCCGTCCAGACGATGTTTGCGCAGATGCGCGAGCGCCGTCATTATGGGCGCAATCATACCTGGAATCGCTGCGCAACACTTTTATTTACAGACACTTACTAGAAACGTTATTTATATTATTTTAATGTACTTATTTCTGTTTGTATTTAGTTTGCTAATTCAATTTCATCTTTTTTTTATATAAGTACAGGGTATAGTGTGTAGCTTTCAAATAGAGCTCGAGGCTAATCCAAGTCTATTGTTAAGTAAAACCGCTCGTGCCACGTGCCACAACCACCTGCATAAAAAGTACAGTACTTCGGTTACCGAGTGCCGGCGAGTCGAACACTACAGAACCAGTCTAAAATGTGTTATCGAGATGCGTAACAAAGGCGCGTTATCGGAGAGCACACCTACACTGGTTTTTTGAGAGTTGGACTAGCCCGCGCTCAGGTGCCAAATAGAATAATTAAGACCCTTTTTTGCAGGTAAGTAGCACGTGCGGTTTTACTTAACAATAGACAATAGGATTTGCCGTCGAGCTCTATTTAAAAGCTACACACTATAGCTAAAAAAATAACTGCATTCCCGTTGCCAGGGAGGTTTTGGGATTATACTGAGCAACTTCTACTATGGCACCAACCCCGAAATCGCGAAAAAAAATTTGGCTGTTTCATACATTTTGGGGTCTATTTTCTATGGGAGGGTAATTTTTTTTCCCGATTTCGGGAAAGTTACTTAGTATAATACCAAAACCTCCCTGGCAACAGGAATGCAGTTTTTTTTAGCCACCGACCATATTAGATAGTCATCTTCGCTTGTTCCATTGACAATTACTAGGAGTTGGTGCAGCAATTTCTTTTCTTCTATATTTCTGTGTCGACCGTAGTCTCGTCATTCAGAAGCATTCTTCGCGCAGTCCATCCACCTTTTCCTTGGTTTGCCTTTAGACAGCTTGTAATAATGACAGTCTGTCGTGTCGAGTCGTATTTTCTTTTACAAGTCACAGATTCAATTTGCCTTTTGATTTTGTTTACAAGATAACAGGCCGTGTGGAAATCCTCAAACCGGATCAAACTAGTTTCATTTCAAGCTACCCTCTCATGTGACTCAAGTGGGTCTCGCTGAAAACACGTGAAATATAATAATGATGTGTCGAGGACTGCAATTATACTTGCTTGCGTTAGCTTAGGTACCTAAAAAAACTTAAGTAGTCTGCCTCTGAGTGGTAACATTGTGTAGGTACAGAATAGGATACTTATGTAGAATGTCAGAATCCAATCCGTGGCATATCTACTTGTTTTCATGTTATCACTTATCAAGTTATTATGGGCCGGACACTATCATGAATACTGACATTACTTTGATGGAATGACGTTTTTATTGATAATGTAGGGATTGACATAAAGGAATGACGGCAAGTAATGAAGGTTATTTAAATAATGTTCGTCAGTATTGGAGTTATGTCAAAGTAATGACATTACTACTGACAGTGAATTGATTAGATATCACAGATAAGTTACTTCAACAACCTGATATCGGGACCTAAGTCTAATAAATACTATTTACAGGTTTAAAACTCATTTATTATATAATAAGTGTTAACTAAAATTAACTACAATTCAAATAACTAAAGCTAAAAAATTAAAAATATGTACCTATCAAAATTTTGCTCCCTTGGTAGGGTGTTAAAATCGGGTTCCATGTGTAATGTTATGTTGTCTATGGTCGTCGTGCCATCTATGCATGAAGAAAAAATAAAGAATTGTCTTTGATCTGAACATAGCGTTGGTCTTATTTCGCTCCTCGATTTATCCTAAAATAAATTATAATAAAGCCTGCAGCACTCCCGCCGTCCTGAGCCTCCATCAATACACCATGAACGTTTCGCCACCAAGAATAAATAAATTATTAAAAAGGTATTTCCAAACCTTATTTAAAGTCAAATATCTAAAGGAGTCAACTACTTACCTAGCTCTGTCGAGTGTAAACCCTATCAGTAGTTTGCGGGTCTCCTCTCCAGGCCCTCGGCGCCGTTTCAAAACCAAAAGGTAGTAAACGTACACAAATTGCATACACTTTATGACGTTTAACAGTGGATTGTGGACCACGTCCGTAACAAATTGGAGAGTTTCGAGCACAGGATCGGTTTAATAGCCCACTTTGGAATAGGAATAAGTTTAGGTTTCTTGAAAATGTCTTGGTTTGTGTTTGTTAAATAAGACCACGACTTGCGTTCGCTTTTCTTACACGTAACTCAGCCTTGGAGGAAAATACATCCGTCTTTTAAAAATACCTACGTGTTTTGCATTCATTTCATAGATTACACTTAAGGCCAGTTGCACCAACCACAATATTAGCGGACTCACCAACTTTACCTACTTAGCAAACTATGTATTTCCAATACAATTAAAATTTAAAATTTTGCCAACAGTGAGAGACGGTTTGGTACAACCCTTAGTGTTATTATACCAATTTGAAAATAAATACGATATACATTATTAACAAGTGACACAGAAAGACAAACAATGAAAAAAAAAGCTTTTTTGAAAGGTATTATCTTTCTGCTCTATATTATATGACTTTTTTCGATTTAAAGTGACACCATTGGATGTAGGTACCTGCCTATTATCTCGTACCATGGTGTGCATTTTACAAAAGGGGAAGTAAGGCCCAGTAAGGGTTATAAATTGTCTTATAACACCCCCTCCCCACACTCCAAACATTCATGTAGGGTTTCGCTGCACACTTAAATTATACGAATTTTACTAAATTCAGCAGTTTTTGAGTGGCTTTAGTACTTTTAGTAGGCACTATTATACCCTGAAAGCTAGGTAAACACTTTCCCTCAATTACATCCCAAATGCCAGAGTCACCACTTTAACGATAAATAATAGAATAATAATTTTAATTAAAAGATAGATTGTCAGGTACATAATATTAATAATATCGTAACATATATATAGTAAGTACAAAATAAATAAATAACAATGAAAACGTTGGTAGAATTGAAAGTATGCACTAAATATTTGACGAACCCTGAGTTGTAGATGTGAATTTATTGGCCTTATTAAAACAAGATGAGGTTAATAATACGATACTACTTGTACCTGCCTAGTTCTTGATATTTACATGCATTTCTGATTTAAAAATGACGATGGTTAATTTAGATTGCATAAAAACTGCAGTTTAAGCGCACATTTTATAATGCATACTGTCATTTCCATGATCGAAGGTAGACGTTTTAAGAAAGTGAATAGGTTTTATACTTATTACATTTCTATTCGTCACGGGCATTGTTCACCGACCACAATCATCCGTGAATGTTTACTTAGCCAACACTTAACTCCAAATTTCACACATCTTATTAAATCTATTATTAAATGCCCAGCCCATTATGGCCCGTTCACACCACAAAAGGGCCTTATTATGCCTTATTATTTTAATATTGTTGTACTATTTCAACAATGACCGACCTCCATTATTTGTATCTACAAGACACTAATGAGCGTGTGCCTCTCGACCGACAAACTTATGCATTCCGCTCATAATATAAAAACCATTCCGTTTTGACCCTTATTCTTTAAGACACTAAATCTTGAGGTACAACTTCAATGGTAACAGAAAGTCTGTTATTGCACATAAGTGACAGGGGATGCATCTCGAAATGTCAAGTTTTATTTTGAAAGAAAATGAATTCGTAATTTATTAGTGTGCCGAGAAGTGGGCGAGCCAAGTTGGGGCACACGCGTGTGGCCCGCGTTACCAAGTGTTACATTAGGGCCCGATCGCTTCGAATAATATTTATTTACGAGCGATTACCTAGTTAGGAGTGTCGAGTGATTATGGAAGGTTTTTTTAATGGTAAAAGGTGTTTTATTAGGATGCTAAGTAAATATACCGTATCGTGAAAAAATATCTACTATACCTCTACACATCTATAACTTTAACTTTTGTTACTCCAATTTCGTTACCAGTCTATGATGATAAATGTAAAAAAATATTATCAGCTTCATATCAATAAACAATTAGATGATTACACAAAAAAACCTTTCAACACGTGAAATTAATTTGCTTTTATTTTATTCCTAACAAGCTGGGGCTGTATTAGCAAGTAACTTAACTTATTAGAAAAAACTTAAAAAAAAAGTGCTTGTACCTAACTTGTAAATTATGTACCTACAAGCATTAATGAAACAGTTCCCTAAAGTTTTTCATAATTTTACGGCCTGTAACGATTCGTTCCACTACATTAACACTGCAATGCGTAATTTGACATAAACTGACAATCCAATATGGCCGGCGTCATGCTCTTGCGCACGGTAATGCGTCACGCTGCGCGCGGCAGAACGCGCTTACCTAGGTTATGTTTATGTACTGCCATTGTATGTGCGTTTCCCGTTATTATAACGACGTGAATATTTTAAATATGTACTAGTAAATACATACTAGTGAAATTTCTGAGGTTTTTTATGATTTCTTGTAGATATTATGTGGATATAGGTAAGAATAAATCGGAGTTATTTAAATGTTATTGAGCTAGAGTTTAATTTTCAAATATAGGTATTCTTAACGCATCATCATCTCAGCCATAAGACGTCCACTGCTGAACATAGGCCTCCCCCTTTTTTGGGGGGTGAATGCCATAATCGCCACGCTTGGCAGGCGGGTTGGCGATCGCAGTCGAGTACACCGAATTTGAGGGACGCTGCTGCCCGTCCACCAGTGGTCTTGGACGTGGTTTAAGGACATACCCGGGTCCTGGAAGTAGTTTAAGGACATACCCGGGTTCTTAACGCATAATTCATTCTATTTTCAGTATATTTTCATTCGTTTTTATTGTGAAACGGATCCATATTTTCAAGTAAGTGAAGTAAGTGTGTAACGAAGGCTGAATAAACAAATAAAAATCACTAGATAACATCTTCACAAAACCCGTTGTTATAAATTTACTGCTAATTTACAACTATTACGTATTAAACATGTTATTGGTTAGGAATTCATTAATTTTAACAACCTTCAACGACTCCAAATCTTACGTCTGCTAAAGTAAACACTCCAGGCTCTTCAAACATCGTCGACAATGTAAGAATTAGTCCAATACCCGGCTGATTATGTTGGCACAAGTGCAGAGCAACATTCCACGCTATATTACCACTGTTTGACTGTACAATTCACAAAACTATACGGCTGCTTGGACGAATAACCAGTTTATTACTATCTGGCTTATTAAAATCTTAAAACCAAGTTAGAGGTCGAATTATAATAGTTTTTTTAGTAGTGTTTATAGATTAAGAATGGCTGGGGTGTTTGGATATTGTTAACGACAAGGAAGACATCTGACACGGTTCGTTTCGAAAAAAGAGCTTATTGTAAGTACATCTACAATAATAGGTAGCTTAAAATATGCAACTATTGTTAGTCAGTATTGTTCAATGACGTAGATTTGGGAAATATTGTAAAACAAATTAGTATTTGCCTACATTTAGTAAATTTACCTTGTTTTTTTTTTCTATTGAAAACATTTGTGGATGAGCTTTTTGTAATGTGATGAAGCCTGCGCTGTGGATCTGATGGTGTGCTTTTTTTTGTTACGTATATTAATAAAGTAATTGGATTAGAAATTAACTTCTTTTGTAAGTCTATAAAATAGGAACCTAGTGTTAGATGCCAAAAAGATTATGGTATCACTTTAGCAATTTATATCCTTCGCAAAAAATCTGATCGCAGCCGTAGTAATATCAGGTCTTCGAGCATTTAATAACTTTAAGAGCTTACCGCTCTGCCGAAAACCTTGCACAATTGTGCAAACTTTTGTATGTACTGATATGGCTATTACGTTACGTAGAAATCATGTAGAAATAGCAACACATTTGACGTCCCATCCCCCGCAAAAATCGGCAGACTGTTTTGTAGGTACAGAAAATGACAGCCATGACGTCTCCAATTATTAAATGCTCTAAGTATCAGGTTCGTATCGAATAATTCATTATTTCTTGGGAACTTGGACCAGTTTACTGATATCACTTTATAATCCTATAAAAACTCTGCGCATCCACTTCGCTCAACACACCGACTCAATCAACGTGCATAATCCCTTAGTAGACAAATTTCTGCGTCCCTCAAAAGGAAATAAATTAATTCATTAAAAACCAATATGATAACCATCGGGCGCTGTATAATCCGTATTAATACCGCATTGAGCCGAGTCCAACTATTGCGGAGTCCGACTGTTTATGATTGGATACGGATGCAAGGATGGTGTAATTAAAAAACATATTACCCTTTAAACCAAAATATCCACGCAGCTGAATTTATTGGTTTTCAGTTTCAAACAAAAGTATCGTAATAATTAATTACAATGATCGAAAATTTGTTAAACCAAATTGGGCCTCCCTAGCAATCACTAATAAATTTTGTTCCTTAAATTACTTGCTCTAACGGTTTTGTCCTAATTGGTAACAGCCCCAATGTTCAGTACCTAGTCATAACACTCATTTGGCATAGCATTATGATTGGCCTTCAACTCATTAGCCCTAAACGTTCTTGAAAAGGAACATTTTAATACAAATATTTATTATACTTTTTATTTAATATATTGATAATCTAAACAAAAATCCATTAAAATATAGCGCTGTATCCAACTCAATCTTCCAATTCATTACGTACTCAATTTTATAAACGCTACCATAAAAGGTAATCAATTAATGTTATACAAGCAACTGATTAGAATATGTGACGGGCTAAAATTATTAGAATTATACGGCTGTATGTCGTATAATCAATGTAAATACTAATCGCCGTAAAAGGTCATCAATTAACGTTTTAAAAACGTACAGCTCGTGTCAGATAACTGATTAGACGTGCTGAATAGTGTCTGTATAAGAGTTAGGGCCCGAATCGGATTTTGAAATAGACATCTATTAGACATCACCAAGATACGATAACGATATGTTTAAGATCTAACCTGTCAAATTTGACATTTGTGCGATTCTGGGGATACTCTTGAACGATTTCCACAGGATATGACTGAGAGATCCAATTCACATCTAATAGATATCTTACTCTATCTAACGTAAAAGTGACATTGGTTGCCCGAATTGCACTGCAAAAGAGAACTAGTTGATATCTAAATTATAACGTATCTAGAATTGATCTAGTACGTGTCATCTCTTGAATATCTTGAAGTTCGAATACGGCAGTAGACGTGCTGAATAGTGTCTGTATAAGAGTTATACGGCTGTATGCTGTATATCGTATTGGAGTGATATTCCTGCAATTACTCGTGCCGATGCCGATTGCCCGAAATCGCTTATTCACGCTCGCTAGTTGCCTAGTTAGCGCAGCTGTCGATGCGGTCTAAATCAAAAGAAATGGCGATACGGAGAATGGATGATGACTTTGATTAAGTAAAAAATAGTATATAATGGAAATCACTTTTATTGACAAACATGAAAAATTAAGGCAACTTATACACTTTAGTCTTATTAATGTTAAGCCCTATTTTTTTTAACACGTACTATTGATCACACTGAACTGAACATTAGGTTATAAGTAGAAGTAAACGTGAAGATATAGGTTTAGTTAAGTTCAATATTGCTTCAGTAATTGTGAATCACCCACAGGTATTACCTATATGTACATATTTAGAAATAAAAATAAAATAAAAATAAAATTCATTTAATTCGGACCATAGAATCCATATCGTAACTAAAATTCCATTAGATTTAAAATAATAAAATAAAATTAAATTAAAATTAAAACTTATAACATTGTCAAGATTTACAATAAAAATTTAAAAATTAAAAATTATTATTTAAAAATTAAAAATTATAAAAATTTAAAAATTAAATTAAATTACAATAAATTACAACCCCGTAAAATTTATACAAAAAAAAATGAGTGCAAAAAAAACTGAGCTTTAGTAATAAGAGATTGAACTAAAAGTAAACTAATGTATTTAAGTATCAAAACAAGCATCCATAGTGTATATCTTTGTATATCGAAGTCGACGAACCTAACCTGCCTCTATACTACCACATCACTCCACATGGACTCATCCGCTTCCGCGCCCGCACCCGCTCATGACGCGTCCCATCAGCTGTCAGCATATAATTTGCCGCGACAGTCATGTTTATTTTCCAACCTGTCGGAAGTCGCCTCATTTCTCTTATAATAACATCATATTCTGCCTTCTTATCTAAAAAGAGCCTAAGTGCAATATTATCCAATACTATTAAAGCCTTTTTATTTCGCACATTTTCCATTCTATGAACCAATAAACGCGTTTGTTAGTGAAATGACTTGCGTATGAGTTTTTGTGGTAAATTGGAGCCTTTTTAGTGGCTTCCGTTTTTCCCTGTTTGCTTATTATTAGGTCGGTTGTTATCTTTTATAATAAATGTAATAACGTCGATAGGTTCTAAAAAAGTTCCTATCAAATTAAGCTCCCAATTTTGTTAATAATGCTATACGTTACATACGAAACCAAAAAAAACGTATCTGCAGTAGTTCATATTAAATCTAGGTAGACGAACAAAAAGCTACGCAGTGTTGAGAAATTCGAGCCAGTTTCATTGATTAGTATTATTATGTTATGTAATCTAAAACTTAATAGAATCAATCAAATTTTTAAACAAATTACTACTTTAACTGAATATATTTTGGAACTCAATCCATATCCATATTCCGTTGGTTAAGAAATCTGATTATAGACATGTAATTTGTGAAACTTATTAAAAATAATTTTACTTTATCCCAGCATTTACCATTTTGTTTAAAATAACGATACGACTTGGCGCTATTCCTCCCTCTTCCGTGCACCCTAGGAAATTCGGCTTAAAAATGTCAAATGAAGCTCTCATACACTTTTAATTCAATTTGGCTTATAAATAAACCTCTTATATTTGGCTTAAACTGCGTGTACCTACCGGCTAGTGATGTGACTGTACAGTCGACGTAAAAGATATGTTTACACTTTTGTACCTTACTCCTTTGTAATAAGGCGAAAAATGTAAACATATCTTTGACTTCGACTGTACATGGGATGGGTACTATGGGAATATTTCCGTTTTGCGGATTATTCTAACGTCAATGTCACCTAGTATTTTTTGCTAGAAATATTACTATTATTATGTAGGTACATAATTAGAGGTACAAAATAATAATAAATAATAATGCCGGCGGCACCCTAGGTTAGGTTTTTTATAATGTGTTTATAACTTTTTTTATTGTTTTGTAAGTGTTTTTATATTTTACTTTTATATTCATATTATAATTAACCTAACTTAAGAAGAAAAATAAATAAAGAGAATAATAATGTATTTTTTATTGCTTTTTATGTGCTTCCGTATTTTACTTTTATATTCATGTTATAAATAACCTAACTTAAGATGAAAAATAAATAAAAGAGAATAAATATAATATAATATTTATATTATAAATAAATATTATGGGACATTTTTTACACAAATTGACTAAGCCCCACGGTAAGCTCAAGAAGGCTTGTGTTATTGTGGGTACTCAGACAACGATATATATAATATAAGTATAAAACTTAAACAAAAAATGGAATCAAAATCTAATTATCGGTTTTATTTTGATATATATTTACCTAGGGTACATATAGATACTAACATATTTTCAGAAATATTTGTAAGATTTTTTTGAACAGGGGTCTGTAAGCCAGTAACGCTACGTCTTACGTAGGCGAACAACGCGCGAACGCGGCGCGGCGCGGCGCGGCGAAATCAATCCTTTGATGCCCATAGAAGTGTCCTATGTAAGCGATCTCGTTGCGAACGCGGTGCGGCGCGATTTGCACGCGAATGTCAGGCGGCGCGGCGCGGCGCGGCGCGGCGGCGGCCGCTTTCGCCGCGCCGCGCCGCGCCTCGTTCGCGCGTTGTTCGCCTACGTAAGACGTAGCGTAAGCACCTATTAAACAATACAATGTAACAAGTATTTACATAACACGTCTTTCAGCACATGTAACTTTAGAAGTACTGACGTGTTACTTTTAATATTTTTATCTTATATTATGTTATAGTGCGACTATACTTCAAATTTTGCATGCTACCCTTAGCAGGGTATGGTTGAATTAAAGTAAGTATGTTATTGGACACCTTTGTAAACCCATATTCAGCAAATAAATAAAACACAAATGTCACAAATACAAATACTAATATACATCAAAATGTGGAAAATCAAAACTCCTCATATCAATAACAATAATCAATACTAATAATACTCAGTCACCGGGATTTTTGCCCAAGAAATAATCCCGGAAACATCCCAACACTACCAGCCAAGTCCGCCGAGCCGAGTTGGCTCAGCGAGGAGGATAAATTCACTTACCAAGTATAAAGTATGAGGCTGCGTTACTATTGATTTTCTTCACCGTGAAGATATTTGCGAGCCGACGGTTATAACATAAGAATACAAGTCACTTATAACTTGTATGAAACTAACGTATACCACTTTTTACTAGAGCGACATATTTTGTACTGTTTCTTACGCCGAAATCATTTTAGAAATATTTTAAGTTACGAGTATGCAGTATGCAGTGTTTTAGTTGATTAAGAATTTAGTAGTTACTATGTACTTGATGTGTACCATTTTTTTCCGAAGTACCAAGTGTATTTTTTATGAAAGTAGACGAATTTCCGAAATTGAGATGCCCCACGATTTCCTTGCTGAACAACACGATTGTATAACTTTAAAATCTCTCGACCTGTAATTAAATCAAATAAAAACTGACCAAGTAATCAATTAATTTGTAAGATACGATGCTACAGATTAAACTTAGAACGTCCCTCTGTTTGCGTCAGAGGTTAACAACTACATCACTAATCCGATAATGAGAGTCTTACAAAGATCCGTAACTGTTTCGTACGAGTATTAACTACTTACTTCCAACCTTCCAAATTCAAACAGCGATCCCAAAGCCATACAAAGCCGCGGTGCATAATTTCATTTCTTACGGCGGGGCGGGACCAATCACACGCAGGCGAGGCGTTCCTCGCCTCCTGTTCACAACACTTATAATTTTGTACCGAGCATTACACTTAACCATAACCAGTATAAGCTTGTTCGACGCTCTTATAGATCGAGAGGTCTAGTTATAGTAGCAAAGGTTCTAGAGTCGAGGTATAATGTTTTGGGAATCCGGCAGCCTGCTCCCAATTTGCCAGCAATTTACCCAACAATGACGTCACTGTTAACAGGTTATTATTCAATTTAGACGATGTCGCTTTAACTCTCGGTAGATTGGTTTGTATCGACGCTTTTCAGGGTATTGGACAATAGACACGCGTTACAATTATAAGACGAATGTGTACGGATAAACTACTTGGCTCAGTTAAACTGTTTACAATGTAATATTATATAATAGAATGAATTAACAAATGAGATCATTTTGAAAGTTAGCTTTTAAATTAAAGTATTCGTCTTTGGGTAGTTTAGGTGCATCCAGAAATAGGAAATAGCATTAAAACCTTAATTAAATCATGTTATTTCATAAATAGCCTTTAGAAAAGTTTATTTAAGTCCTTAGCGAGCAAACGAATGTTTTCTTGCGTTCAGTTCGCCTAAGACACAAAATCAATACTGTCGCCGCCGCCGTGTGCAAATTTGTTTGTAAGCAAATTCATATTCCGCTATTGAATAAATCTAATGTAATCTAGACACGCGGCAGCGTGTCAAGCCAAGTTCAAGCAAAGGAACTGGCTAGCCAGCGCCGAGTGTAATATTACACGAACCACTTGGTGCCACTTTTGACCCTTCTATAACTCAAAACATCTTTGACGTAAACACATAAAACTACGTGTGTTTAATTATATCCATAAGGATATCTAGAAGCCCAAATTTCATGAAGCTAGCTCAAACGGTTATAAAGGTATGAAGGTCAAAAAGTCGTAAATTTTAAGACTGACTTATGACTTATAGTACCTAAACCTAACCTACTTCCAGATGACCTAGAAGGATGAAATTTGGAATCCAGCTTGGTTATTGTGTGTAACCGTAGGAAAAAATCTAAAATTAAAATAAAGTTAAAAAATAGGGGGGGTCCCCATACAAAAAAAACACTTTTTATTGGGACTGACATATAAGTACCTAAACCTAACCTACTTCCAGATGACCTAGAAGGATGAAATTTGGAATCCAGCTCGGTTATTGTGTGTAACCGTAGGAAAAAATCTAAAAATAAAATAAAGTTTAAAAATAGGGGGGGTCCCCATACAAAAAAACCATTTTTTATTGGGACTGATATAAGTACCTAAACCTAACCTACTTCCAGATGACCTAGAAGGATGAAATTTGGAATCCAGCTCGGTTATTGTGTGTAAGCGTAGGAAAAAATCTAAAAATAAAAAAAAGTTAAAAAATAGGGGGGGTCCCCATACAAAAAAATATGTTTTTATTGTAGCGTTGGAACCGTTACAAGCAGATATTTGAAACTACCCCAATATATGTATTATTATATTTGCTATATTAAAATAAAGTTTAGTCAAAAAATAAGTGGTGCCCCATACAAAAACCTTTTAATACGCTCTAAACATAGGGTTCACACCGCATTTAACCACCTTTTTCGCCAGCTATCTGCATAACCGTAGTCAGTTCGTACGTCTAGCAGGATATGACTCACAACCTTATTTCACTCGCTCAGGAGTTAGCCAAGGAAGTACTTTAGGTCCTACTCAATTTCTAATAATGATTAATGACTTGCCGAAGATCGTCAGTGCCGCTAAATGTCTAATGTTTGCAGACGATATGAAATTGTTTCTCGACATCAAATGCAATGAGGACTCCGAACTTTTACAACGTGATATTGACGCAGTGGCAAAATGGAGCGAAGACAACCGGCTTCCATTCAATACTTCAAAGTGTAAGGTGATTACTTTCACTAGAGCCAAAAACCCTATTTTTGCGACTTACCACCTCAGTAACACGGAGCTGCACAGGGTACACGAGATACGCGACCTAGGACTGACATTAGACACACAACTCGACTTCAGACTACACATGACGATGACGTGTAAGAATGCCTGTAAAGCTCTGGGATTCGTTATAAGGATAGCCTCTCAATTCTCTAGCACCAGAATAGCCTTAACACTTTATTACGCTTATGTTCGGAGCCGATTAGAGTACGCAGCCGTCGTGTGGGACCCGCACGAAGCAAAGTATGGGCTCATGCTTGAGCGAGTTCAACGAAAATTCGCTAGGTACGTTTATAAACGGACTTATGGATACTATCCATACCTCTTTCCATCCCGCTTTGTCCTGGGAATGGTGGGCCTCGATACTTTGGAGCTCAGACGAAAACTAATGTTAATGGTGCATTACCATTCTCTGGTCCATGGCGGGATCGACAATCCCACTGTTTTGGGCCGGGTGGGTCTAGCAGTTCCCCCGCCGAGCTTCCGTTTGGAAGGTGCGAGTACTGGCGGCGCGCGCCCCGCGCGGCGTTGCCGGCACCTCCTGGCGACCCCTGAGACACGCACTGTGCATGCCGCAAACGCGCCCACCGCCCGAGCCATCTCTCTAATAAATAATATACTCACCCAGGTCCCGGATGCCGACTTATTCTCTGACAGGTTGGGGAAATTTATCATTGCCACCATGTCTGCTCTAAACCTTACCGAACTTGGTAGTTAATATAAAAATATTTACCTTTGTTTAAGGCTATGTCACTATTTGTATTTGTTTTCCTATCTGCTTCCTAATTCTATTTGTTTTGTTTTCACTGTATTTGAGTTTTTACTTCTTTGAATTTATAATTTGTTAATGTGTCTTATCTTCTATTTTACCGTGTAAGCGAATTGGTAAACTACTGTAAGCTTATATGAGAGAAATAAATGGTATTGTATTGTATTGTATTGTATTGTAAACAACCGGCCAACGGTGTGTCGTCGGCGGCGCGCGGTACCACATAAGTAATTATACAAAGAACAGAAGTAAAAACCATACAGCGGAAACACAAGAAAAAACATTAAATCTCAATACCTACCTAGTTTTCTTTACAAAAAGTATTGATATCCCACCAAAAACATAAATGTAAAAAAGGAGAGCCAAGTTCAATACAAAAATTATGCTTGGCTGTGGGGCTCGCCGCAAAAAGAATGGAGATCTAAATGAGTGCCACTGCCAAGTTCTATGCAAAATCCAAATATGTATTTATAGGAACAAAATAACATTATAAACAAGTATTAAACTCTATTTCTTTGCTTTAATGGATACCTATAACAATTGCTGTTATTTAAAAAAATGTGAGATCTTAAAGTAGGTTAGATTTGGCTTGGCCAGGTTTTATCAGAATTACAATATATATAAAATGATTGATATAATGAAAACTGGCCAAGTCAAATCTAACCTACTTTAAGGTCTCACATTTTTTTAAATAACAGCAATTGTTATAGGTATCCAATAAAGCAAAGAAATAGAGTTTAATACTTGTTTATAATGTTATTTTGTTCCTATAAATACATATTTGGATTTTGCATAGAACTTGGCAGTGGCACTCATTTAGATCTCCATTCTTTTTGCGGCGAGCCCCACAGCCAAGCATAATTTTTGTATTGAACTTGGCTCTCCTTTTTTACATTTATGTTTTTGGTGGGATTACATTAACCGTAATACTCAGAAAACAAGCAATTGTCGATTCAATTAGTGGAGAGATAAGTCGGGTCCCCTGGGGCCAGGGTCTCACTTAGCACCTTGTCCGCGTCACGCTATGGATGGCGTCATACAACAATGCAATACAACTATCATTGCTATGCTATTGCTATTTTACATGAAATATAAAGAAATTAAAGTAAGTACAACGCAAACAAGCAACGGGGCTGGGCCCGGCCTCAGCATCTTTTACACGTCACGCTATGGATGAAGTCATACCACGATACAATTATTAATATACAGACTTCATTATAATTGTGATGCACACAAATTGTGTAGATAATTATTGTTATTTTTCATTCTAAGTCTAAAAATGTAATGTCTTCTATTGTGCAAAGAAAGTTACTAGAGTTATTTGTGTTAAATAGAAATGATTTCTTGAATTGAAACTTAAGTAAGTGTATAAAGACACTGATTCAAATAATGTATCTCCATACACAATAAATTACCAAATTTAACTAATGTTACATACGTATGTCATTACAATTTCATTTTCTTTACATTACCCTGCACCTAGTTTACTTTTCTGGTTCAGCCCATTGGTTGACTGGTAGAGAATGCCTAAAGCATTAAGTCTACTATTTGTACCGTCATCTATTGTGTCATAAAGATTAAATATATATTATTAAAATAAATTACTCTGTTGTGTTTTAAGTAAAAATATGTATTAATAACGTACGTATTAATATAAAAGCCCGCTGGCTCCGTTCTGCCGCTCACCATCCGCAACAATTGCTAGTGGGGCGGTTAGTGCAGAGTTAATATTAATAGAGCTGTTGTCACTATTGTCAGTATAATGTAGTGCACGCGAGGGTCACGGGTATCGAGGAGGCCAGTGTTGTCATGTGAATTGAAGTGGTAACGTTTTTGAGAAGAATTAAGAAAATTTGTAAGGAAAAATTGCTGCTGTCCAATAGTTTTGTCTCATTTAATTTACTTTTAGGGTTCAGTACCCAAAGGGTAAAAACGGGATGCTATTACTAAGACTCCACTGTCCGTCCGTCTGTCACCAGGCTGTATCTCATGAACCGTGACAGCTAGACAGTTCAAATTTTCACAGATGATGTATTTCTGTTGCCACTATAACAACAAATGCTAAAAAGTACGGAACCCTCGGTGGGCGAGTCCGACTGGCACTTGTCCGGTTTTTTAGTTATATAATTAATATTACCTAATTAAGGTGCAAGTCTTGAACCAACTCTTCAGTTTGGATTTTCCGAAACGGCTATTTTTAACTAGGTTTCAGTATATAATTAAGTATGTTTACCGAATTTTGCAGTCATTTATGTTTGACACAAAAATATTTTTTTAAATACGCACAGTTACCTTTAACCCTATAGATAAAGTGTTTATTAGGATGCGTGCATTTTCAAGGGTTGTAAATTTTCACACATCATCTAATTTATCTGTTTGTCTAAAGAAAATCATCGTTCCGTTCGAAATTACTGCCATTCGGGGGTTAATTACCGAATACCGGCATTACTGCGCATACCTTTCAACCCCCAAAGCCGCTAGACCTCCAAACCTCCGCCAAATCTACCACATCGCGGTTCAATTTACGCTGGACCACATATGCACCACAAAATTTTAAGAAGAGCTTAACCGCCGTAGATTTAATAGGGATATAAGTCGTTTTCGGTGAGCGTATGGCGGTGCTAATAAATTGCTGCCGTCATGTAGGTATGCGTTTAATTAACTGGTTATAGCTGAGCCTTTGTGTTTTCGAGAGATGCGAGGGATTTTTAATGCTTTGGAATGAGTTCGGAGTTTGAATATATACCTACCTACGTAATGTTTACGTAAAACTATGTGGTAGGTACTGGCGGAGCTGCAAATACGATATACATACTTCGACAGTCGGGCATAAAGGATATCGGCTCCGGTTTCCGCCCTTACATACATATCCAGTAAAAATCCTCCTGAAGTTTTCTCAAACTTGTGTATTCTAGGATCACTCACACATTGATCCTTAGGATAATTTGACTTGTTAGAATGCAAAGAAGAGATCATCCTATATTACTCCTAAAAGCTTGTCATACACGTGTTGTTCTAATGAGGCAAAATTCCACTAAGTGCGGAATAAGTGGAATAAGTGGTCCCTTATTTATGCAAATAAATATTTTGATTGATTGATTGATTGTTTTTCTACGAGGTTGAAAATGGGGTTCCAAGTTTTCTAGCGACTTCTACGCCCGCAAAATCACGGGCGGAGTAAAATGTAGCTTTGTCTGGAATTTTATCGAATTTTGCTATATTCATCCGTACGCACAAGTCCACTGGTGTTCATGGACAACGGTAACAGCTTACCATCAGGTGATTCACCAGCTCATATTTGCCTCCTATATCACTAAATAAGTTTTTGGCAAAAATTTCATTTTTGGTACAAGCTTTTATCGCTGACTGTACTTTTCTTACGACAGACAACTAAATACTCATCGAGCCAATTCTAAAAACCCCTAACATAATTAGGTTGCGTTGTTTCATCACAGAGTTCCTATGGCCACCTGTCTCCATCAATCCATCATCAGATCAGCTCGACAGTACCATATTATTATTGTATTGTCACAGAATAAATAATAGTACTAGGTACAGAAGACTCACTCTCTAACAAAACGCGTCTGTCACGATCAGCACAGCTATGGCCGCTAGGTGGCGACAGCGCCACGCGCGGCTTATGGCAAACCCCAAAATTGGGGCCGAACGGATGTACACTAGCTACCAGTAGCAAAGCGACGAAATCGCAAAGTGAGCCACGCCTGGTATTGTCATAAGAACTACATACAGCTGCCAATTTTCATGACGCTACGATCCTTGGAAGATGGTTAAATTAGTTACCTTAGATTCCATTACATAGTTACATACAGGTCGGCCTAATAGAAGCTTGTTAAAAATCCATTGTCAATATACGTTGTCAAACAGTAATGTAAAATCCATTTTCCATCTCCACATTTGCCAGAGCATAGGTGCCTTTGTTCCCTCGGTCCTCGGTCAATAAATCCTGGGCCGCCAACGCGTCGGCAAATTAACAATTACGGGTAGTAATTAGGGCGGCACTTGAAGGGTTGTTTCGGATATTTGGCGTGTGTGGAAAATGTTACGGAGCTGTTGGAATGTGCGTGTGTTGTTACAGTTTTGTTTTGGTTAGATCTTGGTTTGTCTAATATAACAGTACCATCCAGTGGTATTGGAAAAACGGTTGGCCTGATTTAGGCAGTGGCTAAAGTATCACAAGATATAATTATATTATGATCCTTCTTGTATAATTTAAAAATCAAAATATATCGGGGCATTCCACAAAACATGTCTGCTTTGTCGGGGAGGTGCCGCGTATGGCAGCTATATTAAAAACCAGCAGAAATCTGTATTATATAGGTACCATTGAACATAAATCTAAGTTATCAAACGTTATCATGCCAAATATGCCGATATTCTTAGCTTTATCAAAAGTGTTGTATTGTATTGTGTTACGTACCCGACACTTTTCTGGAATGCCCTTAGGGGGATTTTATGGATTAGTCCATACAGTCGTAACAAACATGTTTATATGTTATATAAAAATATGAATGAACAGAAGCAAAATAGACCGCAAAGATAACCGAGATACTGAAATCGAATACCGGTGATTTTGTATAAAAATAATACCAGTATTCCTGATTTAATCACGGATGGTGGATGTAGCACTCTCTGTAGAATCCTTCGACTCATTTCTTCAATCATCAACTAAGCCGCTAAATCTCCGCCTAATCGTCGTGAACGATTAGGATTCACTTGTTTCTATTTTTCCCCTTAACCCCATTATCTTGTAAGTGGATGTAGCTAAGCCGGTTCGGGTGCCGGGACCGGGTGCCGGATCAATTAACGGTGACAATCAGGCGTTCCGGACTCGTTGCGATATTAGTTTGATTGGGGAGCGCTTGAGAGGATTAATTTCACAATTGAATCTTACGTTGGCTGTCTTAGGTATTTAAGTGTACTTACCTATGGAGTAATTCATCCAATATTTAGGTTTTTGCGAATAACAACATTTTTAGTGGCTATAGGTACGTATTTTTCTGTTAAATAGTGCATTACATTATAGCTCTGTTTTTATTAGTGATATCTGGTTATAATACGATAAACGTTTAATACATACTACTTATTAATTATTTTACCGATTATGAGCCTTGTAGTTTGAAATAAAATAATTTTATCTATAATTAGGAGAAGGAAAGAATTGAGAAGTCTCTCCATTTTATTTTTACTTTTTGTTTAAGCGGAACTCTATTTTGACCTATATAATATATGCATTTATGTTAGACGATGTAAATGCGAAAGTGACACATGACATGACAAGTGATAAAAACATGACTATTATGATACCGCTGCCACTGGCGATCAAATGTATGAAACAAACGCGTTCCTACGCACACAGTCTAAGCTCGTGTAGGTGAACGCGTACCATACTTGTGTGAGTGAGATAAGACGTGCTAGGGTTCCCGCCATTTTATCGTCAAGTTCGATGACCTCAATGACTCAAAACTCATTGCGCGAATTAGAATGAAATAAGAATCGTATTATGCTATAAGGTGGGTATCTAAGCTGTATTTATACAATAGTTTCCTATTTTATAAACGAATAAGTAACAAAATTTTTGTAGGCCACCAAAATATTACGTAAATTGAAAACATGATTTTTTGTTCATATAGATATTGTGTTGTTTTCAATATGATCTGATAGGATCTGTTTAGTATCTGAATATTTTACGTGGCCTCCGCTCTGCGCAGCGGCACTTCACTTTCAACGGGAGGCAGGGATTGTCCATACTGTACGTTAGTACCCTTTATCCCGCTCTGTTCTGTGCCGCTGCAGAAACGGTATCATGGCCGCATTTTTATCACCTGTCATGCCATGTGTCACTTTCGCACTTACATATTTGTTAGAACGTGACACGTTTTTGATAACAAGATTAACAAGTAACACTTATTGAAACTAATGTAAAGTTATATCCAGACGAAACAATTTTTCGCCAATCTGATGAAATTCTCCGATCGAACAGGGCCGTGCGGACGCAAATACCAATTTGATTCCCCGATCACATCAGCAGGTGCGGACACAAAAATGCCAATTTTCATAGTAGAATGCAAATTGGTGATTTAATTTGTGTACGTGTGGACGCTAGATGAGATAAACCAATTATTTTCCTGAACAAATCGACTGATATCGTCAGTCAAGTCTGGATACCCCTTAATGTAGAGGCCCAACGGAGCCGACATGTCTCATGTGATAAAGGCTCCTTTAATACACGTAGATAAAAAAACAGCAATAATGAAATAAAGAATAATATAAACGTAATAGAGCCTAGCTAAGCTGTGATTACACATGTCCAGCGACATAATGCCGTAATCTTATCAGCCATATTGGTCCGCAGAGGTAATTGTTCCGTTTCCGCTTCCGTAACCCTTGCGTATCCTGGCATTCATTGTGGTCGTGTGTTTTGGAAAAATAATGGTGTATTTATTTTTGACACCGGCTAAAAAATATAATTTGCACAATACTTAAATGTTAAGAGAAAATAAAACGATTTTTTGTAGATGATATACGTTTTTCTATCCCAAACTACGTAAGGGTCAAACAGATTACTGTGTTACGTTCTTTCCTGTGGACATACACAAAGTTAAGGGCTATAAAGATTAATTTTCTTATTTAACCCTTATCCACGTAAAAAGGTCCTCCTTTTATTTACAGAACTATGATAAAATCATTACTTACATGCCCACAAGCTGTTAACTATTGCCCACAGGAGAGAAAACTAGCGTGTTCGCGCGAACTGTACATTTTTCTCCCCTGTGGGCAATAGTTAACAGCTTGTGGCCATGTAAGTAAAGATTTTATCATAGTTCTGTAAATAAAAGGAGGACCTTTTTAGGTGGGTTAGGGTTAAATAAGAAAATTAACCTTTATAGCCCTTAACTTTGTGTATGTCCACAGGAAAGAACGTAACACAGTGATCTGTTTGACCCGTAAACTGTATTTATTGGACCAAAAATATCCCAAAAAGATAGATATTAGGACACTGACGCATTTATTATCAGTTCTTCAAGACTTTTTAAATTATTATTATTAGGTATAATCAGACAAACACCTTACTTCTACCTTGTTGTTTTTTACACTAATGATTCTTGATGGATTTTATTTTGGAAAATTTCTCAATATCACAAAATAAGATATAAGAACATTTTCCGAATCGCTATTAGTCTGCACTGATATGATGGTCATTTTTGTCTTCGTGACAGCGTGATAAAACAGTAACCGTCATTTTCTATCCCGCGGTATTAAAAAGTGAGTTATTTTAACACGTGGAAAAAGCCATCCATATTACGCCTGCTTTTCACTGTTTAGGCATCCTGCTTTTGTTACTTTGTAGTAAATATTAATTTGACCACATGTAGATACGTACGTAAATATAAATCAAAAGCTTACTACTCGTAAACCCAAATTCCTACCACATATTCTCAATGTGCAGCACACATGTAATAGAGGTAACGTACCGTTCTAACGCCGGTAGCTATGTACAGGCGGCGGTATTAATTTGCAGCGGATCGCGTAATTAACGGATTTAATTAGAAATTAACTGTTTGGAGCGCAAGGTTGGCACGCGGGTTTGTGGTACAGATTATGTTTCAATGAGATTAGCGCTTAGTTTATATAAAATGTGTAAAGTATTTTGCATAAAGGTACCTATATCACGTTTGTGTCAAAATTTCTTAATTTTTTTTATCGGGAAGTGTTTTTGTACAATACCTCTCTTTTTTTACATTTAAAACGATACAAAACAGGTAGTGATTTTAAACCTCGCTGGCGCTCAATAGTTTAATGATTTTGATAAGAAAAAAATACAAAAAGAAGGCCGATTCGGTATTTTGTCATGGTTCGATATTTTAGCCGAAATTGGTCAGGAAAGCATCATGTTGTCGAATTTAAGTTTACATCAAGAAAACACTTAATTACCTATTTGTGTAAGTTTTGATCTCATTCCTTAAAACTACTTACCTAAGAGAAAATATTAGCTTACCATTAGGATAATCAAAACAGAAAATTACCCAATTAACAGGGAAAGTAACTTAAACATGTTGAACATGACCCCCACTTAAGATTATTATATTTATTATCCTCCTACCACCCAACATACATTCACTAAGCCCACTACAAAACGTTACAAATAATCGGAACATCCCCTAAGCTGTCGCCGGCAACCCTAAGCGGGCTCACCGAATTTGAAAATTTAATTTAGTTGCGTTTTGTTCGGTTAATTGGTTTGTTTTCTATGCCCGCGCGCGCCGCCTGTCGGGAAACGAACTAACTATAACTTTATTGTGTTTTAGAGTTAACTAAGTTTTTGTTGAGCGAGTTGAATGTTTAACACGAGTAAATAGTTACAATTTACTTATACCAACTAATGTCGCCTTCACTTAGAATAGAGGTAAAAAACTCGCGAGTTGCGGTTTTGGCTCTTTGAATCTTCTGTAGCGCTTCAAGTCACCCAAAATATGAACACATATAATTTTAAGATTACTCTTTTTGAGATTATTGGAGTGAGTAATGTCTACTACTGTTTTTAGGGTTCCGTACCTGAAAAGGAAAAAAAGGAACCCTTATAGGATCACTCGTGCGTCTGTCTGTCTGTCCGTCTGCAACAGCCTATTTTCTCGGAAACTACTGGACCAATTAAGTTGAAATTTGGTACACATATGTAAATTAGTGACCGAAAGATGGAAATATAATTTCAAAATACATAGGTTCGAAGCTATTTAAGAAAATAGCCAAAATAGCTTTATCTCCGAAACAATTGGGTCTAACATTTTGAAAAAATTACACAAAATAGTTTTTTACCTATAGATGACAGGAAAACCTATTAGATATGTGCAGTCAAGCGTGAGTTGGGCTTATGTACGGAACCCTATAAACGCGAGTCCGACTCGCACTTGGCCGATTTTTTTTTTAACTTGCTTACTCCTACTAGCGTAAGGACGAGCTATACAAGCATGAGAACTGAAAAAGTCTTTCCTTTCCCAGGTGTGGTTCCAAAACCGACGAGCGAAATGGCGCAAGACGGAGAAATGCTGGGGCCGGTCCACCATCATGGCCGAGTACGGGCTATACGGGGCCATGGTGCGGCACTCGCTGCCCCTGCCCGAGACCATCCTGAAGTCCGCTAAGGAGAACGACACCGTCGCGCCGTGGCTACTCGGTGAGTTTGGTGAGGCCATGTTGTTTTACGAAATGGTGCAAGACGGAGAAGTACGTGGCCGTTCCACCATCATGGCCTAGTACGGGCTGTACGGGGCCATGGTGCGTCACTCGCTGCCCCTGCCCGAGACCATCCTGAAGTCCGCCAAGGAGAACGACACCTTTGCGCCGTGGCTACTCGGTGAGTTTGGTGAGGCCATGTTGTTTTACGAAATGGCGCAAGACGGAGAAGTACGTGGCCGTTCCACCAACTAGTACGGGCTGTACGGAGCCATGGTGCGGCACTCGCTGCCCCTGCCCGAGACCATCCTGAAGTCCGCCAAGGAGAATGACACCGTTGCGCCATGGCTACTCTGTGAGTTTGGTGAGGCCATGTTGTTTTACGAAAAGGCGCAAGACGAAGAAATACTGGCGCCGTTCCACCAACATGGCCGAGTACGGGCTATACGGGGCCATGGTGCAGCACTCGCTGCCCCTGACCATTCTGAAGTCGTGCCGTGGCTACTGGGTGAGTTAAGTAAGGTCATTTTGTATTTCGGGGGCGAGTGGCAAAAGCGTTTTAATAGGTAATATAAGTAGCTTAGTTTTGGGTCTAATTAATTTTTTTCGCCGTGATCTGATTTTGTGTTTTAAAATAAAATCTAAGTAATGTTCATATTTCGATTAAGTTATTTGTAAATTTTATGTTATGAGATATCTAGGTAAACGACAGAATCTTCGGATTAGGAAACTATTCTGCAGTAGGATGTGTGTGTAATAGTAGAGGATGGATAATATACTCGTATAGTCCGGAGACTCCGGAGTATCAATAGCAAACAATGATATCCGTACTCCTCTACCTAACAGTAAATTCCAAAGAGTATAGGTGCAACAGGTAAGTTATGTGTTGTATTTAGTTACTAGACTCAAAAGCAATGAAAACAGTGTATTGTGTACAGGATATTTCATCAAACTTTCATTGCATTTGAATGTAAATAGATAAAAGTATTACTTATACTAAACTAAATATGGTCCATTCAACTTAGGCTTAGTCATTAAGCCTATTTGTATCGGCATACCTACTCTGGCAGCTTCTCAAGTCCAAATTCATAACCCGTGCATTGCTAAGATTGTAAGACCCAGCTCCCAAAATCCAGTTTTATATGGCTACCACAAGTTTTTCTTCTCTAATACGTGATAAACGAGAAAACTCACATTGTGCTAGCCGTGACGCTCTGACCGTGATGATTTTGTTCAAGAGTCGAGCGCAGTGTCGGGTGGGGGGCGCCTGTAGCCACTACCCCTCCCCTCCAGACCGCCTACCGGTGAGTCTAACTCTAACTAAAGGTTCTTGCATACATGATTTACCGTATTCGGGAGAGAATGTGGCCGATTTTGAATACGCGGTGCACTTTTCACTTCGGCAACCCATTTTCGGTAGCCGTCAAAATTTCCCGTCTTGCCTTCGTCATGTTACGTATGCAGTAACCTTAATGCTACCAGATAGCTGACTGAATTATCCAGATACTAACATGGTCAAGTTAGAATTGCACTACCCCAAGTGCTTGAAACTTAAGATTTTTCTAGAGTCTAGCCAAATTTTTGGTTATAAATATTTGATGACTCTTAAACTGAGTTTAAGTCAATCAGCTAATTGAAGAGCGACCATTTCGTTTAGCCCTCCCCTGACACTGCTCTCATAGGTAGTTAAAGACAATATTTGTTTAATTTTGAACGCTATGCTATATCCCAAATTACCTGCAATGGACAACTTGAAAATTCTTATAAGTATCAAGCTCTGCAATGGTGAGCAAGTATCAAGAACTGTGAATTCCTGGAATATGGAACATAGGAAAAATTTTGATAGATAGGGAAAACCAACGATCAACATAAAGTATGCGATGCATCCCCTATTTAGTTTGCCCTTAAAAGTATGTATAGATTACCCGTAACAGTTATGTGAATACGGCGATCACACTGTCGACCGATGTCCACTATCCGATAGGCTATGTGTTCTATTGAACATCGAGTCGAGATTACTATAGTCTTTCTATTAATACGTATCTTTTTAGAGCCAACTAGGCGTCGCCACAATCTCGCCAAAACAATAACACCCGTAAATCACGACAGCACAAAGGAAGTATAATTTTTAATCCCAACAAGTCTTGCTCATTTTCCACCCAACCACCAAAGAGACAAAGAAAAACACACCCTACCACCTTAAACTTAAGATTCTTTTTATAACACCTCCTTTACTTTCTTACTTAGTAACGTGAAGTGGGCTCTATGTTGCTGTAGTTAAGGTGTATAATAGTCTGGGAAGGCTTATAAGGAGCTTTTTATTCAGGAAGGCTCGGCTTAGAACAATTATAGCGTAATCATGTTTTGTCACAATTAGGAATTATGTGACGGAGTTAGGTTTTTGTGACTTGGGTTGTTTGAGGTGGCTTGCTGTTTTTAACAGACTAAGGAAAGTTTTTAGAGGCGATTTATTAAGGACCATAATTAAGTTATTAATTAAGCAAGAGCTAGACGACTGAGTTGTTAACATTCTGTTTAAGTCTCACTTTTTTTATTTACATATTTATAAAATAATAAAATCATTTGTAAAATCAAAATCTGAATAAATTAGTTCATACATTTTTCTCTTCCCTAGTCTGAAAATCCCGTAACCTTAAATATCACCGACATTCAGTGGCCTATTTTATAAAGCTACAACTTACAATTTACAGACGGAAGTCTCGCTCTAACACATAGGGTTAGAAAGAGACTTCCGCTTGTAAATTGTAACTTGTAGCTTTATAAAATAGGCCTCAGGTATCATTCCAACATTAGTAGGTACTTAACACTGAGTTACAAGTGCATCTTAGGAAAAAATATAATTTTCCGATACAACTGATAATACACCTGACATCTCAATAAAACGCTTAATATATTAAGGTTTCATTTACAATATTATTTATAGGGAGCAAAACTGAAAATCGAATCAGGAATCAAAACATCCCTCAAAATTAAAAAAATTAAAAACTACAACCATAAACTAGTAAAACTAAAAAAAAGTCAGAGACTAATCAAATCAGACCATCAAAACGCGACTCCATCAACGGAGTGCCCCCCGCGGGGCGGGGCGCGGCCGCGGGGGGAGGGGGGAACCAAGATGGCGGCGCATTGTCTAAGGCTTGATTAAGGCAGATTTAAACCACCGCTTACATATTAATTATATACTTAGCATTAAGGCTATGTAGTCTGTGTTTTGTGTTTGAGTTTTTTAATGAGGGGTTTTATTTACTGTTATGTGGTTCTTTTGAATGGTGAAGTGGCTGTTGGAATGTAATGTTTTTATATGCTTAATTATGTTTTTTTCCTTTCTGCTGTTAATATATTGCTTCTGTAAAAAAGTGAAAACTCTTATGACGTTTATCATTATGATACTAAGTTAAAATTGCTTGCAAAAACTTATTATTTATTAAAAATAAATTAATTATTAATTAAAAATAGGAAATAGAAACCTTAGAAGGTTTAAAAAAAATCTTCTAAATTAATAACGATTTTAGAATATTGCATATTTAGTAACATTAACATGTTCATTAAGTATTAGGTACCTGAAAATATTAATCAGGCACCTGCCTATTTATAGGTACCTATACATAATTATTAAACGTTATTGAAGTTATGTATAGACAACTATACTTTCATAAATAATGCAGTCTATAAAAACCGTCATTATAAAAAAATACAATAATTCTAAAAATAAATAACTGTTACACGTTAATTTATTTGATTAATATTATTGAGGTGTCTTGTATTTCATAATTTTAAAATACTTAAATACCTATTAAATAACAATATATGTTTGGAATCATTTTAACAACGACAGCGATGTTGCTTTTTCCGATGTAAAAGTATTAGTAAAACTTTATTTAAAGACTTAATTGTAGATTAATGAGCATTAAACATGAATATTATGAGTAGTAATCGTTCTAAAACAACCAATTTTCGCAGGAGATAAAATAAAATGTAAACTACTTAAATTAACGTCAAAGTCTAATCGGTTTCTTGTATTAAAGTTAAGTTAGGTATATTATTTTAATTTTACATACTTACTAAATGAATAAAAAAAAAACATGTTTAAGTCAATATTCCTTAATAACTAAAATTAGTCATAAATAATAAAAAAGTACGGATAGTGATAATTATAAAGCTGATGATTTTAAAAACAAAGTTTCTGATGTGTTGCATCTACCCTTCGTAATAATCACATGTTCTACACCAAACTAATATTAATACAATATTAAACAAAAAATATTAAAATAAAATGACAATTACAACCAATCACGGTCCATTACCTGTAGACTAGTGCCGCGGCCCGGCGCCGCCCGCCTAATGGAATCTAATGCACCGCTTTCCTGATTGCACAATTGCGATTACCCTCTCGCTTTGTGCATCCCTTTCATCTCACAAATGACACCAGCATCGGCAATCTAACGCGCAATCAGCAAACCGAAAGCCATCGAATTTTCCACTTTAACTTCAAAACCTTAAGCGCTAAAAGGTTTTTAAGCAGCCGCATCTCCAACGTGGCTAAAATCTGGATAATGGACGAAAGGTAATTCTTTTATGGAATTCGCGAGCTCTTGCTTTGATTTTGCATCTCGACATATGAAATTGATAATAATTACACAGTCAAAGAATCGCGTAAGTGCAGCATCTCTAGGTTGCAGAGTGCTACTCTTGGTTAAATGTGACGATTATGTGAAAGTGCTCCTTTTGCCGGTAGAACAAAAAATTGTGATTGATAAGCGCAATCAAGAGAAAATGTGTCGTAAACGTCATATTTGGATATCAATAAGTGATTCACCTGTAAACGAATATATACCTAACTAAATAACATATCAAATACTTATTAGGTACTTACCGCTAAGTTAAATATGTTCTCAGAAATGACAGTTGGGTCTTCTCCGTACGCTCACTAAATTGGAGTTCTGATTATATCCATCGGGATTCAATTTAAAATAAGAGCAGACTCGAAATCGGTTCTTATAAGATGGAATATTGTAATAACCATACCTTCTATTAGACAGAAATAAAGTAGGTATTAGTGGTGGTAATTACTATAACAATTCCAAATGTTAGGTATCTACGTCAGACGGTCTCTGACAAAAACGCATTTAACTGATTTGCAAGACCGAAGTGATCCTATAAGATAAGTGTTCCGTGAACAAAGTTTTGCACAGAACAATAATAAAATGAACTGTATGTAGATACAGTAAATTATATTCTAAGAGCCTTTCTCTGTGTAAGATAAGGAATACATATAAGCATCATGGTCGAAGTTTTCTGAACTTTTCTTTGAGAACGATTTTTTTGCTCTACGAGTATACAGCGCAATCGAGGTTTACACCCACTATTTATGACCTCCACATGACCATACACATATGAAAGGCTAAAAAAGACAGTTCATCATCTTCTGTGATAGCACCGCTTACTTACCAGGCAATGTATTTCTAATTTGTGTGGAAACTAGAATTAAATACCCACGATAAATTCCTTAAACTAATTGATCACAACTACATCCGGGAGCGTAAATCAAGAGGATTTATACCCGGGAATGCCCGGGCACGGGAATGCCCGGTCCCGGGACTAATGGAGAAAGTTGTAGTGCTAATGGGCGGGCAAATCAGGCCATTATTGAGCGAGATCGTATGGTAATGACCAGTTAACGGGCGAGTTGAGTGATTGGGGTTTCGGAGGGTTAATTGCTTGAGATAGGAAATTATGGACGTTTTCAGTTACTTCTTTGGAACGTTAGGGCAGTATATTTTATCCCTTTTGGCTTACGGTGACTAAAGACTCTTTAGTGACTCTTCGGGATCCGGGTATTTCAGACAATTTTCATGATTAAATACGATACTGTGCGGTCCGTAGAATTTATAATCTTAGCTAGCTATATCAGTCAAAACTTCTCGATAGGCAAACGGGCAGAGATTGAGCTGCTCTATATCTTAACTATTACTACGGTAGTACTATTAGTTATTCTGTGCTATTACGTTATAATAAATTCGTAAATTTATGAGGATTAGGACCCTATAGACAAACTCTGTAGGTCTGTAGGTACATACCTAAAAATAAATAAACATAAAAAGCCTGAAATGAGAAAGGCGTAGAAGGAACTTGAATATTGTCAAAAGTAGGTCTTGAACTTCTTACACATTAACACATTACATTACAAACCTACACATTATAACAGGCACTTTTTTCCGTGAAACATCGCTATTTGTCATTCCGAACAGGCAATTCTCTGCTCTAAATATTCATAATTCACGCCCGCTATATACCACTTATAAATCATAGTACTGCGGCACTATAAAGTACATATGCAGTAAATAACACCCTGATTAGGTATGCAGGAGGCGCGCGCACTAAAAATCTCGTAAAAATACTGTGCTGAGATATTAAACCGGGAAGGCGTCGCCCCGAGGCCCCCGCGTACGCAGACTGATGAGAATTTTAAATTTTGTTGGTTCTTCAGTACACGATGTGTTTGTGAATGATGAAATGTATGAAGTGACAAATGAAGATGATGTATTCACTCTTGTATAGGTCTTCCACTTAATCTGGTGGTTGGTATAACAGTTGCGGCTGAATTTCTTGTAGAAAATAGTATGAGAAATTTTGGGACTAAATCTAATTTGAGTACCTAATTCATTTTTACTTACCACCGTCTCAGTTAAACAGTAGATCTAAAGGGTAAAACAGTGGACCTACTGATTAACAGTCTACCGGGCGATATCGGCCTGTCAGTTGTTCGGAACTGTCAACATTTTGTTCTAACTGACAGGCCGATACCGTCCGGTGGACTGTTAATCAGTGACGTTACTTCAAACAAAAACGTCACTTTTGATACTGATATATCCGATCCATATCGTATCTTTACATGTAGGTACAATAGTTTCTATACATATCTCTTGGTTTCGGATACTGGTTGAAATGGATATTTGATACTGGGCTGGTATCAGCTTGCTTTGAACCCCACTTGCCCGAAAACGTCTGACCTCTGATGACCTCCATCGATTCAGAATCGACTGATCCGTACATTTATTTACATCGATTATGATTTTCATTTTAAACATTGTGTTACTCACAACTTCGTGTAAGTAAATATGTGTAAGTATAGGTAAAAAAAAAAGGATCTAGGATTCTAAATTCGTGTAGGAGAGACTGATATAACATTAAAAAACCGGACAAGTACAAGTCGGACTCGCCCACCGAGGGTTCCATACTTTTTAGTATTTGTTGTAGAAATACATCATCTACATCTCTTTGGGTACGGAACGATAAAAATTAATGGAACGCTACTTTCTTAATACAGATAGATTGCATCTAAGCTAACTTTTCATTTAAACAGAACAAAGTGAAGATGTGTCGCTATTAGCGTCATATTTTCATTTGAAAATTTACATTAATGACGACATTTCCACACTTTGTCATTACAAATGCCATACAGAGTTGACTTTGTCTGACTCTATGTTACTTCTGAATACACGAGCCGATTCGAGATACGTCAAATTTTACGTCTAGATACGATATGAATTAGATATGTCAATGTCAATAGTGAGGTTTCTTCAAACAAAAAAGGCACTTTTGACACTGACATATCTAATCCACATCGTATTAGACATATAATATTTATTGACATATCGTAAACTTCGAATCGGGCAGACTTTCTACTGGGGTTATTTCTGTAATAAAGAGATTAAAAGCAATAATAAATAATATTAAATAATAAATAAAATGCTTTGAAAGGTAGTTTAATTTCAGTATTCCAAAATGATAAAAGAGCAATCTAATTTACTAAAGTGTTTCACCTACACTGTGTTAATCTTAAGGCCCCAGTACACATTGGCCATCGCCGGCCATTCCAAGGGACGCATTTATGCGTTAGAGGGAAAAAGTGATATTGCTATCTCATTCTACCGCATGGCTGCGTCCCTTGGAGTGGCCGGCAATGGCCCATTGTGTACTGGAGCCTTAACGTTTACCTTTTAGTAAAGTCTTGAATATCTTTTAATTCCATCAACTGTGAGAGATATTTTTTTCCCACAATTTCAGGAGCACTTTTCTGGGCTATATATTTATCCTCTAGCGGCCCAGAGACTTATAAAAAGGTATCTCCCTCCATTCCATTTTGAATCATTATTTTCACAAATCAAAATTGCATTTATCTTGGAAATTTTAACTTTACTTTTTATTATTAAACTTTTGAAACTATTTTTATTTATTACTTGAAGTACCTATCTAAATGTAGTAGCATTCGATTAAGGGCACTTCAAAATGTCTTCCATGCTACAAAAAACACAAAAATCTAGGTTTCTTGTACCCTCAACATTAAAATATTTCTTTGATGAACTGCTCAGCTGCATATTTTCCATCTTAAGACTGATCCAGCAGTTTGACGGCAAGTCACGTCGGGCACGCCTCGTGTCGTGACGCCAGTGCATGTAGGACACAAGTCTGAGATGCATGCAGTAGCTTCTGTAATGGTAACATTCCATTTCTAACCGCAGCTGCACTACCGGTACTGAACGCGTCGCTGTCATTGTCAATTTCAATAGTAAAATGAACAGTAGTGCAGCTGTCGTTGAAAATGGACTGTCACCTTAATACTAATAGCCTGCCTGCGACTTCGACTGCTTATGAGAATAATGATTTTCCAGGGCTCGAACTTTTAGTGCCAGTGACGTCAAAACATACATGAGGTGATTTCAAAATCTTTTCGTTAGCAATTACCTCTTATAAACTTTTTTAACTAGAAAGAATGTCACGACTTGAAATGCGCACGTCTATCCTTATCTTTGAGATTAACAATAAATTAACTTTGTGCTTTTTTGTTGTCATATTTTCACAACATAGTTTAAGATTATTTATTATGGTGCAGACCACAGACCACGACACAAATTGATTAAATAATCGTAAAAGTTATACGATAATAAGTTTTACGATAAAACTTATTTTATTTATAATCCTTTGTGCAAAATGACTTACTTAATTTGTATGCGCGGATGGCATGGCTAAAAGTTGGAGCCCTGAATTTTCATGATGAAACGGCATAGGATTATGAATCTGGGAACTCAATGCCAAATTTCCAGCTAAGCTGTTTAAGCGTGAAGAGGTGACAGTTACGGCCCGATTCGAACACATTTTTTCGGACTTTTCACATTTCGGACACATTTTACCACTTTGGAAATGTCTCTCGCGCAAACTATTCAGTTTAGAAAAAAATGGTATTAGAAACCTCAATATCATTTTTGAAGACCTATCCATAGATGCCCCACACGTATGGGTTTGATGAAAAAAAAATTAAGTTTTAGTTCTAAGTATGGGGGACCCCCAAAATTTATTGTTTTTTTTTCTATTTTTGTGTGAAAATCTTAATGTGGTTCACAGAATACATCTACTTACCAAGTTTCAAGTTTCAACAGTATAGTTCTTATAGTTTCGGAAAAAAGTGGCTGTGACATACGGACGGCCAGACAGACAGACAGACATGACGAATCTATAAGGGTTCCGTTTTTCGCTATTTGGCTACGGAACCCTAAAAACGTTACTTTTGACACTGACACATGTAATCCATATCGTTTCTAGATCTATTAATTGACGTAGGTATCTTAAAGTTCGAATCGGGCAGTTACTTTTGAATTTATAATATAAACAGTAGAGGTGTGTCACCTGAAGCCGAACATCGTATAGATTCATCTCTCTGAAAAGGACTCAAGTCTCTACAAAAGAACTCGCCGTCTTAATTATAAGTCTAAAAATTTTAGTCAAGTCTTTAAGCAGACGCCTCAAAGGATTCAAGTATTAAAACACTATATCCTAGCTAGTTATAGTAGCTAAATTTACCATATTGTAACATACCTATTCATTTTATTACAAAAATAGATGACAATGTCATTCGTATTCATCTTTAGCTGAACTGACACCCGCTCCAGTCGCGTCGCGTAAAGCTCTACCAGTCTCTAAAGTAATGCGATTACCATCCACATCGCGTCGCATCGTGCATTTACGATCTGCATAATGAATGGCCCTCTTTATTATCCCGCTTATCCGACATTGTGGGACGATGTAGTCAGCGAGTTACGATTCCTGAGGAACTGCTACTATGCGTATGTTCGCTTTTGGCTACGATTAGGCTTCATATTATGGGAACATTTTTATGACATAATTTTGTATTCTGCCAATCAGAAAAGATGTTACTCGTCGAAAATAATAAACATATATAGATAAAAAATATTTACTAGAGATAATAGACTATACTAAGTATAAGACTGTTAAGCTAGACCACAGTAGAAATAATAGTACTACCGTACAGAAAGGACACTTCCTACAAACCCGAAGTTTGACAGCGATTCAGGGTCGAATCATGCTATCCCTTTCTAATATATAGCACTATCCCTTTCGGCTATTTAGGGTTGTGAAAATTTAAGTGATTATCTTATCTGTGGTCGTGCACGCACAAGGAAGTTAAGTGGTGCCAACCCTAATAAATGCTCGGAGCAGTGCTGAGCCGAACGGAGCCGAGTTCGACCGAAGTCAGGAGTGTCTCCCCACTGGCTAGACAACGAGTTCTCTCTTTGATCGGATACGTTTAGTTTCGCCTAACGTGTAGACATGCGTGTATCCCTTAACATTTTTTTACCTACCTAATTAAATTGGCAAGTTCTAAACGCTATGGACATATAAATATTAAACTTCTAAGTAGGTAGGTATCCTCATGTATTGAAAACTCCCGACCGAATTAAAATGATCGTCATCTTCGCCGATAAAAGCGAGTGGTGTTAGGTAGCAGTGTTGGGCGTAATTAATTACTCGTGTAGTTTAATTACTAATTTAATTACATGTAATTGAATTACAATGTAATTGAATTACATAAAATTTAATTACATGTAATTAAATTTTCTGTGTAATTTGCAATTGTAATTACATTAATTAGTAATTAAATTACTCAATTACTTTTCATTTACTTTTTTAATAATATGCAAATATGAACAAATTTACTTGGAGTAATTATAAAGAAAAACTTTTATGAATTCCATTATACGCTGGATAACGTTATAACATATTTTTTGTCCCTGGAATCATACCTTTACAGGGTACTATGTGACAAACCACGTTGAATATGGCGCTCGGCGCTTACGTCGCGTAGCACCGCATTAGTATTGGGGCGCCGCTAATAATGACGTAAGCGCCAACCTAAGGTGCCTTTCGGGTTGGACTGTAGCAAAGGGGGGGCTGGGAATTAGAATTTTTTTTGACAAAGTGGTGTCATTATGACACTATTTTTAAATGATTGTAATGTGTAAGTCACGTCAAAATAAACATCTTTTACTGAAAAAACTTTTCTCTAAAATAAAAAATGGCTGAGTTAGACGCCTCCAAAGATTGATGTTTTTAAAGGGAGCTGGGACTTAGAAAATTTTCATCGCGAGTGGTGTCATTATGACATATATTTTAAATGATTGTAACTTATAGAACACGTCAAAATAAGCTACTTTTACTTGAAAAACTTTTTTCTCAAACTTTATTAAGAACTGTTTTAAAACCCCTGATTTTTCATTTTCTCAAAAAAAATTCCAAGTCCCAGAAACGGCCCCCCTTTGATACAGTCCGCTATTTTCAATTTTAGAAAAAAGTTTTTCAAGTAAAAGTAGCCTATTTTAACGTGTTCTATACGTTACAATCCCAGCTCCCTTTAAAAACATCAATCTTTGGAGGCGTCTAACTCAGCCATTTTTTATTTTAGAGAAAAGTTTTTTCAGTAAAAGATGCTTATTTTGACGTGATCTACACATTACAATCATTTAAAAATAGTATCATAATGACACCACTTAATCAGAAAAAAATTCTAAGTCCCAGCCCTCCCTTTGCTACAGTCCAACCAAATCAACCAAAGTTAACATTGACAATGTTGCTTAGTCAAATTTAAAACCATTCAAAATGTTCATCTGATTTTGGAAATAAAGATGATCAAAAACTTGCATTCTATAAAAGTAATTGTAATTCAAAAAAGTAATTAAATTACAAATTATAATTACAAAATGTAATTAATAATTTAATTACTAATTACATTTTGCAATTGTAATTAGTAATTAAAAATTTAATTACTTTCCACATGTAATGGAAATTATTTGTTGGAATTACATTTTGTAATTGCAATTGTTAATTAGTAATTCAATTACTTTTTGCCCAACACTGTTAGGTAGTTTGAAAATTTAAAAATGCCAACTATGATAACTGATAAACGACAAACAAGTCATTTATAGTAACATACTGCTGTTTATTTACCATTATTTGCAGTTACCGTTAATATAAGAATTTACCGAGACAGTAGCACGAGCTACGATTTCATTTTGCCGTAAGTAATTTAATTTGGCTCCCGCGGTTGTGGCAAATCAAGTTACTTAACTTTTTATGACCATTTACGATGCTGAGGGTAAGAATATCCGTCCTGAGAATGTTTTAATATCGTTTTGTGAGGGAATAAAGATAAAATGTCTGTTATAACTTTGGGGTTGCTAAGAGTAAGTACCTAAAGCTACCTAAATGTGAATTAAACGTAATGTGTTCGTATTAAAATATTCGTGGCTTGCAATCGGTATTTTTCTTTGGGCGCTAGTTTTTATCATATTTAGTTTGTTAATGAATACCTAGCTAGGTATAGCATCATCAACCTATGACACAATAAATATTTATATTCTACATATATAAGCCAAATCAGCCACTTATGGCAATACATTTTAAGATCCAATGTTGACTCGAATTAAAAAAAATTAAGCTGGGATTTAGTCCAACTATTTAACTTTGTCCACTAATGTTCTTCTTCCCCATCTCCGTGAATCGCTACCACATGAAGGCATTGTTTTTCACAATGACTCTCTAATACGTAATAGGTAAATTCGATTTTCCACCATCAGGAAAAACTCTTGTATATAGGTACCGTCGTAGTAGATCGATCGATAGATCGTCGGCAGGCATTTTCGATATCAGTCCCTACAACCGTGAAATAGTTGTGGTGTCTCCTCTGACACTGTCAACGTCGTGCCACAAGATTCTGCCAGATGGTGTTAGTATAACCACTCCTTACCAACTGTCATTGGACTTCCGTCCCCGGTCATAACACCTGCCTGAAGAAAGCGCTTTCTATTACGCTTCTCTACTTTGCTTAGTCATAATAAACAACGAGTGATGTTTGTTTCAGGCATGCACCGAAAATCGCTGGAGGCGGCCCATCACCTGAAGGAGTCAGGGTCAGAGCGCGAAGGCTCTGAGGCCGAAGGTGATCGCGCGCACTCCGCCTCGCCGCATGAACACCATGACAACCATGATGCGCAGGTAACCATAACTAGCGACCGAAGCAAGTTCTCTGATACGCTGCCTTTCCACAGAGACGGAGATGAAATATGTACGGGAGTTGTAATCTGACGAAGCGGAGAAGAGATGTGGATTACTGTTATAATGTACCTGTAGGTACAGTCAGCACTATCGGCAGCAGAGATGGATAAGTGACCGAGGTGTTAAAATTGATCTGAAACGTTGTTGTTTATACATGAGTCAGTGTTATATACAGATTATTAAGAGGTTGCGCATAATATTTTGGACACTAAACTCACGTAGTCACTTCTAAAACTGACGTACAATGCTTATTTGTCACTACATTTTTATAAGTTTTCCACCCATATAAATTATTTCCTTGTAAATCTTCAGGCGCAGAGCTCCCCCGCCAGCAGCACCACCGCCTCCTCCTCAGCCAAGGGCCGCGCGTCACCAGAGGGCGCCTCCTACGAGGATCCCGAGGCCTTCAGGAACAACAGCATCGCCTGTCTGCGGGCCAAGGCGCAGGAGCACCAGGCCAGGATCCTTTCCAACAATATCCTGCTTCAGGTAATTTGAAACTTTAAGTTTAATTGGACCTCTAGATGGCAAACTCTCAAACTCGTAAAGGTGCATGATTACTATCGAGCACCACAGCTTTCTTTTCTTTGTCCTTTGATGAGGATTGAGGACATCAGCCAAGAGCCGTGTTGCCAGAAGACTCCCATGAGGACGCTGAGGCCTTCCGGAATAACAGCATCGCGAGTCGGCAGGCCAAGGGGCAGAAGCACCAGGCCAGGATCCTTTCCCACAATATCTTGCTTCAGGTAATTTGAACCTTTAAGTATCCAAATTAGACCTCTAGATGGCAAACTCTCAAACTCGTAAAGGTGCATGATTACTATCCAGGACCACAGCTTCCTTTCCTTTGTCATTTGATGAGGATTGAGGACATCAGCCAAGAGCCGTGTTACCAGACGACTCCTATGAGGACGCTGAGGCCTTCAGGAATAACAATGCAGAAATAGCATCGCATGCAGGCTAAAGCCCAGAAGCACCTGGCCAGGATCCTCACCAACAAAATCTTGCTGCAGGTAGGTAAGATTTAACCATTCACATGTGAATTTCTTCGCGGACGTATGCAGGTCTCCTCAAGATGTCTTTCCTTCGTCCAAAGTGCTGGTCACCAGAGAACGCTTCGTACAGTAAGTGGAACTTTATTTTATTTTAGTCGGGATGCTTAACTACTGTCTAATATATGTACATAGGTTAATAGACTTATCTACTAGATGCAAATTACAAGCTTCCTTTGGCTTTTAGGGCAGTAACTGTACGAGAACTCCGAAGTATTCATTCTATAACTCCTATATGTAGTCCCTAGGTAAATATGACAATTCTTAAGACAAGTTAGCCCACCTCTCGCTCCTATAGAATGCAATTTCAAATTTTCAATTTTTGGTTACAGGTCCGAGGCCTAGCGCGGACGCCCAGCACACCCCACGATGACGACGGCCCCGTCGACATCGACGTCGGCACCGAGCCTCCCCCGCTCGACCCCCACGCCCCACCTTCCCTCTACTGACCTCTACATTCCAACCCCGCGATTGGTCAAACGCGCGCGCTCATCGGTTAAGAACACTTGTGATTAGTGGAATTCGAAAACATCGTTACATTCCAACTCTGTGATTGGTCGACGTGCGCTGATTGGTTGACTACCAAATCTTGTGATTGGTGGATTTGAAAGACCGTTACGTTCAAACGTATTAAGTGTAATTATGTAAATTATTAAGCGTATTTAACTAAATCCCTATTTTTCGTGCAATACATTTAGTTAAGTATTTATGTGTGTAGCTTGTGTTACTATAGGCGTTGTAAAAAGTCCCAGCACTTAGATATTATTGTATAACGGTATTTAGTTGTAAGTAAGTAATCTTGACCGTTATAGATCAGTTTAACTCGAGGCAAGACTAAAACGGTACTAAATTTATGAAACTGTTAGCGAGTAAGTATTTTCAATGTTAAGAGGTTGTCTTTAATTTAATCGAAATTTAAATTCAGATACAGCCTAATTTTTAAATTGTACATGTAATTTAATAGTCACTACATGCGTTTTGTCATTTTTACCATCCTTGCAACAAGCACCGAAAAACAAAATCAGTATCCCTATCTCTGACGGTAAAAATCACATGATGTATGCAGTGACTTGCCCAATCTCATCTGGCACTTTATTTTCTATATAATTCAATATATATTAATCTTTATAAAGGCATGTGATGTCTTCAATTTGGCCCTAAACTGACAATGAAACCAAAAAGTACCTCAAAAGTTGACCGAAATCGAAATGATTAGCAACGAATGTAAACCAATTGTTTTGTGCTTGCCGTATCTTGCCTTAGCTTATTGGATAGAACTACTTATGCCTAATTATGTTTAAAGTGACTATGTTTCTAGAATCGAATGCTACATCGAAAAATAATGATCACTTGCTTATATCATTGATTTATGGTACCTACAATTTTCGAACACACCGTAACTTCATACAACAGCCAGCGTATTATGGATGGGTTTATCCACGTAATAAAAACACTATCACTTTTTAACACCGCGTGACAGAAAGTGACGGACACCATTTTATCACGCTGTCACGTAGACAAGAACGACCATCATATCAGTACTGGATGTAGTGCATAATTCTTTGCCTTCGTATTTTCTCGAACACGTTCGTATCATGCTACCTTCAGTCTACTTCAGTATTTTTTGTCCTAAGACTGACTGAAATAGCATAACACGTTCGTGCATTTCCGTGAAAATACGATGGTTAAGGATTATGCACTACATCTGTATGGTGATACAGCGGATAGTGGCTGGGTTAAATTCTTGTCTATGTATGATAAAATTGATAAAGATCCTGACATAATTTTACTCATCGTTTTTTCTGCTCTATACCCACGATTATTGACTACTTTATGATTTAAACTTACTTATGTCAAAAATTTGATCTTTTAGATTTAATATGGATCGTATCATGATCACATTTTTGACGTATATTAAAATTAGAATGAGACCGTAAATCTATTAATTTATGAGGGCTGACCGTCAATAAAAAAAAACCTATCCATTTTACTATACGTTACCGGTGTGTCGATATAATATTTTTAACATAATGGGCTGTATTATGTTATATTTAGAACAAAATGCATATTTTTATTATTTTATCGCAAATAAAACAATGTTTTATTAAATTTATACATATTTGAAATGTACATTTTTCTTCATTCTGTGTTTTGTGTCTTCATGTCTTCAGTCAAGTATTCTTTTACTAAGAAACAGTCACTTGGAACTTGTCATAGTCTGGAAACATACCTACTACCGATGTACTTAATCAGGGACATAATTCCACATTGTTATTTGACAGCTTGTTACATTGCAATCCAACAGTAGCTTCAACTTTATGCATTTTAAATTGAAAATTGCCGTGTCACGATTTGTTTTATAACATGTGGAAATGGTCTCCAGTACTTACTACACTAGAGTTGTAATATATTATATTTAAAGCACCCAGTTATGGGCGATCATCGTAATATTAAGATTATTCCGATGAATAAAACTGTGTAAATCTCTAACTGAAGTATTATTCTACCCTATCAAACCAATACTCACACACACACACAATGTCTGTATGTTATTTAAACAACATAAACACAAAACCAATCATGTTTGATATCAGCGCCATCTTTCGCGTATGATTTAAACTTAAAATTAGTCTACTGTCTAGTATTTCATTCACATCAAAAGATTTCGAGCAGGTAGGGGCGGAGAACAGTTTATTGGTTTTGCAATAGAGGGCGCTATTAAAAGTAGTGATGTTTTAAAAATATATCGTTTTGAAGACATTATTTAGAATACCTACAGTAGAAATATGTTAATAAATATAAATTGCTAACGTATAATTTTTGTTGTCACGAAACGCTAAATTTAAGGGTACTTATAACGTAAAATCAAATCTAAATAGGTACCTAATATTCAAACATTTTAATACCATCGTTCTGATCAGACACTAAGGAAATTTTCTATAAATAAGTATACCCATAATATATTGCAAAATGAGCAATGAGCAAGCCTAGCGTAGCAACATGCAGATAAGTTTTTAATACGCTAAAAATAGGTAGATACCTAGTAGAAACTAGCAAAATAGTCGTATAAGAATTGATTTACTCAGCCTGTAATCGTATAACAGCCGAGTTACGGTTGTTGAAACACCAATATATCGTATAATAGCGGTTAACTCGACTATTTAGCAATTTTCGCTAATTAGTGCTATAATCATGTCGTATAAACGTTTATAGCACTATCTTTTAGCACTTTTATTCCACCTTTTAATAAATGCTGAATTAGCGCTACTAAATCACTTTTATTCAGCATAATTGTTCTATTAAAATCATATAACAGCTATAGAATAGCTAATTGTCTGAATAAGGCGCTTTAATACAACTGTTACTCAACTCTCTTCTCTGTTGCTATAAAAGCCTATTAAAAGCAATCCAATAACCATTTGGCAACAATGCTGCTGCAACAGCGCGCTTATATCATAATTCGGGTAATGGGGCTCAAACCGCTGTTATAGGAGCTGAAGTGTATTTACAGGTTTTATTCTAAATATATTCAGCTTAGAGTACTTTTAAAGAGTTTTGAACTACATTAACAGCACAAGTCAGCCATGTTGTACGTTTCAATATAGTCCGGTGGCCAACTGCATGAAACCCTACCTGATAAAAAAATAGAAAATCCTACTCTGTAGGGGTAGCTGACTTTTAGTAGCATCAACTGCTCTTGGTCGGCCGCGGCTTAATTTCGCAAATTTTGCGTAAATGGCAAAATAGTGGCACAAAAATTCATCAAAAAAAATACCCCATCGTATAATAGAATGAAACTTGCAGGGTAGGATAGCTGCCTTTGAGGACAGCAAAACAAAAGTGGTCAGCTACATCCTGTGTTGGCAGGTTCCTGTGTTCGACCGAATTTGTGGTACCACGTGACAACTACAATTTACCTCATCGAAAAATAGAATGAAAAAAACTGATTGTAATACCTACATTAAATTTGTTGACGTATGTCTTGGTCGGCCTCACCTTAGCCTGATAGCTTTTGCAGTCCGTCCGCATTAAAAAAAATGTGAATGGCAGCAATCCTACCATACAAGTGACATTCTATTTTTCGATGAAGTAAATTGTAGCTCACGTGGTACCACAAATTCGGTCGGACACAGGAACCTGCCAACACAGGATGAAGCTGATCACTTTTGTTTTTTTGATGAATATTTGTACCACTTTTTTGCCATTTGCGCAAAATTTACCAAGTTAAGCCACGGCCGACCAAGAGCAGTTGAAGCTGCTAAAAGTCAGCTACCCCCACAGAGTAGGATTATTCTATTTTTTTATCAGGTAGGGTTTCATGCAGTCGGCCACCGGACTATAAATCCATAAACATGGCGACAACATGTGCTATAAGTGTAGCAGTAAACGCAGTTACTCGACTTATAGTCGAATTAATGAGATATAACAGAAACTAGATCGTGTAAGCAAATTTTTACTTATTTTAATTAATATTTTTTTATTGAAATTTAAGAAAATAGGCGGCCCATGAATATATATGAACCAGTGCCTTTGGTTTTATCAATAAAGTATTTTTCGCGCTAGGTTTTACTGTATTACGTGTACTTACAGACAGTAAAAACTTATGTACACAATCACGGTAAAAATAAATGTCATGGATGACAGCAGTAAAAAAATACTTAAGTACCTTTTTGTTTTATTAGACACTTGAAGACGATTAGGCCTCAAACTTAATCAAATAATTGAAATATAATCGCTTACCTGAGATCGTTTTTAGCACATATTTGTTGAATAAAAGCATTTACTGCACTGCACTGCACATTCAAAATGCCGAGTAAAAGCAATTCGGCTACTTTTACGAAACATTTTTGCTGAGAAAAAGCAGTGCGGTTGCTTTTATAGAACACTTTCACTGAGTAATAGCAAATTGATAATGTTTATAGAACAAATAATCGAATAAAAGCACTATCGTTGCTATTAAAACACTAGAAGCGCTTTATATCAACTTTTACTCAACTCTTACAGCATCGATTTGCTTCTTATACAGCGCTTACTCTATTTTTATAACACTTTTAGTCTGTATAAGTGCGCCTTTTCGCGTTGAGTAAACGCTTACAGGACTTTTATTCGACTGTTTTTACACCGTTTATAGCACCAAAAAGCGAAAATAAAAACGTGCTCTCAACTTTTATAGCACATAGATTTGCTAGTTGGACTTATAACGATTTAGCATAATCTGAACACCCATTATGGATGTTTTGAATTATTTATCGAGTGAGGTGATTACCACATACATATGTACCTCTACCTATGAGTGCAAGTAGATAACCACACCACAATAGATAAGATTGGGTTGTGCCGGTTTAGTATGAAACTATATTACAAGGAGAGTGAGCGCGTTAGTGTTAAAAAAAATAAAAAAAACAAAATGGGTTGTGGTGAATTTCTAGTCAAATACATCTTATTTTTTGCAAACTTGTTCTTTGCGGTAAGTCTCTTTAAATACATATTATGTTGAGTACATGCATATATATTTTAATTTTGAATATTTTGGTGTAAAATTAAGTTATATTGATGATGATAGTCCTAATAAGAAAGTACTTAAGGAATTTTAGATTGTACTTAAGCTTGAAGTGGTTGTTTATGGTTTCATTTGTTTCTTTTTATTGTTTGTAAGTACAAAAATCATGGAATAAAATTCGTAATTATATGAGGTCAATAATATATTAATAATATTATAAATAAACGGAAACATTAAATATAACTACTTAGGTTATTTTCATTGGTTTCTTATCATCTAATTAAAACTTAAATTAATAAAAGCCAGAATATGACTATATTTAGGACATTGATTAAAATCATTAATGATAGTGATCATCAATTTATCACTTTCTCGAATATTGCAGTTATCGCAGTGATATGGCTTTTAGAATTACGATTTCGTATAGTCACGTTAATAGAAACTGGCTCGCATATTTTTCCTAATAGTGAGTTAAGTAGTGAGTTAGTTTAATAAATCCATAGGACTTAGGTGTGGCGATATTATTCACATTTAGGGCCCAGACTACGGTCCGATGGTTCCGATAAGATAGCAAACAAACACGCTGTTATCAGATAACAATAAAACTGGGCGCCGATACTTGGAAAAATAAGTAATACGAAGCATTCAAGGATTTATTGCCATTTGTAATGTGAAATACTTATAATAATATTTTTCTATACTATTATGGATTTAACGTCACATCACAACAAACCATAGAAGCGGAGCGTGGAATCTCGCGACCTAAACCCGTAGGCACCATTAAATTCTACGGCTCTTACGACGTTTTGGTCGCGTGGTCCAGTCAGCAGCGGGCGAGGTGTTCAAAATTACCTTGACACGCTCTTATTCTCTTAACAAGAAAGTCGCGTCAAGATCATTTTGAACACCAGGCACGCTTAGCAACTTCTGCTGCTGACTGTACAGGTTGTGATTGCGACAATTTCATTGTTTGGTGTGGCTTCTGGGTGAAACAGAAAACTGTGTTACGTCTTTCCTGTAGACATACACAAGAGTTAAGGGCTGTAAAGGTTAATTTTCTTATTTAAGCCCTTATCCACGTGAAAAGGTCCTCCTTTTATTTAGAGAACTATGATAAAATCATTACTTACATGCCCACAAGCTGTTAACTATTGCCCTCAGGAGAGAAAAATGTACAGTTCGCGCGAACACACTAGTTTTCTCTCCTGTGGAACCTTTATAGCCCTTAACTCTTGTGTATGTCTACAGGAAAGACGTAACACAATTTTCTGTTTGACCTTTCTCTACAGCAATAATAACATTAATAACTCAATGACTAAGTATAGTCCAACAAAAACAACAATTTTGCCTTTCTGACACACTCGAATGAACAATACAGCAAATCAGATAAACAAATCTATCTTCCTTAACACAACTTCCACATCAACATCATTTTTTCTCTGAAACAAATTCTTATCTTTTGTTTATTCATAAAATTGGCGTAATGAATCACCGCCGACTCGATGTTTACTCTGAGAAGTATTGGTACAATATTTAGGACATATACAAATACAAATTTCGCTAATGAATTCCTAACTATATAAATAGGTAAATCGTAACAGGTCTACCAATTCCTCGTAACTCAGATGATTGATAGGTAAGTTACCTAAAGGAATAAATTCAGTCACATTTAGCCAAAATCGTAACCAGTCCGTAGTTGTTAATCATGGTTACGGTTGACTATAATTATAATTAAGTTTATGTACTTACTTCTTACTAGTTCTTACCAACTGTCTGTACTTACCTATAATAATTAGTCATGTTTTTGAAATGATGTTAATTTTTAGTTGTTTCCTCATATTGGTTGATGGAATTGACTTTTAAGTGATGATTAATACATTCATGCACATTTACAATGGTAAATAATGCATGAATGCATGAAATATGCACAGTATTGAATAATTTCACGACATAATCGACAAATTGATTCATGATCTACTATAAAAAAAATTATTAAATAACAAAACTTATACAAACTATTATTAAAATTAAGTATAGACTAAATAAATTAAAACTAAAACTAATAAAATAAATAAATAAAACTTACCCACCTACCTTAGATCCCCCAGATCTGTCCCCTGCGGAAGTGTGCCCATAAGGCTGGCTACATTCCCACGCTGAATAGCTATGCCTATTCTTTGGCCTAGGAATGAGCCAGCCTTATGGGCACACTTGGAAACGACGGGTGGCCTAGGGTCACCCGTCGTTTCCAACAGTCTTTTTTATGATCTACTTATACTTACTTAATTAGACTTATTAAATTATTTCCAGCTATCAGGCCTCGCGCTCCTGGGTATCGGAGTAGCCGTCCAGCTAAAGGTCACAGCTATCACCACCCTCATCGATGGCTGGTACGAGTTCGGACCCATCGCCACCATGGTGGTGGGGTCCATAGTGTTCTTCATCGCCTTTCTCGGATGCTGTGGCGCTATTAGAGAAAGCAACTGCATGTTGGTCACTGTAAGTAGCATGTTTATGATCTCATCATCATCATCATCTCAGCCATAAGACGTCCACTGCTGAACATAGGCCTCCCCCTTTTTTGGGGGGTGAATGCCATAATCGCCACGCTATGCAGGCGGGTTGGCGATCGCAGTCGAGTACACCGAAATTGAGGACCGCTGCTGCCCGTCCACCGGTGGTCTTGGACGTAGTTTAAGGACATACCCGGGTCCTGGACGTAGTTTAAGGACATACCCGGGTCCTGGACGTAGTTTAAGGACATACCCGGGTTTATAACTGGCTTAAACTCACACGAATTTTACAGATTGTAGGTACAATTTACTGTAAGCTTGAAAATTAATTTCTACGTCTCGAAGACGACATTATCTTCGAGGTTCCCGTGAAAAACCGACCGACTAAAGTTGACATCAACATCTCTATTAATAGCTGCGCGAGTTTAAAACATACCATACCCCTACTTCACGCTAATTTGTGAAAATAAGTGACATTGAAAATCGAATCAAAGTCGAAAGTACTGAACTGCAAAGTTTGGCTACGTCAGTCACTTGAGAGCGCACCAGCGACGCTCTCAGTGGTAGAAAGGCAATCGCTGTAGCCGAAAACGGCTAGGAGATGATGATGAAAGTCGAATAGGATAAGATTATATGGAATTCACTCGCCATTTTCTTTATCAGGAACTTTATATTAGTTTATATTACTACGGTACACTAATTAATCAATTGATTACAGTACTCAATCTTCATGATCGTGTTGATGGTGCTGAAGATAGCCCTGGCGACGATAGTGTTCGTGAACGCGGACTCTCTGGCAACCAGTGTCAAGAACGAGTTCAATAACCTTTTCCTCAACAACCAGACGGAGTTCCACAAGATCGAAACGGCGGTAATTATATTTTCACTACACCCTATAATGGTCTAAGAGCTAGCTACGGAACAGCTGCCAGGCGCCCGAATTAGTTTATAATGATAGTATCTATGGCACACTAACTAGAGGGATTTCGTTGCTCTATACATTACAAACCTATTTCCGCAGATAGCTCTCCGTCTATAAAACAAAGTCCCCCGCCGCGTCTGTCTGTTTGTGTGTTTGTTCGCGATAAACTCAAAAACTATTGAACGGAATTTCATGCGGTTTTCATCTATCTATAGAGTGATTCTTGAGGAGAGGTTACGTTAGTATTATTATAATAGCGAATTGCGTCCTCTAGGGCCCTTGAAGTGCCCAGTTAGAGGAAGAGAATATCAACAAAATTAGTTATCAATTATTAGCAAGAGGAAAATTATGTGACCTAAATGGCGGCAGAAATCCCAATTGGTGCCTATATTTTATTAAGAGGTGTCGAGACCGAGACGACTATAAGCACCCTTCTCAAGCCAACGTTGATAAGCCTACTTGAATCACGATTGATGCAATTGATCAATACGTCAATGTCTTCGAATTCCTCAAATTTTCTAACTTGAGGAGACGCGAAATGAAAGATAAAAAGCGATTGTCAATAACAATGAGATACTATCAATCGGTGGCTGTCTGTCATTCAACTTCAATGAATGTAACTATGCTTAAGAATCGCAACATCAGGGTCGTAAGGTGTTGGTACTGCTGCTCGACGCGGTCCCAGTACATGTCATCTTGAAACTTAAGTCTTTGTCAATAGAGGTGACAGCAGGGTGTCATCTATTGGGCATTAGCATGTCGAGCACTAGACCACCACCTTAATCGTAAATGGTCAATCGCGATTTTCAAACTAATTTTGTATCTTTGTTTTCTACTTCTCGAGAACTTTTTCAAATTCTGCCCTTAACCGTTGTTATAATAACCTATAATTGTTTATTCCTTGCTTCCAGCTCACCTGCTGCGGTACCGAAGGCGGACAGTCCTACGGATTGAACATCGTGTCTCTGCCACCGAGCTGCTGCGCAGAGGGCGCCACCACCTGTACTCTGCTCAACTCGTATCCTGGGTGCAACTCGCGCGCCGAGGACTTCATCACCACTTTCAGCACGGCGATTGGTGTCGTTTGCATTGTCGTCGCCGCTTTAGAGGTAAGATTTGGCATCTATCCAACCTAGACCCTCCACAGAGTATCTTTGGATCTGATGTGTTTTTCATTTTCACACTTCTACCCCAAAACAATAGTAGTTCAGGGAACAGATTTTTGAATTTCGATCGCCCGATTTCGTCACTCGAAAATCGGTGGAAAACTGCTAATTTTTGAAATACGAGCGATCGAAATTTAGAATCTAGTGGTATTAACCACTCGATTTTAATTCTATTAGTAGAATTTAAACGCCTAGTAGTGGAGATATCATTTAACGAAATACACGAAATCGAGTGGTCGAATTTCAAAAATCGGCTCCCTGGTCAAATACCTACCACTATAGTTCGTTTTTTTAACATTAGAAAGAAGGTAAGCGATCTTGACATGTATTTTAATTGAAAACGCTTTTTAATAATCAGTAACTATTACTCATGATAATAAAAGCAGAAGAATATAAATGATCGTATTAGATTCATAATTGTTACTTATTTGCCGTGACTTATTTTTAAAACGTGTTTTTCAATTAAAAGACACACCAAGATTGTTTAATACCTTTTTTCTAATGCTAAAAAAACGAACTATAGTCAAATACCTTCCACTAGTCACATACAGTCCGCGACAGTCTACGAATTTTTGAATGGCATAGAATCTTAGGTAGCTTTTCAAATGTACCTATATAAGGGTACCAATTATTAGTCAAATTCATGAGAGAATCCTTACGAAACACGAGCGAATACAGCGAGCGAGCGAGCAATAACAAACAGACATCATTTTGATCTCAAAACGTACGTTCGAATTGGCCTCCAGCTTCGATGCATTACTGCATATCGCAGAATAAATTTAATAATACTTACTTCACTTAAGTACTTCACTAGCTCAGTGACCCAAAAAGGATCTTGGGTCAGTGAGAGCGCCCTTTGCCCTATTCTGCGCCACTTCACGCCAGTTGGGTATTCCGCAGTCGGACCGGTCTTTTAGGGCTTCGTTACTCCAGCGGTATCTGGGACGGACGTTTTCCACCCTGGTGTCTCACATACGCCCTTCCCATCGTACCTACGATCATACGATCCTCTCCCATCCTCTCCAGGTGACGGAGCCAGCGGAATAAAGTGGCTTTGATCTCGCCAATTATTCTATTTCTTCCTCGCGTTATCCCGGCATTTTGTCACGGCTCATGGGAGCCTGGGGTCCGCTTGACAACTAATCCCGAGAATTGGTGTAGGCACTTTTTACGAAAGCGACTGCCATCTGACCTTCCAACCCAGAGGGTAAACTAGACCTTTTTTGGATTAATCCGGTTTCCTCACGATGTTTTCCTTCACCGCAAAGCGACTGGAATATCAAATGATATTTCGTACATAAGTTCCGAAAAAGTTATTGGTGCGAGCCGGGGTTTGATCTCGCCAATTATATTGGAATAAATAATAATCGAACCTTCCTCTTTACAGCTTGTGGCGGTGGTGTTTGGCCTCTGCCTCGCGAACCACGTGCGAAACAGGGACAGAAGAACACGCTACTGAATATCAGTCTCTTACTTTATATTACGACGTGAAAAGAACCGAATGGGACTTCATGTTATTTAGTTATAGGTGAAATTATAAGAACAATAAGTTTCATTACAGTATGATGGGGCAATCATAGTTCGATCTTACCCAAACAAATAACTATAGGTAAAATGTTATCTAATACATTTTAAGAGGAGACAATTAGTTAAAAAATCATAAGTATAATTATACATTAATCTCTTCATTTTTGTATGATATTTAAATGAATAAATAAATAAAAATTAATTATGAATTTTATTAAAATGATTCCCTTCGGACGTATTTTATTTATTTATTCCCTAATGGCTATGGAATTGGATTATGAGACTTCAGTCGCGACGCAGTGGTTGCCGTGGTTGCGCACCAACTTCCTAGCCCTTCATACCCCAAATTGTGCTCCATAAGTTCTTTATTATAACCGTTATAAAGTGGTTAGAGCAAAGGATAGGAGGCCTCGGTCGCGACGCCGCAGTGGTTGCCGCGGTTGCGCGCCAGTTTCATGTATCCGTTCTTGCCCCAGGTTTTTCCCCAAGAATTCTTGACCAGCCAATAGTCTCCACCTGGCTGCTCCGTGCCGTACCCCACCACCAGCACCTATAACATCATCGTTATAAGTCATCCCACTTAATACTATAGGAGCCCACTGATTAACAGTCCGCCGGACGGTATCGGCCTGTCAGTTGTTCGGAACTGTCAAAATTTTGTTCTAACTGACAGGCCGATACCGTCCGGCGGACTGTTAATCAGTGGGCCCCTTAATACCTATAATAAATGTGAACGTTTGTAAAGTCCAAGTTAACTCTTCAAGTCTTCACCAACTTGGCAAGCGACTGTGTGGAAGCCAAATAAGAAAATTAACCTTATGGCCTTTAGCTGTTGGGTATGTCTACACTACAGGAAATACATGAACACAGTTTTGTATTTGACACATCTAGGCAAGAGCCTGTTAGACACAATAGCTAACAGAAGGGGCAAGATGGTTGGCCACTTGATACGGCACGGCAGATTCTTCTTAAACATCCTGGAGGGCAAGATTGAGGGGAAAAGACGCAGAGGAAGGCCCAGGCTCACATATCTCATCCAAATAAAAGAAAGAGTTTCTGTCGTGTCGTACGAGGGAGTTAAAAGGCTGGCCCAGCAAAAAGAAGAGTGGCGATTACTCCACCGACAAGAGCATAGCTCTTAAATACTGATGATGATGAGGCAAATAAGTAGTGTGGTCGTGGTTTTACCAAGTGATCCAGATCCGTAGAAGAGCAGGCCTTATCGTAGTACACCCCGTCATTGTATAGTTCAAAACTGACTTGACTGGAGTCCATAGCGATGGACATCGGTCCTATATTTGCCACCGCACTTTGGAGATACCCTTCATCCCCGGAAGGTAGATCTTCGTAGCCTTTGACGGTCATATTACTAGAGTATTTAGGGTTATACCTGTGAAAAGCAACGCGGTTTTAGATTGTTGTACATTATTGCAGACTGGGAATTGAGCGATTTTGGCAGACGAAGCGAAGCTGAGTTCAATAAAATAAGACGAATACTCGATTATTATTCCCATCCAGGTACTTACAGTGTTTTTCTCCAAACATATATGTGAAGAAATAAGGTAGGTATAGTAATATTTTTAGCAATGAAATTCATTGTGATAATAAGATACAAATTCGACTAGACTAGACTAGATAGAAAATTACATATCGGACGCCTCGGCCCGGGTACGGCCCGGTCTAGCTTGAATTAACCTTACTTAACGCTAAAAAAGCTAAAACAGCAACGCTGCTGGAGTCTTTACGTTACTTTAAGTACTTTATACAAACAGTAAAATATTAAATTACAAAATAACTAAATATTAAAGTCGCTAACCGACAGAAGCTGCCAATTGCCAACTATTGACGCAGTGTCAAGCACTAGGACATTAACGGTAAATATGGTGTGTACCTGCACAAGCCTTGAACTTTTTTGTAGGGGTAGAATTTCTCCATATTAAGGCCGCCATTGCCTGCGACGTACGCGTAGGCAAATTGCACGACACCGCCCTTAACACAGCCGTCATCATTGCCGTAGATTTCAGAACAGTCAAGAAGGTTCTGTTCGGATAGTGAAACCAACTGTCCTGTTTTTCGGAAATACTGTCCCTCGAGAGCTCCGGTCTAGAACAAAATAAAGTAACACAATCTCTTAAAATGATGTTTGATTCTGGAGTCTTCTATCATCATCATCAGCCTACTCTCGTCCACTGCTGGACATAGGCCTCTCCTATTGCACGCCATGGAGCACGATTTGCGGCAACTTTGATCCAGCTCTTGCCAGCCACCATCCCTCCATCTAGTCTGAGGGCGTCCTACGCTACGTTTGCCGATGCGCCGATACGCGGTCTCCACTCGAGAACTCGTCTACCCCAACAATTATCGTCCTCTATCTATTCGTCAAATCTGTGGTCATCTTCCTTGCGTTATCCCGGCTTTTTGCCAAGTTTCATGGTAGCATGGGGTCCGCTTGGCAACTAAGCACTAGTTTATACGAAAGCGACTGCCATCTGACCTTCCAACCCAGAGGGTAAAGTAGGCCCTATTGGGATTAGTCCGTTTTTTATATTAGTGGGTTTTTTCAAGATGTTTTCCTTTGCCGAAAAGCGAATAACTATGGCATAATTTTTTTGATGTAACTTACGGCACTAAATGCCCAACAGGAGCCGCATGCACCCTGGTCCTTGACCCCCGTCACGGCACCTTTAGAAACCCAATTCATGGTCAAAGGTAGGTCATCGGGGGGTAGGCTGTGTTGCTGCAAGGTTGTAGCAGGACGACCCATTTTGCTGGTGACAAAAAAAACAAGTTACACAATAAGTACAGAGAAATGAAGTGCGAACGAATCTTCTACGTTTCAACGTGGGCAAAAATACTTCCGAAATCCGTCCTGCAAGATTCGGTGCTTGATGTTAAGCACCGAATCAGCTAGGTCCGCGCGACTACTCCAAGTGGATCTTAGCCTCCAAGTGCTAAGATACTTTTTTCTTTTTTTGCCACCGCCATGACGGCTATGGTATTTTGCTTAAGACTTACGATTTGTAGCCTCGCATGCGCTGTATTTCCTCTGGGTAGTGGTCAGAGAACTCATTCAGCGCGAGCGTGAAGGACGTAAGCCCTTGAGCGTGGGCCTTGTTGTGCTGAGCGACCTTGAATTTATTATCGACGTATATCTTCATGCGTTCTCTCTCTTCCTCCAATGATGAATATTGCTTTTTGTGTTCCAGCTGAAACATAATTAGGTGTTCGTGTTAGATGGTATTAACATGTGCCAACAATACTTCGGTTGAATTTTTTTTATAGTTTCTCTGGCGCTCGAAGTTACATTAAGAAACGCAACCAACAAAGTAGTCGAAAAACTTTGAGGGGAGATTATCTCAGTATTTATTTAATTTCAACTTTATCTGAGCATGTTTTTTAAAAATAGGCAGGTTAATATTGTAGACTTGAAACCTAAGGTAACTTTAGTCTTTACCTTAAAAGTCTCCCATTCCTGCCGCACCAAGTCATAGCTGTCGAAGCTAAGGACGCCCGCTGCCGCAGCGCTCAGGAGCAGAACCGCACACTTCATAACTCCTGAAAGATAGATATGTGACGTTCTACGGGTTCCAAGTGACCAAGGCCTCCAGTGCCCCAGGCTGGAATCGAACCAGCGTCCTCTGCTTTCGCGGCAGGTGCCGGCCGGTGCCGTTGGGCCACCGGGCCACAGCGGCATAGGTCGAATTTATGCACTTCTTACTGAAGGCTTATGGCGCTATAAACTTATATAGTAGTGTTTGTACTTGAAATAAAAACAAATTAAAATATTTTCTGAACATCATTTAATTTGTTCTAATACTTCTAATAGTATAATCAATAAAATTAAATAAAAGTCAAACGATCGGGCATATGGTTAATATGTATTTACTTAATATAAGGACTTCAATTGTGTAAAAATATTTTCTATTTCGTAGGAATGTCAATATACCAGAATTGCGTATAATTTGAATATTCAAATGATACGATAAAAAAAGTAAGCGTTACCTAATCCAAGAAACACATGACTGTATTAAATATACAACTACAACCCATTTATAAATTGGATCCATTGCTACCAAACAATGTTTAAATAAACATATCTATTTTAAAGTTTATCATTAAAACAATGCACTTCACTCACCTTAGTTTTTGCAGCAAGTACCACAAATATCTTACTGATCAAATCGTTGCATAATAATGCCTTTAAATAGAGGTTTAAAAGGAAAATTAATTTTATTCCTAAGTATATATTATCTGGGATTTCCTACCACATATAACACATATACATGTTTACATTAAGCATGCATGCATATGCATGCTTGATAAGGTATAAATAAATTTAGCAGGTAAATAATAAGCATAGTTTTGTTGGAAAAACGACCTTAGCGATTGTACTTAAAGGTTTTTTTTTCTAAAAAATACATATTAAGAATCGAGGAAACATGTAACTGGGTATTTGAAATAGTCCCTAATTAATTTTATTATAGGTACACAACATATATATATATAGTGTGCAAACTGTTTATGTTTTGATGATTAACATAGGATTTAACCTGAAATATTGTCTTAGACCAAATTAAGACAGGACTAAGCGTCAAAATGGTCCAAAAACCAACAGAAATGAGAGTTAGGTCCCTAGATAGAGTCCACCGCCGGGCGATCATTTACCCTGCAGCAATTTACTTATTTGGTCCCTATTGCCTAGGTAATAAGTTAATAACTATTGATGATGATGATGATGATGATGATGATAATGCATTCCTGTTATGCCTCATTAGGGACATAGGGCTCGCCGAAGAATCCTCCATTTGTCACGATCTTGAGCGGCTACTTCCAGCTCTTTCCAGCCGAGTCCAGCCGACCTAGCCAAGGTTACAATCGCTATCGCTTCGACAACGAAAAGCATTATGTCTCTCTATCACTCTTCCATATTAGTGCGACAGTGACAGTTGCGTTTCGATCGCTACGGAGCGTAAGCGATTGGCATCTTGGCTACGCGGCCTGTTGAGCCAGCCTCCTTCTCAACGATCGCCTCTATGTACAGTACCGTCTTTACCATAAGGGCACACGGGGCCCATGCCCATGGCCCCCATCCTTAGGGGGCCCCGAAGGACAGAAAATAACAGTATAGTGTCGGACCAAAAAAAGGTCTGCAGCGGATTTGATAGCCCACGCAGTGCAAGTGCCATTTATACGTCATAATTTCATAGAAGTTTGACGTTTAAAATAACACTTTCACTGCGTGGGCTATCAAATCCGATGCAGAGTATTCTTGGTCTGGCTCTATTTGATTATCCATAATAAATAGAAGATCATAGTAGAAAAATGTTAGTTTAATTAGCTTTCTTTACTTTCGAAAAGGGCCCCAAATTGTTGTGTGCCCAGGGGCCCTAACATTGTTTAAGACGGCCCTGTCCCTGTCCATGTAGTACGAGTACGAGGCCTCCCCGACCGTCTACTGCCAGCCGACTATTAAAACTATTAACTATACTTCGTTTTTTTTAGCATTAGAAATTAGGTAAACAATCTTGATGTGTCTTTTAATTGAAAAACACGTTTTAAAAATAAGTTACGGCAAATATGTAACAATTATGAATCTAATACGATCATTTATATTCTTCTGCTATCATAAGTAATAGTTATTGATTTTTAATAAGCGTTTTTCAATTAAAAGACATGCCAAGATCGCTAACCTTCTTTCAAGTTCTTTCTAATGCTAAAAAAAACGAACTATAGTAATAAGGGTGACCACATTTTGGCTAAAATAACAATATCTCAGTTCTGCAATGGAATTTCGCTTGGTGCCTATAGAACAAAATGAAGTAGGTATATAGAAATACCTATCTAATGACCTCTCATTTTTATTGGTTTTTGGACCAGGCTCCATGCAAAAAGTCTTTGTTTTACAGGTTTACGTAGGTATACCTAGTCACACAAGCCAGGACCTTATAATATAGTAATAAATAAGTATGTATTAGAATTAGTAACGGCATCTCACAAGGCCCAATTTGACTCGACAAAGGAAAAGAGTGCTTCCGTGCAAACCAAATGTTGTTGATTTAAACACCAACTCAAACCAATGCATGTTGCATATATGTATTGGAACATATCTATCTATACATATAATATCTAACTGTTGGCTGAAGAACAAGGACAGTTAACTTTGGAAGGTCAAAGGATTGTGGGCGGTTCCATTGCTGACGTCAGTCAAGTTCCCTACCAAGTAAGTTTTGCATTATTATCTAACTGTTCCATGTCTCATGAGTCACTGACAGTGTCACTAATCTATCTATCTATACATATAATAAAGCTGTAGAGGGTCGAAAGTCTGTACTTGGAAGATATTTGAAAAAAAGTTGGCTGGGGATACTTAGAATCGATAACAGAACACGTTCCAACAGTTTTTAGAATTTTTGTCTGTTTGTCTGTTTATCTGTTTATCTGTTTGTCTGTTTATTTGAACGCGCATCACGTGAAAACGGCTGAACGGATTTTGATGCAAACTTTACTAATCTGTCGAGAAAATCTCCGGCCAGGTTATAGGCTATAAAAATTCAACCCTTAAAAGGGGACCCCCCCTTTTAAGGGTTGAATTTTTATAGCCTATAACCTGGCCGGAGATTTTCCACCCACGCCACTCGAGCCACAACACTCGCTTGATTTAAGTTTGCCCTTGAATCTTATGGCGCTACTTAGGAAGGAGGGGCAAACTTATTCCAAATATGTGCTACCACTATTGAGTACCCTGGTAAACTAACAGATGGCGCTGAATTTAATACGTAGTGACATGAATAGCCACCGAGGAAGGTTTTTGCCAAATTAACTCTAAGTTTAGATGAGACATCAACAAATTTAATTGAATAATTATGTCGATTTATTAGTATACAACAAAATTAAACGACAGTAAATTACCCCTCATTGCACAGTGACATCTTTTTCACGACTACCCAAAAAAAAGAGAGAGAGAGTGTATTGTGTTTTCAGCGTTCGTGTTTGTACGTAGGTATATATTTATTTATCTGAGTTTCTTTATTACACCTTAACTTCTGAATGCCTTAACCTTAGCCCGACGTACGTGCCACGCTGTACGCTTACCAAAGCCGGGCGCCGAAGGCGCCCTCATAGTCAAACCTTCGGACCAGTGCCGGATTAACCAATAAGCAAAACAAGCACGTGCTTAGGGCACCACGTTCAGGGGGGGCACCAAAATGCCAGGTTAAAAAAGTAGAACAAATTTTAAAATTAGTGACAGACACATCGTTTTTACCACACGATTTTTTTAGCTGTCCAAAAGCTAATTTGCAAAAATAATGGCGCGTAATTCTTTGGGAAACAATCGGTAGCAGTAGAAGAGTCGTGATTACATGCATAGATTCGATTTCAACCCACTCTTTTGCGGTTCGGCGTTAGGTCTTATGCGAGGCCTTCTGCCTTACGGCAAAGTTGATCTTCTGCCTTAAATACACTTGGGCGTGGATCCAAATCCAAGCTTTCCTCTTTCGCAGCTGGGCCTACTGCCTTGCTCACACTTCGCCAATTCAATTCAGTTGGTCAATTCCAAGCTCTGCTTTCTTGCATCTTTTATGCATGAAAACAACCTCGCTGAAACCCTTAAATATCGAGCCCTACTTATGCGAAGCTAGGCTGATAGAAAACTGTCCCATCCCTTCTTTGTATAAAATCCTGGATTCGCGCCTGGTTGGAGCCAGCAATGCACGCACGAGAACTTTCCAAAGTTGCGAAACTTTCCACATGAGAATTTCTCGGTAACTTCTGAGAATGTTCTCGAGAACGAGAATTTATTTATTTATCGTAGTTTATACCATGAATATTCACGATAGTTTAGGTGTAGTCCTTACCCCCAGAAAATTCCGACTTTTGGTCGTCCACTTCCGGTCAGAAAAATGTATGACGGCCCGGCAAAACGGTCAGACTTAGGTGGGGGGTGCTCGACCAAATGTCAGAGAGGGACCCTGGCAGTTTTTGATGCCGCCATTTTTTTTCAATATGGCCGACTTTTTTTAACTTTTTTAATTTTATCCTAGCGCGCTGAAATTTTGGTCACGGAATCTCGGGGTCCCCTAGATACCCATGAAAAATTTTTTTTTGGAAAAATACTACAATTGCGGGAAAACTGGCCACTTTTATTTTGTATGGCAACTTTTAAACGGTACGTGATAGGTGGGGGGTGCTCGACCAAATGACCGACTTTTTTTTTTAATTTTTTCAAGTTGGTCCGAGCGCGCTAAGATTTGGCATGGCGGGAGATAGAGGCCTCTAGATTCCAATGAAAAAAAAAATTGTTGGAAAAAATTGTCGAAAGTCGAAATGTTCTCTGAAATACAGTGAGAATTTAAGCAATTTATTGGTAAACTTATCACATCAACAAAATAGCTAACTGTAATAGACAATAATATATGCATAATAACATTTAGTTTTAAGTTATTCCTATTTAAACTTTATTTCAAGTATATTCTCTTGTTTAAACAATAATTTCCATGTTGCAGGAATGTTCTGAGAACATTCTCGAGAGCGTTTCCGCTTTTTGGGAATGTTCTGCAATTTGTACATTGCTAGTTGGAGCTAAAAGTAAAATTGCGTTTTTTATATCGAAAAATTTTCGCGCTCGCTTCGCTCGCGTTTTTAATAACTTTCTAAGGTATGATAAAGGTGACATTCGGGTGGCGACTGCAGCATCATTACTCTGTTGCAACGTTACTGTCAATTTTCGTCATAAAATGATGTGACTGATTTCCATACTAAAAGTAAAAATATACAACTGTCTATTATATTGCGTTTTTATATCGAAAAATTTTCGCGCTCGCTTCGCTCGCGTGTCAATCACTTTCTAAGATAAGATAAAGGTGACATTCGGGTGGCGACTGCAGCAGCATTACTCTGTTACAACGTTACTGCTGCAGCACTGTCAATTTTCGTGATAAAATGATGTGACTGATTTCCATACTAAAAGTAAAAAATGTACAACTGTCTAACAAATTGCGTTTTTATATCGAAAAATTTTCGCGCTCGCTTCGCTCGCGTTTTCAATTACATTCCAACTTAAGATATGATAAAGGTGACATTCGGGTGGCGACTGCAGCAGCATTAGGTACTCTGTTGCAACATTACTGCTGCGGCACTGTCAATTTTCGAGATAAAATGATGTGACTGATTTAAATTCTCAGCTGTAATGCGGCAATGAACTTCACTCAATTTACCAAAAAAAATAATGTAATCTTAATTACCCTAGGGAGAGGGGGCACCATGGTCTAGAAATGCATCAAAATATCTTAATCCGGCACTGCTTCGGACTTAACCCGACGTACGTGTAGCGCTATACGCGTTCCAAAGCCGGGCGCCTTCGGCGCCCTTATACTAAAAGATTCTGGCGTAGCCCAACAACGTGGCGCGCTGCACTCGGTCCAAAGCCAGGCGACTTCGACTTTCTCATACTAAAAGAGACGTACGTGACACGCTGTACGGTTACCAAAGCCGGGCGCCTTCGGCGCCCTCATACTCAAAGAGTCGGGCGTAGACCGACGTACGTGACACACTGTGCGTGTTCCAAAGCCGGGCGCCTTCGGCGCCCTTATACTCAAAGCGTCGGGAGTAGCCCAACGCACGTGGCGCCCTCATACTAAAAGTCAGGCGTAGACCGACGTACGTACCACGCTGTACGCATTCCACAGCCGGGCGCCTCCGGCGCCCTCATACTCAGAGCGTCGGGCGTAACGTACGCGTTTCAAAGCTGGGCGTCTTCGGCGCCCTCATACCAAATGAGTCGGGCGTAGACCGACGTACGTGACACGCTGTACGCTTGCCAAAGTTGGGCGCCGAAGGCACCCTCATACTCAAAGCGTCGGGCTACGTCCGACGCACGTGGCACTCTGTGCGCGTTCCAAAGCCGGGCGCCTTCGGCGCCCTCATACTAAAAGTGTCGGGGGTAGACCGACGTACGTAATACGCTGTACGCGTTCCAAAGCCGGGCGCCTCCCTCATACTCAAAGCGTCAGGAGTAGCCCAACGCACGTGGTGCGCTGAATGCGTTCCAAAGCCGGGCTCCTTCGGCGCCCTCATACTAAAAGAGTCGGGAATTGCCCGACGTATGTGGCGCACTGCACGCGGTCCAAAGCTAGGCGACTTCGACTTTCTCATACTAAAAAAGTTGGGTACAAATCGCGCTCTAAAAAGTATGAAACAATAAGATAGAATTATTTTAAGAAATGATCATGCAGGAAATTATAAATGTTTTAATTTTTTCAATAAAAAATACAGCGTAATCGGGGGGCACGGCAGTGCCCCCGCCAAGTCGAGCGCGAAGCAAACACTGCCGTACCATCCTTTACTGGAACCATTTCGCCGCATTTTCAGGCCCCTATTTGAGAACCTCTGGATAAGACCAGAACGCAGAAATTTTGGTCATCCAGTAAGCTATAATCACATACTTAAAATCCAAACTTTCAAGTCTGTAGGTCATTTAGTTCCGAAGTTAAGCGAAAGCAAAGTTTCGCATTTATGAAACTCACTCATGATCATCAGAATAGAACTAGTACTTCCCATAAACTCAGAGAGCTGAAATTTGGTACAGAGTTAGGGTTTAATGGCCACATAAAGGGAAAACCTAAAAATATTGCAATATCAGTCACGTTTTAAAGATCTAAGAACTGCATAAGTAAGTTTGTAATCCCATATAAATATATGATATTACAAAGTTACTGTTGCAGTTCCTACAAATAGTAGGTAAAGTAAAGGTACACTACGATGTACGATGTGAGTATCAATGAAGATATGTTTAGTTATGATATGTGTATACATAGTATGGGTATGAGTACCCGAAAAGAAGGACTGCCTACAAAAAGAGATGAGATCCCATCAAAAACATTACATGTAAAAAGGTGCAAGTCTCGCAACACTTTTACTACAAAAAAGTTTTGAGATGTAATGTGAAACCAAGTCGGTTATTTTAATCAGTGCCAGGAGGTTTCTACAAAAAGAAGTGAAATCCCACCAAAAACATTCTGTAAAAAACTAGCCAAGTCTCGATGGAGCTGCTTGTTTATCTCTAAAAAGTAATGAAATCTAGACAAAGTCGTGCCAAGTCTAAGGTTCCTTACTGCGATTTCTTTATTATTATAGTTAATGTTGTGTGACTTGGCCGTTGAAGGGTACACAAGGGTACAAAACCAGGTGCTCCATGACACCATTGCACCAATCTGTCGCCAGAACCGCTACCCATTGACGATGGAAAATTGCCACTTGGAAAACGTTGATTCAATAACCCAGTCAATTGTAGGCTTGATAAAGCTGCGTATTTCAATAATACTTATGTATGGGCGAGCCTGAAAAACACTTCTTTTTGGTGCAATGGCAGATTGGTGCAATGGTGTCATGGAGCACCTGGTTTTGTACCCTTGTGTACCCTTCAACGGCCAAGTCACACAACATTAACTATAATAATAAAGAAATCGCAGTAAGGAACCTTAGACTTGGCACGACTTTGTCTAGATTTCATTACTTTTTAGAGATAAACAAGCAGCTCCATCGAGACTTGGCTAGTTTTTTACAGAATGTTTTTGGTGGGATGTAATTTACTATTTTTTATATATTTAGCAGCTTACTGACACAAACCGAATTCCACGCGGGCGGAGCCGCGGGCACAGCTAGTGAATAAATATCATCATCTCAGCCATAAGACGTCCACTGCTGAACATAGGCCTCCCCCTTATAGGTAGTATAGTACATTATTCTACCTACCTTATAAATATAGGTAGGTAGAATAATGTAGGTGTTTGATATTTTTCTGCAAATGAAAATACCGTGGGGAAAACGAAATAAAATGGGGCATTATCTTTGAAAAGGGACCTTATTGTCGATGGCGCTTACGCCGCACAGCGTCCCGCGGCATTGTATTTATATCGGAGCATCGTTAATAATAGCGTAAGCGCCATCGACAATAAGGACCCTTTTCACATAGATAACGTCACAAATAACGGTATTTTGATATACCTACCTATATTGTTCTGATACCACTTTGAAATGACTCGGTGTGCATAACTAATAATAAATGTGACCGATATGCCAACACTCGCAGTTTGACGACTGGTCTGGCCTATTGGTAACCCTGCCTGTGAAGCCGATGGTCCTGCGTTCGAATCCCGGTAAGGGCATTTATTTGTGTGATCTCAGCTGATCTGTGTCTATCTAAACAGTTTTAGACTAATCGTTTATGCTAGACTTCTGCCCACGACATTTCGTCGCAAAGGTTGATATACTTAATAAAATATGTTAGGTAAGTACTAAGTTACTAAAAAAATATGTTATCACTCATTATGTAATTAAATAAAAAAAATTTAAATAAAACCGGCCAAGTGCGAGTCCCGTTTTTACTCTTCGGGTACGGAACCCTAAAAATATTGGGATTGATCCACGACATAGTACTTCGCCTTATTATAAAGGAGTAAGGTGCAAAAGTGTAAACATATCTTTGACGTCGACTGTAGGTACCTACATACATACCTAGGTATTTTTAGGTTGATTGTTACCTAACAACAATTAGAGGTTTTTCAAATTAAACCTTACCTATTTAAAAAATGCTTCTCAGCCCTATCTTCGATGCATATACTCGTATCACTAAATATTTATGTTAGGGAAAATACATCATTTTCCTATAATAATTTCCTATAAATATAGGAACTAAACTAAGCAATTACATTCGAGGACGACGGTTTGACCAATCTGTTCGTTTTAAGTACTCGTGCTGTTTCGGCCAGCAAAGGTGAGTCTCCTTTAAATACTTTTACAGATGTACCTACCTAGTGCATATATTTTTTCGATCTATCTAACACCGAGCTATTTTTGTTTATTTATATATATAGGTATTTCGGAATCTCGGAAACGGCTCTAGCGATTTCGATAAATCGATCTAGCTGGGTCTCGTCTCTGGGAAAACACGCATTTTTGAGGTTTTATATGTTTTCCGAGCAAAGCTCGGTCTCCCAGATATTTACCTAATATTAAAATACTTTCTAAGTGAAAACTCAAAAAATATTTTATATAGAATGGTATATTCTACGAAGCAACTGCTAAGGACTATATATATACCTATTAAATTAACACCAAATATTCTTGGGATTCGGGAAAAAGACTTGTTTCAGATGAGCCACGTCCATTAAAGTCTCCAAGGAAGTCTTCATCTAGAATCTAGACCATATATTAAAAATCGGGAGTGATCCTTTTTAATACAAGTAGGTATGTAATGTCAGAGTCTCACGAAAGTTTTATTATTTTAAAGAGTCATGAAATTTGCGGTTCTACTGCTGATCGCCGTGGTGGCGAGCGCTTACGGCGTCGCGTTCCGAGAGGTGTGGAAGGTGTTTAAGGTAAATTTACCTACTATTTCTGTTCTACACTCTCAAGTAAATCCACCTCATAGGTGTGACTACTTGTCTATTATTTAAATGATGTGGTTCAATTTCAAACCGTAATTTTTATAATTACTAATAGTATACTTAGATGCGTTTTTGTTTTAAGTACGATGTCAAAGTAGGTACGAGTAGCTATGTTGCCGCTACGGACTAAAAGGTTAATATGTATAGTTGAACACTGTGTACCAGATGGAGCACAAAATGCAGTATTCAGCGGAAGACCCCACTGACATCTTGGATCTAAAATACGTCGCGAGCAAGAATGTGGTTCAGAACAGCAATGCACACGTTCAGCCAAGTTTCCCAAAGGATAATCACGTGAAAGAGGACAAACGGTCAGTATTCATTAATAGTTATTTGTTTTACAAGGGGGCAAAGTTGTTGTTTAACCGCTCGTGCTAATATTGATACCCGAGCAAGCGAAAGATTCCAAAATTGAACCACGAGCGTAGCGAGTGGTTCGAAAAATGGAATCTTGAGCGTTGCGAGGGTTTCAAAGTACGAGGGTTAAACAAAATTTAGCCCCGAGTGAAACACAAAATTTTTCACCACACCAACCCGAAGCAAATATAAAATGTAAAATATCAAACAAAATCAAACCAAATCAAATCCAAATGAATGTTATTAAATATTTATCATCCAAAATCATCATTTAAAAGTCAATTCTACCAGCAAACATAAGAAAACAACTCAAAATTTGCATTTGATTACTTTGCCTCACATGTGGATAAAATGCAACTTTGCTATTCGTTTTTGAAGTGCAAAGTAAATTCTTTCCGAGATGGTGTGGTGAAAAAATAATTACAAGTATTACAACCACCAGTAGAATTACACAGACATTAGTAGAAATATCAGACGCTTGGTGCGAAAGCTCAAAAAAGGTACAAAAAATACAAAATACAAAATTCTTTATTTTTGTAAATTACACGTTAGTAGGTGGAAAAAATGTAGTAATTACTTCAGCTACAGGAAATGAGTGCCATTCTCAGTCAGAGCGTCAGTGTGGAATGGTTACTTTGGATGGCACTGCCACACTTCGTCGTATGCCTATACTCTACATATACTTACCCTATTATTAGCTTTTTATTGTAGCTCATATATGTAGGTATACAGGGTGTTTGGTACATCGTTTGTCAAATTAAAACGGCAGATAGGTTGAGACATTTGAAAATTTGAAATTTACGAAAAACTGCCATAGAACTGAAAAAAAAAATGTGCGCAAAATTTTAAATTTCTAGGCCTGGGAAGATAGCAAATGACTCAACCTATTTACCGTTTTAATTTGGCAAACGATGTACCAAATACCCTGTATAACTCCTGTAAATTGTACCTTTCTTTCTATATCCAGCACTGTGGTTCCTCCAGCGACGGGTGGCTCTCAAGACTTGAGCCTGGATAAATTACCTTCACATTTAAATTGGACCGCGAAAGGAGCCGTTACGGAGGTCAAGGACCAAAATATGTATGATTGCCCCTCCGGGGGTTGGGCTTTCAGCGCTGTAAGTTACATTTAATATTACATTCTTCTTCTTCTTCTTCTTCCTCGCGTTATCCCGGCATTTTGCCACGGCTCATGAGAGCCTGGGGTCCGCTTGACAACTAATCCCATGATTTGACGCACTATAGTTTTTACGAAAGCGACTGCCATCTGACCTTCCAACCCAGAGGGGAAACTAGGCCTTATTGGGATTAGTCCGGTTTCCTCGCGATGTTTTCCTTCACTGAAAAGCGACTGGCAAATATCAAATGATAGGTATTTCGTACATAAGTTCCGAAAAACTCATTGGTACGGGCCGGGGTTTGAACCCTCGACCTCCGGATTGAAAGTCGCACGCTCTTACCGCTAGTTGTACCAACTTCGTCTTGGACGTTAACACTTGAATCCCTCATTACGCTCAGGATTCTACTTTAGAATCCCTCACTACGTTCGGGATTCTATTGTAGAATGTACGCCCTTGACGGAAATATATCATTTTGATCCCTTGTAACACAAACTACTATTTTACATTAGAGTCTGTGCGGAAAGAGAAGAGTCGTGGGATTTGAGGGCGCGCCAGTGCTATTTTATGGTTTTTGCTATGCTGACAACACTGGTCACGTGATTATAGTACGACACTAAAGGTCATGATACTTGAATCCCTTTTGTTCCGGTTTTTTACCACGGCTTACTAAACGGAGCCTGGTGGTGGTGTCGGCTCGTCAACTCAATCCTCTGATTTAGCGAAGGCACTAGTTTTCTTTTTAAAACACACTTGTTTTTATGTCTCAGATACTAAAAAGTGACAGTGCGATTGACAAAACTGCTAAAACTAGTTAAGAATCTGCCCAATACAACTGTAATTTTAGTACCAAACAAGATAGAGTCTCATTTACGTACTGCCTAATCTGTGCAGTCCAACAGTTATTAAAACCGGGTAGATCCTGAAAAAGAAATTACATATAAATATGCATAAAATGGCATGTATCAAGACTATTTGTCAGTTATTTTAAAGATCATGAATGACCTGCATATTTATGAAAATTAATATATTTTGAATGAATATACTTACCGATTATGTACCGGAGACAAGTTACTTAGGGGAGCGCTGGTGGCCTAGCGGTGAGAGCGTGCGACTTGCAATCTGGAGGTCGCGGGTTCAAACCCCGGCTCGTACCAATGAGTTTTTCGGAACTTATGTACGAAATATCATTTGATATTTACCAGTCGCTTTTCGGTGAAGGAAAACATCGTGAGGAAACCGGACTAATCCCAATAAGGCCTAGTTTACCCTCTGGGTTGGAAGGTCAGATGGCAGTCGCTTTCGTAAAAACTAGTGCCTACGTCAAATCACGGGATTAGTTGTCAAGCGGACCCCAGGCTCTCATGAGCCGTGGCGAAATGCCGGGATAACGCGAGGAACAAGAAGAGACAAGTTACTTAGGGGGCTTATTAAATAGGTAAGTAATTATTTAATATTAAATACAACATCAATACCCGCGAATAGCGGAAACACGTTCCGCGACTAAGTCGATAGTCGGCTTTTAGCCGTTTTCTTCCCGCTGACAAAACCGAACAATGTTAAATATAATTTTCCTTGTGGTTTTATGTACGGTTTTATCGTGTTTTGAAAATATTATATACATAAAACTTGCGGTTTTTGTTAATAAAAATATACAATGACAGAAGTTTGTTTACTTTTTACAAGACAGGTGTCAAAGGTTTGATTGCCATATAAAATTTAAAATGTTAGTTCCCGTTTCTGCCACGACCAAGGCCTATTGACTTCCTTGGAATGACGTGACCCTTCATAATTGTACATGTGTGCTCCGTTTCTGGAGCTGTATTGCCAGTAATTACCATAAAAATATTTTACTACAGCAACATTGCTAGAACTGGCTTTGTCTATACGATTTCAAGGAACAAATCCAATTATTTTATCAAATATATTTTGATTTGTATTTTATGAAGTAGTCAAAGTCATATGTAAATTATTATTTATTTTTTGAAATATGTAAATTATTGTCTATTTCAGTTTGTCTTCGTCTATGTTCATAAAATCTATGAAGGGTAGACGTGCCTCTACCCTCCTTGATATTTTTTTTAAAAAAATCTTTGTGAATAGGCCTCTTTGATAGGCCTTGATTTGAGTCTGGCCGGTAAGAACATAGACAAGACAAAAGTCTGTAATGTCAATGCTGTCATTTAAGTCATTTAATGCCAAAAATATTAATTTTCATATAAAACGATTTATTAACTTGAAATATATTTATTTACCTATTAATTTAAAAATAAAAACTATTCATATGTACGAGCAACATATCTAAATGCTCCATGTCTTTGCACAGACTTAGTTAAATTTAAACCGTTGTCGCTCTTCCTTCCTTGCTGTATTATGTATCCGGCAATGGCGACTTCATCAACAATTCTTATCCGGATTATGAAAAGCCCTAATGTGTGTGTGGAAACCGTTGTAGTAAACCAGAAACAGCGATAATTTCAAGGTAAGAAATATATCAATCTTTAAATAAAAATGAGCGTACTATTACCAAATTTAAATATAATAATTTAATCTTACTATCCCCGTAAGTCCCGCGGACGCTATATCGCGTCCGAAATTATAATCTAAATTCATCATAGATGTAAAACCTCTCATTCTTTACGAGTAAGCTGGTAAATTTAGACCTTAGGAATTAGCGACGTTAGTAATTAGGAAGTTAGATTATATTGTTTAATTTGTGACTATTTTGTTTTAGAAAGTGAATCAAGGCTTGAGCGTGAGATAATAATATAATCCTGGCCCGTCATATGATTTCTTGGAAAAAGCTCAAAGGGCACGTATCTGCTGCATATACAGACTAGTTTTCCGGTGACCAAGAATGCTGCGTGGAGCTGTGGAGCAGAAATGTCCGATAACCGGATAGATGTAATAACAACTTGTAACCATTTGCCATATCAATGTATGTATTCATATGTATTGCTCCTGACATAGATACACTAATCCTAATAGGAATGAAAATATTTATATCTTAATAATACGTAACTTTTTGTAACCTTTTATATTTGACGAATTTTTAAATATAGTACCTAATCATTATCTTATAACGTATTTCTTTATTTATTTGTGATATGCTAATTTAAGAGCCCGACAACGTACACACTAGCACCACTGCTAAAATAAATAATCGTGATTATTTAAGTTAAATTTAAATTTTACAGGTATTTAAAAAAGTGGCCGCTACTGACTGTATTGTGTATTTAAGTACATTTTGAATACATCAAACTAGTTTTTATGTTGCTGGATTCGTCAATCTATGAGCTCAAAACAAAAACGGCCGCTTTAGTTTTGAACGGGTAGGTTGACGAATCCAGTAACATAAAAATTAGTTTAATGTATTCAGCAGTGGCGCTAGTGTGCACGTTGATGGGCTCTTAAAAACCTGACCCCAACAAAAAATAAAATAATACAAAAAGAAATTCCCTCTCCGGGATTCGAACCCAGGACCATTAGCTTCCTGAACTGGATTACTGCCAATACCCGCTAGGGGCGCTAGGCTAAACGGGTTGTCAATTCTAATTACAATGGTATCCTACCGAGCGCTAGTAGTATAAACGAACTTTTGAAGGGGACATTTTTTTGTATGGAGTTATCGTTCTTCTCCTAGTGAGTATTATATTCTTTGGCCACGACTCTTCTCTTTCCGCACAGACTCTATACTATAACATTTTAGGTGAATTTTACTCGGGTAATTCCGAATGTCGAAAACTGTCGGATAATTCCGAAAAGAGACTTTTATTATGATGGAATTTAGGGTGATTTTCGGAATTATCCGACATTCGGTATTACCCGAATACACCTTATTTTCTTTTTAGACTGGAGCTCTCGAGGCCCAATATTTCCTAAGAACAGGCCGCTTAGAGTCACTCTCTGAGCAGCAATTATTAGACTGTTCATATTTCTACGGGAACAACGATTGTAATGAAGGCGAGGTAGACTGGGCCTTCGCGTTCGTCGCAAGCCACGGCGGCATTGCCACGGATGAATACTACCCTTACGACGGTATTCAGGGTCAGTGCGGCAGCGGGTAAGTTTTAACTCCACAACAGCTATAGTATGAATTATCTCAGGTGATTTTTTCGAGTTCGGGTGCTAATCCGTTAAACAAAAGCCTTTGTTTCTTTTAAGAGCGGTCTACAGCACGCGCCAAAGGAACCATGTCGTTTAAAAAGCCGAGACCAAGGCCAAGACCGAGAAAAGTCTGCAGCTATTTTGATAGCCCACTCAGTGCAAGTGTCATTTGAAACGTCAAACTTCTATGAAATCATGACGTGTTGGTAAATAACACTTGCACTGCATGGGCTTCTAAAATCGCTGCAGGCTTTTCTCGGTCTAACTTCTAGCTTGCGTCTAAACGTTGGATGTTACAATTTTATAAATAAAATACAACTAACTGCAACTACTAATTCAAACTAACGTATTACAATTACTTAGTGATGTAGTATCTTAATGTCGAATGACATAAAAAAATATAATAATAATATTTTTTAAAAATACAGAAACAAAAAAATCTATAATATTTAGAGGTGTAAATGTCTATAGGTGTCAGAACTAGTTCTATAAGATTATGTCAATAAATTTACTTCCACAGCCGTCAATTCACTTACTCCAATGTGACCGTCAACGGTTTCGTGCAAGTGCCGAGCGACGATGAAACAGAACTGCAGAAGTGGGTCGCGCAATACGGGCCAGCGTCCGTGGCCGTCCACAGCAAGTTACACAGTTTCGAGAATTACCAAGGCGGCGTGTATTACGACAAGGGCTGCGCCGCGTACGATCTCGAACTCGACCACGCGGTAAAGTACAATGTTTTATTCTGGAAGACAATGAAACAGAACTGCAGAAGTGGGTCGCGCAATACGGGCCAGCGTCCGTGGCCGTCCACAGCAAGTTACACAGTTTCGAGAATTACCAAGGCGGCGTGTATTACGACAAGGGCTGCGCCGCGTACGATCTCGAACTCAATCACGCGGTAAAGTACAATGTTTTATTCTGGAAGACAATGAAACAGAACTGCAGAAGTGGGTCGCGCAATACGGGCCAGCGTCCGTGGCCGTCCACAGCAAGTTATACAGTTTCGAGAATTACCAAGGCGGCGTGTATTACGACAAGGGCTGCGCCGCGTGCGATCTCGAACTCGATCACGCGGTAAAGTACAATGTTTTATTCTGGAAGATAATTAAACAGAACTTCAGAAGTGGGTCGCGCGATACGGGCCAGCGTCCGTGGCCGTCCACAGCAAGTTACACAGTTTCGAGAATTACCAAAGCGGCGTGTATTACGACAAGGGCTGCGCCGAGTACGATCTCGAACTCGATCACGCGGTAAAGTACCTACAATGTTTTATTCTGGAACACAATCACTTTCAAGTTTATTAGGTAACGATTTTCAGTGATCAAATCATCAAGAGCCTGTGAACACTACTGACGTGACAAAGGGAATTTTTAATAAGTACCTACTAGTACAGTTAATTTTCCAAAAAGTAAAATTCTAGAAGTTTCTGTGAGCTTTTCCAACTTATACCTACGCGCCATGTTGCGGAATTTCACTGGAACCAATTTTTTCATACTACACTGAACTGTCACGAGAATAGCAGCGCCCTCTTGGCAATGATCATACCTATATTAGTGGTCAGGCTTTAGGTATGTGTAGTTTTTTGCAGAAAGCGAAGCGCAGCGGTGGTTAGCATAACTTACCTATGGTGCGACCGCCTCTATTTAAGTAGTACATAGATACTTACCTAGTACGTTAGTGAATTAAATTCTAAGTGAATTAATGGTTCCAGATGCTGGTGGTGGGATACGGCACAGAGCAGCCAGGCGGTGACTACTGGCTGATCAAGAACTCGTGGGGCACAGACTGGGGCATAGATGGTTACATGAAGCTAGCGCGAAACCGCGGCAACCACTGCGGTGTCGCCTCGCGAGTCACCTACCCGCTGCCGCTATACGGTATTAGGTCAAACGGAGACGTTTGAGCGATGACGACCAACGGAGCTTGCGATATTTGTTCGAAATAAATTGATATTGATTGATTGATTGATGTGGAAAATCAAGCTTATTGTTATAGGTAAATACTTACGTTCTTACGTACTTAGTTATTTATAGGTATAGGTACCTATACATATAACCTATGTGATTTCGATAAATGAATAAAGAAAAAATATAAGCGTCATAAAATTTATTTATCAGAAAATATATTTTTTAATAAAGCAAACTACATTGTTTATATGCACACTTGCTTGATATTTTTAGTTGAATGGATCAACTAATATCCTAGTCCGAAACCAGGTATAACGACATATATATAGCGACAGTGGTGCCGCCTAGCGGCTACAGGTCACATTTGTTATGTGGTGGTGGTAGATAACTATCAAATAGTGTGTCGACTGTCGAGCATTATTAGCACTTTGCTCATAGAGTGCAATACAAACGCAATTACGTATCAAGCTATGGCAAGCTTACGGCATAAAAATCATATATGTATGCTTCGGCCAAAGGTTCGGTTTCGGTCAGAAAACTTTAATGTTGCGTTGCGTTTGCATCACGTTTTGCTGGGTTAAAATTGTAATGTTACTTAACCTAAATATATGTAATGTTTGACATTTCTCTATAGGATAACAGCGCAGCATCATTGCCGCATTCACTGCCAGCGCGAGCTACGCGCTACGCTTATAACCGATAGCTCATTTTTCCGCTTTTTAGCGAAAAGCGCCTACAAACAGAGAACCCGCGTGGCGGGTCGCTGGCAGTGAATGTGTGACTAGTAAGCCATTCTTAAAAATAATCGAGTATATTATGCGTTGAGCGATACCTGAGAACAATCGTCTTTAGACGATTTTCCATGGAAAGGATGTACTATTACACTATTTGACCAAAAAACTATAACTGTCAGCAGGGCCGTCTTAAACTATGCTGGGGCCCTTGGGCACATAAGACTTTGGGGCCCTTTTGGAAAGTAAAGAAATAAATAAATAATAATAAATATTATAGGACATTCTTACACAGATTGACTAAGTCCCACAGTAAGCTCAAGAAGGCTTGTGTTGTGGACAACGATAACGATATATATAATATATAAATACTTAAATACATAGAAAACACCCATGACTAAGGAACAAATATCTATATCATTATACAAATAAATGCCCTTACTGGGATTCGAACCCAGGACCATCGGCTTCGCAGGCAGGGTCACTACCCACTAGGCCAGACCGGTCGAGAAAGCAAATTAAACTAACATTTTTCTACTATGATCTTCTATTTTTTATATGTAATCAAATATAATGCTAATGTCTATCCTTCGGGGCCCCCTGAGGATGGGGGCCCTGGGCACGGGCCCCGTGTGCCCCTATGGTAAAAACGGTGTTAGTGCTCGGGAAAAAAATATACCGTAACATATACTCTGGCAAACCCACTTTGTCAGTAGAAATTCAAATTTTCTATGGGAGGACAACCTTTCTACTTTTTTTTAAATTGCCGCCTTTTTCTACTGCAGGAGATGGCTTGCCAAACTATACCTGCCTAGTAGTAGATGGTGGTCTTATTTTGTTTTTCATCAAGCCCTTAATTCCTGTAAGTACATATCTATCGTATGAATTTTATAATAATTTACAAGACGCGTTAGATGCCTAAAGTACACCTTCAACATAACCAGAAACATGAACACTAAGTTACCTACCATACAAAATGACCAATTTTCATTACTCTTAAGTGTATGTACCTACTAATAATGCCGATAAGGAGCGGTTCGACAATTCATCTCAAGCACTGACATTTTTAATTACCTATATTTAAGTAGTAGGATTTAAAGCATTTTTATATTAGATAATAGTAACAAATAACGCTAAAATCTTAACAGTAAGTATCCTTATTTATTTATATGTGATGGTATCTATGAAAAGGGACCTTATTGTCGATGGCGCTTACGCCATTATTAACAAATCCGATATAAATACAACGCCGCGCCGCGCGACGCTGTGCGGCGTAAGCGCCATCGAGAATAAGGTCCCTTTTCATAGATACCCCATATGATTACCGAGATTTCTATTCAAAATCACAATTTAATCACCAAACTCAATTCCCCTTAAGTACGTTAGTAGCCAAAACATTTGGCCAACACTTGATAATACTAAAGATTGATAAGGTCAATAAGGATTTAAATGTGACTGCGGGATATGTGTGGCTGGCCTTCACACATTCGGGCCTGTTTACACATTAATTGGTTTTTATTGCGGGTTCATACAGTCAGCAGCAGAAGTTGCTAAGCGGGCCAGGTGTTCAAAATGATCTTGACTTTATTGTTAAGAGAATAAGAGCGTGTCCAGGTAATTTAGAACACCTCGCCCGCTTAGCAACTTCTGCTGCTGACTGTACATTTTCCACTTAACGGACGTAGCTCAAAAAAATAAACGACAATTTGTCCTGTTCCAAGTGTTGGCCAATTCTTTTGGCCGGTATAAATTACATCAATCACACTGATCCGAATTCGCACATCGCTTTTGTGTATAAACGTGACAGCGCTATGTGCGTATATAACAGTGTCCCGCTCGCACACCGGAGCGGCGTGAGAATCCGTATCTAATGTGAAGAACACCTTAATCATAATCAATAATATGCATTCATTATTTCATATGAAATAGTTTAAATAGCCATATATTATAGCCATAACATAGCAGCCATGTCACGTCCCATCAATATCATTATCGAATTACGTCCACACATAATAAAATACCGAATACATATCGTTTCAAATACATAACAATATACCATATAACTATGATATGCAAGTAGTAAAAGTACTAATCATCTTAAGAACGTAGGTAGTTAGGTACCTACTCGTACATATGTACTTAATGAACACGTACTTACCTATACCCACTGCTAAGAGATGTGCACGTTCAAAAATTTATAGTAACATCGCGATATTCAAAGATTACTCGAAGCGAAAAAAACGAAAACCGATTGATCGAAGTTTTATCGAAATAGTCGATTATAGAAAAAAAAATTCTATAAAAACCGATATTAACCAAATTAAACCTCTAAAAAAATACTGAAACATTTCCAGGATTAAATGCTATAGAAAAACCGGGCAAGTGCGAGTCGGACTCGCGCACGAAGGGTTCCGTACCATAATGCAAAAAAAAAACAAAAAAAAAACGGTCACCCATCCAAGTACTGACCACTCCCGACGTTGCTTAACTTTGGTCAAAAATCACGTTTGTTGTATGGGAGCCCCATTTAAATCTTACTTTATTCTGTTTTTAGTATTTGTTGTTATAGCGGCAACAGAAATACATCATCTGTGAAAATTTCAACTGTCTAGCTATCACGGTTCGTGAGATACAGCCTGGTGACAGACGGACGGACGGACGGACGGAAGGACAGCGAAGTCTTAGTAATAGGGTCCCGTTTTACCCTTTGGGTACGGAACCCTAAAAATTAAAAAAGGAACTTTTCTACTTACCACCTAGTACATTCAGCCGAAAACCCGACTATCAAGTATTTTATGATTGCGTTCCTAGGCCAGATTTATATGACATGACTAAATTTTTTTTTGGCCTGGCGCGACTCTAGCCTCGTGCCGCCCACCATATAAAATTATAGCCAAGGAATTTAGAATCTTGTTGTATTCTCAATTAAGTTGAATTTCATTTGTTCGAAAAGTTTACGAGACAAATGAAATGCTACCTATTTTTTTCATTATTAAGGTTGACATTCAATCGAATCGGAATGTACATCCTAATGCACATTGGGCGGCACGAGGCTAGAAGAAGTATAACATAAAATGTACAAAGTTTCATAACTTCGTGCAAATTAGTTATTAACTTGAGACTAATTACAGGTCCTTCCATTTTTACCATATGTAACATAATGGAATCAATTAACTTAATTACAGGTTCCCCATTTATGTACATTAAAACTAGTCTTGTAAAACATATGCAACTAAGTTTGTGTAACAATATTTATTAAACACAAAACAAGGTGTCTGACTTAACCCGTTCACCACTATTCATAATTCATTATTTTTAAAAGATCACTCACATGCCAACATGATAGGTTCACAGAGCATTAAAATGGTTCATGTACATACATTTGTGACATTAAAATTAGTTGTGATAAATCTAGTAATTTTAGTAGCTAACCTAATTTAAAGATACTCTTAAATGTACTAGGAATGATAACTTGATACCTATCAATAATTTAACAAATTGACTTATTTAAGTTAATATTATTGTACTGTTAAGGCATATTTTTTACAACTGGATCACTATGTTTCTATGAAGCATTTTATTCGCAGCAGCAAATAATATAACTTTTTTCTCAAACCCTTATGTTTTAAAACTATTTTACAGACCATTAGGATCTAAAAAAAAACTATTGGCTCAAGTCTGACGGTCTAACATGATTGCGTTCTCGCGCGCGAGTCCATACTTGAAGTCGCGCTATTTGATGTATGGACTCGCGCGTGAGATCGCAACTCACATGCTAGCAGGTCTGATCGACCGATGACGTAATTCCATAGATAAAAAGATTGTACTTCTTTGGCCGTACCGAATCACGTTTCTTTCTTGTTTTTTTTTTTAGATCTTTATGGAATAGTACTATTTAAGCCGGAGATCTGAGTGCTATGTAAAACTTAAGACTCTAAGACTAACAACATTAATAAGGAACTTATTTTTGAGTTATGTACCAGGCCTAATTAATTACTGGTTATCAAAGCGTTATTGATTGTAGAAGTGTTAAGTCTAAGAAAAAAATGTGCCCTTATGTTTGACAGCCGTACTAGTTGACACTAATAAGGAGGCATTTTTTGTGGTTACTGAAATATCACACGTCAAATATTGACAACAAGAATGCACAATGTATGAAGCCTGAAACCGAAGCTGCAAAATTCGAAGCTCCTAATATGCGCCGGGTGACAAGCAAAAGTCACTAAGTACTATGAAAAAATTAAAGTAACAATGCACTTTATTACACTTGTAACACGGTTCATTGTCCAATAATTTCAATGGTGTTAGTTAGTGACTTTTGCTTGTCACCCGACGATTATATTTGTCTTAGATTTTACACATCTAATAATAATCAATAAACCTTTGCTTGTTACCTCTAGTCTTACTACTTGAGTACTATTAACCAAAGCAGTGAGGTGTCTAAAATACTATTTGTAAGAGATATGCTAAAGATCAACCATGATATGAGTAAATAGAGGATGGAGTACTGTTGCCACTTCTGTGTACTGCAGGGAGTTCAGCCCATCCTCTTTAAGTCTGTCTTTTGCGTTTTTTAATAACTTGGTTACCTTATGCCTGAAACAAAAAATAGCAAAAATAAAGTAAAATCTGATATTTTGTTTTGAATTTCACTGGACATCCTGACGTTTAGCCATGGCATGGAAAGTTGGTCATGTTTGGAATATTAAGAAATACATTTCGGGATACTTTCCCCAAATCTTATCACTATCTCGAAAAGTGATAATTAGGATCTGTTACTTAGAGATTTCATAAACAGTAGCGGATTTGTCCTAAGGCCCTGTAGTACCGGGCCTAGGGCGGCAAATTGTGATAAAAAATTCGCTGATGAAATAACTTAAAATGTAGTCAATATGATGGTTGCTGCGAAAGGGTTGGGTTGTTATAGGGTCTAGGGCGGTAAAGACTGGAAATCCGCCACTGTTCATAAAGGTTTTATTTCAATACTCACGTATTAGTCCGGGGCTCGTGGCGGTGGGTCAGCATGTGGTACCGACTGGTCCCGGGTTCGAACCGGCACCGTGTCAGCCCGTGCGCCTCCAGACGTATGTAGAGGTCATCGTCCTCCCCGCCCCAGCCGTAGTACTCATTGCTCATGCCGTTTATGTCCAAGTACTGTTTGGTTGTTATCGCTATGGCGCCGCCGAAAAGGTCCAGGTATGGTAGGACGAATCTGAAATGCGGTTGGTAAAATTAGTTGTTCGTCTTTCACGAAAAGCTGATGTTCGTCGTTTTAGTAGGTTGGGGGCTATTCATAAATTACGTCATTTCAAATTAGGGGGGGGGGTCTGGACATCGGATGACGGTAGCATGAAGTAGGAGGAAATTGGGTCATTTGAAGCATGATTTTTGGATGATTATAGGATGGGGGTCAAAAATCGTCAAAAATCGATGACGTAATTTATGGACAGCCCCTTGGTAGTGAAATTCTTGTTACGTTTTTGCCCAAAAGCCCAAAAGCCCAAAAGCCCTTATTGCAGGTTTTTATGTAAAAACTATTAATTATTGTTTCGTCATGTTCTACATATGATTGAAAATAGGTACAACAATCCTTAATGACGAAATTAATTAAAGCCCTCCCTCACGCCCTCAAAACGTCCGCCTCTAAACCATGCAGCAAGCTCTTGAATAGGTGGGTAATTAGTAAATTCTGTGCGGTTACAATACAAGATTAGAGCGGTAGTCCACTGCACCAGTTGAAGGCTGAGCTGTTAGATATACTAAATTATTTATCGATACTCGAAAACATGTCCAGGATTCTCCGTCCAGACGTACATATTCGCAGGCCGCAGCGGTAATAAGTCCACACCGTGTAGAATAAGACGAAAAGCCAGCGCGAGCGGCTCAAGGCGAACCAAGATTTAATTCACTATTCGAAACTTACCTAAACTTGTCAATACTCGACGACAGATGCCTGGGGTTCTTCGTACAGGCATAAATATTAGCAGGCCGCAGTGGTAATAAGTCGACGTCTTGTAAAACGAGACAAGGGAAGCCAGCGCGGGCGGCGATCACCGCGCCTACGTTCATCAGCTTCGCTCGGTTGAAGGGCCGAGAGTCCACCTGTAAAGTATGTACCGCTGTTAAGTAACAAGGTGTAAATCTTTATTGAATGAACTGGTAAATAGTACATTTACAGGTCATAGTAGGTACAGTACATAGGTATTACATTAATTATATTACACATGGATGTAAACATCTTAATCTTATATCCTCTGTCCACCCAGACGTCAAAATTTGCCAAGAAAAATGCAGTTTTGATATGTCAAAAATAAGGTTCAAATTAGAATGGAACAGGAGACCTTTTTATAGGTCTCTGGGCGGCTAGAGGTTAAAGCATAGTTTTTACTTGAAGTTTTCAAATTGAGTCTTTTATTTTCTAATTATGATTTGTAGTTGGAGATGCAATCTTCAATTTTATAAGAAGCTAATTATATTAATATCGACTTTATTTTCCTAACAAACATCTAATCGGTTGGTGTTTGTTTTGTACTGTGCTGCCTGCTCATATTCTCAAACCTTTACCTGTTCTATCACAAAGATGCGGTAGTGGATCAGCTGACGTCTCAGAAACATGTGCATGTAGATGAGGAATCCTCGCAACTGTTCAGCTCTGTCTCTAAAAAGCAGTGATATTGCCTTTATTTAATAAAAAAAGCCAAGGAAGTTTAAAAATTGAGTGTTATTATAATTAAAAATGTATTCAAACTTATAGGTTTTAGGCATCTGCCGCAAATGCAGAGGACGCTGTTCCAATTTCAGCCTTTGGCACTGAGGGCCTTGGTCACTTTTTCTTTTGTATATGACATCTTTTTCAGTTTACAAGTTTATAGAACCTTAATTTCAAGATTTTCAAGTGTCTTACGTCTCTGGCTATGATTGAATACTGATAAATTATTATAAGAAGAGGACTAAATTATATACAGTGAAACCTGGTTAAGTGGGACCTGGATAAGTGAGAAACCTCTATAGCTGGGACTCATGGTGCGGTCCCGACACTTTAGCACTGAATTACCTCTGTTACAGAGAAAAAACGAACCTCTATAACTGGGATTCGTTGTTGTGATTTTATAGTCACATTTACCTCTATAAGTGAGACGGAGAGTGTATTTTACCTCTTTTACTGATACTATATTTATAAGATTACATTTTCCTAATTGTTTTTTAGAATTTTATAGGGAATTGACTTCTGTATCTGAGATAACGTCAATCTATGACCTCTCTAACTAGGACTTCATTCCACAAATTCCGCATTTGCCTAATTGTGTCTAAACAACTTCAAACTTTGATTTAGTTAATTTATCTAAGTAGCTAAAACTACCGAAACGAAAGCTGAAATTTTGATAAGTAACACGAAAAAATTAATTTTCATTTATTAAATTTCTAATACGCAATGAAGTCCGTATCAAATTTAATTTAATTTTGATATATCTATCCATTGGAGAATCATTCAAAATAAATTCAAAGAAATATTTAAACAGGCTTAAAACATATTTAGGGACAAGGATTATTTTACCTTATTTAGTTTTAAAGATATTAATTATTAAATACCTTATTAACCACCTCTATAACTGAAATATACTCTATTCTCACCTCTATTAATGGAAACCTCTGTAAATGAGACAGAAATTTATCTGTACCTGGCTAACTGGGAACCTGGGTAAGTGGAAAACCTCTTTAAGTGAGACACATTTGCTCGTCCCTTGAGATCTCACTTATCCAGGTTTCACTGTATTTGGTTAACCTTAAGTAGGAATAACAATTACAGGAGTAAAACTTTTACCCATTGAGATAAATATTACATTTATAAACAGGAAAAACATAGCATTTTATTTATGTTTTTTACTGTTCATTATGAAACATCCTTTCGCGAGTTATTTTGTGCCTTTAATAAAAGAAAAAAAAACTATAATAATTTCATAGTTTACACCAACCTATAAGGTACCACGATCGCTGTACTGAACTTAGGTTTGCACTCAAGCGGCGCGTACTCCCCTCCATCCTTTATCCTATGACCCTCGACCAAATCCCCATCTTTAATACCCGGCGACAACGTTGTTTCGTCAAACACTATATCACGGTACTCGCAGTCACTTAACGCATTACTACTAAAATTCTCAGCTGTCCCGTAATACAAATTATCTAATATATCATCCTTTTCTATATATTCGTACGTCCGATGACCACACATGTCTGGATGCAGGAATATAATCAAAACTATAACCACCACACCAGCGTATAAGACTTTTTTCTTAAAAACATGCCGCATTGCGATAAAATTTATTAAGTAACATGCACTTTTTATTATATCATAATCAAATTTAGTTTTTTTTCTCGTATTTATCGATTTAAACCACTTTGTTGACATGACAACTGAGGTAGTGACAGTGACAAACGTCAATAACAGCTGCATAGATGCGTTTTGTTTTCTTCTGGACAGTCAACGTTTTGTTACCATTATCGTTGTCCTGCCATTTGCCAGTAATTTTAATTGAAAATAACGGATTTTTAAGTATAATAATATTATTGACATTCTTACAATCAAATGTATGTCATAATTTTACAGAGGTGTGTATGAGGGTAGTCTAAAGAATATAATATGACTGACTATGAGCAAAGAGAATTTATCAAATTCAGGGGTAGACTATAATAAATAGGAATTAAAACTTTTTGCACGTGTGACTCTGAAGTTTTGTAAAATAACGGCATGGCTTTAAATAAAGAAAAAGCAAATGTTGTCAATAATACTTCAAACTCCGGTGAAGGGGACGTTTCGATGGATTCTGTCGAACTGGTGAGGAGATGTTCTAAAGAGAACACAGCTGAGACGTCTTGGGATCCAAGTTGTTATGTTTTAACTCAGGATAGGAGTAAAGACGAGGGCGATATCGTGCCCCCGTTCGTGAGTATTATGGTGACTGAAGCGTCCAGCCCATCGCAAAGTATCGAGAACACTTCCACGCAGACGGACCCTTGCGAGCTGGTCATCAACTGCGGAGTTTCTGACGTGAGCCTCTCGTTCTCAAAAGATTTCAACACACAAGGATCCACATCTACCTCTGAGGATAACTTACGAACAAAACGAGTAAGACGCGATTCTCACGATGAAGACAGAATTTTTAGACCTTGGAAACGAACCAAAAATGCAAGTTTTGCGCGATCTCCGAGTTTAATCAAAGAGGATAAAACACTCCGGCCCACAGTGTCATCGAGTCAACTATCTTCCACATCGGATGCCTCGTTTAAGTCATTGAGCAGTAGTCAAACCTTCAAAGTGAGGAAAAGGAAGCCAATGTCAGAGTCTAATTTGTTCAAAGACGCACTCCACAAGTCGAGGAAGAATAGAAGCTTTAACAAATCCGGAAACAACACCCCAGGTAAGCTACCTATTACTAGCTCAGAGAACACTATAAGTTTATTGACCTTGACCTAGTAAGAAGACAGGACATTGATACATAGAAAGGACACATGACATGTGCGAGATCCAAGGTCAATCATAGGTAGGTCAAGGGTCATCTTATCTTATTGTTTTCGGGGGCCTTTACGGATACAATTTGACCCATAGGGATCTTTTATGCAATTACTTAGGTCAAAGGTCAACTATTATAATCTTTTTAGACAAATTGTTGTTATTTGTTATGAAACAAATTTGTCTGGCCCCGGTAGGTATTTGTCTCAGTCTCTCAGAATCATTAATAAAAATAAATGTAATCAATATAATCATCAATAAACATGTTCCGTCATTTATACATATTGAACTTTTTATTGAACTCATGTTATCTTGGTGATAACTGCCTGTTTCTTTATACCTAAGACATCTCGTCAATGACGAATATAGATCGGTGACATCATTCGAGATTTCAACTCCCAACGGTCAATAACAAACTACACGTCCATACGTGTTTTGGTCGCGGAACTTGTTTTAGTTTTTAGTTTTTTTTTTCTGAAAATGTAGTTGGCTGGTTATAAAATCCGGCCATGTAGGTTTGTAGATTTGAAAATCGAACTCCTACCTATGAGTGCCCCCACGGAGATTGTGAAGGTGGAAGTGGAGATTGAGTGCGGCATAGACGCTAATGATTTGAGTGAGGTGGAATGGTTTATGTTGTCAGGAGGGTCGCCGAGGAGAGAGAGGAGCCACCGCCGGAACGCACCTAAGAGTTGGAAGTTTGTTGATCTTTGCACATGGATTGGTATGAAGGTAATTCCTTTATATTTGTGTTGAAACAATAAATCAAATTTTGAGACACTCTCTTTTAAATGATTTTCGTTGGCATTTAAATTTTAACGAAAAGTCTGTAAAGTAAAATAGACTGACCTGAAAATACATGAAAATTACGTACTTCAAAACTATTAGCTTAGCACCCGTGCATACAAATAATGTAAACGTATGCCTCTATGTTTTGCCGACTGTAGGTACGTAATATACACAATCTACACAGTCATTGAAATTTCATGTTTTTTGATGCATAGCTGATGATGATGATGATGATGATGATTGATGACGGTTAGTGTTTTTAGGAAAAAAACAGGCCGACCTGTGCAAGTACCTAAGCTAAAATATTAAACGTAATTTAACTACATGAGTAACTCGACGTGATTCTGTATTGGATTTAAGTAGGAATTTAGTTGTTTTTTTAACGCAACTAAACATGATTTTACATAAAATTGCAGAGTTACGAGTCCATAACGGGCATGCTCCGGGACCCGGCGCGGAAGCACGGGTCAGAGCGAGAAGAACATGAAGACACAGGCCTTCGAGAGGAAGTGAGAGAGCTACGTCTGTACCTGAAAGAAGTTGAGGGACGGCAAGCGCGGCTGGCGTGGGAGAACGATGCGCTGCGGGAACAACTAGACAAGATGAACTCTAAAATTGAACAAATGGAGGAGAAGTTCAGGTAAATATATGTTTAGCGCTGAGGCACGAAAGAGATAGATCTATACAGGGTTCTTCGAGAAGAAGTGAGAGAGCTAACAGCGGCTGGCGTGAGAGAACGATGCGCTGCGGGAACAGCTCGACAAAATGAACACCAAGATTGAGCAGATGTTCGTGCTGTGCTCTGGTTTCTACACTGACATTTAAATTACTATCGCAGCGGTCTTGATAATCTTAATACGTGTCAATCATGGAAAAAAGTAACCATCCGAAAACTTCAGTAATTCTTAACATTCGGCAATCCTGACTTATATACTAGTTTGTCCCTAAGACAAAACCTTTTAGTCCAGCATCTGGCATTTGCCAAAGCGAGCTGCCGCATAGTTAATATTGCTAAGTTGGTTACTCTGCAGGGTATTCTAGGGATCTATTCATTTCATTTCTGATAGTCTCGCAAAGAAACTACCTACGCTAATAAATAGTTCTCTCAAGTACCCTTTGAGCGATCTAAAACTATCTAGGAGTTTGAATATTTTTCCAAAATTCCGTATGTGGACAATATTGAATTTTTTTGACTTTTTTACCTACAACTTGCCAGCTAGTACTGATGTCATCATCATCATCTCAGCCATAAGACGTCCACTGCTGAACATAGGCCTCGCCCTTCTGAACATAGAACTGATTAGTACTGATTTCGTAATGATCATTTTTAGGTTGCAGCAACAGACACCATCCAGTGGACCCTCTGCCCCGCCCCCACCACCGCCACCACCGCCACCTCCACCACCGCCGCCCCCACTACCACCAACATTGGGACCAAAGCTCGGGCGTTCCAACACAATACCTAGATGTGGCTCCGCCCCGCCTAGAACGTCTGGGCCTAGGCTTACGATCACACCAGAGGATATAGCTAATGTTAAATTAAGGAAGGCAAAGGTGAGTATTATTGTAGCTTTATGGTGTTGTGCTCAGCGCTTATCAAGTGTAACAAGCTCTTGATTATCGTTTGTCCATATCTGTCATTTTGAGATTTGTGTTTTTAAGAAAGGGACTGAATAAAGGTTACTATAGCGTGAGATTTTGAGTTTATAAAAAAATAGCGTTCGAAAACTGTGATCATATAAAGTAAACAATGCAGATGACAGTCACATTATGCAACCTGATAGCCATTTTTAAAGTTTTATCGATTTCGTATGACATGTTCCAGGATCACCCAGTTCGCACCAAACCCCAAAACCAAACAAAGCAGCCGCTGGTGACGCAGCACATGCTGCAGACAACTCGCGCGAAGCTCAGCCGCTCAAAACCACCCGCGGCATCTACTCCCAACAAAATACTTGATGACCTAGAGAAGTAAGACGATGTTGAAGACATAATACTGAGGTTAATGAGGTTTGATGTGTATGTCATGGTTGACATTTTCATTGACAGGTATCGGAAGCTGACATATCTATGATTTGTTGATATTTCTTAACTTGTACATTGTAAAAAAAACTTTGTTAGTTTTAGATAATTCCGATGCCTCGTCATCAATCACATCATCCCATTTTTCACATTGAACAACCATTTCACATTTTTAACCATATTGTTAGTGTATTCTTCTTTACTTGTATTATCATCATCATCAGTAGAAAGAGGTCCTTTGCTGGAACTAAGCCGCCCTGACTTTATTCAACAGTTATCCGTGATCTGAACTAGGGCACTACCATGAACATCGAAAACCAAACCGCCCTTTAAGCAACAGAGGGAGATAAAATGTAATGAAGATCTAATGATAATCTAACCTAATTTTATCTGCTGTTGCTTGAAGAGCGGTAAATGAAAACGAAAAATTTTAAAATTCACGTTTCGTAGTAGTAATTCCCCCGGATCGTCAGACCAATTTTGGTCACAGACCACGTCAGACCTTCTCTTGAAACGTTCCACCGTTCAACAACATTTCTGAGTTCTACAAGCAATGCGCCTCGCCCACTATATTAGTCTGCCAACAACGATTGATGCTTGTTCATCAACCTCATCCTTTTTCAGATGCCTCCTCCAAGACACGTGGGTGTCCTCACTCCACCGGCGGCGCTCGACGCGCGCGTCCTTCCGCAGTGCGGAGGAGCTGCGCCCGCGCCCCTACCCCACCGCGCGCACGCACGCCCCGCGCTCCCCCCGCTCCCCGCGCGCCCCGAGGTCGCCCAGGGCCAGCTCGCTGCCTCGAGGAGCTTTATCCCCTCTTAAGTATCAGTTAACTTTACCGAAATAGCAGAAATTACTGAGCGCTGCTGTGATGTCTCCCAGAGGATTAAGTTGGAGAAGTAATTAAATAGTCAGCCAAAAAAATCAGGTTAGGTTTAGGTTAGACTTTTCCTTCCTAACCAACAAATTTTTCTGCTGAACAAGACATCATTTTTTTACAGAACAGTTAAATCATACCTACCCATAACGTTGCCTATAACTTCCATTGTTCCATTTGAACTTCTTGAATTCCAAGTTGTACCACAATCTCAAAAAGCGCATACGGTAAATAAATTTTGAGTGGGATAATAATGCAATAATATCCATCAATATAGGAGCCAAGCTTTGAGCCTTTCCTCTCGTTGTAGGTAGCTACGGGAAAACATTGTAAATTTTGAAATACTGATGAAGTCAGTATTAAGACATCAATAAGTGATCTATGAGTAATCAATGTTTGTGATTATGATTTATAATAATGTTGATTGAAGATTGATTTTAGATTATGTATCAATAAATATTGACATACAGGAGTCACAAACGTGACTTGTTGATTTTAATGATTGTGAAGCTTAGACATTTTCGATAAAACAAGTACTTACTCGTATAAAAACGAACTGCGCTTCTATTGCACTGCACTTGTACTTTAATAAGTTCATGCACAAGAAAAACATATGACTCCCTGACTAGAATTATTAAGCCTACAAAATTACTGGCAAACGTAGTGAAGCCGTCAATCCATCCGAAAAAGAGATAGGGATTCCATTGGCTTCTCTTGTTGACAGGTCTAAGTTTCTTGACTTTATAATTCTAAGACTCCCTGACATCCTACATCTAATTTGATTTAACAAATTAAACTCAAATTTATAATTTGATTGTATTAATTTAAAATCATTTTGATATTTTTATTCTAATTATTATGTGTTCCGTACTCCACATCGGATATCTTCATTGAGAGAGTAACGCGATCGTTGACCAATGATGCCGCTAGCGTCTATGTAGTCGCTCCGCCCCACGCCGTGACGTAGTTCCGCTTCCACTTCCTGCGAACCGTTGCTCGCTTCCCGCCACTCGCCACCGCCATGTCATTGTTTCGTCGACCGTCTTGACCGATGGTCCGCAAATATTTTTTGCGTATATTTTTGCAGCATGGTGCTTTAACATTTCCGATCCAAAGCTCGGTCGATTAAATAGTGAGATATGGCAGAGATCGCCACTATTAGTCTTTTGGCGGTCTCGCGATCGAAGTCATCGAACGGTGCTTTTCGATTCTACCCACTTTTTTCTTGCTAAATTAATTTTCACATTCCATGCTGCTAAAATCGTTACCGTTAACTCGCATTTTCGAGATCGAAGTAGGAAGTGCGTCAGTGGTTTTTGTTAACAAGTGGTAACAAGTCGCTCCGCATCGGAGAGGGAACGCGCGGTCATCGTGCCTGCGGCGGCGGCGGCGGCGCCCGGGCGGCGCGGCGGCGGACGGCCTGCGCGCGCTGCTTTCGGGCGCCGCGCTTCGCCGATAAGGAGGTTTGGATTGTCTCGAACCATCCGGTGAGCCAGTTTAAGATATTCTAATTTTATTGGCGTTCAGAAGTTACTTCGTCACTCGCGGAGGGTTCTCAGGCAGTAGCCTGGGAGTACCTCGTGTTGTTAGTTGCGGCGCGACCGGGGCGCCCCGTCCCCCGGCGCGGGGGCGCGGGCCCGGCGCCCGCCCCCGCCCGCGCGCGCCGCGTCTTCTGCTGTCGTCCAAGGTGACTCCGAGACACCGCGACGCTGCGGGCCACGGTAGATACGCCCGCTCCTGTTGCTGCAGTCGCGGTGCGGACGCCTCCAGTCCGCGGGAGAGAGCCCGCTCCTGTTGCTGCAGTCGCGGTGCGGACGCCTCCAGTCCGCGGGACTCCGAGAGACGTCACACGCCCGCTCCTGTTGCTGCAGTCGCGGTGCGGACGCCTGTCGCGGTGCGGACGCCTCCAGTCCGCGGGACTCCGAGAGGCGTCACACGCCCGCTCCTGTTGCTGCAGTCGCGGTGCGGACGCCTCCAGTCCGCGGGACTCCGAGAGACGTCACACGCCCGCTCCTGTTGCTACGCCCGCTCCTATTGCTGCAGTTGCGGTGCGGACGCTTCCAGTCCAGCGGGACTCCGAGAGATCCGCGTGGCTCTGCGAGACGTCACACGCCCGCTCCTGCAGCTGCGGGCGCATCGCGGGTGGATCGCGCCAAGGTGAAGGCGGACCGCTTCTGCGTCCCGACTGCTCGAGCGGAAGGAAGGTAAGTTACGTATAAGCAGTGGAAATGCTACGAGTACAGCGACGATCGCCGCGTTGGTTGCCGGCCGTCATGACGTCGCTGGTGACCTACGCGCCGGTGTGGCCACCACGATGGCACCGCCGAGGGCAACAGCGTCGCCGTGATGATGCGTGCAACTACGAGCCTAGCCATCGGCGCCTCCCGTGCCGGTAACGTCCGTCACGCGCACCGGCGCCTGTCGAGCTGGCCGCCACGACGGCGCCTCTCGCACCTGAGCCTGGCGACGGTGGCCGCCATGATGGCGCCGCCCGCTCGATGACACCGCCTGCCCCCCGAGCTGGCCGCCACGATGGCGCCTCTCGCATTACGCATCGACGCGGTGGCGGCGGCTGCCACAATGGCGCTGCCCGCCACGATGATGCCGCCCGCCACGATGGCACCACCACCTGCGCACTGGCGCCTCTCGAGCTGGCCGCCACGATGGCGCCTCTCGCCTCACAGCAGTGCCTCCCAGACCAGCCAGCCAGACGGCGACCGCCTCATGCACCGGTGCCTCCCGAGCTGGCCGCCACGATGGCGCCTCTCGCCGCACGCACCGGCGCCTCCCGAGCCGGTGGCGGCGGCCGCCACGATGGAGCCGCCCGCCTCACGCGACAACGCCTCTAGAGCGGGCCGCCACTATGGGTCCTCGCCTCACGCACCAGCGCTTCCCGAACCAGTGGCGGCCGCCATGAACCGCCCGGCCTCAGGCACCGGTGCCCCTAGCTTCACGCACCGGCGCCTCCCGAGCGGCGGCGGTTGCCACAATCACGCCGATGCTGCCCACCGATGCTGCAACTACGACGATGTCGTCCCTTGCTCGCTGGGCGCCACAGTATCAGTTTTGTCCTGTCCACATGGTTCCATTGAGGTACGCAGGCGCCTATAGCTATGGTGCAGGTATAGGTATGGTATGGTACAGCACGAACAGACCGCTAAGCTCTTGGTTTCGGTTAAAGAATCCTCCGGCGACGGCAGACAAGGTCGTAAAGAGCCCCGTCCTAGCGCGGCTCGACTGCCCGGAGTTGAAAGCGGTAAGATATGTCGATACTCAGAGGAAAATACGTCGTGTTCCCGGGCTTCATAAAGGTGCTGATCGACTTCGCTGTGTCGCTTCGAAGCTCCTACGACTTCTCGAGGCCATGGAGTGGTCCAACCAGAGAACAGCTAGCGACAAGGCCCTGTGCGACCGCTCGAAACCGAGGTGAAAGGCATCGAAAAGGTCTGCAGACTTCACATAATTATCTCTGCTTGCTCGCGCTCTCCAGCTTAAGTTCCGTCTTACAAAGACGAACTCGTGCGAAAAGCCATAATAAACAAAATGGGACAAATAAACCCGCTGCGCCTGAACAAGCTTGAGTTTCCGGTGCTAAGTAAGAGAAAGGGGCCAGGAGGACTCCAGCAGTTTCCATCTGTCTGTATTCGACTTTATCGAAACAGTTTTGTTACGCAAAGCGCCAAAATCGATTTTAGACTTGATTTCATCAGTTCGATTTCCTTAAAAGCATGCTACTAACTCGATGCCCTATACTAACTCGATATAGGGTGTCTCTTCGGATAAAGCGAATTAGACCATCACGCTCCTAGACATCACGTGGGACACGCGGCACAACACACCGATTGAAAGTTTTCTTTTTCGCGACATACAGGCCTGCCTTGCTGCAGAGTTTCTCGCAGAAATGAGACTCAATGCCTTCTGTTCAGTCTCAAATTCGCAAACTTTAGTTCATGGAGGAAGGTGAAGCCTTCGCAGTCCCCAGCAATACGGAGCTGCCGAAAGCCTCGCACCACTTTCTTCCTCATCTTATGCAAGCAGTCCGTTACAATCTCCAATATTGGTAGACAATGTACGAGGTAAGGCCCTTTCAGCGAAGAGTAACCGTTAACGGGCCGCATCTGCAGCGCTGACGACAGAAGTGTAAACATACAACCGCACCGGTACAGTATACATAAAACGACGGCGACACTACATCCCTTCCGTTACTACGGCTGTCGCAAAAACTGCTGATGCCAGCAGATCGTCTACAGGTCGCGCTGGTTGCTTGCTACTTGCCAGGTCGGTACAACCCCCGAGGGCAACGGTTTATCAAGAAGTCACTGCGCGCCCGAGTGGCAGCTGCGCCCAGCAGCCGCCGAGACTGTCTTCACCTGACAGGCGCCTTGTTGGCCGGCCTCCGCTTTCGAGAGCCCTCGCACTGTGCCACGGTATTTCTTAACAGACTCATTGAACTGCTACCACGACCTTTGACAGCTGCCTGTGAGACTTGGCATGGATTTCTCCACCTCCCAGCCTAGTCTGTGTACTGCGACGGCGTGATAAGGAGTCTTAAAGCAGCTGTGGTAAGCTTGCAATTTACTGGCGGTCCTAGTGAACACAACGTCAGACCGCCCTCCCTTACGAGTCAACGACCTTAAGAATGAGGCGTAGCTCCTGTCAGATAGGACGCTCCAACACCGAGCTGGCGGGATCAGGAGTGACGTCCGCTACTGGCGTGACTGGCGCATGCATATAACATGCCAAGGTCTAACGCTACGTAGCGAACGAAACGCAACTGTCACTGTCTCACTAATATGGAAGAACCGGATATTCCCGATTCCGGTACTGTGTTTGTATAGAAAACAGTAACGGGAGCCCCTAGATCGTCCCCTTGTCTAGGCTGCATGTACGGCCACAATGTAGAAACGGTCTTTATGGTGCATCAAAAATAAGATCAACTGCCAGGTACCTCTATCCAGTGAAGTAGCGAGCTATCTCAGACGTCTATTTCTATTATCCATGTTAGCTTTCAGAACGATACTCGTTCATAAGCCTCTCACAAGTGCTGTGTATGAACCACTATCGGACACTATGCCTTCTTCCAACGCCATTAATAGCGAGACCAGCGCCTCCCAAAGCACCAGCTTGGGACGCGAGACATCTACTTGCCCTAATTTAAATAGCCCTACAAAGTTAGGTACGTTAGAAGAAGTACGATAGAATAGCTGCCGCACTTTTGCTGTTAGCATCAGGCAGCAGGGTCAATGACCTTACTCTACTACACTGTAGCCCGGGCAATTACATAGATAACTTTAACGCTATTATTTTGTGTCCGTAATTCGGCTCTAAACCAGATAACGTGTCTTACCGACTGGACTCTTAGAAGCTCCGGAATAAAGTATAGACCCAGTATAAGTAGGTAGTCTGGGTACGTCACCTTGCGAGAATTACACAAAATGTTAGGGGACACTTCGCTTATTTCTTTCAGCCACAGTCTCATCCAAGCCGGCCTCGCCTACGATTGCTTTTGATCCACGATGTACTTAATAACTAAATTGGCTGGAAAGCTATTCACTTAGCGATATTTTCGCTTATGTTAATTGGGAACATGACTCGCCGAGATTCTGCGGATCGGATGCGATTTCGAATGAGAATTCTCTTAAACCAGTTTCGAACCTGAGATTACAATTTCAATTCTCAATTTCCTGTAATTCACATTATAACGAGTCACTGTGATTTCATGGGTTGCAATATGGTGTATACATATTTATTCGTTCTCTGAGTTCTATGACAGTAGGTGTAGCCCTATCGCTTGCGCGCCCGCTAACTCGCCACCAGGAGATAATAAACAGGTCTCAATGAAGATATCCGATGTGGAGTACGGAACACATAATATAAAAATTTTACCTTCCAATAAAATTATTATTATGTTTCCTATCCACATCGGATATCTGAGTAATGCCTTCCTGGCAGGCTACTAGGCTACTTTTATGCCGACGGTACTTCTCCTCAACAATGACATGGCGGTGGCGAGTGGCGGGAAGCGAGCAACGGTTCGCAGGAAGTGGAAGCGGAACTACGTCACGGCGTGGGGCGGAGCGACTACATAGACGCTAGCGGCATCATTGGTCAACGATCGCGTTACTCTCTCAATGAAGATATCCGATGTGGATAGGAAACATAATAATAATTTTATTGGAAGGTAAAATTTTTATATTATTTTGTAGATTATGATCTTCAGCTACATAACGTTGCGACGATGATAAATGTTTATTGTTATATTTTTAATAAGTCGATACTTGTAATTAGCATTACCAATTAATATCAATATGAATATTATGGTTTATACAGATAATAATAATTGGCCAAGCACGAAGTCAAGACTACGGTGTTCAGAGCACCGTACGACACATCCCTAGGTGGTTTTAAGTTTGGATACTAATACTAATTTATCCCATAAGTACATTTTATTGACTAGGAAATAAGAAGGTAATGTCTGGGAGCTCTGGGACCTTGGAGTTTGGACTTTTATTAAAGTCCTCTGGGCTAGTATAGGTAATGTAGAAGTTACAAAGCTTCTACCTTAGATATATTTTTTAGAGATTAAAGATTTTATTTACCACCTTGTCGGGTTGATTGTATGTATATCCATACCAAATTACAGCTTTCTAACACTAACAATCAACGTCATCTTGGAGGTGAAAAGAGGAAAAATCGTAAGTCCCATTTTGGCCAACCGAAATCAAGAACGTTTATATAATATAGGCCTAATACCGTTTATCTAAAACGTTTGGTGAAGGCACATTTCTAGTAGAAACAAATTATTATGAATTTCTCTGTAATTTGTACAAACCATTTCGTAAACTGACATTCCGCTAAACTGTTGTTTTTACATCTTACTAGCATCCATAACATATTGAAGTATGATATTCTTCCACTTGTCTGAACATTTTCATTATTATTGATTCTTTTTTGTGAGAATGGCTTTTTCTGCCACGGCATTTTGCCAATTATTGATTCTTTCAAACACCAAAATAGTTGACAATTTAATATACGTCAGAGTTGACAGGCAACTTCGAGCATGAAAAACTAAATCCGTCAAAAATACTGGGTATACATACAACCTCATAATCTTTGATATAGTCGCAATTGTTGTATTTTAAACTTGTAGACTGGGCAGGCACGACTCAAAAAGGAATAATATTACAATTAAGTCTGTGATTCGGCATTTCTCGGTTTTTGACGTTAGGCTTGTTTCTGACTCAAAATATAATTAACGTAAAGTATTAATCAATTTGCTCATGTTTCATATAAGTCACAGAAATAAGTACCTAATAATAAATGTCTAAGTTTTAGTACAAGTAGGGTAACTGCGTCAGGTTGCCGTCCAGTACCTGTTTCCGTCCACTTGGCGGAGTTGCTACAAAGAATTGCGTATAATTTGAATATAAACGTAACTTACCGGACAATTTTGGACTTATTGTACATCAGTTTTTAAAAGCAAAAATATTTTAGTAGAACTGGAATTCAAGAGTACCAAATCTTAACTGACATTTTTGTCACTCAAACAAGTTTGATCAAGATCGGCTTACTTTATATTTCGTCAACTTTACCTTTGTTTCCAAAAACTGTGAATTGTGAATTTTAATTTTTTTTTTCGTAACAGAATAGTATCTAGTTGCTGCTCTCACCGATCGGTTCAAAAATATACATACTTTATACAATTAATACATAAATGTAATGGTACTTAATGAAAAGGAATAGGTACTGTTTTCGACGAATCAGATACTCTCAGTAAAATCTATAGGTAGATGACGCCATAGCTGTTAATAAATATTGAATGACTTTATTATCTCTATTCTATCGCTTTACTAACTCTATGTGCTCTAATGTGAAAAAAAAACACAACGACAGTGAAGAACGGAATTCTTAATTTAAATTTGAACTGATAAACTCCAATAATAAATATGATTCTTATTGACCACACTGCGATAGTCCATTGGTTGGAAAGCCCGTTCGAAATTTAAACTTATTTGCTTTATAATAAGGTTGCATTTTGCAGATCTTTTACTCTCTCATACTTATAGTAGGCTATTCAGAAAAAAAAATGAAATATCTCACAAAAGTAAGTAAGTAGAATTAAACTTTGTATCAAAGACATAAGTCATAAATTTCAATGTCAAAGTTTTAAGTAAGGATCTTTCTTACTAAATTACTTCTTAATATGAATGACCAGTGTAAGCATCAGTTAGCTAGCCCTAAGCAACCAAAGATCAGGCTGCAGTTTAAAAACTAATAAAGTTAGAGTTAACCTGATAATTTTCCCGCCGTCTCCATACTCGTTTTAGTTGGTTATTGACTGGTCAGCTGCCTGTTAGCTATAGTTTTCCCGAAAATCGCCAGGACAGAGGTGAAATATTTTGTATGAAAACTTGCAACTTTAAATGCATTTTTTATCGAAATTATTGCATTCTAAAATGAAGTCAAAATCAGTCCATCGACTCAATTTTTTACAAGCTTTCTAATGGTACCTCACACGACTCTTACAATTGAAAATAAAATTCAGCCTACCCCTCTTAACCCCTAAATTTCCCCCTAAAATCAGAAATAAGCAGTTTCGATTTATTTACAGTGTTAGTGATGGTACTTCCCATAACTATTCCAAATTTCAGGTACCTACATCAAACGGTCTTTGAGAAAAACGCATTTAACCGATTTGCAAGACCGAAGTGATCCCATAAGAGCACCGTGAACAAAGTTTTGTACGGTGCTCTAAAAATTGATATTGATTTTTTAAATCTGCTTGTTGTTAATAATAATTCCTACATCGAAATGTTTATTATATAGCCAGTCAAACATCTTCGTCTGGTAGAACATGGGGCAATATTCTAATTTCCTAAGGGACGATTACCCTTCGCGCCTACATACAATGGCTTGACTGACTATACTCTAGCAAGTCAACTTCGTCAAGTCAAAAACGGTGCGAAATTAGAAAATTTGTATGGGTCGCCTACATTTTTAAAATTTGTGTCATTTCTGGCTAGCTTGCCAGACTTAGGTAGAGTCTGTGCGGAAAGAGAAGAGTCGTGGGATTTGAGGGCGCGCCAGTGCTATTTTATGGTTTTTGCTATGCTGAGAACACTGGTCACGTGATTATAGTACGACACTAAAGGTCATGATACTTGAATCCCTTTTGTTCCGGTTTTTTACCACGGCTTACTAAACGGAGCCTGGTTGTGGTGTCGGCTCGTCAACTCAATCCTCTGATTTAGCGCAGGCACTAGTTTTCTTTTTAAAACACACTTGTTTTTATGTCTCAGATACTAAAAAATGACAGTGCGATTGACAAAACTGCTAAAACTAGTTAAGGTGGTTCGCTTTTCATACAAAATTCAATCAAAGCTCATTAAGTAACTACACACTATTAGTACACAAATATTTCCGCATTTATCTTCTTTCGAATATTCGTTTGCGCGAAATTAACAGGAAAACAATGTTTCATACAGAAATCATGCAAAAATCATAGTTAACTTTTCATCAATTTTACGTATGTATGTGTCACAAATGTCGTGTACAGATACATTTGCGACGTTGCCATACCATTTCCGACGTTGCCGGGCTGACCACGGCTCGAATTTGGAGTGCCGTCATGTTTAGTGCAATTTTGTTAACACTGATATTTGACAGGTAGTTAATTGACCTAAGCGAGAAGTTCGTCAGCTTAGCTAAGAACTATCATGGCGTGTTATGCAAACAGTCGCTTTTTTGCTTGCAAACGGAAGATTCCCGGTTCGATCCCCAGTCATTGTATGCTGGAACATAACTTTTTGTATTTTTGTTACACCTAAATTTGGTATTGTTTTTTTATTTTTATTTAATTTTTCTTATTATCATAAATAGATTATTAAGTATGGGCTACACGTATTCTTTTATTTTTACAAAGATAATTAGAAATTATACTCTTCCTAATCTCTCTGATTTTTACAATCAGGACTTCCTCACTGCAATAAAAACCGGGCAAGTGCGAGTCGGACTCGCGCACGAAGGGTTCCGTGCCATAATGCAAAAAAAAAACAAAAAAAAGCAAAAAAAAACGGTCACCCATCCAAGTACTGACCACTCCCGACGTTGCTTAACTTTGGTCAAAAATCACGTTTGTTGTATGGGAGCCCCATTCAAATCTTTATTTTATTCTGTTTTTAGTATTTGTTAATTGTTATAGCGGCAACAGAAATACATCATCTGTGAAAATTTCAATTGTCTAGCTATTACGGTTAGTGAGATACAGCCTGGTGACAGACGGACGGACGGACGGACGGACAGCGAAGTCTTAGTAATAGGGTCCCGTTTTACCCTTTGGGTACGGAACCCTAAAAAGAAGTGTATAAAATTTCCTGTGGTTAAAAATAATGGATTTTGTCTATGAATGAAAAACACAATTATTACTATAGTTTGTTTTTTTTAGCATTAGAAATAAGGTAAACAATCTTGACGTGTCTTTTAATTGAAAAACACATTTTAAAAATAAGTTACGGCAAATATGTAACAATTATAAATCTAATACGATCATTTATATTCTTCTGCTTTCATAAGTAATCGTTTTTAGGGTTCCGTACCCAAAGTGTAAAACGGGACCCTATTACTAAGACTTCGCTGTCCGTCCGTCCGTCCGTCCGTCCGTCTGTCACCAGGCTGTATCTCACGAACCGTGCTTAGACAGTTGAAATTTTCACAGATGATGTATTTCTGTTGCCGCTATAACAACAAATACTAAAAACAGAATAAAATAAATATCTAAATGGGGCTCCCATACAACAAACGTGATTTTTGACCAAAGTTAAGCAACGTCGGGAGGGGTCAGTACTTGGATGGGTGACCGTTTTCTTTTTGCTTTTTTTTGTTGTTTTTTTTGCATTATGGTACGGAACCCTTCGTGCGCGAGTCCGACTCGCACTTGCCCGGTTTTTGATTTTTAAAAAACCTGATAACACTGAGTATGTGGGGGAAGCGCTGCTGGCCTAGCGGAAAGCAATTCGGAGGTCGCGGGTTCTAACCCCGGCTTGTACCAATGATTTTTCGAACTTTTGTACGAAATAGCATTTGATACCTACCTATTTATACACCGATACCTATTTTTCGGTGAAAGAAAACAATGTGAGGAAACCGGACTAATCCAAATAAGTTTACTCTCTGGGTTGGAAGGTCAGGGCAGTCGATTTCGTAAAAACTAGTGCGCATGCCAATTCTGGGATTAGTTGCCAAGCGGAGATTGAATATCTGGGAGACCGACCAAAGCTTACAAAACATAAAAACTCAAAAATGCGCGTTTTCTCATAGACCTAGCTAAGAGATCAAACCCCTTATAGCAAATTTCATCGAAATCGTTAGAGCCGTTTCTGATACCATCCAAATATATAAATAAATAATTATATATCTAATAATTGCTCGTTTAAAGGTAAGATAACACAAAGGAGAAACAAAAAGAAATTACCTACTCGCACCAGTCTTGAACCCCAATCCTCTTGCACGTATTTCCACGAACATACCGTTACGCTATTGCAACATACTTACGTTGTGTGAAATTGTCTACTACAAGGATCACGGAAACACTGTTTGCATGTGTGAGTAATAGTAGGAAAAAGCGTGACAGCAACACTCCGTCGAATTAAAAAGGTGGTTTTTGCACAATGAAGTATTAAATGTTTATTTTAATAGTTCAATATTTACTTAAAGAGTGCGCGAAACATACTTTTAAGTATACAAATACCAAGACCATTTCACAAAAAAATAAAATCTGAAATTTTGCAAAAGTGGTGCCATCTAGCGAGAGTTAAGTTTTGAGTAACCTAGGCGAACCACCTTAAGAATCTGCCCAATACAACTGTAATTTTAGTATCGAACAAGAGAGAGTCTCATTTATGTACTGCCTAATCTGTGCAGTCCAACAGTTAAAACCGGGTAGATCGGGTAGAAATTGGGCAATAGAACTGTAATTTTATCTGGGATATATTTCACCCATTGTAAACTTGTAATGTATGTGTACATTATTGATAATAAATATGAATATGAATAAAAATAGTGCATAAGTAGGTAGGCCTTATTGGAATATGTCCGGTTCTCTCATCTCACGATATTTTACTTCGCCGAAAAGTCACTGCTAAATATGAAATATAATTTCGTAACTAACAGAACCTACAAATAAAGAAATATTTTATTAGAAAAAGTTTTATTCAGAATCTAGTAAACGAACTTACAAATAAAGAAATATTTTATTAGAAAAAGTTTTATTCTTTGTAATCGAAGTCTGTCACTTATGTTTGAGCTAGCTTCAGAACAACCAGGGACACTCATAGAACTATCTTCATCTGAACTGGATGTGCTTGAATCCGGCACGTTGATTACGAATTCTTGCATATCACCTACTTAGCGGTCTTTTATTCGAGATGCCGTAGGTACTTTTACACAATCCTGAAAAAGAAATTACATATAAATATGCATAAAATGGCAAGTATCAAGACTATTTGTCAGTTATTTTAGAGATCATGAATGACCTGCATATTTATGAAAATTTTATATATTTTGAATGAATATACTTACCGATTATGTACCGGAGATAAGTTACTTAGGGGGCTTATTAAATAGGTAATTATTTAATATTAAATACAACATCAATACCCGCGAATAGCGGAAACACGTTCCGCGACTTTTTGTAAGTCGATAGTCAGCTTTTAGCCGTTTTCTTCCCGCTGAAAAAACCGAACAATGTTAAATATAATTTTCCTTGTATTTTTATGTACGGTTTTATCGTGTTTTGAAAATATTTTATACATAAAACTTGCGGTTTTTGTTAATAAAAATATACAATCACAGAAGTTTGTTTACTTTTTACAAGACAGGTGTCAAAGGTTTGATTGCCATATAAAATTTAAAATGTTAGTTCCCGTTTCTACCACGACTCTTCTCTTTCCGCACAGACTCTATACCTTTTGACCTTTTGAAATGAACCATCAAATTACAGAAAATATATCCTCGTAACCTCGTATAAACTAGGAACAAACAATTTTGATACTTTTGGCATGTCCTTAGAACAGCAGTGAGCAGCGTACCTATAATAAAAAGGTTAGTTACCATAGGGAACTATAGACTGCGCTTTCAACTCAGTGAACTTCAGATTTATGTGCCTTCATATTTACTCAATTACTTACTTGACTAAACCGATAAATAAGTCATAGTGGTATAGATGTTGAGCAAATTATGAAATTTAAAAAAGTTTGTTATATGGACCTTGTTGCCTGAATCTTTGAAATAAATAAAATTACCTAATAGAAAAGAAAACACTAAAACAATTTAGTAAGTAATGATTTATCATACAGAATTTGGCTTTATAGGTAGTAAAGAATAAATAGAATAATAAACCGTTTGGAAAGATGATTGAATTCCTATACCTATATTATTAGGCGAGTTTAGCCCAGCTTATATCTGGGGCAATAGCGGGGAGGGATAATGGCGGTGGCACCCGTGCCTGCCGGTAAACACACACATGGGCTCTTTTCCGTTGTACCACCTAGTAGAATAAAGAACAACACCAGCTCTCTTCACGTCTACCAAGTGCTCTAACAAGCAGGCGCAGTGCCAGGGGTTCATAGTAAAATAATGATAATTAAGATGGCCACCAGCACTATTGAGTTCTGTCATGAAATATGCAGGTAAAAATGAAATTCTGTTATCATGCAGATCTAAATGAGTGAGCTTAGTGCCGCTGAACGCCCTCGGCGATACGTACTCGATCAAGTTATATCCAAGTTCTACCGTTTCTAATGATTTTATGTTAAACATTGTATCCGATACACTGGTTATATTGTTATGATTTAAAGAAATTGTTCTTAAATTAGTTAATTGCAAAAACGCCATTGGGTGAACATATTTTATAACATTATTTTCTAAATATAACTGTTCAAGGTTAGGACAAGTAGTGAATGTATTTTCGCTGATTGTGGAAATGCGATTAGAGTCAAGGTCTATCTTCGTGAGGCGAGGAAGCGATGAGAGCGCATCGCACACGGGTACCTCAAGCAACTTGTTATGGGACAAGTCTAGTCTTATTATGTTAATGACAGGGCTAAAGAATCCTGGGGTAAGATGCTCAAGATTGTTGTAATGCAGCAAAATCACCTTCAAGTTGGGGAGGACGGATCCATCAAAAGCGTCCGATTCGAACTCGGTTTGGTTTAACCTGCAATCAATTAAGTTTAAGATCGTGACGTCGATGTCCCGATCGGCTTCAAGGACTCTGCGATAGTCTGGCTTATGTGCGCAGCGGCGCATCGTGGCGGTGTCAGCACGTGTGCCTGGCCCGGGCAACAAGACGACTGACAGCAACAACAATGCCAACGCCTGTCGAGCTGAGCCTGCAACAGGCAGTAAAACAATAAATATGGAGACAGTCTTTCCAAAACGAAAGAAAAACCGGGACTAAAATAATCGCGCGTCTCGTCTGCTCTCAATTCGATCTTTTAATTTTATTAGTGTCAGAGACAAATGAATGAATCACTTACCCAAGCTTTTAAACAGATTAACCATCTTTAAGGTAACAGTTACAACGTGACGAAATAATGTTGGATCAACTCAAAATGCGTGTTTAAACTGGGTGAAAGCTACGGTTAGAGTGGCATCGCTATCCCAAGTCCTTGTCATGACTGTGACCTTTGAGATAAAAATGTTTTTAAACAGTATTCATGCACGGAGCACTCGCGGGAGATCAGATGAGTTCGTTACAATTCAAGTAAGATAGCGGTATGGCTTACATGCTAATCAGATGCTAATAAAATAAAATCTTTATTTCGTCTTTCTTTGCAACACCCAAAAGTACCTAGACTAAATATTTCATCACAACCATGATTGAGGGCTACGTCTAAAGCTGAGCAACCATCTTTATTCTTGACTTTTACATATGGGTACGTAATACGTGTGCATATGGGTACATTGTATTTTTTTTCGTCAATAGTTTTGTGATTTTCCCCTGTACTTGTAGTGTAATAACGATTACGATATTACTTGCCAAATGTCAATAAGTACAAGTAGTTATAGAACTACTAGCGGAAGCAGTTATAAAGTTGACCCAATTTTTTTTTATTTAGCTATGAGCTTCATCACATATGTTCCTTGAGTAATTCTAAGCATTTCAAGCCTGGGAGGCAATAAGAAATGTGCGTCTACTCGGATTTGTAATGGATTCAAACTTTCAACCCCTTTTTAACCCTGTTAGGGGATGAATTTTACAAAACGCTGAAATTACTTTACCTGTCTTTTAATAATATCCCCAAATACATAGATTCAAGTCCCGCGTTCGAAATTTTTTTTGATATCCATACAATCTTTCGACCCCTTTTTCACCACCTTAGGGGATGAATTTTCAAAAACGCTGAAATTAGTTTTCTTGTATTTTAATAATATATATTTTTACTAAGTTTCAAATTCCTATCTTAAAATAAAACTTGAACCCCATACAAACTTTCATCTCCTTTTTAACCCCCTTAGGGGTTGAATTTCTCAAAATTGCTTCTTATCTCTTGTAAAATTTATAAATGTAATCTAGAGTGCAAATTTCAACTTTCTATCTTTTGTAGTTTCGGCTCTGCGTTGATGAATCAGTCAGTCAGTCAGGACACTTGCATTGTATTGTACCCCACCCTCCCCGACTAGACGCACGCTTCTTTTTGCCTCCCAAGCTAGAAATGCTTAGAATTACTCAAATATCATGGTTAGGGAGGCGAATAGGGGAATTTTTTGCAATACTCGAGCGTGGCAGTTTAAGATATGAGAGAATACCTTAGACCTAATAGAACAACCTTGTAAAGTATTTAGCTCTATATGTAGTGACGCGCGCCTAGGATAGACGATCAGATTAGTAAAAAAAAATGGATAGTCTGAAATACTCGAGCGCGTCAGATTAAGATATTGGGGGTTGATTTTAGTGTTTAAAGACTAAATTTAACTAATCTGACGATAAGTCCTTGACGCCGCCGAGTTATAGGGTCGCGAACTTGTAAAAAAAAACCGTTAATCCGGTATTCTCGAGCGCGATTTTTTTATTTTTTATTTTGAAGAATATAATCTAAAACTTACTAAAAATACAAAATCTGCCGGTTTCCGCATGACTGGAAGTGTGGAGGAGCCATTTCGTCTTCCTAAGAACGCGATGCGGCATATAAGTCGCGAACGATACATTTTACAAAAAAAAAGTTTAAATAAACAAAAAAGGTAATTTTATTTTACACAAAAAAGGTCTCTTTACATTTTTGTCCAAAGTTAAAACTTTTTGACTTGAAGCATCATAAAATCGGTCAGATTAAGAGAACCCACCAACATTTTTGTCAGATTAAAAAAATATGCTTTCAGGATACCGAGATAAACCTCCCCTATGAAAATCTGACGCGCTCGAGTATTTCAAAAAAACTTTTTTTGTTTGCATTTTCAAAAATTCATCGTAACTTATCGTCACGCCGAAATCGTCAGTTTTTTTAAAGGAAGCTTCCTTGGGGCCTACTTAACACCCCTTCCGAAAATCTGACGCGCCCGAGTTAATTTTTTTTTTTTGCATTTTTGACTACTTTATATGCCTACCCCCACCACGCAAACCGGCAGATTAGTATACCGTTGTTATCAGAGGCACTCGGGGCATACGTAGTATGAATATCTGACGCGCTCGAGAATGCCCAAGTAACTGTTTTATTTTACATTTTTGAAAAACCGTACACGCCAAACCCACCGCTCAAATGGTTTTTGCCATACGAGCTTTTCTTTTCGAAATTATTTTATCTTTCGATTTTGATAGGTCTCGACGGCGCCGTTGAATTACGCCATTTAGCTACCTCGCCTCCCTAACTATCAGATGCGATGAAGCTCATAGCTTAATAAAAAAATTTTGGGTCATGTATGGCAGCGATACATAACTGATTCCAGTACTAGGTTGGTTCTAGGTCAACGGGAAGTACCTTATAAATTTTGATTCCCTTGAGTGTCGAAATATAATTTTTTTGCGGCATAAACTGCCGTATTCATTTTATTCGTTAACTTAAAAGTTTGATTTTTTCACAGAGTCAAGGAACTGTAGACCTAATTATATATGGTTTTAATTTCAACTCGCTACCTCCACGCGTTTCCGAGATAAGCAGTCTTGACAGACAGGCAGACGAACAACAAAGTCATCATATAAGGGTTCCGTTTTTGCCTTTTGAGGTACGGAACTCTATAAAATATTATTTGTGAATAATCTAAGTAAGTATTTTAATTATTTTTATCTATTCAAAACGAGAGATAATGGCGCGTACCTATTTGCAGTCTGTCCAAGGGTAGTCCGTCCCCGCCACCCGCCACAGACCAGGGTCAAGGCGGTTGGGGTTGCGGGCTGATATTTTATTAAATTTACGATGGGGAACATGGGGAATAAAAAAAATGTGAGACTGTGACAAAGACAAACAACAATAACGCTTTCTCGGCTACTGGAAGATACATAAGACTATCGCGTTCGGTTATTTCCCTCCACCCGAGCCCCGAGCCTGATCCAGTTATACTAGAATTACTAGATTCATGACTAGATTTGATCTCTGTGCATGCGCGCTCGATTCATCGATACCTACTGCATTGTTTCAAGTGTTAATTTTTAAATTACCTAAATGAATATTTCCGTACACGGCGGGAAAAAGTTGATATCTCGCGGAAAAAATTGAAGAAATTTGAACCTTATGTAGTTTTATTTTAGAATATCTCGAGTTATCAACTTCTTCCCGCCGGGTACGGATTAAATTTTGTCATTAGATTAATTTGTGCTTAAAAAATCTTAGCTTCTGGTCAGAAACCAGGGTGGGGCAACTGCCCCACCGTGGGTGGGGTATGACTGAGTTTTAAGAAAACGTATGGAATTTTCGTAACTCAATGTAAACTTAGGTACATACATTTTTATTTCACATGCAATGTGACAAAAAAATACTCTATAGACATTTAAAAAATTGGCCCACTTTCAAGTATCAAATCTATGCAGGTTAACCATAGGTAAACTAACAACGCGTCTGCCAAAGTTTGTTTAGTATCTGAATTCTGAACGTGTCTGTCAAAACTTCAAGTATCAATGTCGGTGTCATTCATGTGTCATTGTATGTCATTGATCATTGATTTCGAATTTCGATTATTTCGATGATTTCCATATGATTTCGTACATACCATTCTCGTACCAATATTTTTCAAACTTCTCATACCTACTTTTAACGACTAAAGTTGAATTTTCATTTAGATTTCAAGCTGCAGTCGAATTTTTTTACGAACTGAACTGCATTTTTATCATATCATGCAGTCATTGTAAACAACATCTCATTGTGCAATCATAGTGCAACGGAAAATATTTTATAGTTTATTAATGGGTTTGTATAAAATACGAAACTACAAAATAACTTAAGCATTGTACATTAAGCAAGCATGGACTTCAGTTCGCTCAATCCAAACACTTCCAACCCATTGAACATAGCAGCAAGGAAAAACGATTTTCAAAATGTTCACCGTTTGTTGAAAAAAGTGAATCCAAATTGTGTGGACAATAGAGGATGGACCTGCCTTCACGAAGCCGCCGCTAACGACAGCTATCAGAGCTTGGTGCTAATTCTTAAGCACCCTGACTGCAGACCTTTAGCAGAGACGCATGAAGGCCACACAGCTTTGTACTTGGCTTGTCGTCACCACAGTTCTTTGCAAACTATTAAAGCTTTATTAGACAGCGCTGAAGATATTGCCAACTACGGCAGCACTGAGAGCGTTACGCCTCTCCATGTAGCCATTACTCAAGGGAGAGTGGAAGTTATACAGCTTTTAATTGACCACGGAGCGATGATAGATGTACAAGACTTTGATGGGGACACACCTTTACATGATGCAGCTTTGGCATCGAAGTTGAAGTCCGTAACAGCATTATTACATGCAGGTGCTGATCCGGCTATTAAAAATGAAACTGATTACACACCGTTTCACTTAGCATGTTTTAAAGGTGGATTTGATATCATAAAAGCGATGTTACCTTTTGTTGATGATATAAATGAAGTTACTGCTAATGGAGACACGCCATTAATAATAGCTTGTAACGGTAACAACGAGAACATTGTCCAGTTTTTACTAGACAATGGTGCTGATCCTCATATTAAGAATAAAGATGGTTTCTCAGCTTTAGATGTAGCCCTCAATCACGGTTGTGATGATATATTTAGTCTACTTCTGGGTGTTACAAACAAAGAAGAAATAAACAAAGATTTTATTTTATTAGCATGTAAGCCACACTACTATAAATATAAGATTCTAGAGAGTTTACTGAATCATGACCTGGGGCCAGAATTCTTCGACTTTTACGAGGAGTTTGTTGTTACGCTGGAGCGTATTGGCGGTCTGCAACCTCATTACCAGTCTAATGCTCCGTTAAACTCTTACTTGAATATTTGTGAATATATTTACAATAGTGCATTTGAGGCTTTTAGGAAATTCTTTTACCTGTTCCTCATGAATGGTGTTGCGGTGAATGCTCTGCGAAGGGAAGAGTGCCCTCCACTTGTGTACATACATTACTCAGGCCATAGCATTTGTTTTGAAGAGGTAAGTGCAGTAAAACATTTTGTAAACTCACTTTTATAGACAGGTCTATCTTGAATTTATTTTATTACCTTTACTTAACATTGTTTCATCACAGGTTTCCCTGATTGTGATCATGGCTAACCCCCGATAGACCCGTCTATAAATGTGAGTTGATATGTATTCAAAATGCGAATGTTTTAAATAGTAAAACATTGCCTGTATTTATCTATCCTGATTGTAATTATAGCCCACAAGAAGTAAAGTATTATGCAGATTACTTGTTATAGATGTTATTTCTACTATCCAGAGAGAGTAAATAAACTGCTCCATTTCTATTACAATAATTATTTTCCAGTTAGCTTATTAATCACAACATCAAACTTCTCAATTATTGATCTCATTTCTTCTATTAAGAAAGCAATTTATCCTATACAGTAGGTTGTTTTGCATCTAACACACCTCAGTATGAAAATGTCACAGAATATACCTATATATTCATGAATTTTCAGGTATTCAAAATACTCATAGAGCATAACTGCAATGTAGACTACTCGAGCCTATCCACAAACAGTGAACAGCTGATACTCCCAGATGCCTTCATTGCCTCCGTCACTTCTGATCCCGCTACGACTCTTGTGATGCTGCCATACAGCTTGCACTGTGAACCTGATCACTTGCTGACTTTTACACATAGCTGTGGCTGGTTGAGCAGAATACCAGTTCAAGTAAGTAATAATCAGATATTTATAGAGATAGATATTTTAGATTTACACTCAAATTTATGGTATGATGACACATTTATTACGTTAAATAATACAATTTTAAGCTTATTTCAATACAGTTGTGCGGTAGAAAGAAGAGAAATCTAATCTTCGAGGATGGGTATTCCACAGCCGTCTTTAGATCCAAATCTTTCTATCCTTCTTCTTGTTCCTCTAATTCTTAGAGAGACAGCTCTGATGATTGATTTTGACTTTGATCCAGTTGATTATTTGTGAATATGGTTTGGATCATTTTTCATGGAGCTCAAATTTTAATGATGTTCTAAAATATGTAATATGAAATTTGACATGAACATTTACGTAACATTGTGTCCAGGTACTGCTTTTCGTTGCTAGAAATTACTAAACAAATAAATTAGTCCACTCTATTAGTACTAGACATAGATAGATACATGTTACATAAAATGTTGATGTCAAATTTCATGTAAGGTAAGCCATATGTTATTTTAAAATGAGAGTATAAGTAACTTTGATTCTTTGGTGGAGGCTAGATTGGTGCGTTCTTAAGTTGCTGTAATAATATAAACATTTTAAGTGTGTTTTTTTAGCGTAATTTCATCCAACCCTGGATGCCTCTATCATGAATTTCTAAATTACTTATACAAACTCTTCTGTTTCAGATACAAAAACAATTACTATCTTTTATAGACAACAATACAGACAATATCAAAGCAGAGTGCCTGTCACTGTATGTGTCGCCATTGAAACACTTGTCCAGGTTAAAAGTCAGAAGTGTTTTAAGAACTTCTGGTATCAACACTACTGAAAAGTTTCTACAAGCCTTAGAAAAGTTGCCTATACCACCTTTATTGAAACATTATTTAAGATACCTTTGATATTATCCACATCCACACTAAGATCTCAAAAACTAGAAGCCTATTTGTGACGTTTTCTATAAGTAAAGGTAGCTTATGGCGGTTGCCGCTTACGCTATTATTAACGACGCTCCAATACTAATGCGGCGCCACGCGACGTAAACGCCAACTGCCATGAGGTACCTTTACCCGTGTAACGTCACACTCTAAAATGAAACACATATTGCACAAATAAATAATTTATTAAAAAGATATACAAAGTTTTGTAATGATTGGCGTACAAATTGAGAATATAATTCGCTTATATAGGTATATCTACATAATTACAATATCATACAAGTAATGCCTGAAGTTGGAATGCTTGCTTCATTTGAAGTTTGCACCATTCGCCATGAAGTCTTCTATTTCAGCCACACTGTGATATAAAAATATGGTCAATAAATTATAAGAATCTGAATCTTGTCTTTAATTTTTAATATCTTTGCACCAATCATTAGGTAATTTCCCGTGTAGGCACAGAATATATAATAGTACTAGGTACAGAGGACTCACTCTAACAAAACGCGTCTGTTACGATAAGCACAGATAAGGCCGCTAGATGGCGACAGCCCCATGCGCGGCTTATGGCTTTCCTCAAAATTGGGGTGCGAACGGATGTATGAGATGAGGGTGGTATGGTATTCTACCTGTCCATTTCTTTATCCAATGTGTATTTTGTCTCACGTTTTACTTAATGAGAGAGTGAGACGCAATGACATTGGACCAAGATGTTGGACAGATGAAATACCACCCTAAGGTCTACCAAAAAATGTTGACATGGTGTCAAAGTAAAATGCGACTTACGTCCTAGGCACGAAGGTTAGGTTTTCCACGCCAGTCTCAGTGATAAGTACATCGTCTTCAATGCGAACACCACCGAATCCTGAGAAGCGGTCCACCACATCCCAGTTGAAGAATTTGGACTGCTCCGGGTTGTTTTTAGCTGAGTTGAGTAGCTGAAATATGAGAAGTAATGGGGGCTAGGGTGGTGTTCCATCTGTGCAATATCTTGGTCCAATGTCTGTGCTCTCTCACTAAGCAAAATGTGAGACGCAAGACTGTAATGGAAAAATATTTAGATAACAAAATACTTCTATGAAGCCGGACGGGCGATTAAATCTGTGTCTCGAATAGTGTCGATGGACTGTCAAGTTGGCAGCGATTCCGTGTTGCCAGGGAGATAGGTCTGAATCCCTTCGAAACCAGTTCGATCGCCAACTAGTTCTTACCAAAATAATTATTATCATTCTCCATGAACGGGTAAGAATGTATAGATTGTCGAGTCTTCCTTTCCCTTTCTTAAAAATATCATACCGTGCTTGTCCAGCAGCGTTTACCACGCTCTGTTCTAATTTCCGTATTTAGAATTTCACGTCAGTTTTGTTAAATGCCTTGGGATTGTAACCCTGGCAACATCGAAGAGGAGGCACCGAGGGAGAATGATTCGGCCATTTTGGGACTTGGATTTTCTTCCCCGACCTAGCCGGGCTCGGCTTTATATTAAATAATTGGGACAACGTTCTCATCTTTGCCTGCCCTCAGGTGTACCTTGAGGTTAACCCGTTTCCCGAAAGGGCGAACCAGGAGCGTCCTGGGCACTTCGGAGTTGATATTCGATCACTCATAAACCCCGGCAAGACGATTTTCCTCCGACAGGAGGTGTCTACTAGGGGCGCGGCCTTTGGTAGGCCAGATTCTGTGCCAGTCGACCTGTGCAGCTGGCCCCGCCAGAGTCGGAGCTATTGGAACCTCCGGCCATCTGGTCGAGAGAGAGCCGTCGACTGTCGCTACAGTGCAGCTAAGCCTTTCACTACTTTTTCCTAAACTGCGATTTTGGACTATTCACCTTTTAGTATTAACTATCCAATAGCGCAATCGACCAAGTATCACCAACAATAATTAAAACCCGGTTAGATAAATATAAATTTAGTTTACTATCAATAAGTCGTTAAGTAGTGTTTAAGCTCCAAAGTGTAAACTTAACCAGGCCGGCAATTAAATTGTACCTGTCCACTATCGGGTTGTTTGTTTTATCCCCTTCAGGACCCTTAGTTTAAAAATAAAGTATTACAGCGGCGCCCGAATAGGTTTGGTGATATTTGGCTTCTTTCCCTCCAACATTCAGCGAAGGTTTGAGCTTGGTTGTTTTGTGCTATTGTATTTCAATGTAACTTACTTTAAAAATATTTAAATTTAATTGAGTTTTGGTTAGCAAGAGTGTCTAACCACATGTTTTGTCTGGCACAGTCAGTACCTACTGTTGTATTTCACTTCCATGTCATTTTACGGTACTAGGTTGATTTAGGGAAGAAAATCCACTGTTTACATTTATTTTTTTAGTTGTATTTATTTTAAGGACTCTTTACATCCACTTTTATTTTTATGAAAACATTATTTCCACTGTGTTTAATGTTATTTCATATTACTTGTTGACTCTTTAAGAGTGTGCTATACCTAAACTGGTGAACTTAAACTTGTTGTTGGTCGATAACGCTATAACATTCTTAAACTTATAAACTAGGTAATTATTTCTTTTCGGGGAAAAATATAAGGAAAATACATTTAATATTTAATAGTGATAACCTTTACTACTGTAACAATGGCGAATGAGACCGCTTTGGAGGAGCGTCCAATAGCTTTTAATCTCTTAAAAAAAGATGAACTCGAGTATGAAGTGACGGTGCGCCTCGGGGTACCACTGACGACAGTGATGGAGCTCCGGAGCCAGCTCCGGAAGTTGAATCAGGAGATTCCCACTGACGAGGTCGCGGATTACAATGGTGACGTCAAGGAAGAACTGGACATAATATCTGCAAAAATGGACGACCTTCGTGACCAACTACAGTCACCAACACAGCGTCGTACTTCCTTGAAGCTTCTTAACCGCGTACAGGCGGTTGCACACCATCTTTACCACCGTCTAACCCGCCTAACACCAGCTGAATCAGAGGCCTCAAGGCATTGTGAATTAAGTGATCAGTTGGATAAACTACTATCTCGCCTTGACAATGTGTTGATTAATTTTAGAAGTGCATTGTCAAGGGATGTCGCACTCGAGGTTGACAAACCGAATCCTACGGCCTTACCAGCATGCACAAAACACCATAATTTGGTGCAAAAATTAAATTTAAAATATGATGGCAAGACCTGTGTCAAAGCTTTCTTACGTAAGTTAGAGCAAGTGCGTGTGTCACGTGACATACCGGATTCAACCTTATTTCGCTCCGCCTGCGAACTATTCACGGACGAGGCATCCTCGTGGTTTAACGGAATCTGTGATCAAGTACACTGCTGGACGGACCTGAAGGCTGTGATGATCCGTGATTACCTCCCATTAGATTATAATGTCCGACTTATGAGGGAAATACGTGCTAGGACGCAGGGTTTTGATGAGTCAATAGTTAACTATGTCAGCGTAATGCTTAATTATTTTTCCCGTTTAGAGACACCCTTACCAGAGGCCGAGAAATTGAGTATATTGGTACAAAACGTCAGACCATTCTATTCTAAACAATTGGCATTATTTAAAATAGAATCTATAGGTGAACTTAAAGATCGTTGTCGGCAGCTAGAGGCCGCCACTCAAAGCGCCAAACGTTTTGCCGAGCCTGACAGAGATTTAAGTAAGTCACTGGCCCATGATTTGGTTTATAAGCCACTCACAACAAAAACTGTCTCGGCAGTGCAAGCATCGGCTGACTTTTGTGTGCGGTGCCGCGTGGACGGTCACACCTTGAAAACTTGTAAAGCAGCTCCTAAACTCGTTTGTTATCGCTGCGGCGAGAACGACGTAACAGCCCGTACTTGCCCTAAATGTGCGTCCACACCTAGTACCTCAAAAAACTAATAACGCCGAGTCAGGGTATGGCTGATCCGGTTTCCACAAAAAATACTAAAAAATATAAAAGTAGAATATTTATTCGCACGCCTATATTTAGTAATCCCAGAAAGCCCACTCTAGAAAACCATACACAACTCAATAGTTATTTTAATAACAAATACCCTAGCTCTTCAGCACCCATTACCCTACTTAACCATCACTTACTTGCACCTAATGCTGTATCAACTTCATTGACAACAAAAGGCCAATGCCGCCCATTACATACCATATCGATGCCAATTAATAAAGCTAACACCCTTAACCCGCTCACTACCGCTGTTATACCCACGAACATAACTCCACCCGCTTCACTTCCCTATCCTACCCCTACTAACCTCACTAACACCCTTAACCCGCTTACTAATGCTTTTACCCCCACTAACATAACTCCATCCGCTTCACTTCCCTATCCTACCCTTACTAACCACACTAACACCCTTAACCCGCTTACTAACGCTTTTACCCCCACTAACATAACCCCACCTACTTCACTTCCCTATCCTGCCCTTACTAACCTCACTAACACTCTAAACCCGCTTACTAACGCTTTTGACCCCTCTAACAACATTACCCCTCCCGCATTATTTCCCCATCCGGCCTTTACTAACCTAACTAACCCCTTAAACCTCCTTACTAACGCTTTTGTCCCCACTAACTACATAACCTTACCCGTTTTACCCCCCACAATCCCTATTTCGCAAAATAACTTGACTTACCCACTTAACAAAATTTACCATAATGTAAATTACTGTGTAGAAGCACTACCTAAAGCCCCCATAGCCCATATTTGGCAAAATAACGTAACTTACCCAAATTATGAAATTTACCCAAATGCTAATTATTGTGTAGAGGAACCGACTCAATCCTCCACGACACGTATTTATCAAAATAACGAAACTTACCCACATAACCAAATTTACCCCAATGCAAATTCTTATATAGAAGCACCGTATGTGCCTTCCACGACCCATATTTGTCAAAATAACGAAACTTACCCACATAATGAAATTTACCCTAAGGCAGATTTTAGTGTGGAAGGACCTTCTGTACCCTCTCCAACCCCTATTTGGCAAAATAACGTAACTTACCCACATAACCAAATTTACCCTAATGCAAATTATTATACAGAAGCACCGTCTGCACCCTCCACGACCCATATTTGTCAAAATAACGAAACTTACCCACATAATGAAATTTACCCTAAGGCAGATTCTAGTGTAGAAGGACCTTCTGTACCCTCTCCAACCCCTATTTGGCAAAATAACGTAACTTACCCACATAACCAAATTTACCCTAATGCAAATTATTATACAGAAACACCGTCTGCACCCTCCACGACCCATATTTGTCAAAATAACGAAACTTACCCACATAATGAAATTTACCCTAAGGCAGATTTTGGTGTAGAAGGACCAACTGTACCCTCTCCAACCCCTATTTGGCAAAATAATGTAACTTACACGCATAACGAAATTTACCCTGAGGCAACTAACAGTATGGAGAAATCGTCTACATTCCCCATAACACCTTTATCACAAAATAACGTAGTTTATCCACAGAACGAAACTTACCAGGATACAAATCCTTATTTGGAAACATTCCCCGCTAATTCTTATAATGGAGCCTTACAGGATACAATCGGTCCGTGCAGCAATGTACGCGAATCACAGATCTCTCATGCCGACGACCAAGCATCTAAGTTCGATCGAGAGGAATGGCACTCTTGGTTGTCATTTGTTACTTTTGTTTTTGAGTCTTGCCATAGTTTGAAGTTACTAGATTCGATAAACGAAGCTGATGAACAAGGCTTGCGACCATACCTTAAAGTAAAAATTTATGGCATGTCCTATTCTGGCCTAATGGATTCTGGCTCGGAGTTGACAATTTTGGGTGGTGACACCTTTGACAAGTACTTTGAGGGTCGAGTTACTCTGCATCCGCCGCACGGTTTAACTCATATAATCTCGGCGAACAAAGTCCGTTCGCCCATCAAGGGCCATGTATTCTTGCCCGTATTTGTAGGTAACAACACGCAAGTCGTAAAGTTTCATGTGATACCGGAGGTCCACACTAAACTTATTTTCGGTCTTAACTTTTGGATAGCCTTCGGCTTCGGACGGGATATCCTCGCGCTACTAAAGAATGGAACCTGTTCCTTATCAAACGAAGAACATAACAACATCGTCTCTGAGGTCAGGTACATACACGGCTTGGAGTCTCTTTCGACGGAGGAACAACGTGAGGCAGATACTATTATTAAAGAATTTGCATCAATATCCGCCGAGGAGAAGGGGTTGGGAAGAACGCATCTGCTAACGCATTCGATTGATACAGGAGATGCGAAGCCGATCAAACAGCGGTATTACATGTTATCTCCGTACAAACTTGCAGAGCTCAATAAACAGCTAGATGAGATGCTCCAGCTGGATGTCGTCGAGCCAAGCAGCAGTCCATGGAATAACCCGGTGACCATGGCCCCGAAATCAGATGGCTCCTTTCGATTCTGCCTGGACAGCCGAAAACTAAATGAAGTTTCCAAACACGACGCTTACCCCCTACCACTAATTAATCAAATTCTTAATCAACTAGGGAACGCGAAGTATTTGTCATCCTTGGACCTTAAATCAGCCTTTTGGCAAATAGGCTTAGATTCCAAGGAATCCATGGAAAAGACCGCCTTTACGGTCCCTGGCCGCGGTTTGTTCCATTTTAAAGTAATGTGTTTCGGCCTTACCTCAGCCCCAGCAACTCAGCAACGCTTGATGGACATTTTGTTTGGTCCAGAATACAACGGCCGTATTTTTATATACTTAGACGACATAATAATTGTCTCTGAAACGTTTACACAACATCTAACCCTACTTCGCCACGTACTAGAACGACTTCGATATGCTAACCTTACAATAAACCTATCTAAATGTAAATTCTTTCGTAGGCAACTAAGGTACCTAGGTTTTCTTGTAGACGAGTACGGCTTACGCACGGACCCCGACAAAGTCAAAGCGGTGGTGGACTTCCCCATACCGAAGAGTCGGAAAGATGTTAAACGCTTCCTAGGTACGGCGTCGTATTACCGCCGATTTATTAAAAATTTCAGCAACATTGCTGGACCTCTCAATCAGTTAACGTCCACGCGAAAAGGCGCTCCACCTTTTCGTTGGTCCCCAGAAGCGGATCAAGCTTTTAATGAGTTAAAAGTAGCAATGACCACGGCCCCAGTTTTAGCCTGCCCAGACTTCTCCAAATCATTCTCGGTTCACTGTGACGCTTCAGATTTCGGCATCGGGGGAACTCTGACACAAATATTTGAAGGAGAGGAACACCCACTGGCGTATTACAGTCGATCCCTCACGCCTCAAGAAAGAAATTATTCCGCCACTGAGAGAGAAGCTTTGGCGGTGGTCAATGTTGTAGAACACTTCAGACCATACCTGGAAGGAAGTCGTCAATTTAGGATTGTTACAGACCACGCCAGTTTGAAGTGGTTCCTTAATCTCAAAAACCCCACGGGGCGCCTCGAAAGATGGGGTTGTCGTCTCTCACCTTATAACTTCACAATCGAGCACCGGAGAGGCTCAGAACATATCGTACCGGACGCCTTATCAAGGGCAGTTCCCATCTGTTTAATTGATACAAACACCACTAATAATGACCCTTGGTATTCGCAGATCTATAACAAATGTGAATCCAACCCAGGATCGGTACCTAATTATCAATTGTTAAATGGTCGCCTTTATCGCTACACCAAATCAAAGAATGCCTTAACTACCGATTTCGAGTGGAAAGAGGTGATACCAGTGGAATTTCGTGAAGAAATCATGCATGCTAACCATGCAGTCCCCACTGCTGCACATTTAGGTACCGCTAAAACGTATAACAGGTTAAAACTTCGTTACTCCTGGCCACGGATGTATGAAGATGTAGTCCGATACGTCGCCAATTGCTCGGTGTGTGCCGCTTATAAACACAGCCAACAACCGACTCCAGGCTTCATGGGAAGTGCGAAAGTTTGCAGTCGGCCCTTTCAGTGCCTCAGTATAGACCTGGTTGGACCGCTACCACCCTCAAGGAAACTAAACACTTATATATTGGTAGTAGTATGTTGTTTTACTAAATACTGTATGTTGTTTCCCTTGAGACGTGCAACCGGGGCTGTAATTTCCCAGAGATTAGAAGATCATGTATTCATGATCCATGGTATCCCCCAAACAATTATTGCGGATAATGCATCCTACTTCACCGGCGGGGACGTTCAGAAGTTGTTCGCCAACTACAATATCCCACAACTACACTACACCCCCGTTTACTGTCCCCAGGTCAACACCGTAGAGCGTTACAACAAGACCCTAGTAACAGCAATATCAACGTTCGTTGAATCGGATCATCGCTCGTGGGACGTGAATATTTCTCGTATACAGTTCGCTTTAAATACCTCAGTCAATGAAACAACATCATATACTCCGTTCCTGCTCGTGCATGGACGCCAAGCAGTACCGGATGGCACAATTTACGACGACCCCGAGGAGGTCGACGAAATCGTTTTTTCCCCCCGGGGAGAGTACCTCGACAAGATTAAGACCCTTAGGGCCATTTACCCGACCGTGAAGGAATTATTACAGAAAGCTCATGACCGCAACATCAAGTATTACAATGATAAACGTCGTGATATAGAATTCAACGTCGGAGACGAAGTGTGGAAACGCACCTTCAAGCAGAGCAACGCCGGTAAATACTTCTCGGCGAAGCTAGCACCCAAATATGACAAATGTCGCGTCATTCGGAAAATATCCCGTTTAGTCTACGAGTTGGAAGATGAGAATGGGAAGCGTCTGGGTAAATGGCACATAAAAGACTGCAAGCCAAGTTCTGTCCACACCACTTGACTCCTGTAACGAGACGTACCAATACTCCACAATCCGGGTAGTCTATTATCTTTTGGGAAAGCGCTTTATTTATTTATTTTTTTTATTTTGTTTGTCCATTGAAGCGACGTTGGCTTCAATTTTTTTTTTGTTTTCTCTTTGTTTTGTCCCGTAGGCCTAGATGCGATTGTTTCCAGCGACGGCCCCGCGGACTCAATTGATGCCAAGGGACAAATCGACGTGCGATTGTGGGCCGTAATCCACGTCCTAGGGAAGTCCTTAGATTCCCTTCTCCTTACACCGTTCGGCTGGTGACACAGCTCGAGGGCGAGCTGGAATTTTACTCCTTCGTCTTTTGCCTCTGTCGTAAAATTCTCCTGGTTAGGGGGGTGTGTAATGGAAAAATATTTAGATAACAAAATACTTCTATGAAGCCGGACGGGCGATTAAATCTGTGTCTCGAATAGTGTCGATGGACTGTCAAGTTGGCAGCGATTCCGTGTTGCCAGGGAGATAGGTCTGAATCCCTTCGAAACCAGTTCGATCGCCAACTAGTTCTTACCAAAATAATTATTATCATTCTCCATGAACGGGTAAGAATGTATAGATTGTCGAGTCTTCCTTTCCCTTTCTTAAAAATATCATACCGTGCTTGTCCAGCAGCGTTTACCACGCTCTGTTCTAATTTCCGTATTTAGAATTTCACGTCAGTTTTGTTAAATGCCTTGGGATTGTAACCCTGGCAACATCGAAGAGGAGGCACCGAGGGAGAATGATTCGGCCATTTTGGGACTTGGATTTTCTTCCCCGACCTAGCCGGGCTCGGCTTTATATTAAATAATTGGGACAACGTTCTCATCTTTGCCTGCCCTCAGGTGTACCTTGAGGTTAACCCGTTTCCCGAAAGGGCGAACCAGGAGCGTCCTGGGCACTTCGGAGTTGATATTCGATCACTCATAAACCCCGGCAAGACGATTTTCCTCCGACAGGAGGTGTCTACTAGGGGCGCGGCCTTTGGTAGGCCAGATTCTGTGCCAGTCGACCTGTGCAGCTGGCCCCGCCAGAGTCGGAGCTATTGGAACCTCCGGCCATCTGGTCGAGAGAGAGCCGTCGACTGTCGCTACAGTGCAGCTAAGCCTTTCACTACTTTTTCCTAAACTGCGATTTTGGACTATTCACCTTTTAGTATTAACTATCCAATAGCGCAATCGACCAAGTATCACCAACAATAATTAAAACCCGGTTAGATAAATATAAATTTAGTTTACTATCAATAAGTCGTTAAGTAGTGTTTAAGCTCCAAAGTGTAAACTTAACCAGGCCGGCAATTAAATTGTACCTGTCCACTATCGGGTTGTTTGTTTTATCCCCTTCAGGACCCTTAGTTTAAAAATAAAGTATTACAAGACACATTAGTTAGATAAAGAAATTGGACAGGTGGAATTCCACTCTAAGGACTTTTAAAATCCCCCTTACCTTATTAGCTAGCTTACAGCTATTGATTGTAAAAAAATCGCGGTCCTTTGAGAGGTGATATACCATGTGGAAAGATAAGTCGGGCCCTGGAGGGAAACTACCTTAAATCCTTAAGCTGGCTCATTTTACTTAAAGAAGACATGCCTTTATTTTAAAAAAGAAACAAAACTGCATTCAAAGTATTCTTAATTTTTTTTTCAATTTGGCTTGACTAAAAAAACTTGAGTACTAAAAAATATTAGATTATATGGATATTTTGTACGACAGACGAGTGTAAGACCTAACGTTTCTTGGAGAAATGTTATCATTAACATTAACTGTATCGACTAGTAGAATAAAATTGCAAGTTTTTGTTTTTTGGAATTTTTAGTTGGTTCGAGTCCCGGGCGAGGCAAACGAGTTTTAGAAAATCTTTGAATGCAGTTTTGTTTCTTTTTAAAAATAAAGGAATGTCTCCTTTAAGTAAAATGAGCCAGCTTAAGGATTTAAGGTAGTTTCCCTCCAGGGCCTGACTTATCTTTCCACACTGTAGAATGCACTGAATGACAAACATAGCACGAATATTTTAAGACTTGACAAATTTTCTACAATTAATAATTCTGTAAAACACGGCGCCATGTAGCGTTTCACGATCTTTTGACAGGGGACTAACTAGAGGACAGTTTTTTTTACCATAGTCACCATAGACGAAGATAATTTCTTCAAATAGAGGAATATTGTTAAGGTAGTTATTTTTGAGATTTAACTAATTTAACACATATCACTCATATCAGTGAAAAAATAAGGATCAAAGTCAAATGGCGTTCTAAAAGTTATTCATTTGTGTCGAAAGATGGCAGTAAATGTACCGATTACATAATTTAATTTGACAACATTCATCTAGTCTAAATTCTCTTCGCCATAGATAAGTTTTTGACGTGACCCACCGGAGGTATAAAGTAGCAGCCCGGCTCGATAGTGAGCAGCATGCCGGGCTGCAGGCGGCGCGCGGTGCGCAGGCGCGCCAGCGCGCCCGCGGGCCGCGGCGGGTGCGCCGGCAGGTAGCCGCCCACGTCGTGCACATCCAGCCCGAGGAGGTGCCCCAGCCCGTGCGGCTGGAGGACGCCGTTTACGCCCGCCTGGAAATATAAACCATTCTTTAAAAAAAGCCCAGAATCTGAGTAGAAATAACATAAAAACCACAGAATATCACATTTTAGCGAAGTGGCATTTTTTTAAATAAAAGTTTTAATATCAATCAGGTATCTAACAATCGGGTCGCAACAATGCCATCATTCAATGGTCTTCATCGGCAGTTTAATTTTACAATTCGACTTCCGTTAGTATGTACCAAAGAATTATATGACAAAGAACAACTCTCAATCTTCAAAAGTGTGACCAAAAATGAAATCAAGTGTGTGCGTAAATTGTCTATGTGAGATCAAAAATAGTGATGTCATGTTACAACATATTACTAATCTGTCGATGTTTGATTGCTTTATCGACTACTTTTTCAAATGTGTTATTTTAAACATTAAAATTCTACGACAATTTGACGTATAAATAACAATTGCACTGCGTTTGCCATCAAAATCGTTACAGACTTATCTTAATGTAACTCTTACTGTGTTGCAAAGTGAAGTTATCATGACACGCTAAACATGAACACCTTCAAAAAGGTATAACAATCGTTATTATTTGAAGTCGGTTATCAAAACTAATATCTTAATGATGTCTTGTGAAGAAATAATTACATAGCTATTAATATACCGACAAGTTATCGATACTGTCATATGAACATTTTGTCAAGCCCTAGCGTAAACGAACAGTTTATGTTTTTACACAAAATATCCTAAATTATTGACTAATATGATAAAATATTAGTACGGAACGGAAGAAAAACTTATAATGAACTGTATAAACCGGCTTCTTACACTTTTTACGCTGTTAATTTGCCACAATATCGTTATGAAAATTTCGTTCGGAATATCATAAATCCTCTGAAATGAGTAATTGCTTGGATTATTTGGCCCTGTGACACTGCAATCCGGCACACTACAAGACACCATCTCCACTGAATTACTTTATTTAATACTTTTCGTCCTAATCCGTGTATATTTTTCAATTTGAAAATTACCGTGATACGCTCTTGGCCGTCCGCGGCCGTCGTCAAACTCAAAAGTGGTTACGTTTTCTCATTGGTAGTCTGACTCTTTCGCACTCATGGGATGTTCATATACGTGATGGCTTCCCTTTCGCACACTTCAGCTGTCTGTCAAGCGCAAGCGAATCCTAGGTCTATGGTATGTACCAACCAAATCTAATCACTATACGCATGCCTATAAATAATATTTCAAGTTTCCTCGATTTCTCCAGGATCTCATTAGATAAAACACCCAATGACCGATATATCCGGCACCGCAGGTACAACGCCAAAGACCGATTAATCGGTCACAGACCACAGAGCAACATAGACCTACGTGCATATGCATAAAGTTCAATTTCAGTTTTGACACTTCGGTAACATGGCATTGGCGTCCGAGTGACAGCTTTCGTGTTTGACACGGCATCGAAAAGGTTTAACGCCACGCCTATCGCGCACGGCGTGTCATCATAAAACTCTCTTAAAAGTCTTTAAAATTGTAATATGACTGTGTTGGACCTATATTGTCTCAAATAAACCTTATCGGAATGTACGAAGGTTCATATTCGGCTGTAGCCGCGCACGTCGGTTGACGTCTTTGGCGGTAAAAATATTAAAAATTACCTTAATCATCTCCTCTACATCTCCCTGGAGCAGACCGCCCTTTTTCAAATGCTCCAACATAGCTCTGTTGGCGGCCAGGTGCATGTCGGGCCACAACACGCCCGGGCGAGCGGCTCTGAAACAGAACATTACAGAATGAATAGCATAATATCTGGGAGACCGAGCTTGGCTAGGAAAACATATAAAAACTCAAAAATGCACGTTTTCCCAGAGATGGGACCTAGCTAGATCGATTTTTCGTCCCCGAAAACCCCCTATAGCCTCAAGCCGTTTCCAAGATCCATCCCCGAAATATACTTATAGATATACCCACTACCCACCTATACAGGGTGATTCAGGAGACGTGAGCAGGACTAACACTGCGCATTTCGTAAATTATAAGCAACTGTTTCGTATCAGTATTAGTGAGGTTAACGTTAATTTTCTAGTCGTGTTGAAAAAAAAAAGTTATTAATTTATTTACGACATGCATGGTCACCCTACAGTTAGAATACTAAACTACCGATATTCTGTGTCAAATTGAATGTCATCACGGACTGGTTACTTTTGAAAACTCGTATCTCACTCAAGTTTGACAGTTTATTTTCTTCGTAATCATAATGCTGTCATTACGGTTAAAGAGGTTTTATGTTTATTAATTCGGTCTTGTAGGGTGACCATGATTGTAGAGAATTAAATTTGCCCTCGCCAAAAAGTTAAAAAATAGGAAAAAGTGTGGTTGTTTCACCTAAACACGACGGTGATCGATCAATTATCAGTTACTGAGTGTGCAGGATTAGTCCTGCTCACGTCTCATGAATCACCCTGTATATGTATGTATATACATACAAGAATTGCTCGTTTAAAGATATACCTACGGCGCGATTCGGGAAATGAATTAGAGATGCACTAGATAAGATATAGTAAAGATATGTGACGTTCCACGGCGAAAGGTACCATTACCCCGACTGAATATTGGACCGGCGTTAATAATAAGCGTAAGCGCCAGCTGCCATAAGGTACCTTTTGCCGTGGAACGTCACATATCTTTACTATTTCATATCTAGTGAATGTCTAACGGCGCGATATCTTAAAGTTCGAATTGCGCCGCTATACGATTCCGTGCACCAAAAACAATTGACAGGCTAATCAAGTCTCATTTGTGACTTTTCATCAGAGAAGGGTTCTTTTGCACATGGAGCATAAGGACCCTTTAGGCATGGAACGTCACATTTATTTATGCTCCGTTCTCGATAAGATCGGAATGTGAAAAGAGCATACTGGGCCGCCTAAAATATAAGGACGTCCTGTCAGACGCCCCAGCGGCAGTAGCACGGTCGCCTTTTTATCATTTGTCACGTTCTAACAATTATGTAAGTGCGAAAGTGACGGGCATGTCTGCTGGAGGCGGATCTGCGCGAACCGCAAGTCATAAATTGGTGAGAAGTAGCGCAGACCGTTTGTTCGTTTTGTGTCGTAGGCCAAGACAATGAGGGCCACTTGCACCATCCCACTAACCCGGGTTAAGCGGTTTAACCGTCAACCCAGTGTCAAATTGTACTGGTAACCATGGTAACTCCAGGTTTAACCAGTTAACCTCGGGTTAGTGGAATGGTGCAAGTGGGCCTGAGAGGATTAAGTACGTACTCGATAACGGCGTCTCTAGCGAACAGCACGGCCTCGTAGACGAGTTTCTGGTCGGACGTGAATTTGCCGTTAGCGGGGAAACTGCAGGTGATGTCCGCCGCGTAGCCCGCGTAGTTGCCTCCCATGTCGAATAAACTGGAAACGACAACTTTATATCAATGGGGGTTTCCGCGATCGACATTTTCGATAGATGGCAGCACCGCGACGAGAGGTCTTTTTGACAGCTGCTGTCAAAACCCATCAATAAAAAAAACATGGTTAAACATGATTGGTGGATTATGACAGCTAGACGCTAGAGGTGCTGTCATCTAGTGAAAAACTCATATTTCGGTATTTCAGGATTCCGGAATAAATAAATAAATATTATAGGACATTTTTACACAAATTGACTAAGCTCCACGATAAGCTCAAGAAGGCTTGTGTTGTGGGTACTCAGACAACGATATATATAATATATAAATACATAGAAAACAACCATGAGTCGGGAACAAATATCTGTATCATCATACAAATAAATGCCCTTACCAGGATTCGAACTCGGGACCATCGGCTTCATAAGCAGGGTCACTACCCTGCCACTACTATAGGCTAGACCGGTCGTAAAATACCGGTATTCATGCCCTGTACATACCACATTTCGCCAGGCTGGATCAGCTTGCTGTTGGGCGCTCCAGCGTGCCCGTAGTGCAGCGTGGCCGCGTTGTGTCCGGAGCCGCAGATGCACGTGTACGACACGTGCCGGCAGCCGCCCACGTGGCAGCAGTGGTCGAGGAAGATGGACTCGCATTGGTACATTATTGCAGGTGACTACGTACCACATGTTGCCGGGCTGGATCAGCTTGCTGTTGGGCGCTCCAGCGTGCCCGTAGTGCAGCGTGGCCGCGTTGTGTTCGGAGCCGCAGATACACGTGCCGGCAGCCGCCCACGCGGCAGCAGTGGTCGAGGAAGATGGACTCGCATTGGTACATTATTGCAGGTGACTACGTACCACATGTCGCCAGGGTGGATTAGCTTGCTGTTGGGCGCTCCAGCGTGCCCGTAGTGCAGCGTGGCCGCGTTGTGTCCGGAGCCGCAGATGTACGCGTACGACACGTGCCGGCAGCCGCCCACGCGGCAGCAGTGGTCGAGGAAGATGGACTCGCATTGGTACATTATTGCAGGTGACTACGTACCACATGTTGCCGGGCTGGATCAGCTTGCTGTTGGGCGCTCCAGCGTGCCCGTAGTGCAGCGTGGCCGCGTTGTGTTCGGAGCCGCAGATACACGTGCCGGCAGCCGCCCACGCGGCAGCAGTGGTCGAGGAAGATGGACTCGCATTGGTACATTATTGCAGGTGACTACGTACCACATGTCGCCAGGCTGGATCAGCTTGCTGTTGGGCGCTCCAGCGTGCCCGTAGTGCAGCGTGGCCGCGTTGTGTCCGGAGCCGCAGATGCACGTGTACGACACGTGCCGGCAGCCGCCCACGCGGTAGCAGTGGTCGAGGAAGATGGACTCGCATCGGTACATTATTGCAGGTGACTACGTACCACATGTCGCCAGGCTGGATCAGCTTGCTGTTGGGCGCTCCAGCGTGCCCGTAGTGCAGCGTGGCCGCGTTGTGTCCGGAGCCGCAGATGCACGTGTACGACACGTGCCGGCAGCCGCCCACGCGGTAGCAGTGGTCGAGGAAGATCGACTCGCATTGGTACTCCATTAGGCCTGGCTTCGCGAATAGCATCACCTAGACAAATATCATATAATTGCATATTATATAGCGCAATCCCTTGAGTCCCGTACACGCAAAGAAATTAAATATTCGGACATAACTTTAAAATCATAAGGTCTTTTTTTGGCTGGCAGATTTTAACTACTTGCGGTTGGCGAGTAAGTAGTTATTATGGAAGCTAAGTACCTACATCTACAGGACGTGACTGATTTGTTTGCAAGTAAAAATAATGTACATAAATAGACTGTATTTAGTGCCAAAATCCGCTTGTAAACTACGGCGTATTAACTACCTTAAAATTAGATTCCATCTGAATAGATCGTGCCTCGTCTAGAAATTTTAACCTTTTAACCACAATAGAATTTAACGAAATTACACGAAGTTTTAATAGTTTTATCCTATTTATCAGACCGCGGCAAAATTAGTCCGATTTTGTACGTCTTATTTATACACAGAATAATTTTTGGTCTACGACAAGTATAGATATGTAGTAGGTATATCAGTCTACGGAGGTAAAAAAAATCATAAAAAGGAAAAATACAAATCAAAATTACCTGTTTATGAGCATCGGAAGACACTTTGACGACGTAACGCATAACTTCTATTTCTTCCGGTGTTTTGATGACTCGTCTGTAAGGTGAAACAATAAATATAAATACAATAAGTATATAGTCTACATTTAATACTTTTACAGCCGTATTCATAAACAGTTAGAGCATTGATCATCAGTTGCTGATAACCGGATGTCACAAAACGTGATTCATAAACACTTTTTAGCGCTAAACAGTTGATCATCTCTTTATTAAATCCTCGGAAAGTTACGGAGCCGAGGACCCTTCTTTATCTGTTTATTATCTGCTATTTTACAAGATGGCGGTCACGAAACAGCTGATTTTGGCAAGAGTGACAAGAGCAAGAGCAAATAGTACGTTTTGGTTAAAATCCCAAATGTGAATGGAAAACAACTTTAATATGTGCAATTACGTATTACATAGGTACCTGGATATAGTGCGAAAATGGCGCGAAACCTAAATATCCCGCTTTTTATAAGTTGTTTATGTGATTTTGTGTATGGTGATTTTCGTTTAACCAAAATATCGAAGAAGGCAACAGAATTCTATGATCGCGTAGTCGGAAAAATGCATCATAAACGGAGCGAGTTCCTCCCTCACAGCTATTAGGCGTTTGGAGAAATAGGTAAACCGCCAGATTCACTTAAATCTATGCGGGCCAGCTTCATTGCTCGCCATACAATCGCATTTTCGAAACCAAGTTTGGCTTGGCAAGTAATATTAGAGCGTTCCATGTTCCTAATTAAAAATATTTGGAGGAGTCGCCATCGTCGGACACGGCGAGGACTTACTTATATTTGTGCGTAAACCCTTTAGTTATTCATTATTACCACTTGCCAGAAACGTTGTTTTTAATTTAAGATCAGGGTGTTCGCATTTCGCAAACTTAAATTTAATTGCATTTCTTGCGCACATTATACCTACCTATATAATATTATAGACCCTGTAAGAGTACATCAATCTCGTTCATAGTTTGCAATTGAATAACTAACCATTATACCTAATGAGATTATAATATTTACCATAAGTTAACTTGTTTTATAGACATATTTAACCGACTGTGTTTAATAAAAAATATCACAGGTAAGTAGGCACTACTTAAAAGTATCAACTTATTTACAGGTAAAAGAAGTGTGCACTCTTGTCAGTCTGGTAAAGTGATGAAAAATCTGAAAAAGTCACGGGTATATGCAGTAATTGCATAGGCAGTTTGCTCAATATTGGCTTTGAGCATAACAATTTGGCCTCCAGGTAAAAATATTGCAAGCTGAACTTTATAGAATGAAAGTTTCATTTATGTCAACTAATTATTCAGTATAGTCATCCAGGTTGGATTCTATACCTACCTGTTCTTGACGCTAAGGTTTCCAGTGCTCCCAAAAATGCACTGTCGGCTATTTGTAACTCCGCTAGTTGCCTGTAGGCTGCAGTGCTTAATATCAGATGGGCAGCACTAAACTTGTCCTTGTCATTGTCTGGTATTCAAAAATACCTTTTAATTTTATTCTACATAAGAACCATTAATTACCAATATTATTTTTGAACTTCTTTGAACTAGGTACATAGCATGAACTTACCTATGAATATCTACTTTACTTTATATAAATTGTACACTTTCATCAGAACAATATTGCAAACACATGAATATCATAAATATGTGCAAAATAGGGTCCTACTTTCCTTTTTAGAACTCTCAAAATGATTTGCTATTATGGTATTTATATGAAAATTTATTTTCTAATAATAATCTGGTGCTTTATTTTATACATGGTATGGTGTGACATAATTTATTTTAAGTACAGGAAACATCCCTATTAGACTGCTAGATACATTTAAGATTTTATTGCATTGTAATTAGAAAAATGGAATTTTGAGTATTTCAATATGGGTACAGTCGCCTGCAATAATATGTTACTCTTCGAAGGCTGCAAAAATGTGCAATGCTCTTATGGGCCTTTGTTGTGTAACATATTATTGCAGGTGACTGTACATCATTAATAAAAATTGTACAAACCTTAACAAGTCAAAAAATATATTTAATTAGTAAAATAAAACACCAATTAAATTAGAACAATTTTATTACTTCAACCTAAATCAAGCTAGGTTTTCATTTTGATGTTTTTTTTCTTTTAGGTTTCTTGCTGATTTCCTGCTGGGACTTGCAGTGTACGGAGTCAGTTACACTTCTCTGACCAATATTCACAGCTGTTCACAGGCCACAGCTTTTCTTCCAAAGCCTGGAGTTATTCAACAATAACAGTGGCTAATGATGGTACTTTCAGGATCTGAAAAGATGCAATAATTTGAATAAAAGTATTTTTGTATTCAACAATTTTCTTTAATTTTTAGCTTATGATATAATGGATGTACTTAAGTTAGGGTCACATGATTCAATATAGTTATGGTAACTAAGTATCATTTTAAGCTATAGACAGAGATCAATATGACTTCATTTATTATTCATTACCTATTAGGTACTATAATATGATATCATTGTACATTGACCTTGCAAACTCTCTGGAATAGATGTCCAAACTGTCTGATGAGATATAGATTAGCCAACTTAATTATAACCAACTGTACGCAGAAAACATCTTATTTTTAATCAGCAGGTACACAGTATCTATACACACACCTGTACACTGGTATTTAAATACTGCCTAATTTGTGAACCATCCTTCCTCGTAGTAAGTAGGTTGGCTAGGTGATCGAGTATAATAACCATCGCATTGTTCCATGCATAAAATAAATACCATTACAAAATTATTACTAATGACACGATGACAAGAAGTAAACTCGGGACACAACGGCTTGTTACAATAAAACATCACTTGTACATATAATTATCATTTGGTTCCATTGTATGGTTAAGAAATATAATACCTATAATAGGTAGGTACCTATGCATAATTTTAAACAAATACACCAAGCTCCACAAAGCACGGATAAATTTACCAAATTTATAAGTGTTATAACCTTTAAATAATGTCAAAGCCGTCAATGCAAGTGTCAATCTTAACATGTTCAGATACTACATTTTATGTTACGTACCTATGTCTATAATATATTATAAATAGATGGTCATGCCCAAAATTTGAACTGTACCTAGAGTTATCATCAAAATCGCTGCAGACTTTTCTTTGTCTAACTCTAAACACTGCAGGTATGTAAGGTAAACAAGAAAGTATAGGACATTGTTCATACCTGATTTAGTGAGTCTGAATGGACTTCGTTTTGTTGACCCGTTGTGAATTTCTGCCGCAACCAGAATAAATTAGTGTGAACTCATGAACCATTATTCAATGGTTCTTCTTGCGGAGGCGAGTGGGGTCTGGTACGGTATCTGGCTTCGACTTCTTCTCTTCGCTAATTATGCACTTCTCGGTTAGTTTGAAAGAACCCCACTTCTTTCGACTCCATTCCACATAATATTGAAACTAAAAGCAATAAGATATAGGTATATCAACATTGCAGTGAACTCATATTATTACTTGTTGCTGTATAAGATACTTGTCTGTAAACGTAGTTACTCACCAAGTTTTATAAAATTTCCGGCCATGCATCTTTAATTATTTTTGTGGCACAGAAGCTATTTTAATAAGAGATAATTCCGAAAATTAGTCAAAATAGTAAATCAACTTCTTCATGATATTACGATTGGCCGCTAGTGCTGCTGTCAAACTTTTTTTTTAATTTAATGTTCAGCCATATTTTAGTCTATGATGCGCCAAGATGCCAACATAACGCGTCTAATCTGCTTATTAGTTAAGAAGCCCCTAATAAACGTTTATAAATCATGGTTCTTATCAACGGCTTATTAAGCCTAAACAGCGGATTAGCTAATAAGCTGATCATTCCTCATTTAAGGATTTTTTATGAATACGGCTGTTAGTCTTCTAAATCTACGTTTAGGCACAGAATAAATAATAGTACTTGGTACAGACTCACTCTCTAACAAAACGCGTCTGTCACGATCAGCACAGATATGGCCGCTAGGTGGCGACAGCGCCACGCGCGGCTTATGGCAAGCCCCAAAATTGGGGTCGAACGGATGGACTTTTAGCTACCTGTAGCAAAGCGACGAAATCGCGGAGTGAGCCACGCCTGGTTTAGGTTGGCAACTGTCAAAGGTTTAGATTTTACTTAAAGGGCTAAGCATTCAGGCCATCAATTGCAATAAAAAATTTTACATTATTACACTATTCGTAGGACTGAATTGTTAGGAATTATGAATAATTGAACCCTCATCATCATCATCTCAGCCATAAGACGTCCACTGCTGAACATAGGCCTCCCCCTTATGATGGCGGGTGAATGCCATAATCGCCACGCTTGGCAGGCGGGTTGGCGATCGCAGTCGAGTACACCGAATTTGAGGGACGCTGCTGCGCGTCCACCGGTGGCCTTGGACGTAGTTTAAGGACATACCTGGGTCCAATTGAACCCTATCACTTTGAAGTAAAGATGAAAATCAGGTGGGAAATATATTCCCTCTACCTTATAATGGCTTAAAGAAATATTATTAGTAAAGAAACAACAATTTGTCTTTTGCCTTGTCAACAACTCGTGTACAATATTTCATAGTACGTCGCCACCAGATATATATCGGAGCGGCCAAGACGCTCACAAATATCTGAACACGCCTCTATTGTCAGGGCGTTAGAGTGCGTGTTCAGATATTGTGAACACCTTGGCCGCTTCGATATATCTGATGGCAACTGTAGGTACATATTATATCACAAACAATGAACACTTAAATATATAAAAACTATTAAAAACATAATATATGTAGCTCTAACAGCTGTGCTAAGCATAACGACTGTGACTGAGAGTAGGTCATATGAATCATATCACATGATTTCAAACAATACTAATTCTGATGAATAAGGTACGGTAAAAGGTACGCCCAAGTGCGAGTCGGACTCGCGCACGAAGGGTTCCGTACCATTACGCAGAAAACGGCAAAAAAATCACGTTTGTTGTATGGGAGCCTCAAATATTTATTAGGTATATTCTGTTTTTAGTATTTGTTGTTATAGCGGCAACAGAAATACCTACATCGTCTGTGAAAATTTTAACTGTCTAGCTATCACGGTTTATGAGATACAGCCTGGTGACAGACAGACGGACAGCGGAGTCTTAGTAATAGGGTCCCGTTTTTACCCTTTGGGTACGGAACCCCAAAAATTGGACTTTTCTTTTTGTGCGACAGAAATTAAGACATTCAATACCAGCGACCCGCTAGGCAGGTTCTCTGTTCGTAGGCGCTTTTCGCTACGAAGCGAAAAAAACGTGTTATCGGATACAAGCGTAGCATGGAAGTAATTTGACGAATTTAGACAGTTTCTTTATTAATTTGTATGCAACTATGCAAGTATAGTTCTATATTCTATAATAGGATAATGAATTTTACAATCAGAAAACATAATTTATCTAAATTATGATATCTTTGTTATCGGAAAACAATGTAAGATAAAAACGGCTATTGCTTGGCAATAATAGATGTTTCAGTATTCTGTGTCTTATTACAATCCAATAAGGTGAATTATAACATGTAAGCTTAGAAATATATGTTAGTGTTATGTAAATATCTTAGCAAAGAAAGAATGTAGAGTTGGACCAACTCTGCATGGCATTTTCAAAGTGTTTCAGTGTTATCATTAATGTCAAATTTCTATGAAAATATGATGTTTGATGACACTGCCTTACTTTGTTCTGTTCAGCCGGCGTATAATGGATAGCTTTATCCATCTATATCCACGTGATAAAATAACTGTCACTGTTTAACACCTTGTGATAGATAGTGACGGACACAGTTTTATCACGCTGTCACGTAGACAAGAAAGACCATCATATCCGTACAGGGGGCCGATTTTTGAAATTCGACCGCTCGATTTCGTGTATTTCGTTCAATAATATTTCTACTACTAGGCATTTAAATTCTACTAATATAATTGAAAACGAGTGGTCAATACCACTCGATTCCAAATTTCTATCACTCGTATTTCAAAAATCGCCCCCCAGGTCGGTGCAAAATTAGTTTAGACGGACTCTAAACGCAAATGATAAGAAAAAACATAAAGTGATACTCACAACTCTGCAATTATTGGGAATAATATCTCATTATCCACTTTGAACCTGAAATTAAAATTAAAATTGTTAAAACCACTGAGGTAACCTCAATGGTTAAAACAGAAAGAATTAATAACCTCTAGCGGCCCAAAATACAAGGAAAATTGCCAATCTAATTTGAATCAACGGTATTAGAAAATAGAGTTGAATTTAATTTGTTTTTAAATCTGAAGAAACAAAACAAAAGCGACTCTGTTCCATTTTATTAAGATTTAAATTTCATTGAAGGTGATTTGTCCTAGTATTAGGACATTGAACCCCATGAGAGGATAAAAAAAGTTAGGGCCCCCCCACATCTAGCGTCTTTCGCTATGGAAAATGACGTCGCTGCGCAGTTGCGTCGACGTTGCGTCGAGCGCGGCCATACAGTTGTAGACGCCGACGCTCGAAAGACGCTAGATGTGGGGGGCCCTTAATTGTGATAAAAATAGTAAAATTAAGTTAACTTACTCGTCAATCCCTTCAAACACAGCTTCTTTTGCAGTCAAACCACTATCTGTGTTTGGACCACTCTAAAAATTTAATCATAACTATAATGAGCATGAGATTTGCAGGAGATAATTGAGAACAACTATAAAAACTATTAATAAAAGAAAATTACCAGTGTAAGTAGAACATCTGGATTCAATCCTTTAAGAACTTTTTGAATCTGAAAGATAAAGAATATATATTTACAAATTGAATGTATACACTATACAGTCATATACACTTATGTATGTTATACACTGTTATAATTTATACTTAATGACTTTGCAATGAAATTACACTTATTCCACTAAACCAGCGGTCGGCAACCCTTAAGCAGCCAAGGGTACATAGTAGTTAATGAAGTTGATGCCGGCCGAACTTTGTTAATATTTAGGCTTTATCAGACATTATTGTTTGTCAATATTACAGATAAAATAGCCAGGCAGGGTCGTGGGCCGTCTGTTGCCGACCGCTGCACTAAACCCAAACATGATTGAAAATCCAAGCTTTATGAATATTAATATTCCGAGTTAAAAAACCTTAATGAAGACTAGTGTTGCCATCCTTGAGAACATTCTCCGTTTACTATGGGGAATATTCTTGAGCGAGAACATCAGAACATTTCACATACAAAACTGAGAATATTCTACTAAAGGACGCAACTAAAATAAAGACTGACAATAAGGTTTTTCCATTACTGATAATATTTTACCTCATCTACATAATGAACTTCATCCACAGCATACATCCGCTTGAAGTCCTCGCAGGTATGCAGTTTGCCCATCCACACCTCATACTCTGCGGGCAGTCGAGGGATGAACAAGTAGGACTTAGATGTGCCAACGTCAAGGGCGAAGAAGCAGCCTTCTTCGCGTACCCCGCACAGCCATGTGAAGTATGCTTCCTGTAAATGTAATTTAATAGAATAAAATTTATTCACAATGTTCAAACAACAAAAACTTAACTAACATATTATCACAAAAAAGTTTCCACTCAGCTTAGTATCAAATCAAGGTACATACCAACCTTTTGGATACTATTTTGTAAGAGTAAGGTTGGCAAAGTAAGTTTACCAATATTAAATCATAAATATCATAATTGACAGGTACTTAATCTAATCTTACAAAACACCATAATTGTGGGTATGGATTTGTAACTCAATAATAAATAAATAAATAATAACAGACACAGATTGACTAAGTCCCATGGTAAGCTTAGGATGGCTAGTGTTATGGGTACTCATACAACAATTTAAATAATATACAAATACTTAAACAATACAATGCCATGCATAATAAAACATTTTTAAGAAATAAAAATATTTGTTACTCATACAAATTCACTTCCTCTGAACTGAATGTACTATTATTGAATCTTTTTGGACACAAACAATAAATAAATCTTCCCTTTTAAATATATTTAAATGTACCTTAACTTCGATCTAAAATGCTAGGTTACAATAAATTTTAGATGGCTTAAAAGACTTAATCCAGGCCATAAATGTTTGGAAAAAAAAATTGCTTGCCGAGTGTTGTTATTTAGTTACTTGCCTGTCTAAATACATATTCGATGTCTGTATCGTAATGAGGAATGCTCTCCCCACCCTGCAGTATTACGACTTGTCCCGGTGTCAATTTTTCTGCTAACCTGGTCCTGTTCTTAGCAAATAATGACATGGGCACTTCCAAAGTGCCGGGACCCATAGACCACGACGCCGCCATTTCTGTTCAACTACGACAAGTAAATGAACTAATCAAGGTATGAATAGAATTGAAACGATAACACAAATATTAATATTGAACGTAAACCTAAAGTAGGTATACACGTAGACTGATTAGAGCGAAAAACGCATACGATTACCTTTGATTTGATAAGGAGTTGTAATTAAGCTGTAGATAACTTTCACGCAAACCTTAAATTTAATGTAGAACGTAATTTACCGAACAAAAAGCCGGTACTGTTTACTGTTTTATGGAAAGTTCTGATAGTGTATGCTCTCAAAGTAGAAACATAATAATGTTATGACAGTTGGTTGTCACTGTCACCGAGTTCACTGACTGTAATGATGACAGGCAAAACCAAACCCAAACAGGACGTTATGATTGTAGTCGCTGCAAGTAATTATAGCTTATTACAACAGGTGGCGCTAGCAAAGGAACTACAACTCGTACTGAACTCTATGTAGCAAATAGTGCGGCTATTCGCCGCTAGATGTCGAAAGCATTAAAAAAACTAAAAAGTGATAAGTTTGTTAATATATGGAGTTGTCTATTCACCAAAAGATGGCGCTAATTATCAAAGTGCCGTGAATTATATTTTTCAAGGAAAATAATGAGAATGAGAATCAATGTCGCAATACCCTGCCCCTGTTTTGAAACCAAACAGAAGTGATGATTATTGCACGGAGGAAAATACCACCCAGAATGAGGATAATGCCGGAAACAGATAAGACATTTAAACTTATTGGTTAGTAATTTTTATCATAAGTTACATGGAAGTAGGTAAGCAATTTTGTTACTTATATTTATTGATTTTGTAGTGTTTTGTTTGCATTGTCAAACCATATTGTTTTGACGCGATGCAGTGTAAGATAATCATGAATAATGTGTTACAAATGTGGCCACTTTACATTGACCTACTAACACGTTACTCGCGGTAAGTACAGTAATATCGTGAGCCAACCTAAAGAAAAAAATAGAAAGGCGTTCAAAACTAAAGTGCAAAAAATGAATTAAGATGGTTTCTTTGAGGTAGGATTAATAATAAATGCTTATTCAGATTTATATTGTTTTATTTTATTTTTTACATATCTAAATCACAAGATCGACATAAATTAAACTATCTAAAATCACAAAATGCACTAAAACATGCACACATGTAATACAATGTTTTTTATACCCGATTTGGTACAGTTCTGTTGTACATAGTTTCTACATCATGTACTTCCTAATTTAATGAACATTATCTAATATTTCCTACAAATTGCATAGGTAACGAGAGGTACATTTTTAAGATGACAGTTTTCATTTAAAAATGTATCTATTTTAATACTAAAAACAAAAAAAAAGACAAAAATAGGAGTGCGGAGATTTATGATGTTGCATTTGCACTTTTTGAAAGCTGATGCAATATTTGCAAGTAAACATGTTGTTTTAAACATAAACATGCTTATTATTGAATTTCCTAAGTACACCTGATATTACATATTTTTATACTAATTATTAAAACGGTAGGTAACAAGAGAGATTATTACATCAATATTGAATGGAATAAGTGCTAGTTATATAAACTGCCAGTGAAATAGCCATTGGCAGTATCCACGTAGCTATATTGTTACATAAAGATTTAAAGCTGTTCACTGAATACTATTAAGTATAATAGTGAAATAGATTTATACAATTGTTTTAGAATGGAAATGCCTCAGTGCTAATAACATTAATAAAATTAACAGTCCTTTACTCAACTAAACTATAAGTAATTTGGAATGAGTAACAAAAAGTAACGCTTGTTACGTCATTTAGTACTTTGATCAGTTAAGGTCACTATAAAACGAAGAATAAATATTATGATTGTAGAGTCTGGGCCGCCATTTTGGTTCGTTCTCGTGACTCGTGCGTGACACGTCATAGCTGGCCGTCCCGCTCTCGCACGCTCCCCGCATATAGCACCATTGTAACCCGACACGTTTCTTACACACAAGCGATTTCACAACACGTTCCACACTTTCACAGATTTAATGTTTTGTTATTATTTAAATTACGAATCGACTGATATTTCGTGACACGATTGTTTCTTTTCTTGTAGTCTCCGAACGGCTTCAGCTACGAGAGCGCGCTGTTCCAGAAGTCTCTCGACGAGGTTTACAGGTTCTTGCTTTCTAATATAGTAAGGTGCTGCTCTAGCCCGAGCTTGCAGGTGGAGCTTTTGTTTCAGGCCAAGAGTGAGTTCCTCGATCGCCGGTAATCTGCTCGAGGCCAGAGGACGCGCCTCTTCTTCCGTTGTTGGACGACTATACCTTGAAGGTTCTTTCAGCATAGTGAATGACAACACAGGCCGAGCTAGCGTACAAGCTGATAATGGAGCAGCGCAGAGACCTTACCGGCGCGCAACAACGTTTGCGAATGAATGAGCGAGAGCGAGTGAGCTGCCTCCGGTGCCCGCGGGGGCGGCGAGGCAGGAGGGGAGTGACGTAGACAGTTATGCGCAGTCGTGCCGGGATGTATACAAACAATACGATGGACGTAAATAAACACAAGACCGCCTCGACGCGCCTGTACGTGAACGTTATCTATGTGTTAGTGTGTCTGGTCGACTGGCCCGGCTGGCTGGTAGCTTCCTAAAATCTTTACCGCATCGTCTAGATTTACACAGGCGAGGCGACAGGTGATCTACTTTCCAAGCAGAACGTTTCAGCTTGAGTTATGCCCTAAATTCGAGACCAGTTTAATACACTCCACAAGCATGACCATATTTCATTTCATGGTCATTTATCTTTAGTTGAATCATCTCATTCATGATGACTAAAATGAAGTAAAATGAATCTGGTTAGAGCCACATTATACAGGCATAGATTTCACAGAAATATTTGCAATAGCATGCATGTATAATGTGTTGTACATACTACACAGGTACTGTCTATTTACCTACGAGGTAAAGATAGACATTGGAATGGTTTGTAATTCCGCATTCGTCATTTGTTTTGTTTATGATGATTAATATCTAGATATCAAAATTATCAGAAACACACCAATAAAACAAGAGAATAATAGGAATACCTATTAAATCACATATAATGAGTAATGACCTACAACTCCTACAATCATTAAAGCGTACGTTAAGTTTAAAAGTTCCACTACCTGTTTTAAATGAGTCGATGTGTAGGTGATATTCGCGTGTAGTGGTTGAATTCTGCCTGTTCCGTTGAACTAAAAACGGACGTTGCCCTCGCCTCCAAGTTTTTTTGGACTATGATCACACCCAGCTCATGGAGCGTCTGTCTCGTCAAATTGACGGCAATATTATTTATCGTTTTTGTAGCTTTTCTACACAGAAAAGAAGATTCAGCTTTTAGACACACATTTACCATTACTGAAGATGCATATGTATTTGGGTTACAGGTAAGAACATACCAATTGGCTACTTTCCTACTAGTCAAATCAGCTTCTTTTTTAGAACTGTCAAAACGATTTGCTAAATATGGAATTTATATGAAAACTTGTGCAGTGACGTCACATTCAACTCACCTACTTTTTATACTTCCATCCGATTTATTAAATAGAAATTGTGTTTAATAATAACTGCTATCTATGTTTTTCTAATAATGATTTATTTCGTGCACGGTGTGAAATAATTTATATTAAGTAGAAGAAAGTACCCAATTTACCTAGAATGGCCTAATAGACGTAAATGACTTTTCTTTATAACATTATCTTGCCTTCAAATGTTATCTCGATTGACTGCGTAATTTAGTTTGTTTAAATATCAAGTCTATATCTATATTATCTATACTTAATTAACACGACCCAGATAATACCAGATTTGCAACATTGTCATCACGGATTGTAGGTATTGCATTGCATCATCCAAAAATTTAGAGAAAGTGTAGGTACATTTTGTGCTTGGGTAGAATGATTAAGTGGTGAACAGTCATTGTGTAGGATTACAATTTGGTATGTTTATCCTCGTTCATATTCAATAGCGTCCCTCAAATTCGGTGTACTCGACTGCGATCGCCAACCCGCCTGCCAAGCGTGGCGATTATGGCATTCACCCCCCATCATGCAGGTCTAAGGGGGAGGCCTATGTTCAGCAGTGGACGTCTTATGGCTGAGATGATGATGATGATGATGATATTCAATAGATTGACCAGCTTTACTCATAAATGCCAACCACCCAGGTTTTGTCCGTCTAATTTAAACGTAAATACCTAATATACCTAATTGTTTTACATTGTTTGTAATTTGTAACGTTTGGAAGATCCAAGCAGTTCCAATATAAATCAGAACTTAAGTACCTATATCAACCACAAAAGAGTTCGAATATTTTAGTCTAACGGTTTAATAGCAAACAATTACAGTTACATTATTCTATAGATACCTACCTACTTCAACAATCCGACTTGAGTTGTGGTTATGCCCGTAATTTGTCAAAAACAATAAAAACCTAGTGACAAAAAAGGGACCTGTTAGTGTCGAGCACTTTTTATGGCGTGGTGTTTTTTTTATTTTAATGTTAAAAAATACTGACACGTGTCAATTTTAAGAGCTAAGACGATGGAAGGTAAAAACTTAAAAAGTTACATCACGGGCCATACTCATTGTTACAAAATAAAATTTGTTATGACCTATAAATAAAATAAAATAGCTTTATTTCGGAATATTAAAAAAAATCCATACAATATTGTTAGTATCATATCATCACTACAGCTACATGTTAGTAAGTACATTAAAATTAACATTATTCATTAACATTATACATATAGGTAATACCTAACCTATGCTCGATTTCATGAGTTAATAGGTACGAACCTTAACTTACCTATAACAACACAGCGAATAATGTGGTTAAGATTTAAAAAACCTACCTGTATTGTGAATATGCCCATTTCTGGCCTATAGTGTGTGATAAAGTTTTTTTTGTAAACCACATAAAAGTAGGTAGGGTAAACCCTCCAGTGAATGAACACCCCCCAGTGAATGAACAAAATCACGTTTTTTGTCTAACATAAGAAATATAGCAATTTCTTCCACTTGTCTTATTTTTTTTCTTATTAACAACTCTATTTCCTATGCAATGACAACCCGTAATAAATTTATTTTCGACCAGTTAGGATGTGACTGGCGTTTGAAGTTTAAGTATTTCTGGATTTGAAGTTTTATATGGAAATATTAGATCCCAGATAAGAACAGTGTACGTTTGGAGCAACATATGAAGTGCTTATTTAATCTTTACCAGTACAAAGTTTAGTTATTTGGTTAGATTAAGAGTTGAACCTTCTATTTATGTACACTTTGTCGGCGTATTATGCGATTAAGTCATTATTTTTTATAGTTCCATTACTGGCTCATCAAATGTTCTGAAACCAGTAAATGAACAGTGTGTTCATTTACTGGTGTCGCGTAGATTTCATTTTTTTCCCAAATGTATATGTAAACGCAATCGTATTGAGCTTGTTTTTTGTGATTCTGCATAGAAAACGATTCTGATTCATTTAGCCAGTATTGGAACAAACCAAATTTCTATAGTCCATTTACTAGATTTGTCATGCCTATGTATGAACAATACAAAATTTGGCTTGTTCATTTATTGGATTTCTACTAATTCTATGTATGAACAGTGTAACCACGAACAATGCAGTGACAAATTTATTATTTTAAGCATTATTTGGTGAGCATGACCCCTTTTCATCAAAATATGCACGTTGGTTCTTGTTTTAATGGTTGATTTTATTTTTTCCTGTTAATATGTAACGGGTTTCTATGTTATTGGTGAATAACCATCATTTTATTACATTCTAATCGATTCGAAGTCAATATAGAGGGATAAAAAGATATAAACGCTATCGCTATACCTATTAAAATAGAGCCGGAAACGGTGTTTGTGATAAAAATGATTTTATTATGCTAATTAAAAAGAGTTAAATAATGTTCATTCACTGGGTTTTTCGGTGTTCATTCACTAGTTTTTATGTTCATTCATTAGGTTTTTGGGTAGTTTTTGGTAAATTCTGGTATAACTCAAAAACTATGAAAGTAATTAAAAATCGCAGAAATTATTTTCTTATTTATTAAATGAGGATTGATTAAATTGCAGTTAATTATTCCAATTATTAATGAATGCTGAGCAATGATTTTTCAAACTTGGATAATTGCTTAAGTGTTCATTCACTGGTGGTCTTACCCTACCTTGTTAAGATACGTCAGACGGTGAAGTCATCGACTTCTAAATAGTGCGACCGTTGCTAGTACATTTTCATCACTTTTTTGTCTCTATATCAACAGTACAAAGCAATACGTAGGTATAGGTACAACTTGTTTATTTTCTGATGAATAAAAACCCACGTATTAACTAGGTGGTGATTATTTGTTTTCTCGTGTTCCACGTCATTGTACTGGCTACTCGCACGCGCGTGGTAGATATCTAGTCAAACTATCTTTTGTTTTATCTAAACGCTTATAAACACGTTCATTTGACACAAACGAATAAATACTTAAATTGTTTATGATTTGCGTTACCTACAGCGGCTTGTTTGTTTTGAAATAATATGATTATCTACCTCTATAATACGTTTTCCTTCTGCGTACTGTAAACAACCTGTTGTTTAAGGTTAGGTATAGGCACATTCTGTATTATAATTAAATCAAGGGCAGCAATTTGAACGTGTAAGTTTTGTAATCAATAATCATTTAAAGTAAATAAAAACTGTAGTTCGCTTTCTTAGCATTAGAAAAAGACTAAGCGATCATGACATGTTTTTAAATTGAAAAACACTTTTTTTAAATCAGTAACTATTAGGTTATGGATGCAAAAGAATGTAAATAATCGTATATGATTCTTAATTGTTACATATTTGTCGTGACTTACATTTCTAAAGTGTTTTTGAATATAAAGACACGTCAAGATTGTTTACCTTTTTCCTAATGCTAATAAAAACGAACTACCAATTGGGTTTATCCTAGCACAATAATATAATTAATATGAAATCTCTGTCAGCATTCATATCATATATAAGTACATGACAGTCACTGTGACACGGTGACACGATACAAAATGGAATAGGTACATAGGTAAATCAAATTCTTTACCGTACTTATAATATACAAACTACTTACAAAATAGAACAATTCAAGCAAGAAACATAAATAAATACATATTAGATTTTATATGTATCCTTCATTAAAATGATGTGTAAATAATGTTTACATAATCTATAAAATGTAAACGTTACACGTACCACGTGTTAATTTTGCGGCGTGGCGTGTCGGGTTTTTTCCGGATTTACCCCGTCACAGTCACCTATCTGCTGGTGTTGACACTTTAATGAACCATTGACCCTGGATCGCTACCGACATGTGTTTTTGTATTTATAATACGCATTGTTTCAAAACCACGTTGCAACCAACCCTAAGTCAATATGAGTAGGTATTATTCTTGTAAAAATTAAAACCACGCTGCTGACAAAAACGATATGCTAAGATTTTATCATTATTCGGCAATTGGTATGATATCTAGATAAGCTTTGTGAAAAGATTGGTTATCATAACATAAACATTATTATGTATCTTACCCGGACTTTATATAACAAAATGCTAAGTACAAATAATAATAATTATGTAAAAAAAAATGTATATAGTAACAGCACCAGTCATGAGACATTTAAGAGCGAATTTGGAGTACTTGTGATATTTCCCTAATACATGTAAATGGTCTACCGCTTAGCGTATTAAAAGATGAAAGTCCTATCCGTCTTTCATATTTCAGGCGTGTTGTATCAAAGATACTGCAATGAGTTTCCACATACTTAACAAATTAAAACTATGCTTTTTTTCTCCAGTCATGGACACCAAAGCTCCAGTAATGGGCCCCCCAGTAATGGACACTGCTCTATCAGTATAAAATATTGAAATAGGTCATCAGATCTGGTCCATGTTATCATAATATTGCATTATCATCCGATTTACATATTTAATTACGAATACAAAATTTCAACTCAATCGGAAATCGGAAAGTGGCTCAAACTCGGCTACCAAGATTTGACCCACACTAACTAACAGGGCAAGTTAAATGAAAGTTTGGAAAAACGATATTAATTTATTCGAAGTCCGAGCATACCTCCTGGTTGAGATATTTCGTAACTATATTTTACTTCTGTATTGTTTAAACATGAAATGATGGCATGGCAAGCATCATTATGTAAATTGTCCCATTATAGGAGGTATGCAGTTTTACAGCTCCTATAATGGGATTGGGCCAAATACCACTATTTTTTTACATCTGTGGAGTCACAACATAGTATGTTGTATACCTTATCTCATGGTAAATGCAATTAACAAAACACATTCCAGTTTTCATCAAGTATTAATTAATTAAAATTTAATAAATTAACTCACCTCTCTTAGCGAAGTTGTTAAGAATTCGTAGTGGTATTTTTTTTCAGTGACACGACTACTTTTGGGTTGACGCCAATATCTTAAAAAACAACCAAATTTAATAAAAAATTCAAACTGAAAGAGCTCTAGGACTCTTATTTATGATAATATACAGGCAGTGTTTATAAACTACTTTTAGACACTTATTTTAGAGGATTTGTGGTTTTTTGTCCCATTACTGGTTCCACGCCCATTATAGGGTACACTACTATACTTAATGAAATCGGTTACATTTTTTTACAATACTAAAGCAAACTTTACCCTTCTATTGCCATCTAGTGTTGAATAGACAAAGCGGCTGTTTAAAAGCTTAGCAGTGTGTTGATAATGCCATCTGTGGTGGAGTAGCTAGCAACTTTTGTGAATTTACATAATCGTTACTAGGTGGCGCTTTTTTGCAAAAGCAATTATTTCAAGTATTTTTAGGCTTCCGTACCCAAAGGGTAAAACGGGACGGGACCCTATTACTAGACTTCGCTGTCCGTCCGTCTGTCACCAGGCTGTATCTCACGAACCGTGATAGCTAGACAGTTGAAATTTTCACAGCTGATGTATTTCTGTTGCCGCTATAACAACAAATACTAAAAACAGAATAAAATAAAGATTTAAGTGGGGCTCCCATACAGCAAACGTGATTATTGACGAAAGTTAAGCAACGTCGGGCGTGGTCAGTACTTGGATGGGTGACCGTTTTGTTTTTGCATTTTTTCCGTTTTTTTTGCTTTATGGTACGGAACCCTTCGTGCGCGAGTCCGAATCGCACTTGCCCGGTTTTTTTATACTTGGCTACATTACACCCTGGACGTCCCAGTGTTCGACATGCGAATGCCTAGTAGCTGAAACTCAGCTGTTACTTCTATTGCTAATGAAATGACGTAAGATAATATTAACTGGGACAGTGACAAGCAGCACTGCTGCAGTGCACGGAGGTGTAGACACTGGGTACCTACGATAACACTCGTATGAGTTTATGATTTATGATGCACGAAACGATAATAAAAACATTAGAACAACGTCGGAAGACTCGGAAGTGCTTAGGAGTCGGACCAAGAAAAGTCTGCAGCGGATTTGATAGCCCACGCAGTGCAAGTACTATTTCAAAGGTCAAACTTCTATGAAATTTTGACGTATAAATAACACTTGCACTGCGTGGGCTATCAAATCTGCTGCAGAATTTGCTTGGTTCGACTCTACCTATATTATCTTAGGTATTTATTGCAAATCTTAATCAAATTGAAATCTATAGGTACCTAAACGATTAATATTCGCTAGGCGCGCGACTATTGCTGCGGTGCTACCATCATTTTGTGTATTTTTCTGCGTTATTTCGCTTATGCTCTAGCTAGTCTAGTTTCCTAGGATAGCGGTGCCGTCATATAGCGGCCGTCTCCATACAAATACTAGGACATCCATATTTAGCAGTATGTATTATTATATATTATTATTTAGTATGGAGTCGGCCGCTATACATATGACGGCACCGCTATCCTAGAAAAACCCCGAAAACCGATCTTTAGGATGATATTCCACCTGTCCAATTTCTTTGTCCAATGTCAGTGCGTCTCACTCTCTCATAAAATGTGAGACGCAATACACACTTCTTCTTCTGACGACCGGTCTGGCCTAGTGGGTAGTGACCCTGCCTGCGAAGCCGATGGTCCTGGGTTCGAATCCCAGTAAGGGCATTTATTTGTATGATGATACAGATATTTGTTCCTGAGTCATGAGGTGTTTTCTATGTATTTAAGTATTTGTATATTATATATATCGTTGTCTGAGTACTCACAACACAAGCCTTCTTGAGCTTACTGTGGGACTTAGTCAATCTGTGTAAGAATGTCCTATAATATTTATTTATTTATTTATTTATTATTATTTACACATTGGACAAAAATATTGGACAGGTGGGATACCACCACTGTCAAGAGTGTACGACTAAGGGCTACTTGCACCAATCTCTAACCCGGGGGTTAATCGGTTAAACCTGGAGTTACCATGGTTACCAGTACAATTTGACACTGGATTACCGGTTTAATCGGTTAATCCCGGGTTAGTGGGATGGTACAAGTGGCTCTAAGAAGAAGGAATACCACACTTATGAAGTAAAATTAGTTCAAACGGCACGGCATTAATGTGTAACACTTTCATAAGATTACGTGTGTCCACATTGGTGTCCACCAACTTCGCATATAAGATAAATAAAATTATGTCAATTTATAATACTTAGACATATTAAATTAAATTTATAAAGATACTGTTTGTGAGGGCCCCATTGCATAACTCCGACGCAACCGGGGTAGTAGCTGGTTTATTCAATGTCCTAATGAGTTCTTTTATAGAATTATTTACTTCTTAATTTAGGTGAATAGAGTTGTCACGCTCTTTTTCCTTTTCGGGTACTATTCCTACAATATAGAAATAGGGGCGCTTAAGCACATTGAGCTACATATCGTGACCGTAACGTCTCTACGTAAACTGGTGTTGCGCAAGCCAAACAAAATGTCGAAAGAAAGTGAACGCAAACGGCGTCAGTACGCCTGGCATGGCAGTCTGGTCGCACGCCATCGCTCCGACACTCGTTCCATGACAGCCAAAAGCGCGCGACTTTTAAAATTCGAACGCCGAATTTGAAAAAGTGTTTTGTTTTTAAGTGACACAGACTAAAAATAAACAGATTGTAAATATGGATTTACAAAGTGAGGCGAGTCAGGAGACGAGAATTTTAATTCCAAGACATGTGAGTGCCGAAAAAGCACTTGCAGCATCGAACAATGCAGTGAATACGTCGTTTTTGTGCCATAGCTACAGTCTTCAACCTGATTTCAGAACGTATGTGGAAGGTAATGCAATGAAGGAAGCGATTATCGATGCTTTATTAAGTCCTCTGCCTGCGGTTGATTCCGGGATGGGTTCAAGGGCGGTCGTAGAGTTGCCTAATAAGGGTTATTCAAGTGACTTTCTCGACTCTATATACTTTTGTAAATTGTAAATATCATGATCACAGGTATTAAGAAACGGCAAGTTGGTTGGCAATCGCATACCTACATAATTTTTTAAGTAGGTACCTAATTATAATTATATAAGTAGGTACTTATAGTTAACCTAGTTACCAAGGTAGAGTATGATGACTCTAATGATTGAGTTATATTGTAATAAATAAAATAACTATCCTATTTGTATTTACTCTGAAATTCTTATTACTACGGAGGTTTTTGTAAAGTTGCTTAACGATACATTAATTAACGGTATATTTCTAGAACTCCAAAATAAAACTAGTTCTTAGTGAAGCAAATAAATAAATTCACGTTATAAACAAAATACTTAACCTAAATCTTAAAATGAAAAGGAAAAACTAATTTTAAATGATCGTACAATTTCATTTTTGTTACAAGCCTTTGTCGCTGACTGTACTTTTCTTACCACAGACAACTAATACTCATCGAGACAATTCTAAAAACTGCAAATACGTACTATTAGGTTCCTTTGTTTCATCACAGAGTTCCTATGGCACCCTCCTGTCTCCATCATCAGATCAGCTCGATGGTACCATAACATTGCATTGTCAACATAATTATATGCATATTTAGAGCTAAATCGGTAATTGGGTCAAATTCAGCTTCCAAGATTTGACCAACACTAACAAACTTACATACTAGGGCAAGTTAAATAAAAGCTAAACCTAAATTGTGTTGATCTAAATCATATTGTTTACAAACAAACAACATGGCGGCATTGACACGAAATTTTATTTGAAAGCTCAATGTTTGAAAGTCGGTAGTTAGTAGGTCAACTTCAAATGTTTGTTTGTTATTGCCATTTTTATTTTGTTTCTTATTAAGTAATTAAGAGAAAGGGGGAACCGTTATCCCTATTTTCCTCTCCGAAGGGCTGTTTGACTATTTCGATGTAAAAATGAGCGATAAACCAATTCCAGGATATTTTAAAATGCCCGTAACTCTTGTAGTTAGTGATACGAATAAATCAAACGAAGAGGCATAGCTGTGGTTGATACACAACATATTGTTTCAAAATATTTTCAATAGTGGTAATAACCAGGAGCAAAATGAGGACTCTTTATGTTTGTATGAAAAGGCAATTTCGCGCGGATCTTCCACTTCCACTCTTCTTAATAAATGTACAAATACGTAAGTAGTTTTTGTTTCCCTGTGTTCGTTATGGTCTTATGGTACTATACAATTTTTGGTGGCTAGAGCTAGACCCAAATTTCTAATGTAAAATGTATGGGATCCAATACGTTTCACGACTCTTCTTTTTCCGAACAGAGTCTAGTATTTAGATTATGTGACGTACGTGTATACTTTCATTTCTCAAGGTATAAAAAATTGGCACCGGACATATTGGCAGTGACATAATCACATCTTAAAATAATGCTTCCGTTGTTACATGAATGCACTTGTTCTATTTATTTCATGCAGATGTAATCAGTACCATCGTCCACACTGCTAATGTCAGTAAATCTTATTCCGAAGGCATTAGAGCGGTTTCACATTGTCCGGTCGAATACCAGATATTGAACTAGAAATTAGTATTACAAAAAGTATTTTTCATTTAAGAAATCTGCAGGGCAAAAAGCTTTACGAGTAATTTCTCCGAAAATCCTTTCGCGGGTGTTTCATCCCCCATTCCAAAACCTAATCTAAATAGGTCGTTAACTAACCACCATATCACAGTATAATAAAGAGTACTAGCGTAACGATATGCTGTAGCTACAGCTTAAAGGATGATTCACGTTAGACCCGGCTGTGTCTTGGCCGGGGCGCATACGTTTTCTATGGAAAGCATCATGTGATCGCCTGTCATGTCATAGAAAAGTATTAGCGCCGGAAGCTTGGCAAACTTTAATTTAGGTTCCAGTGGTAAGTAGAAGAGGGCTGAAAATGCCCAGTATAACTAACTAAAAGGTTCCAGTTAGTTGCGCTTCCATAAAACCCTGACAAAGGACCAAAATCCTGACGCATGGCAACCCTGACTGTAAAACATATTACTTTTGTGAGAGGATTATTAATTCCTTTATTTAAGTAATTCTTGACCTATTTTCTAACAGTTAAACATGCTTAAATTACCCCCCCATAGCTGTCCCTGACCGGATTTATGATATAATAAAACTCATAATTATGACTTTACAAGAAGGCGTATAGCGCAGAATAGGTATGTCGCATGTCACTGGGTCACAAGGTTACGTTCAAAAATGTGAATATATCTTGAAAGCGAAAGTTAACAACAAACGAGTTTAAAGCAGTTTTGAACAGTAAATTTTAACATAGTATAATACATGTATATTGCTTATGTTATGTAGAGGTGACATCAGGATTTTTATTGATTCGGAAGGCCTATTACTCCATAAATGAGTTATTAACGAGAGCAATGAGACCTGATTTTTTTTTTTATAAATTAAAAAAAATATATGAACATTTCCATCTTTTATGCAAATATATGGACATGTAGTTAAATTGTCATTTTTAGTTAATTCTATATTATCCTTAGTTCATTAAGTGAATTGTATTATAAATGACAATGTATGACTATTACTGAATACTTAGATGGTATGATATGATATGAAGTCATCTATTGGGAATTAGCATGTTAAGTATTTAATTAACAAGGTACCGTTAAGGTCAACCACCTTTTAATATTTTAGAGGCTCTCTGGACCAGTTAATATTTAAGGTTAAGTTAACATTGGAATAAATATCGAATTACATTGACGGTCGAATACTCAGTTTAACAACATCGTCATTAATTGGTTGAAATTTGGATTTTGGTAGAAACCGTCTAAGCTAAATCTGCACTGACTGACAGAACAAAGTATTATAAACGTCGTATTTTTATAATTTGATATTAATGATGACTATTTTACACTTTTTCATTTAAATGCCATAAGTTTGGTCTGTCTCTACGTCATAAGAGAATTACAGGGCTACCACGGTTTAGCATTTGATATTTACGTTAGCGACTGCGTGAACTCGATACATCAGTGCAAGCGAGATGAACTACAATCGAGTTTACGGAGTCGCTAACGTAAACGTCAAGTCTCAACTATAGTGGTACGGTTACTAAAGGGGGCCACTGATTAACCTGGATTGGCCTGTCAGTTAGAACGAAATTTTGTCAGTTCCGAACTTCCGAACATTACTGACAGGCCGATACCGTCCGGCGCGGCGGACTGTTAATCAGTGGGCTCCTTTAAGCCAGAGAACACCAAGACATCCAAAGGGTTAAAATTGCATTACATTTTATCGCTTAGTTTCGTAAAGTCTGTTTTTTCTTTGGGCCATCGCCCGCACTGTTAACTGACAGTTCGTAAACCTTATTACAAAAGGCATAAGGTCCAGATCCAGTTTTGCTGTTTCTATTTGGCTACTTTCTGCCCCAATTAAACTAGTTAGGTTTCATGCTGTCGTGCCCTTCTGGAGCGTAACATTGGCGTGTCGATAATTGTTTGGCGTAATAGCAGTGAATGATAAAAGATATTAGAAAACTACTTCAAAACAGTTTAAAAAGCTATTAAAGTCATTTGACATCAATTACCTAAGTCGTAATACTCCTAATCCTAAATGGATGACACTGCCAATGTGCTCCAATTTAGTTAATTAGAGATAACAACTATTGGAATTTAAAGGGGCCCACTGATCAACAGTCCGCCGGACGGTATCGGCCTGTAAGTTAGATCAAAATTTTGACAGTTCCGAACAACGGACAGGCGGATACCGTGCGGCGGACTGTTAATCAGTGGGCCCCGTTAACGTTGTCAAACTCTTGGACTTTTAAATTATGACTATAGGCCATGGCAATTAAATGAAGCTTATCATTTTGAATGCCACGCCACGGCTCGGCTATTTTATTTACAAAGTATTAAGTAAACCATTTTGGAAAGTATGACATTTTTTAATGGGCCTTTCTGGACGTATTTGGCGGTAAAAGTGTTAAATATAGGTTGGTTAGGTCGCTACAGTCGTTTTCCAATTTTAGAATCTATCGCTTGCTCGGTTATTAATATTTGCACGATGCAACAACAACAACTCAACAACCCCTTGTAAAAAAGCGATGATGATGATGATGATGATAAGCGATAAAACAAATACTCAATAAATAATATAGACGAGCAGACTTTCAAATCTATTTGAAAATTTGGAAGTCGATTAAAAGTATAGGTACCTACTACTTTTTAAAATGCTCAGTATGAACCCTATCAAGATTAACCTTAAAACCTGCGTCTCTTGCGCAATAAGCGTTCGAGCCGAGTTTCATTAAAACTGTGACTGGCGTACCTAATTAACCTAGAACATCGGAGTGTCAAGTTCAAATTAAGAGAAACTAAAATTAAGTAAGCTCAAGTTTGGACGGTATGCTTTTGTACTTAAACCTACTCGTAGGCCCATAATACAGCGAAAATTTCCACATGGATAAAAGTTTTCCATAAATAGAAATTCCCGTAGGTATATGTCTTGAGAATTGTTGTATAATTAATGTTTAAAGTAAATACATTTCTGACAACATTTCCAATATTTTGCAACTTGCGAGTTTTGGAGGTAGGTAGGTACGACTACCAGCACCTATCGCTGATATACATCAGAACAACCTCTTATTTTAATGTATCCTCGCTGCCATATTTCTATAACGCTACGAAAAGTTCAGAATAAGAAAGGAGGAAAATGTAAAAGAAATAATGACTAATATCAGTGCTTATACTAAATACTAAAGCTTGCTTCCGTGATTAGAGAAGCAAACCTTTAAGAACCGAACTAGAGTCTGACCAAGAAAAGTCTGCAGCGGATTTGATAAGTGTTATTTGTTATTTATACGTCATAATTTCATTATAGTTTGACGTTTAAAATAACACGTGCACTGTGTGGGCGTGTGGGCTATCAAATCCGCTGCTTTTCTTGGTCTGACTTAACTCTATTTATATTTCATTTATTAAATCCCATGTGTCACAATTTGCAATGTAATCTAAACGGTAAATGTTTTCAGCACTGCAAGTATACGGCTGGGTGCTATGGTCGTCCGCTCTACTTTGTGTGTGCTGCGTGTGCGCACTGTACGCGTTCAACTTGCGCTCCGCGCTTCGTCATTGGCGAAACGCGTTCTGCCATGCCGCCGTGGTCCTAGCCGTGTATCCTGTAAGTATATATGCTTATAATATACTTAGCTTCCAGTTAAGTAGGTACCTGTAAATTTGGATGCTAGCTGTTGTCGTATGTCGTGTGTATATCTTGTCTTTATCCAAACTCACTTTACACTTTTTCCTTCATCGGATTTGATAGAGGAAGAGTAGTGATCATTCAGGAGACATATCTGTAGATGCGTACCTAATTGCGCCTGAGTAAAGATTCCTCCTGTCAATCATGTCTCTCTTTTAACCGACTTCAAAAAAGGAGGTTATCAATTCGACCGTGTTTTTAGTGTTCCGTACAAAACTTTGTTCACGGAACACTTATGGGATCACTTCGGTCTTGTTTTACGTACATTCGCCATCAGATATATCGGACCGTCCAAGGTGTTCACAAATATCTGAACACGCCTCTATTGTCAAGGCATTAGAGTGCGCGTTCAGATATTGTGAACACCTTGGCCGCTCCGATATATCTGATGGCGACTGTATCAACACGCCGCGCCGGCACGCTGTCATGCTGTGCTGTGTCGACCGTACAAATGATTTTCTCTGAAACTGTCCCAATATTAAAATAATGTTCCACCTTGGCCTGTAGTTACCGTAAGAACAAATTTCAAAGCCAAAATAGTTACATCTCATTTACACACATAAAATATATCGACCCAAAGTTAAGGCCGTGTTGCGATTAATGTATTCAATTGTGCGACCTCTAGGTTGTATTGCAAAAGTTTGCAGCGTTAGAATAAATTTCAGAATACTAGATAGCTACGTACCCATAGCGTAGGTAGCTACGTTTATTCTAAGGTGAAGATTTTGAGCCGGTCTATCAGCGAATATAAATTAACACACACAGAGGAATACAAACATTTTCCTTACAAGCCTATCAAAGACCGTTTGCGTGACACTACTTCCTAATAATTATCTAACACAGGTCACAGATCATATAATACTATGGTAGACAGACACACATAAAACCGGTCAGTAAATACCAAGCACTTTTGCAATTAATCGGAGAGACTTTCGCATGTCCTATTAACATATCCTGTTTATATTTTACGTAAGCCCGGGTGTATTGGGAGTATTTATGAGTAAATTGTATGCAGTCGAGTGCATAAATATGTATACATTTCTTCACATTAACCCACTGCAATAAGGTGAAAAAATGTATACATATTTATGCACTCGACTGTACCTATGCACTCGTATTTTTACACTTGACTAAACATTAAAATCTTTTAAAATCTTAGGTCTTTTAGTAGGTGTTGCCAATTGAATTGAAGCCAGATAATGAACCTAGTTTGCCAAGAATTCTAGTGTCGGTGAATCACGACCTTTCCTAACATTATGCAAAACTCTGTTTTTTTAACCAAATTTTATATTTTAAATAACTGACTCAACGTATGTTAACATCCTCCAACAAACACTTGCGAAACACTATTTAAAAGCAAAGATACCTGATTGAGTAAGATGTAAGATACGAGTATGTCGACTATGTCGACTCAGGGGGGCTACCGCAAAACCGAAATTCGCAAATTGCGGGTATCTTTCTCTTTTACTCCAATGAAGGCGTAATACCTAAGTGTGACAGAGAAAAATGCCCGCAATTTGCGAACTTCGATTTTCGCGGTTATTGCCCAGACACTTTCGTGCTTCGAATTTGACAGCTAAACGAGATGGCGCTTTACGGCTCCGTCATACGGCATAGAATTAGGGTCGGTTGCACCAAACCGTCTGTCACCGTTAAATAAATAAAATAAAATAAAATAAAAATCGTTTATTGCAGACCATCAAAGTCCATAGGAGTGTTAGTAACATTCATCTTAATTGCCTAAAGGTTAGTGTACACAAAGAAAATAAAAACAATGCAGAGAAAATAAAAATATATAAAACAAAAAACAAAGAATTAAAATCAAAACCACCCCGACTATTAGGAATACTTGTCCCTCCCTACCACTACCTCAACCCAATACTTTGTTAGCGGGCAGTCTAGACGTTCGGCCATACACTTCAGCATGCTGTTGCCACTGTTAAAGCGTTCGCTAAATTTGATTGTATGGGAAGTTTCATACTACACTGCTGATTGACGTTAATCAATCCGTTAAAGGAGGTTGGTGCAACTGGCCCTTAGTCATTATGCGGTGACTATGACTGTCAAAAGTTGACGTTGGATAATTCAGTGACCACACAACATTATGTGCCGCAGTACAGCGCCATCTAGAGGCACGTAATTTTTTTTGACTTTACCTCTGTACTATAGTTGGTTTTTTTTTAGCATTAGAAAGAACTTGCAAGAAGGTAAGCGATCTTGACATGTCTTTTAATTGAAAAACGCTTTTTAAAAATCAAAAACTATTACTTATGAAAGCAGAAGAATATAAATGATCGTATTAGATTCATAATTGTTACATATTTGCCGTAACTTATTTTTAAAATGTGTTTTTCAATTAAAAGACAAATCAAGATTGTTAACTTGTTTCTAATGCTAAAAAAACGAACTATAGGTACTTATAGCCAGCATCAAATAGTAACAGATGAAACAATGCGCCAAAAGTATCTGGCATCCTGGAATACTTTTCTAACTACAGATATTTTCTACAGTTAAGTAGGTACATATCTATTAGGTACAGTTTAATTATACTACGTATAGAAACATATCTAGAGGTAGAGAATAGTAAATATAAGTAGATACCTACTTTTGATGTAGTCTGATCTGCTACCTACTTTTGATGCCGACAGTACCTACTTACAACTTGCTAAAAGTAACATACACAACATACATGAATTGATCGTCGTTGTACCTTAAGTCCTTTGCAATAAAGTATACAATCAGTTAACAGTGTGAACAGTTCATTTATCGTATCCTATATGGGTCTGTGAAAGAAGTTGACTCCAACATCATTGGGGTTAGGATTGCTAAAAGCACTTGTCGCAATACGTTGCAATGCGGAGTTAATCAGCAAAGCCAAGAATGGGAAAATCTTAGGTAATCTTTGTGTATTTGCGGTTGGAAATTGCTTCGTAATATCAGAGAGCGGTGAATGAAGACTGTCAAATTACTGAGGTTATGGCTCCTCTACATGATGGTCCAGCAGCCCTGGACCAGCGAGATGGCCATGCCATGGTTGAGAGCACGCACTATGGAATAATCGCTAGCCCACCTTTGATGTGCGGACGAAAAACCGACACTGCGCCATGCCATAAGCCATCCGACACCACTACCCTCTCTCTCTACAGGCTGGCCTAGCTTAGTGAGCCAATGATCATCAGCTCACCATCTCATCATCATCATCATCACCATCATCATCGTCTCATCGTGTAGAGGAGCCATTAGAAAAACGATCAAGATGTTTCGATCAACTAGAAAACTCTAAAAGACGGAATAATTTACACCATTTTTCAAAGTTTCGACTAAAATTCTCTCAGTAGAGTAGGTAAGGCCTGTCCTATGCAACTTTATATACCTACATATGATGTCTGTATCATAGTTTTCCGTAGGAACACCTAGTTTCCGAGATATCGCAAAGTTTTACTGTGTCCGCTTGTTTCAATCTAGGACAACTGACCCTATATATTGCACCATACTATGATTACTATGGAATTATTTATGCAGGTCAATGACTGCAATGTTTTAGAAGGCTACATTGTCAAATCACCTACAAACATCGGCACTGTTAACTGACTATTACTGAACCTTACTACGACGATATTAGGTCTACTGATGGTTAGTTTAGAGTACAAAGTATTCAAACGAATCAAATGAGTTTTAGATCACTCTCGTACCCAATAGTGGACAAAGCCCACTGTGTGACGTTGCCGTTTCCAACATTCCTAAAAAAACCGGAGAAGTGTGAGTCGAACTCGCCCACCGAGGGTTCCGTACTTTTTAGTATTTGTTGTTATCCTAGCGGCAACAGAAACACATAACATAATGTGTGAAAATTTAAAATGTCTTTAGCTATCACGGTTCATGAGATACAGCCTGGTGACAGACAGACGGAAAGACGGACAGTGGAGTCTTAAAATTGAAACCAAAGCGACAAAGCCGATTGAAGGCTACTCCTATTAGTATATATATATTTACAATATTTACATTAAATAAAACCCTTTAATACTTACAGTAGTCAACCTTGACTCGAATGTGCTTGACCAAAACCTCCGTGGGATTTACAACATTCACTATTGTTTGAACACGGACGACAATAATTATTCATTATAACTGCTAATTAGCATTTTATATAGTGGTTATAATTAATTATATACATTTATAAAATATATTAGGTAGAGTCAGACCGTAAAAAGTCTGCAGCGATTTTGATAGCCCACGCAGTGCAAGTGTCATTTTAAACGTCAAACTTCTATGAAATTATGACGTATACATAACACTTACACTGCGTGGGCTATCAAATCCGCTGCAGACTCTTATTGGTTATTGGTGTGACTTTAATTAAAAATCAACTGAGTAGGTATTAATGATTGGTTGCATGCATAATTTGACATTTACGTAATAGGTATTAATCCGATCAACCCTGTCGTTTGTACTTTCGCGCCAATCCGGATAAAATGCGTAGGATAGGATTTTAAACCTTAAAATACACGGATATATTGAAATATTGATAAGATTTATTACTTCCTGTAATAAAATAAGCAGGAATTCGCGGTCCTGTAAAACATTAAGCAATGCAACGTCGCAACACTGCTAACATGTTAACCTCTTACAGGTGGTATCGCTGTCAGCATTCTTCGCGCTAGTGGTACCACGGGCGCAGCTACTGTCAGAGGCGGTGTCACAGGAGGCTGTGATGCTGGGGCTGTACCACTTCTACTGCCTTGTGGTCGCTGAATGCGGCGGCCCGGAGTTGATCGTCAGGTAACATTTTAAATATGGTCTTTATACTCCCTGTTTTTCACTTTCTGTAGGTAACCCTGGTGTAAGTTTCACCATCACTGACGATTCATCAGAGAACTTAAATATGCAGAACATACAGATAATTTAAATATGCAGAAATATTCATCATTAATCAGTATTCTTAACGTTGGTACCATCCTTAATAATAATATATAGAGTCGGACCAAACAAAAGTCTGCAGCGGATTTCATAGCCTACGCAGTCCAAGTGTCATTTTATACGACATAATTTCATAGAAGTTTGACGTTTAAAATAACACCTTTCCAAACACACTTACACCACACACACACACACACACACACTTCCCCACACAACACTTTCAACACTTTTCCTTTCCTTTTTTCCTTTCGCATTTTCTCAAAGGTTAGCTGGAAGAGATCCCTTTTAGGGATAAGTTCGCCTTTGTACATAACATTTTTATTTTTGTTTTGTTTTTGTCCATTTTATGTAAACCTGTTTATGTGCAATAAAGTGACATACATACATACATACATAACACTTGCTCTGCGTGGGCTATTAAATCCGCTGCAGACTATTCTTGGTCTGACTCTACCTGTTTTGTATACCTATTAAATTATTTACCGGGCGTCGGATATTCATAGCGGTTACCAGTCGGACATAAAGTATGATATTCCAATTATCTATGAGGAAACTAGACTGATTCCTATCCTAGATACGCATTCGTCTGTGACTTATTCTTCCTTAACTATTTCATCACCTACCCTCCAAAGTGCACCATTGCCAATCATCACTATTGCTCTCTAGTGATGCTAATCATCATTAAAATGCTGTTTGTAAGTGAAAGGGTCCCGTACTCCTAGTACTTTTGGAATTGAGGTAGAAAATGGAATAGAAGTACCTATATTATAACAATGTCAGACAAATGTACATCACCTGATGAAGTGCTTGTTCCTACATGCTAGAAATAATGGTGTGATTTGTGTTGTCAATTGTCGGCAGACGATCAGAAGGAGCCCAGCTCGAGACGCGAGTGCTGCCGTGCTGCTTCTGGCCATGTTGCGTCATCCCTCGGCCAAAATTGCAACCGTAAGTGCTATTTTAATGTTTATATGATAGACTCATATAAACAATAGCTTTCTCCTCTGTTGTAGATGGTTAAGGATAATGGAGCCTTATTTCGGATTAAGTATTCCTTTTAAACCACCATGGGATGGGTTGCTAACACTAATGCACGAACGTACACATTCGTCATCGTCCGGCTAGGTACTGACTTCAAAACATAGGAAGGTATACTTACTGATAATTACTGGGTGCCTATCGAATGCAATTACAAGTAAGTACATATTTATATCAACCTTTAAGAAGACCGTTTTGTTAAAAAGTATTTTTGACACATAAAAGGAGCTTTTTACAAGAGCATGGTTCAACCGTATAAAAACTTAGGTTTATTTAAATAATTCGTTTATTATATATTAATTCCACAAAAGAATGCCTTTCAGTACAAGAGACGGACTTAATGGCATCTTTCCTCTTGATTGTCTTGTATAGTAGAAAAGAAACAGACCTTGGAGCGTAACTTTCTATAATCATTTTCGCACATGTTACGCTATATTATGTGGACACAGCTGCTAGTAATCCTGACACGTATGTACACACCGTGCCTTCCCCATCAATCTACTTTAGCTATCCCCTGAGCAATCACTTTTACAAGCCAAGTGCCTTGGAGACAAATTGGTCATCAAACTAATTGTCACTTTTATCGTGGGTACTACTTACCTACATTGTAAACTAATGATGGAGTTTTCGTCATAAAAAAACCATGATAAGTAGATAACATGGTCATATAAGTAAACAAATAATGCTTGGGGTTGATTAGGTACTTTTTGTTATTTAAATACCTACCTATCAATAACTTGATGGTAGTTGTAACTTATAATACCTATATTGATTTAGGACATTTCAGATTTTTTGCTTTATTAATTAACAATTAAAAAAAAAGACTGAATGCCTACTAACCTTCTCTTACGTATACCATTCAACTATCGGGCTAAGCAGAGACCTGTAAAAATGCAAGTCAATATTAATAGTATACGAGCGTTATCGCTTAATTAATAACTTTAAAATATGGCCGATTCCGAAAGGAAAAATAATTGGGTCTGTAATGGGACCATTACAGAATGGTTGACGTTAACGGATGATTCCAGGAAGTATGTAAATGGATAGCACTTTACTTTCGAAGTCAATTATAACAAGCCTTCAGGGTTAAAGGTAATTAAGGGTGCGGTTTGACCTTTACCTTAACACTGTAATTTAGTGTACACTGGGGAATATGACATTAACTTCGCCGGTTAAAGGACATTGCAACAAATCGCCTTTAAAAGATAACTTGTGATTTTTGTGATAAAAGAGTAGCGAATATATGCGTAGAGAGACACCAAGAAAAGTCTGCAACGATTTTGATAGCATACGCAGTGCAAGTGTTATTTTGAACGTCAAACTTCTATGAAATTATGGTAGGTACCACATGAGACCACTTCTAAGAGGTTTCCAAAAGAAAAAAATATTTAGTGAAAATAAAAATTCTGCCAGTCCCTCAACTATCTTCATAAAAAATCAAAATTTTAACAATCTCTGTGATAATCTATGCAATGTTTATAAGAGCACTCCACAAATATCTGAACACGTCTCTATTGTAAAGACGTTAGAAAGGTATGTTTAGATATATTTGAGCACCTTGATAACTCCGATATATCTGATGGCGATTGTACAAGTAGGAAGGTGCACTTGTTAGGTAATCAGTAAAAAAACTAAAATAATAATATTAGTAATATTTACGTTTCAGGAAGCATTTCAAATGGCTACAGTACCTGCTGCTACAAGTGCCGATCATACAGGGCCTGATCTACATAACCATACTGATATTCCGATCTGAGGACCTTGTAAGTATCTTTTATACTACAAATTGACGTAATTTAGGGAAAAATATCCGATGCACAAAAATAATGTCAATGAACTTTGAACTTTTGAATCACAAAAAGCCGCCGCCAAAAAAGCCGCTCCCATAAAATCGAAGTTATGCTCTTAATTTATAACCACATGCAATTATGTAATTACGGAACATACCTATCTTCTTCTTCTTCTTTCCCTTTTCCCACTTTAGGTGGGGTACGGCTCTCCTAATTAATTTACGCCAGGCACTTCTGTCCTGGATTGTCGTTATGTCTAGCTTGGCATGCTTTATTGTTCGGGTCATGTTTGTCCACCAGGTGCCGGGCGGGCGCCCTCTACCGCGTTTTATTTCGGGCAATTCCAGCGCTTTACGAACCACATTGTCATCGTCTCTTCGCATAACGTGTGACAATGTGGTTCGTAAGGCGCTGGAATTGCCCGAAATAAAACGCGGAACATACCTATATTCTATGTCCGCGGAACATACCTAACAGAAGCCCAAAAGTCCCGACTCAAGATTTGCCAGCGAGCAATGGAGCGCAGTATACTCGGAGTCCGTAGAATCGATCGGATAAGAAACACAGAGCTGCGCTCCAAAACTGGAATCGCAGATGTGGGTGTGAAGGCCGCCAAGCTCAAGTGGGATTAGGTCGGATGCACCCGGCCAGATGGGCCAAAATAGCGATCGAATGGGCACCTCAGATCACCCGAGGCAGAGGTAGACCAAAAATGAGATGGCGAAACGACCACTCATTTTGTAGCGACTGGCGGGAGCGGGAGCATGCACAAAGCCGTGACGAGTGGCGAAAGACAGGGGAGGCCTTTGTCCAGCAGTGGGACACAATATAGGCTATAAACAAAAAATAGCAGTACCTAACCCAATATAAAGGCCACAGTACACAAGTTGTACATTACTAGTGTTGGTTACGGCAATACCAGATGGCCAGTTTTCCACTCGAGCGAACCACGCGGTTTTGTAATGTTGTGATTTGTGATTGCCTGATTGCGATGCGGTCGCTCGAGTAACGTTTTCCGGATTTGTTTCGAACAATTAATGGAAAGTGGAAATGTATTATTAAAAAAACGTAATTATAGCGTAATATAGCGCAAATTATGTAGGTAGTTGATCATAACTGTACATTTTAGTACTTTGTCTTTTTTTGACGTACCTACCTATTTAGTTGTTTCCCGATTCCCGTTTAGTTTGTTCTATTTAATAAGTTCGTATTCGTACATACCATAATACCGGGTGTGGCCTGAAACACGAGCAAATAATTAAAACATAGATTGTACTTACTCCTCAAATGTTACACTTTTGTTCAACAACTTTTAAAAATTATGAAGTATAAAGACTCCCTATTTTTCATAAAAATAAATATTATCTTCAATGGACGCCATCGCCACGCCATATCATTGTGATTGACGTTGCTTGTCACACCTTAAACATAACAAAATTCGCAATACATTGCGTCTTAGAATAAACTTTAGAGTGTATTAAAAATCAAACCACAAGTTATTTTTAAAAGTCGCTGAACAAATGTTGGTCAATATGAGGAGTACAGCCTACATTTTAATTTTTTGCTCATATTACAGGCCACACCCGGTATACTTAGCACAGTTTTATTTCAAAGATAATTGTTTGCATTTCAGAGTATCTATCTGAAGAACTACATGTATTTCCAACCCCTGGTGGCAGCGTCCATACTTTCTGGTATTTGGGGCATCATGATGTGTCTTCGAGCTGCTGAAGCTACAGGCGGCAGACCGAGGCCCCGTTTCTTGGCCCTACAGTTCGTGCTTATCATTGTGAAGGTATCTTATATGTTTGTATATCTTCGTCAACACAACTAAATGACCACGAATTAACCTTATTACTACGATATGAGGTCTATGTTCAGTTGATAGTTGATAGCGTTTGTACCGAGCCGATATTTCACTGTATCGACTTTTAAACTCGAATTTTCAGAAGACCTTAAGGTTGACTGGCCAGGCTCGGGCCGAGGCGTCCGACATGTTATTTTCTATGGCGGCTGTTGGGTGATCATGTGGTGCTTTATACTCCTTATACAGTTGATAACTCTAATTGAATTTATTTATTTAGGTTCAGTGCGGACTCGCCAAGATCATCCCAACGACAGCACACCTGCCTTGCCTACTGGCGTTGAATCCAGCTGTGGTTTCTGATTGTAAGTAGTTTTTGTGGTGGGTAGTAAAAAGTAGAGAAATAGATACCAACGCATCATGTGTTTGCTCCTAGGCGTTCCCTCATGTAGTCATATAGTCTAAGGATCGTGACCATATATTATGCAGTTAGTTTACATGCATCGGGTACAAAAAATGGACCACCTAGAAAATACTACGTAAAGAGAGGGCCTCTCTATTGTGTCGCTCCAGCGCACTGGATTTTTTTTGTCTAACGTGATTGACCCATATTTGATTCTCCAGTCCAGACAGTACATATCTTGGACCACATGATATGTCTAAAAGAGGCCTGGCAGCAGATATGAGATGTATAGGTACCTATACATCTCACGAGTGTGAGGCACGAGACCTCAGGGCCCTCCTCCTGCTAGATGGTGTGCTCAAATTACGGCACCTATGCAATTAAAACTGCACGAGGCCATGCGCATTGCGGGATATAGAACCCTATGGAGGAATCTGGCCGCGTAGCCAAGATGCCAATCGCTAACGCTCCGTAGCGATCGAAACGCAACTGTCACTGTCACACTCATGTGGAAGAGTGATAGAGATACATAATGCTTTTCGTTGTCGAAGCGATAGCGATTGTAACCTTGGCTAGGCGGCCTGGTCTTCAACAGAAGGATATGATGTCACGATCCTCAGTATTGAGGGACCGACTGAAGAAGAAGGTACCTATAGAAACTCTATATTTGAAATCCTAGGACAAGTATTTGAAAAGGTATTAAGAGTGATGCTTATATATAAATTTCTGTTAATTGTTTCTATTACAGTGATCCACAACACAATCACGATATTGGAAATGCTGCTGCTCTCCATCTGGGCTTGGAGACTGTACAAGGTGCCGCCGGGCAAGATCTTAGAGAAGGAGAATATTATTACCACCGAATAGAATTCCGCTCCTAATGTTAACACTCTTCCAGTTACATTCTAAGAAGAGGTCTACTTGACCCAGTGGCGGATTTGCCCTAAGGCTCAGTAGGGCCGGGCCTAGAGCGGCATGATATTAGGGGCGGCAGCAAGACAGCAGTCTATATGATGGGTGCTGAGAAGGGGCGGCTAGTAGTTCCTACAAGGCCTGGGGCCTAGGGCGGCCAACACTGCAAGTCCGCCACTGACTCGACCGCTTAATCCTAAGAAGTAAGCTCTTTGTGAAATGGAAAAAAAAAACTGTCATCTAGCATTCCAACTCTGAACCAAAGGCTTCGAGTAATAAATCTCCAACACACTGTCCAAAGTCGGCTGTCTTCAATTTCAGCATTGAACGAATTTGCTGGGAGCATTTTAAGGTTGAGATTAGGAGATTAGCTTTGGTCAAGAGAGCGTGCGACTTAACTGCAAGTTCAAAAATCGTACGAAGACTTCTAACTCTAATGAAGGATAACTCACCTTACGCAATAATTTGCCAGACAAGAACTACCGAAGTGTATCTATAGGTGCCAGTAGGCTACGGTTATCGTTTATCTTTAGTCGGGAAATCATATGCTTATTGCTTATTCTCAAAAATGAAAATCGATATTTCTTTATCTGCCTCTCTATCACTTGAGAAATTGTAGTAATCTGGGCGTTGACTGGTAAATGGTAATATAGTTAGACCAAGAAAAGAGTGCAGAGATATTGACAGCATATGCAGGTGTTATTTCAAACGTCAAACTTCTTTGAAATTATGACGTACTTATAAATAACACTGGCACTGCGTGTGCTGTCAAAATCTCTGCAGACTTTTCTTGGTCTAACTATATTACCATTTACCAGTCAACGCCCAGATTACTACAATTTCTCAAGTGATAGAGAGGCAGATAAAGAAATATCGATTTTCATTTTTGAGAATAAGCAATAAGCATATGATTTCCCGACTAAAGATAAACGATAACCGTAGCCTACTGGCACCTATAGATACACTTCGGTAGTTCTTGTCTGGCAAATTATTGCGTAAGGTGAGTTATCCTTCATTAGAGTTAGAAGTCTTTAGTATAATAACATGCACCTAACAATCTATTGAGTAATGTGAGCTATCATATCCTTCAAAAGTATTATTAATAAGAATATTAGTGTTAAGTTAATTCGGAAACTATAGGTCTGAGTTAGTTAAGTTTCTAGGTCAGTTCTAATGGCCCTGCAAATGCGAAACGGTAGTGGTTAATAGGTATATACATGGTTTTTGTTTATCGTAGAACGGCTGGGCAATTTTATGACTCTGATGTTGTATATTTGTATATTCTATGTACCTGATTAGAATGTGTACGAATAATGTATGTGTAATGAGTAATGAACGTACAATTTTTCCGCTTCGACGTGCGTTATGTTATTTGCAGATGACTGTACGAATAAGGAAATTTGCGATAAATAAACACTACTTCACAACAATCGTTTTTATTTTTACCAATAAATTACATTATAATTTTTACTGCAACTTTTGCAAAATGAACGGCAAGGTTGTCTTTATAAACGTTCTAAGTCAGCTGTAGTGTTAAGTAGTTACCTACTTAGTTTTCTAATCTCTAACCACTTTTTGGTCGTATCAAGATATTGACAGTGTACTTATACATATATTTTATTCCTCTACATTATTTTGATAATTATATTTATTTAGTACCTAGGTATCTTTTAATTTTTTGCGATAAGTAACTCTAATTCTATGTTATTTTAATGTTGTGAAAAATCACCGATCGAATGCTGAATGTGATGAACTGATGAATATTTAGTATTTCCAGTCTTAAAACCAAAACAATACGGATAAGCCTCTTACTGTTCTGCGTTTTCTTCATCATTCGTTGGTTTATCCTCAGTATCGTCAGATGGTGTTCCTGCTCTCGAACCTTCAGATCCATAGATATTATGCAACTCTTCCAACTTGTAATGTATCTTGACGCCTTTAGATGTAGTTTTATTTACCTTATTCACGAGCGACTTAGTTTGTTCTTCAAGTCTTTTGAGTCGAAGATCCCGTGCAGCAAATCTGGCTTCATGATCTATTTCTGCTGACGTAGATGGTTCAGGAACACTTTTATCCTCGGATGTTCCTGCCTCCTCATCAGTTTTCTTTTGATGCATATCATGAAGCTTATCTAATTTTGTGCTAATGTCTTCACCAGTTTTAACAGTATTAGATATGTTATTAACCACTTCTGAACATCCTTCTTCTAGTTTCTGAAGTCTTTCATCTCTCCTTGCTAGTCTTTCGTCTTGTTGACGTATACTTTCGAGAATACTGGCAGCGTCAATTTCTGGTATATCAGTATTGATATTAGAGGAAGTAGAAGGAACATTCATATTACTATCACCCTGACATGGGGCGACAGTGTTTTCACATATGTTTTCTGAATTATTAGTGATTAATTGAGGCGTCAATTCAATATTTTCACTTTTTGTCGGTTCACTAATTAAATGTGATGGTTGACTGTTATCAATTGTATTGTCGTCGTTATTTTGTGTTTGGTTACAATCTACATTTTCAAATTCTGTGCTTATAGGCATCTCCTCTTTTATGATGTCTAATTCTTTAGATTCAATGTTTTGGCTGGTTGAAGGACGATTTAAGAGATGGTCTAATGTACTGTCTATTTGTTTAGACAACTTATCAGTTGCCTGTGTTTTCTTTAATAAACACATACTATTTTTTTCTAAATTATTTAATCTTTCGTCTCTCTTAGCCAGTCTTTCTGTTTGTTCTTTAATACTTTTAAGAATAGCAGCAGGGTCAATTAAAGGTATATTTGTAGTTGATGTCTGTTTAACATCCGGTTTTAAGAGTTGATTCTGTTTATCGTTGCTAGGTGCATCTTGTTCGGTGCTTGTACCGACACAACAATAATCACTGTTACAATAATGTTCAATTCCCGAAGAATCGTCGGTGCATGAGTCGTTTGTTATCTCTCCAACTTCATCTTCAGTTTCATCAGCGGCTTTATTATTTGACCGATTTTCACTATTATTAGAGACTGATATAGATGCGTCTAGACCAGAAGTATCATCCTGAGTATCTAGAGGCAATTCAGCAACATCTAGCATGTCACTAGCTGGATCCTCTCTTTCTGCCACTAAATTAAAGTCAGCACTAGAGTCTAAGATGGCTTCAGCTGACTTCTTATTCTTCTTCTTACACCTCACCAATGGTTCTGTTACATATTCGCTTTCGTCGTTTGATTCTGAAGAATCATCGGATGGTCTTTCATCACTATAACCACTTTCACCCGAATTGTTGAATGACGGTGAGTTGGATTTGGTTTTCCTGCTAGCGAATTCAGCTCTAAGTTTTCTCCAGTCACGTTCCGACTGAGTGTTCTTCTCGCGCGCCTGTTCCCATTTTTCTCTACAATATTCTAACTCATCTTTAAGTTCATTAAGCAGTTTCCTTTTCTGTTGCAATTCATATTTCAGTATTTTTTCATGAGTGTGTAGTTGATGGTGATGTCTACGTAGTTTCCCAACAACGTGCCAGGTTTTGCTTAGTTCGGTTGTAACGAGTGATAATCTACGTTCTTGTTCTTCTAAGCGAGTCTCCAAATGTACATTTAGTTGTTTCATGCGGTTTACTTCTTTGATGAGAGCCAACTTTTCGACGATTAAATCCTGTAAAAACGGATATTACTTAGGTACCTATAGCTATTAGTTATACATTTAAATATTGTGAAAGTTCTTTGGTGATGTGTTTTTAATGTGCAGTAAAACATTGACTTGGCTTGATATCAAAATAATTGTTGATGTGTTTTATGTGTAGTGGAAAAATTGGGTATTTTATTTTTGTTTTGCAGTTCAGTAATCCGGAATTCTATTATTGGCTTGTGACAAGCAGTTGAGTCATGGTTCTGGGAAGTTAATGTACAAAATGTACTAATGATCTAATTACCTTTAATCGGATGTACGTCTGACTAACACTTGGCACCAACACTGAACCTGCTTTAGTTTCAACTGTTTTATAGCACGTCTCAACTTTCTCGGAAGTCCCAGATTCAGCTTCACTTTGATGACTTAGAAGCTCCATAAGAACTCTCCAAACTTTGGGCAGATTCTGAACAATTTCTTCAGCTGATGTATTAGGATTTTGTGATTCTGAAATATTCAATATACGATATTAATAGTCAAGCTGTTACGTAGTAAGACTCGTAATTGGTTTGTATGTATTGGGATTCGACATTAAACTAAAATGATCTACATTTTTACATTATGCGTTATCGCCATATAGCCTTAATGACACTTCTACTATATTTATCAGATATTTATATGGTTATTATGTATATGATATGTGTACCTGACTCTTCAGTCTTGACGACTTCGTTTGACTGTTCGATTGGGACATTACTAGTACCCTCTTCAAGTTTGTGCATTGCCTCTCCTTCATCCACTTGACTCACAATCTCCAATAACAGTTTGGGAAGAGCCGAGGAAGCCTCTGACCCATTATCTCTTTCAGCCATATGAGTTAAAAGACCATGGTTTTCTTCAAGACGAACGACCAATTTGTCTAAATCTTGTTTAGTTTTATAACCAAGAAGGACTTGGGAAAAAAGCTGCAAAGATAAAATTAGTTACAACATTGATAATGATAAACTTATACAAACATTTTTTTTTATGCAAATAATAAAAGAGGTCTACCTTGTTAACAGCAGACATTTCTTCCTGCAATCGGCGAGTCTCATCTTGATATGAAGATATTTGTTCTATCTTATTTTCAACGGTCTCTTCTAGATTCGTGACTGTTGTTTCGAGTTCGGTTACTTTAGTTGTAAGTTCTGCGTTTCTGCAAATTATAAGTATAACATTAAGTTTTATTCTTTAAAAAAGTTACATTTTCATTTATTTCGCTATTATACAGTAAGTTTGTTAATAAGTGCTTAATTAAGTTTCTTATTTTAAATATATGTTTTTATCTGTCCTGGTAAAATGAATAAATACGACGAAAACAACTAAATACCAATTGACTAGACCTAAGAACATCAACTCATTATTGACATCATTGAGGCAAAATATTGTAGCTCTGGTTATTACTAGGGTTTATTTACCTACAGTTGACGCAGATGCTTGCAGACAATCCCGGCCAAACACATTACCTAAATATGATGCCGCAATAGTCTATAACTCTATATTATCTAACTGTAGGTTTGTTTAGGTCTACTTTACTTACTTATTAGTCTCAGCTTCTTTGAGTTGCTTTTGTTCCTCAAGCTCACGCGCCAGACCTTGTCTAGTGACTTCCGCCAATCTAGCACGTTCTTCATACAATCCACGAAGCGTCCTAATATTTTGCAATTGTCTCTCATACTCCTGTCTAAGATCTGCAGACAACATATTTGCTTCTCTGTCTGCCAGACTCTGTTCTATTTCACGTAGTTTATCTTTCAACTGAAATGTAAAAACAACTATTAATTAACCTGTCGTTAATGTTTTTAGTCTACTTTCATTTGTTTGCGCTTTATTTCCGTCAACTCTCTTAATTAACTCGATTATGTCGTCTAGATAGTTTTTTAATGTTCTACATGTGTGCATTAGAGAATCAAACTTTATTTATTGCCCGTAGGCTAAGTTGGCGGCTTGACAAGAGCACGTGCCAGCGAACTGCGTCGACGTTGACGCGACGCCGGTCCATGACTGCCTCAGGTCGTTGTCTCCTTCGTCCTATATCTGATTATCTTTTGTTTGTTTTGATTTTTCCACATAATGCAAATCTCTAGAGGAGGCCTCCTCTCATTTAATTATAGGGGTTTTCAGAAAAAGTGGTGCCATTTACTTTTTTTCGAAAAACTGTCAACTTTTGGGTTAATGATACTCAGAATCACGAGTACCATCGCCCACACTAACTGTAGGCACATCGGTGGACCTTATGCCTGTTTTAATCTATAGCAGTTTTGCTGTTTGTACTATTGAATGAGACAAAGAAAAAAGTGTCCTCAGTTTTTCATACAAATTTTGGGTGTCAGTTTTGTGGCGGTCCATACAAAATGTATGTGAAATGCGTCACAAAACTGACCTGCTGGGACACATTTTTTTTCTTTTTAAATCGATAAGTAGTCCTCGTGATTCTGAGTAGAAATAACCCAAAAGTTGATGATTTTCGAAAAAAATATGGTACCTACTGTCACTTTTAAGTGAAAATGTCCTTATACAAGAGATGGACCTGTAGATCTGCACTACTTAACTTAGGGTGTCTTCGGGTAAGGACACACGTCTATTTTCGCAGATATGGTATGATGGATTCCTCACATTGTTTTCCTTATTTATAGCATTAGTCACTGGTTATAATTAAACGTAAGCTAAACGAATTAATATAGTTGTTTTCCTTGCAAATGTTATAAATAGTTTTTCATACACAAATTTAAAAAAAAAGTAGGTAGGTAGCACCGGCTGCTGGTACCCACCACGAGCCTACGACCAACTAACTACTCATGCATTACCGGCCAGTTACTTTTATTGCGCAATTACAGGCAATAGAAAATGGTGCTTTTAATGCCAGTATTCTGTCAGTCAACTAAGCAGAGAGTCGGTGGAAATAATTTGTAAACATAGACATTGCATAGTCGTCAAACTTGCTTCCTGACATTCAATCTACTGTGTGATTTATTACATCGTACTTTGCTATCGTTTGATCTCGCCAAATACTAGTTCAGGTCTTCCTAATGTTCTGTCTACTGTGACATTGATATGATATATTAGACAGTAGACAGTACCTTGTAATCATTTTAATTACGTGTAGCATTTGAAGTACGAACATCATTATGAAGCATGCATCGCTGCTCGATGACGCCTGATGTAGTTATTGCCTAACACAAGGCCAGACTGGGTTCCGTAACATTACGAGTACTAAATTTAATGGAAACTGGTGGAAGAACTCTGTCGAAGTGAGGTTACAAATCGAATCGTAAGGAATTTCTCACTAATTGTCAGTTTGACAAGGTTCTATCACTGTTCGACTGTTCTAATTTGCAGGGTACTTACCTCATTCAGCTGTTGTTCTCGGAGATTGATCATGGTTTTGCTGACTGTAATCACTTCTTTCAGTGCGTTTATATGCTTGATAGACTCCGTGTTCTGAGCGTTTAGATCAGCTATTTCTGAATAAGCATGCTGCAGAGAAACATTTGCATCTGCGAGATCACGTCTCAGCTTGTTATTGCTAGACTTGAGTACTTCAAATTCTTCTGCCATACTTGCTATAGCTCCACTAAGTTCTGATGATTCATCAGAAGCCTTCAAGTTTTCTGGAATTTCTATATTATTCGCACTCAACAAATCTCTTAGCATTCTGTTGTTTTCTTGTAAGACTTGTTTAGCCTTATTGGCATCTTCTAAAGATTTTTCTAGCTGCTCCTTTTCTGCTCTATGCCGTGCCAGGATTAACTTTCTTTGTTCCCGTTTCAAGCTCAGTTGTTTTCTAAACTCGTCCATTTCTTCTTCTTTGGCCTTGACACGTGCTTCGTCATCATTGACAGTGTCATGGAACTCCTGGGCGTCATCAAACGGGGCATTACTGTCGCTCATTGTTTCACTTTCACTAATGACGTCTGTGCCGCCTTCCCTTGCCGAGTAAGTACTGATCGCGTTTCCCATATTGGGATACTTTTATAAACAAGTCGCGTGCTAATCAAGGATGCATGACTGTAATATAGGTAACGTGCGATGTGTTTCACGAGACAAAGAAGTGTCGACTATTGGATCAAAACGAGTGTACGGTGTGGCAGTGGCTGCCCGAAATAGATCGCCCGTCAGCTCTGGTTGTGTATTCTTGTTCTCTGCGCGTGAGCTAGTCCAGTTTTTAGGATAACCAATTTATCACTACCTCGAGATTTGTATGAACGATGAGTAGTCGTATAGCTCTCATACTGGGTCTCCTGAGCAGCGTCCGGTAAGAAATTGGAATAAGTCTTTAGTCTGCTATTTTCAATTCGTGCAGAGTACATCGCCACGAGCGAACCAAGCGCGAATCCGGCATCTGGCTTCGGAAAGTGGACAGAGATCTAGAGGTTAAATTATAATAGATATTCAGAAAGGAGCAAATGTTTTGGGAAAATACGCAGCTTGAGATGTACAGCGCAATAGCATGTTCCGTTGCGCGCCCGATTCACTTCGACGAATTTCTGTCGATATTTTATTTTTAATCGCGTTATTTTTAAGATGACTGGACAGTTAGATTTAGAGCGTACAAAACATGTGTGATACAAGATATACTAGTACCTAGTTAATTTCACAGAGGTCGTTTATTATTATACCGTGAGATATATACCTACTTTCACATGTAACTAGGTACGCATATTTGTACTTACACAAAATACTTTATTTAACTTAAACCATATTGTAAACTACGTTCAGTGACAAACTTATACATATAAAATAAAACGTATCTATCCGATTTTTCTTTCATTTAACCCGTATACACTTTTAAAGATGTAATTATTAACCCAACTTAGGGCCAGGTAACTACCCAAATTTCTGCCGATTCGCTCGAGTCAATCCTTAATTCTATCTATAGTCAGGTCTGTCAAGCGATGTCCGTCAGTAGAAAAAAGCGGCAAATAAAAAAAAATGTAGGCGCGAAGGGTAAGTAATCGTCCCATAGAAAATTTGAATTGTATCAATTACCTACTAAACTACTCGGTCATTGAAGGGGAGCACAAGTGGGGATGCTACTACCTAGTAGTACCTCCACCAAGTATCAGCCCTCTATGTTGATAGGCGATTGCCAAAATTATGGCCGGTCAAACAACTTTGTCAGTAGAAAACGGCGCGAAATTCAAATATTGCATTACATTTTTTTGCCGCTCTTTTCTACTGACGGAAATGGCTTGTCAGACAGATAAAAGGATTGACTCGAGCGAGAAAACAACAATTTATCCATTTCTCGACGATTCATACATTTTACGATATGCACTATTCGCGACCTGCACCTTCTGCGATTTGTACTAGTGCTCATTTTGCGACTTGAACATTCTGGTATGTATCCTTTTTTTACTTCTTGTATTTCCCGCCATGGCTGATTGGGTTGCCAGTTGTTTCAGTCCAACACTTCCGAGTGTAGTCTAAACGAAACTTTTTTCTCAAAAATATCAATTTTTATATAAATAGGTAGGTACTGGCTTTTTTGATACTATTTCAATAATTTAACACCTAAATCACATAAATAAATACAATACATATATAAATATAAATACACACACATAAACACAAAAACAGCGATTTTAACTGAAGCCTGAATAGTTTTGTATCTGCCGAGTTCGTTCGGAACTTGCGTCAAGTCAACCGCGTCATGTCGGGCTACGTCAATAACGTCAATTTTACGCAGAAGCAGAAGTGTTTATTGGGAAAACTAAAAAATCTTTTCCCAAATAATACCTATAATCAAAGTTAATACACTAATTCTGCTCGATAGTTGGTTTCTAGTCATAGTTATTGTAATCACTTATCGGCAGTTTGCGCTAACTAGTAAATATTTCACGTTATATGTCAAGCAAGATCGATTGATTTTTATTTTATTTTGTTTTATAAAAGTGGCTTATTGATAAAATAGCTAATGAAATCACTTAACGTGTGACGTCGCTCGGTTCCTCAACGATCGGACATGCGATAATGAGAAGTAGAATTCGCTAGATGAGTGATGGATGAGTGCATAAAGAGCTCCCCTTGTAAGGTAAAACTTGCCGACTATGCTGCCTTCCTCTTCGGCTATACCGTAGCAGAAGCCTCTCTTTATAGATTGCCAGAATTTTATCAATATCTTTGCATTATTCGCCTTATATCATAGAAAAAAAAATCGATGTTTCTAGTGCTATGGTATATGGATTTATTTACCAATTAGATTGCCTTTATGATTTATTACTCTGTCCTGATTAATTCTTCAAAGTTTAACTTATTATTATTTTCAAGGGGAGGTATTTTTTAAATTAATTAACTGATCTTGACTATAGTATGTATGTAGAAACTAGTTGTCAAAATTCTGTTTTAGGTATAATTTGTAATAACTAAACGCACTGCTTTTCTTTTTAATTTGCGTTTAATTTTTTTTATTGTTCCAAAATTCTTGTACATTCTGTATGTAGATGTTAGTTTTTTTTTATTATTTTGATGTATCCCAACGGTCCGTAGGAGTGTGATGATGTGGACGATGGACAGCTTGGGGCGGAAGTGGAGCACCTGCGGCAGCATTTAGCTGAGCGGGACTCCCATATTGTTGCCTTGGAGGCTGAGTTTGTCAAGACTACCAGCCGAGCTAAAGATCTTGATGAGCAACTGCATACTTGGAGAGAGAAATATGAAAGGTTAGTAAAATAGTTTAAATCATTTTAATATTCATTTTGTAATAAGACCCAAGTCATAAACTAAACCAGAAAAAGTGATGAAACCCTCCAGAGATGAACTCTGGATTTTAACAGTGTCTTTAGCTAACCAGGTACACTGGTGCTCAAAAGTGCATGGACATGTTTCAACCGTAATATTAAGGCATTACTGTCACCATCTATCCACTCAATTTTGAACACCACTAATAATTTTTTCCTGTATATTTCAGATTGAATGATTCCCACAAAAGGGTGCAGAAACTAAATCAGGTTTTAGAAGACAAGTTGCTGCAAATGGTTGACAAGATGAAGGGTGAGAAGAGCCAGCTGACCAAAGACATAGCCACTCTGTCGGTGAGGCTTGCCGAGTCCAAGCACAATTTCAGCATGCTGCAGAAGGAAAATGTGAGTTAAAAGGTCTACACACTGAAAAAAATATCTGTCTATCTGTCGACCAGAGTATATCTCTTAATGCATTGTGCTGCTTAGCATAGGGCTCATCTATCAGTACAAATATGATTAGTTGTAAGTTAAACCACAACAAAGGTCATTTAAGGTATAAAAGGCATAAGTCCAACATAGAAAGTTAGATAGAATTAGAAACATATACTTATGTAATAGAATACATATTATACATAATATACATATATGTGATAAAAGTATCACTGATGCCATCATCAGTCTATACTCATTCACAAAATAAATGATGTATTTGGTAACAATTTGTTAGTGTTATTGGATGTACTGATAATTGAGACTGCTTTGTTACCAAATACATCATTTATTTTGTGAATGAGTGCATCATCAGTGATACTTTTACTATTGTTACTATTGTTACTAACAATAGTTATACTTTTACTAGATACTTTTACTATTGTTACTATTGTTAGTTGTTACTAACAATAGTAAAAGTATCACTGATGATGCACTCATTCACAAAATAAATGATGTATTTGGTTTTAATTTTTAACAAGCAGAAACATCTGCGAACGATCCTATTAAGCTTAGAATAAATTTAAAAATGGAAAAATTACTGTCTTGGGTGAGACTTGAACTCATGGCCTCTGGATAAGTCTCACTCAAGACAGTAATTTTTCCACTTTTAAATTTATTCTAAGCTTGATGTATTTGGTATTTGGTAACAAAGCGGTCTCAATTATCAGTACAACCAATAACACTAACAATAATAAAAGTATCACTGATGATGCACTCATTCACAAAATAAATGATGTATTTGGTAACAAAGTGGTCTCAATTATCAGTACATCCAATAACAGTTTTCGAGTCAACAAGTCACACACATCTTGGACCTTATCAATATTGTTTGTGTTGTTGAAGGTCTGATTATTTCTTTATTATCATTTCAGGAAAGATACAAAAACGATATGAATCTAGCAATCCAACTACTGCAGTGCAAGCCTGACAACTTTGTATCCCAAAAACTGGACAATGTAAGAAAGACATCAAATTTTGAAAAACACATATTGTTTTTCTTATCAGGCTCGGCTTTTGATCAATTTGTTTTGTTTACAGCTCCCTATAGATACACAAACCCGGGTATCACAGTATGTCATGTCGAAAACATCCAAGCCATCCAGCGCAACGCAGTCCAGAAATGGTAACGAACTTGACACTTTTGATGCAAGTGAGTACGAATTTAACATTTCCGCATCACTGATGTCCAAAATTCTCGAAGATAGTATTCAGGACACGGTAACAAAACACTGTGATACATGTATATGCATGAAATCACAGAGCAAACCCTTCTGCTATAACGAGAGCTATTATTCTGTGGCAACACAAACATTTCTGAGCGGAGATATGAAGAATTCCCTGTGCTTAAATTGCAATTCGGAAATTAAATCTGTTCATTCCAATTTAAGCTTCAGAAGTGCTTCGCCACATGCTATTAAATTGGTGAATGAAAAATTAGTGTGTCCAGGCGCGCCAGGGCCCTATATTGTACCTCAACCTATCATGGAACAGCTGAAAGTCGCCCCTGTTATCAATGAGGCGTCTAACACAAGCTATATTATTAACGAAACATCTAAAGCAGACGATAAAGTCCAACTCTTGCCGAATGATGACAAAAATATCCCACCTATTGATACTAGTGATTCAAAGCCATTGAGAAAGAATACCATGAACATGGAACCGGCGGTTCATCATAAGCTCTGTGATCGCACGAGAACTTCCATTTCTAGCAAGAAAAGTAGTGTTCACAGTATTGGCAATGAGGATCTTATGAAGGAATTATCAAACTCTAAAGACGTTACTAAAGATATCAAACCAATTAATGAGAATCGCTCGCTCGAGAATTATAACGTGAGGAAAAACTCCTTGGGTTCAATGGGGGCTGTTAGTAGAACTTCTTCTGTAGCTAAATCTACAGTCAGCACTCATAAGTCTAACACTCAAGTGGGTCCCGGCCCTCGGTTTTGTCATTTGCGAATGCAAGCCGGCTCCAAGAATATTCTCTTAGATAATGCACAGCCTGACGTGCCCCCCGTCTTATACCGAAGGCAAAGTAAATGCAATGAAAACTCTATATTTAAAGATCTGAATGATGGTATGGAGAATTTTATGGATATAGATAGAACCCCAGATGAAAAAGAGGATGCTAAAAATGATAATGTAGTAGTAGAAAGCACGCTCATAGACGTACACGTCGATAACAATGCCAAAGAATGCAATACCAGTGTGAAGAGTCCTGCTATTAATCCTGTGCTATTGAATGTTTCTTCATCGCCTCTACAACCATTGAAGACGCATACCTTCTCCAACAGCTCGGAAAACAATAACAATAAATCTCAAAGTGTTGATAGTCAGCAAAATGTTTCAGAAACAGATAATATTCTAAATGAGTTTAATGCAGATATGAAAAATATGCAAAATAATAACATTGACGGTATAAACACAAATGACAATGGTAATAAACTAGACGTTATATCGCCAACAGAGAGTCAGGACGTAAAAATATTTAACTTCGATCGTTACGAGCAGAATAAACTCTCCAAGTTACATACCAGGCCTTTGAGAAAGATCGATTTGTCGCAACTTCATTCCATTGAAAGCACAAGAATATCTAAGGACTTCCGGCCGTTGGATAGTCATCAACATCAAGTACCAGCGCACGATAAAAAAACGGAACACATTCCACCCAAGTCAGTGCTGCCCGCTGTAGTTAACGTGTATCCAAACTTAACCCAGACTCATTTGAAAGTGAATGAAACTACGAAAGTGTTCACGAACGAACAAAGCACAAGTTCGCTTTCTAGCGACGATAGTGCCGCTTTATTACAAAAGCAGCAGTTGCTTAGAGTAGCAGAATGGGTTGAAAAGAACTTAGAGCAGCAAAATAATCTAAACGATCCTTTGGAGGATGATGTCGCTTATAGTAACAGTGTGATGAGAAGGGATAGCAAGCTGAGCAGACTCTCGGAGACGCTAAATGAATTGGCACTCAATATGCCACACCCAGTGAGCAAATATTCCAAGTCATTCACTAGAGATGGTCTCAACAACTGGGTTCGCAACTCTGTAGCTCATAATGATAATGCTGAAAAAAAGCATGCGCCTAATCCAAAGGCAAATATCGGCAAGGAAACAAGTTTCCCAGTTGAGAGTGGTGACGCTACAGTTACAGAAATGAATGATAATTCTAAAGTCAGACGTAAGGCTAGCGATTTCGATGTCGGTAAAGAGTTGCGGAATGCCTTAAAGTCTAACGACAGAGAGATAACGGCTGAAGAATTAGCGCGAATGGAATATAATGTCAAGAAGTTTTTACTGAGCGGCCCGCACTGGACGAACGAGACCACGGGCCGCAGCCGACGCACCAGCAGCAAAACCGAGACTGATGTATAATTCCGATGTAGATAGTTTGATACATTCCATGTTCAACTTTCTTGTGTGTTGGATGGACATTCCATATTTTGTCATACCATCCGGAAATCTGTTAAATGTTTGTGAAGGGAAACCTTAAGTCTATTTAATTTTAGAGACTGAAAACGGATGAGATGATTTTAGACTTTGAAATGAAATAAGTCTTATTGTATTTCACTGTCAGTGGCATAGTTTGCCGTTATTTAGCGTATTGATGCATAGATCTGAGGATCACCTTTGCACCTAGTAATATGACGTAGTACCTTTTCGTAGCTCCGTCTTTGTCATGCTTGTTAATGATTGGCCTGTTCTAATTAAATACATTTATTACGGCACTTGTGCAAATATGACGGAAAATGCAGCTGTAGACGATACAATTGCAGAACTAAGTAACAATATTTCTCTATTCTAAATAATCCAAATATGTAGTTTCTGAGTTTTCATTCGAAAAGTCGAGGATATTTTCGTAATAAGCTTTGATTTTATAGTGTGGATAGAGAAATGGTTGTGTATCTATCAGATCAGAATCAAATGGCAGTTATTCGACTAAGAATGTACTTTTAGGTACCTTTACACGATTTTATGGCCTAGAGGCATTTTTCATAAGCACAAACTCGGCGTGGTTACGCATTTTTTTGTAATTTTTTTTGGGATTAGAATGAGATTAGTTCCATATTGCAAATGATTATAATGTCACCGAAATTACAAAAGTACCTATACCAAATTTCAGCTCCTTTGCAGTATTTGGACGTGCCTCATTTATAAGCATTACTATTCGGTAATTCGGCCAAGGATAATAATACCATTACCAGATATTCAGAATACCACCACCATAGATTCAGATATAGTAAACTTGTATCTACGATAAATACGTACCCTGTACGCTAAGTATTCATGCCAAGTGCGACGTAAAGTATGGCGCTTCTATGCGATATGTAAGCATTGTCACTGAAAAGTCAGGGCAAACTTATGCTGGTTTTACACGGGGGCAGTAGAGTGTACAGAACTATATTAAAACAATATGAACGCGCTGACCGAGGCAGAGAAGTACTGTCAGGACAGCAATGAAGGCAGGACAGTCAATAGCCAGCAAGTCCATTTGTTCTGCCATGTGAAATTGGCATTAGCGTGGTCAGAGTCCAAATTAAATAGGTACCTTAAAGTACGGATTACAGTTAATCTGCTGGTTATCGTAAACTAAGATAATTGGGTGTTAGTCATGCAATATCGATATTTTATAATAAATCAAGGCTGCCGTTGACTAAATTTAGCTTAGGATAGAATCACAAAGTCAGATTTATATTATTGTGCTTGAATTATGTGATATATATGCAAATAAATTTATGGCGTACAAATGTAGACACAAAATTATCTGTAATCTTGTATCGATGTATTTGTTTTCAGCAGTGACAAGTAATTAAATATAGACTGTCCAAGTCGCGTGACCATCAATAATCATTGTTGTGTAAGATGTCACGTAGAGATACCTTTATTCTAGAATGACAACGTAACGCTATGTAGTAAATTGTGATGCGTTTTTATTCTTAACCTGTAAGTGGCGCCACCTACAACACATATAAGGTAGACTTAGTATGGATTTGGATTATATATTTTATTTACTTGTCTCAGCTTCAACAGTAAATTAGTCTTCGCTTATTGGAACAAATATCAAATTAACTATCTTAGTTGCTGTAGGCGTAATCTTTGTGCACATTTATTGATATTAATACTAGTAATATAGGGCACCGCATTATTTCTTCCAAAGAGACAGTAGTTTGTGAACGTCGTATAAGAGTTCCTATTGTTAATTCGATATTTGCTCCAGTATTTAGTCTCAAGGATATCTATATCAACAGTCCAAACCAATGCCGTCGATCGATAATAAAAAAAAGCATATAAAAATGTAGCTCTCCACTTACACAGTGTATCATGCCTCTGCCTACACATGTACAAGTATTGTAATGAAATTGTATGTTAAAATATAAAATGGGTATCTTTTGTGCATATTTTCCTAATTGTATTATTGGAAATATATTTTTGAAAACTTAGTTACGGCTGTATAATGTAGCTAGAATATGATGAATTATCAGTAGAAGCAAATCGCCAACTGTGTGTTGTCTTATAACATATTGAGCACAACTTAGGGTCCTTTGATATTAGATGAGGTCAGAAAATAATAAGCACTGTCAATCTGCATACCCCATGTATTGTAATGATGTTACTTGTTAAGGCCTCATTTCCACATAGGTATATAACAAATGCTTACATAAATGCTATTCTAGGATGTAAGCACCCCTAAATGGTTATACGTATTAAATATGTTAGACTCAAGTCTGGCAAAGCTATATGCGGTGGCGCCATCTGTAACATTGGAGAAAAATGCTATGGAGATTGATAGTCTTTATTTTACGTGTCTCTGATATTAGGTAGAAATGCCAATCTAAGTGTTTAGGTATTTATTTCGTACAATACCTACCATTCCCAAAGCATTTGTCTAAGTACTTTTAACAGTTAATTATACTACTTTATATTTTTACTTCAGGGAGTCTAGAAGATTCGCCCAGAGTCAGACTTGATTCCAATTTTTTTTTGTGAATTGAGTAGGTCTACTTTTTTTCACACTTGCTCGTCAAGGATGGTATTTCACGCTGGTTTAGCGGGAGTTATAGCAAAAATAATAATGCCATGGGAAGCACTTAATGGATTGTTTTACTCTATTTTAAAGGCACATACTTAATGAAATTTTATTTTTACATAGGCCCCCAAAACCGAGACAAGTGGCTTATCTTCTAGTTGATGATATCATTGCCATCTGACCCTGGGCAATTATCCCGGACTCCACTTATTTGTGTTTATATGACATTGAGTGATCTTTTTTAATTGTAGGTATATTTTTGACTATTTGTGTAAATATTCATTTGGTCTCATTTGGATGATTAATATGTTTATATTTGTTGTTTTTGTTTATTTTGTTATAAACACATTTATTTTTATATACCTACCTACCTAGTTTATATCTTACCAAGAAATTGGGTTCTGTATTGAAAGTTTTTCGAAATGTAGTCAAAATTGATGAATTTCAAGCGATTCGAGCAATATTTGATTAACTTTGTGTCTTATTTACAGTATAAATTAGATTATGGGGCCTTATTAAAGAAACTGGAGTAAAATTGTTTCTTCCAATAAATAACTTCTAAACAGTTTCTTTGGAGTATAAAATGACTTTGTTATTTTTACACTGATTTTGTTATTTGTGACGTTGTCAATGAAAAGGGACCTTATTATCGATGGCGCTCACGCCATTATTAACGATGCTCCGTTATAAATACAATGCCGCGTGACGCTGCGCGGCGTGAGCGCCATCGACAATAAGGCCCCTTTTCATAGATAATGCCCCATTTAAGAACTCAATTATTTCTTAGATGACCGACTAGTGACTTTACTGTCTAATTAAAGTAATAAATTGTACTTAACATCAGTAGGCTTAACACTAGTGAGCCGCGACAGTATCTCACGATCGCGATGGATAGCCTAGGTACGGTTCTTTTAATTTATAAATCACATATATTTTTTTTATATAGGTAATATACCGGGTGTGGCCTGTAACACGAGCAAATGTGACGTCCCACGGGCAAAGGTACCTTATGGCGGGTATGGAGTTATGCATACCCCAGTAATCTACAATAAATAAGCTACCGATAACACAAAAGATCAACCTTCTAAGTTGCGTAGTTACAGAGATATGATTTTTTGAAAATAATGTTGTGAAATGAGCAACTTTACGATAGAGAAGTTTTAAGTTTAGCCGCCTAAAAAACTATGTTCCTGAAGTAAGTTACATAGTTGACTACAATTAATAATACCTTATATATCTGAGATTAAAAAAATGTTGCGACTTGTTCTGTAATGCAAATAGAAACCTTTGATATCGACTGATTTATGTGTATACTAACCAATCTCTTGAAAATAAAGTTTTATTTCATTTTCACCATTGATTGCAATGAGATTTCAAGATTTAAATTGTATCTATTAGAAAACGACACTGAGAGACTGTTTAAGCAAAAAGCAATACCGATTTAGAGCTGAAAATGTATTTTCTGACTTTTTCATATAAAATCAGAAAATTGAATATTTTTACTTTTAATGTAACACACAATCAATTTTTCTGAGCACATATGAAAGAAATTCTGTCATTCAAATGAAATAAATCCTAAAACCCCAACTAAATACTATATTTAACCCCTTATGCCACTTTAAACTTACATAACAATTACAGTATTTGCTCCATACATTTACGAAAAGGTACCTTATGGAAATAAATCTAATAATACATCACTACAAAACATCAATCACATTGAAGTTTATCTTTTATGAATAGAAAATATTAATTTACATTAAACTGCCACAAATTTAATTAGTTCTTCGTCATAATAATCTTAAAAAAGACCAATAATTTGTATGTAATGAAAAGGTACCTTGTGGTTAAGTTACATGATGAGGCATGATGATGATGGAACAGTTAGATAAACTAATAATATTTTGGGGTAAAGATGGTATAAATAGTCTAATTTCTTATCAATAATATATTTTGGTTGCCATTGAAGACAAGCGGCATTGAGGTTCAATGACCTCAGATATTCCATAAGGTAATGCGTCGGGTATTGGCATTTTTCAGCAACCCAATGGCTGATTTATTACATGCGACCAAACCAAATGAAGATTATACTAGTTAAGAAAGACTTGACGAGAGTAACTTTGGTATAATAGCAGGCTACTTGGATTTGTAATGTCGGTCGATGTACGGTTATAATATTTGCTAGGCGCCCCAACCAGAACTGAAATTATCAAATTAGTTTTGCAGAATGCTAATACAGTTCTCTACCAAACTTCTTTTCCCGTATTGACTAGTTTTTTTGGGAATTTTCAATCTTTTTTCCATAAGGTACCTTTTCGACTAAACTCTGAGACGACATTACTAGGCTTATAACTAACTTATAACAAAAATAAAAACAGGTAAACAAACGTTACGCATTAAGGTTTCAGATCACACAATAAAAAAAAATTGAGCATTTTTTCACCTCTTTACAAAACATTTCATATCTCCGAAACTAGAAACCCTCATAAGGTACCTTTTCCCGTGGAACGTCACAAATAATTAAAACATAGATTGTACTCCTCAAACGATGACACTTTTGTGCAACAACTTTTAAAAATTATGAAGTATTTAGAGTCTCTATTTGTCACGCCTTAAACATAACAAAATTCGCAATACATTGCGTCTTAGAATAAACTTTAAAGTTTAAAAATCAAACCAAAAGTTATTTTTAAAAGTTACTGAACAAAAAGTACGCCCTACAGTAAAAATTTTTGCTCGTATTACAGGCCACACCCGGTATATTTATTTAAATAAGGTCACGACAAAAATAATGTCTCTTTGTAATAAGGCCCCTCCAAGTATTTGCGAAAAGCCAAAGCTCGACTAGGCGATAGCTTGTGCGTAAATTGTACCTAATAAGTAAGTGTGTTTATTTATTATTAAATACAATTACAGATAACATTTTGTATTATTTATACTTGTAAAATACTGTAGGTACCTAAGCAGCTTAAATAATAAGCCTCTTGAATTTGTAGTCAAGAAAATAAGTTACGATGTAGTGCATAATTATTTTCCATCGTATTTTTATTTTCACGAGTGTCTCGCTATTTCAGCCAGTTTCAGTACAAAAAGTACCGAGAATGACTGAAGTAGCATGACAAATACGAACGTTTCCGGGAAAATACGATGGAAAACAATTATCTAGTATTCAGTATCGTAACGTTTGTATGATTTTTAATCTATATTAGGTACATACACTAGTCGAAGTGTTTCCTAACGCCTAAAGTGCCTTAAAATAATTTCCAACGCTCTTTCATTCACTTTTGAAAATTGTTTTAAATGAGTTCAGAACAGTTAACACATATTATTGACGTCCTTGTTTTTTCTACAAAATATCATATACAAAGGGCCCAAAAAATTAGGGATGTTGTAAACTCAACCACGCGTGTAACTGCATATCTAACAAGAAGCTTATCGCTTTATCTATCCATTTTCACAAAACTTGACTGCGACATAAACCATTATAATTTGAACCTTACAACTAACCCCACAAGCAACTACTAAAAAAATTAAAAAAAAATCTTGCACTGAGTTACGTATGGTATTTTCGCAACTAAGCCAAGATTACCTTATGCATTATTTGACATTTTGTATATATTCCGCCCAGAATGAGCGAGCTTTCAAACCTGCGAAATTTTATCCAAATCTAAAGAAAAAATGCACAACATAATAAACATCGGTCCATTTATACTGGTTCTTTCGCACTTCGCTCGGAATATAGAGGGCTGTGTGACCTTTGCATTTCCAAAACGACCAATCCATTGTTATGTGAGACCTTGACGGCGCCTATTGTTAAAGTTTTCAATTTTCTTGTTAGTACAAATTTTACCTTGATGATATACAATTAGCAGTCGTAATTTTTTGGCACGCTTATGTAACCGGCTTAGTTTTGCTCTAAATAATATTGAACGCACTAGTTATTTTTATTGGCGCATGTGATGCGCAGTATGGTGATTTGATTGCATCGTAATATTAGTAATTTTACTCGTGTTTTTATTATATAACTATTTATGGAAGCCGAAACGGACGAAACGTAGTTTATATTTTATTTAGGTACCTACTATCGAGGCCGTTGGACTGTTATTGTCAGACATGTTAATTTTATATCATTTTCGGTGTAGCGGAGTGATTGTGAAACCCTAATGATTAATTACCGTTAATTACGCTGATATTAACCTTAATGAAATGAAATGGTAATTTCAGTTGGAATCATCTAAGAAAAACGCATTTAACTGATTTGCAAGACCGAAGTGAACCGTGATAGCTAGACAAGTAGACAGTTGAAATTTTCACAGATGATGTATTTCTGTTGCCGCTATAACAACAAATATGTACTAAAAAGTACGGAACCCTCGGTGGGCGAGTCCGACTCGCACTTGTCCGATTTTTGATTTAAGTATAGGTGTATGTATTCTCACGGAGCTCACACAGAGGCTTTAGGGAACACCTAGGTTAGGGAGCTTTGAGAGGGGGCACTTTGAGAATGACCGCTCTAGCAGGGCTCGGGTGTTTGATCTGATTAACTATTCCGTGAACTAAAAGCCCGATAATGTCCTTTTTGCTGATAAATCCGTATTCGTTCATGAAGTTTCGTTCCGCTCAAGCGACTGCGCTTTACCGGGGGTGTGAACGACCGTGCGATTCGCGCCACGACAGGTGGCCTGCGTAGACAAAGCATTCCATTCTACCACATTAGTGGGAAACTTACAACTTCCTTTTAAACCATTTTGTGGTTACAAAAGGTTTTGATTGGATTAATATTAAAATAGCCGGCTGTTCAGAGTGCGAATTGTAAACCGATCATGGGTCATGGGTTCAAATTCTCGTAACGCTTGTATTATGCCCCAGCACGTATTTTATTATGTCCCACTAGCATGTCTGCGACTTCGTCTGCGTGTGGGATGATGATGATGATTGATAAAAACTTTACTAGTATCTCCTTCCTCGGACCTCGAACTTATCTCCTTACCAAATCTCGTCTCAATCGGTCTAACAGTTTAAGGTGGTTCGCTTTTCATACAAAATTCAATCAAATCTCATTAAGTAACTACACAGTATTAGTACACAAATATTTCCGCATTTATCTTCTTTCGAATATTCGTTTGCGCGAAATTAACAGGAAAACAATGTTTCATACAGAAATCATGCAAAAATCATAGTTAACTTTTCATCAATTTTACGTATGTGTGTGTCACAAATGTCGTGTACAGATACATTTGCGACGTTGCCATACCATTTCCGACGTTGCCGGGCTGACCACGGCTCGAATTTGGAGTGCCGTCATGTTTAGTGCAATTTTGTTGACACTGATATTTGACAGGTAGTTAATTGACCTAAGCGAGAAGTTCGTCAGCTTAGCTAAGAACTATCATGGCGTGTTATGCAAACAGTCGCTTTTTTGCTTGCAAACGGAAGATTCCCGGTTCGATCCCCAGTCATTGTATGCTGGAACATAACTTTTTGTATTTTTGTTACACCTACATTTCGTATTGTTTTTTTATTTTTATTTAATTTTTCTTATTATCATAAATCGATTATTAAGTATAGGCTACACGTATTCTTTAATTTTTACAAAGATAATTAGAAATTATACTCTTCCTAATCTCTCTGATTTTTACAATCAGGACATCCTCACTGCAATAAAAACCGGGCAAGTGCGAGTCGGACTCGCGCACGAAGGGTTCCGTGCCATAATGCAAAAAAAAACAAAAAAAAGCAAAAAAAAAACGGTCACCCATCCAAGTACTGACCACTCCCGACGTTGCTTAACTTTGGTCAAAAATCACGTTTGTTGTATCACGGGAGCCCCATTTAAATCTTTATTTTATTCTGTTTTTAGTATTTGTTGTTATAGCGGCAACAGAAATACATCATCTGTGAAAATTTCAACTGTCTAGCTATTACGGTTCGTGAGATACAGCCTGGTGACAGACAGACGGACGGACGGACGGCCGGACAGCGAAGTCTTAGTAATAGGGTCCCGTTTTACCCTTTGGGTACGAAACCCTAAAAAGAAGTGTATAAAATTTCCTGTGGTTAAAAATAATGGATTTTGTCTATAAATGAAAAACACAATTATTACTATAGTTTGTTTTTTTTAGCATTAGAAATAAGGTAAACAATCTTGACGTGTCTTTTAATTGAAAAACACATTTTAAAAATAAGTTACGGCAAATATGTGACAATTATAAATCTAATACGATCATTTATATTCTTCTGCTTTCATAAGTAATCGTTTTTGATTTTGTAAAACCTGATAACACTGAGTATGTGGGGGAAGCGCTGCTGGCCTAGCGGAAAGCAATTCGGAGGTCGCGGGTTCTAACCCCGGCTCGTACCAATGATTTTTCGAACTTTTGTACGAAATAGCATTTGATACCTACCTATTTATACACCGATACCTATTTTTCGGTGAAAGAAAACAATGTGAGGAAACCGGACTAATCCAAATAAGTTTACTCTCTGGGTTGGAAGGTCAGGGCAGTCGCTTTCGTAAAAACTAGTGCGCATGCCAATTCTGGGATTAGTTGCCAAGCGGAGATTGAATAGCTGGGAGACCGACCAAAGCTTACAAAACATAAAAACTCAAAAATGCGCGTTTTCTCATAGACCTAGCTAAGAGATCAAACCCTTTATAGCAAATTTCATCGAAATCGTTAATAGAGCCGTTTCTGATACCATCCAAATATATAAATAAATAATTATATATCTAATAATTGCTCGTTTAAAGGTAAGATAACACAAAGGAGAAACAAAAAGAAATTACCTACTCGCACCAGTCTTGAACCCCAATCCTCTTGCACGTATTTCCACGAACATACCGTTACGCTATTGCAACATACTTACGTTGTGTGAAATTGTCTACTACAAGGATCACGGAAACACTGTTTGCATGTGTGAGTAATAGTAGGAAAAAGCGTGACAGCAACACTCCGTCAAATTAAAAAGGTGGTTTTTGCACAATGAAGTATTCAATGTTTTATTTAATAGTTCAATATTTACTTAAAGAGTGCGCGAAACATACTTTTAAGTATACAAATACCAAGACCATTTCACAAAAAAATAAAATCTGAAATTTTGCAGAAGTGGTGCCATCTAGCGAGAGTTAAGTTTTGAGTAACCTAGGCGAACCACCTTAAGTGTGAAGATATTAACAAAAGTTACTTTACATTAGTAATTTAATAGGGATTAAAATTTTTCGGCGGAGATATGTATAGGAAAATATCGTGAAGATATCGGAATAATCTCAACAAGGTGTATGTGTCTGTATTCACTATTTGTGCTCCGGTATCGGAAGGATGGAATTGTCAATTTAAAATCCGTGAATATCAGATAAAAGTTTATTTAAAGTTTCACAATTGTTATATCAAAACTTGAGTTAACACTTAAGGTCAATTATATCAATAAATTTAGCAAAAACTGTTACAGTAATTTACAAGTGTGATTACACTTTTGGGAAACTAACCGGGCAGGTCGCAAGGCGGGGACAACTGGCGAGGCCCGCGCCTCGCGGCTTGCATCTAGAATGCGTTGTCAGCATTCCAGGCCGCGTAGCCAACCTGCCAATCGCTAACGCTAGGTAGCGATCGAAACGCAACTGTCACTGTCGCACTTATAAGGAAGAGTGATAGAGAGACACAAAGCGTTTCGTTGTCGAAGCGATAGCGAGTGTCACCTTGGCTAGGCCGGCTGTTATATTGTGTCCCTACAAAGGTGTACAATTTGCGTACGAAGCCCTAGGGTAGTTAATCAACCCCTGCCTCCTCCTGGGCCCGAATTCCCCTAAACATACCTACTCATTCGCAAACAGGCCTAACGCATACCTACTCATTCGCTTCTTCAGCCCCAGAACATTCGCACCTTGTGCGCGAACTGTTATTGCCCTGGGTTTTAAGGTCAGATTAGACGTTAAAAATTGAATTCTGAAAATTTTGTGGTAGAAACTGATGCCTACGCAAATTTTTGGGATTAGATGGCCAAGCAGGCCCTGATTTTGGCTAGGGTGCAAACGGGAAAGCGTTGTAATGAGGGGATATCCTGAAACATTGCGAAGGTACTCGTATGTCCGGGTCACACATTTTATTGTATGCTTAAGCAGTTTGCGTCTTTCGGGAATTTTTGAACTGCACCCTTACAAGCGGGATACATTTTTTCAGTACTTGAGGCGCAAATAAGAAAATCTCGATATACCTATATTAACTGGGTCGTTAACTAATGTTTTGTCCACAGAAGTGACCTTTTTTCTGAACTGTGTTTGATCCGTTCACTTCCCGTATCCGGCCTATTTTATCCTTGATTGTGTCAAATTCTTGAAAATTGATTCGATTTTCTATCTATCGAACATTATTTAATCGTCCTAACCGCGTAATTAACAACCAATTTCAATTAACAAATGTCTTATTAGCTCTCGGAACAAATCATTCCATGGCGTTAGATTGGTTTCCATTGTTCCTGACTATCTGACCGTCCCTGAGGATACATTCCCATTGCACACTTGCAAGCGAGTGCTGGTAAACCAGTTTAAATGTTTCTTTGTGATCCCTAACGGCTGTGTGTAGTCAGAGATGCTTAATTGGTAGTGCCGTGGTTAGGCAAGTAATGAGAATAAATCCAGGTTGGTTGTGCAACATAATGCAGCAGGAATTTCACGGAAACTCAATAAAATTCAATTTTTACCTAACGGTAAGCTACGCGTCTCAGCTAGTTACAGTAGTTGTGCTCGGCATTGCCTAAATTATAATCACAAAGAGAGTAGAGTCCGCCTAAGCTAACTTTGTATCGAAATTGCAGCAACGAAGTGTGGCATCAGCGTCACCACAATCGACTTACTTTTTATAGGACTTTAACGTTTAGGTATATAGTGACGCTTGCTTAGTTTGTAGCAAAGTGAGCATGAGCTGTCGATGTCGAAGCAGATAAAAAAATACATATTAGGAGATAGTTTTAGGCCTGCGAATGGACAAACACTCAGACGAACTCGGGAGCAGACGCTTGTTTGGCAATAATTATGCCAGATAGAAAGGCGAATTAATTCAAACGATATCGTGGATTAATGGACGATTGTTTACCTAAATAAAATACAGTCAGCAACAAAAAAACCCTAAATGTTTTTTTTTTATTTACAAATACTTATTTCTTTTTTATAAACATAATACTAGGTAGGTAGGGGATGGCCGCATCTAGTTGCTATCTCCAACTATCTCCTAGTGAGTATTATATTCTTTAGTTGCTATGTTATACCTACTAGTAGATAGCTGGTCGTTTTTTAAAGAGGCCGCCTGACAATATCAGCCTGTCAGTTGTTCGGAGCTGTCAAATGGTGCGTTTAACTGACAGGCTGATATCGGGCGAAGTAATGAGTGGGCCCCTTAAAACGACAAATGCAATACGGTACAACTGTAAAACGTTCTATACAGAAAGAAGCGCAAGCTGCTGTTTTTCGCATACAGAAACCTTAAATTCGATTCAATTTGTTTTATTTCCGAAGCAGCAAGCAACTTGTTGACTTCTGATTCGTTTAGGTTACTTTTTGTACTAAGTTATGGTCAATATTGACAATTGAGATTGAGGCCTCCGATTTACTCCGCTCTAAAAGCACGTACTACTTAGTAAATATTATACAAAAACTATCGAGAGAATGTTAGGTTAGTTTTACGTCAGTATACTTACTGTCGTTAATCTTGCATTAGGGTATGGGTATACAGTGTGGAAAAAAATAATGGGCCCTGGAGGGAAAGTACCTTAAAACGTTAAGTAAGCTCATTTTAAAAGAAGAACGCTGTTATTTTTAAAAAGAAATAAAACTGCTTTCAAAGCATAGACCTAGTATTACATAGATGATCTATAGGCGTGCCTCCGCGAGGGACAAAACATACGCAAAGCGACAATATTAAAAACACGTTTTAACATTCCTGACAACATACCAAAAACAATCTACGTAATTCGGTCGCGTTATTTGTTGCCCACCATAAACCATACTAAATTTTTGGCGGGGAACAAACAAAAAGTGAGACTGTAACAAGGACAAGCAGTAATACCGCTTTCTCTGCTACTCCTACTGAAATTTCCATAAGTGCATCTCGTTCGGTCGTTGGGCCCCTCCCCCGTGTCATCTCTATATTATTGTACCTCCATGTTTCAAATATATATGATAGTTGGTATTATATCGGAAACGGGTCGAATAACTAAAACTCGAATTGGACTGTAGCTTTCCGAAAAATACATAACAAAAAGAAATACTTGAGAAAAATTCTGAAACTACATATTTTTAGACGTATGAAAATATTTTTAACCCTTTTCAGAATCAAGCATTTTATTCGTGGTAAACTTAAAGCTAAGCTAAGCTTTTAAATGTCAATGGCTTTTAAATATAACATCAACATTTCATATGTAAGAACCCCGTTAGCGATTTCCACTTAAAATACTATTAAAGCGCTTAACAAAGACTTTTATTTGCACAAAGCATCGCGATCGGTGTGTCTGCCTACTTAGCACGTCATTATGTTTCAACTACTTAGATTTGACTTCAGTCTCATAATGTACCGTACTTTAATAGAGTGTTTTGGCGCAGAAAGGAGTGCTGGTGCGTCGGTGGAGAAATTTCTGAGATATTTTGAGTTCCGGGGAAAAACTCATCCCGGAAACCAAACCATGCCTTAAAGGGGTGAAGAGGGGGACGGAATTTGTTAAGGAACTGGTATACCTATGGATACCTAATTCTACGTAGACGAAGAAGGTTACAAATATCGTTATTATTTAGAAAAATATTACTTTCCATCGTTTTTATTAAGGTGAAAAATATTAGTACAGTTTGTGCCCAACAATTTAAGGGAGATTTAAATATCTTGCATCTAAAACTTCCATGTCAAATTCGCATGGCCCAGTTAGACTAATAACTTTCTTAGAGTGCCAAACAGCTACGTAAGGAATCAGGGCATTTTAGCGTGAAATATGGCAAGGTTGTTTTCACACGGAGTACGTGTTGGTCAGTATCGGTCACCGGGCCAACTACAACGCAATTTCAACCATAACGGTTACCGCTGTGACGGTAATCTCGATGCAAGTATTGTCATTTGTTATAAGCTTAATAGCTGCTGTGTAACTTTTTTAAAAGTTTGTTATGTGTATAATTTCATTTATGTCAAGTTGGTTAGGTCATAAGGTGGCGAACGCTCCAACGCGCAAGTGAATGTGTGTGAATTGTTGGGACAGCAACAACTTATTGGCGTAATGTCAATGTTAAGTTTAAGTCGGTTAGCCCAAAGTGGTAGAGTCTGTGCGGAAAGAGTCGTGGAATGTATGGGGTCCAGTAGATTCACGACTCCTTCTCTTGCCGCACAGACTTTAAACCCTCCAACGCGCATGGCACAGTCACCATCAGACATATATGTATGTCGGCGGCCGATCGTAAGATCAGGCATATCGTGAAACGTGAAAATCTTTGACTCGTTCCGTGAGTCGACGGAGCCCCGCGTATCCTATTTCTGGGGAGTTAGCCCTTCCGAACATCCGAAATATCCGAACAAAGCCTGTTACCAAGACATTATTTGCTTGTTCAGATATTTTAGAGTAGGTAGGTTACCTTGGCCGCAGCTCTCCGATGTCTCTGTACCAAATTTTATAAGACTCCGTCTAAATTACATCTGCACTATCTGCAGTTAAATATATTTGACAGCACTATTTAATTATTGGAATATAGGGATTTTGGTGGTAATAAAGTCATAAAAGATTTGGTACGTAGGTACTCGTACCAAAAAAAAATACTCTTAAACACTCTTAGTAGACGTAGGTCTACTCCACTCCACATAAATTCCCAAACTTTTGGACGGCAGCCCTTGTAGTATAAATTTAATTTGCAGACAGACTAACTCAGACTATTTCATCAATCATTTATTAATAATAAAATACTGGCGATTAATAGTCGCTATAAAAAAATACACCTTAGAATGACAATATTGGCATGTTACACAAATGTCAATAGAACTCGAATGACCTAGATTGTCAGACTTAGACGTAATTTCTTGTTGTGAATGTTTATTTGTATTTTATGTTTTTCAAAATTATTTGTGTAATGTTATCGGCCATCCCAACTACCTATAGTTTAGGAGTATTTTATTTTCGTTATTCATAACTTTTTTTCTTAATTTTAATGTTTTGCTCATGAAACTTCAATTTTCCATTCTTTAAAATTTAATAATATACATAGGTAGCTTTTTAAATTTACTATGCCAGGCCTGGGAATATTTAAGGACCTATTCCATGTAAGTAAATGCAGTTCAGAGGTTCCGTGAATAGTCATATTAATATTTGTATAAGTAGCTGGATTCACGAGCTTTCGAGAATATTCACGAGCTTTCGAGAATATATATAGGCGCAAATTTTGTGTGATAATTTTGACAGATCACTCAGATCAGGCTCAGTACAAGCAATGAATCAATTTTGGTAGCACGCCACTGAATATACCAAATATAGGTACACATATTGTGATTCAAACCATAAAAATTCGGCAGCTTCTCATATTTTTTAAGGATATTGAAACTTACCAAAACTTTCCAAAACAGAAATTTTCATGATATTTTTCAGAAATATCTAAGAATACCCACCTTTTAGGAATTTTTTCGCTACTTGCACATGAGACTGAATCACTGAATTCAAAATTAGCGTCGTCCATTGCTGTGACACCATGAAAACTGATAAGCGCTGTAATTGTTTCAGTTTTTAGGTCTGCGCGTTTATGATTAACTGTATTGGCATAATTTTTGCATTAAAATTAATATTCAGCTCAATGACAGTAGGTACAGTCACCTGCAATAATATGTTACACAACGAAGGCCTCAAAAATATCTGACACGATCTTATTTCTAGAGCCATTAAGAGCCTGTCACATATTTTTGCGGCCTTCGAAGAGTAACATATTATTGCAGGTGACTGTACTCATTGTGCGTACAGTTATGTATTGTGTTTATTTAGGTATTTATATTGAACCTGATCCTGGCGGTCTACCATAAGTTGCGCGCGAGTCCATACTTGAAGTCGCGCTCGATGTACTTAAGAAGTCGCGAGCGAGAACGCAGCTCATGCTAGCAGTCTGATATACTTAATACAATTTAACTAGCATAATATATATTATATTATCATCAGATGGATCATGAAAACCACTTACCAGTCCAAGTGAAACCCAAACCCGGGGCCCAGCACGACTGCCTCCGCACCAGCGAGAAGATCCGTTTACTCCTCGCCAAGTTTCCTTCCGCGAAACCGATACACGATCTGCCCAGTCTTGGATATTCATGCGTAACTACATATCACCATACATTAAAATTATTTTCTTTTTAATGTCTTTCCTGGTGCGCTTGTGTTTGTCTGTAACGAGCTTTTGGCCCTGGATTTAAACAGGATAGAGTCTGTGAGGAAAGAGAAGAGTTCGTGTGTGTGTGTGTGTGTGTGTGTGTGTGTGTGTGTGTGTGTGTGTGTGTGTGTGTGTGTGTGAGTGTGTGTGTGTGTGTGTGTGTGTGTGTGTGTGTGTGTGTGTGTGTGTGTGGTGTGTATACATTCTATGACTCTTCTCTTTCCGAACAGACTACTTGAATTATTTTTGTTAAAGGCCGAGCCACACCGGCTTGCGTGTGCGTGACGTGCGCGTGTGCGTGCGCTAAAATGTTGGAGCCGCACACGCACACGTCACGCAAGCGTTATGCCATCTCTCATAAGGATCTGTATACTATGCACGTCACGCACACGCAGCCGGTGTGCACAGGCCTTTAATGTGGATATTAGAGAAAAACTTACTCATTTAAAAATCCACTATCTAAATAAAAAAAAATATCTTTCACTATCCCAATTATAACCCTAAACTATTCTTCAAGTACCAAACAATATTTTAACGTCTCCAGGACATCGTCTGTGGAAAATGTACAGCCACGATTTCCAAATCTAGTTCCCACCCGATACCACAGTTTCCCGACAACGACCTGGACACAGAAATGATTAATGGCCGGCCAGGAAATGATCTGGCCAGGACACAGCCCAACAGTATCAAGAAGAAGAAGGTATGTGACCATTATTAAAAGAATAAGGAGCTTTCTCTCTCTCCCTCTTATCTTAGCGTTTAGCTCCATTTGTGTTCCAGCTGCTGGTTTTTTTAAGGAATGCTTTAGTTCGTTTTTTTTAGCATTAGAAATAAGGTAAACAATCTTGATGTCTCTTTTAATTGAAAAACACATTTTAAAAATAAATTACGGCAAATATGTAACAATTATGAATCTAATACGATCATTTATATTCTTCTGCTTTCATAAGTAATAGTTTTTGGTTTTTAAAAAGCGTTTTCAATTAAAAGACACGTCAAGATCGCTTACCTTCTTGCAAGTTCTTTCTAATGCTAAAAAAAACGAACTATAGGTATAAAAAAATAGGTAAAAAAAAATATATATACAAGGCGACAAAGTGCCGAATTGTTATTGCATTATCATAGCACGCGCAGGCGTAGATCTACCTGCTGATCATGAAAATTGCGACATTTCCACATGGTAAAATAAAATTTCAGAAATTTTGTCATATAATAGGTATGGATGGGGAACGAAATTTTCAATTTCCATAATGAAAGTTTCCTTTCTTTTTAATGAAGTTTTCCGGAAATTTTTGAGGACTTTTTGGAAACTTCCTTAACTTGCACATCTGTAGGTGACATACCTACCTAGGATGTTAAATTTATAGTTTCCATCTGACATATTAGATAGATAGATAGATAGATAAAAACTTTATTCGTTTCCACAACATACATGGTACATAGATGAAAGAAGACATGCAGCTTAAAATTATCATAAAAATTAATTTACAAATCTTAAAGTAGAAGAAAAATAAAACAAATGCAAAACCATGTGTCGTGGCAGAGAATAGGCGCTGGCTCAGCATGGTGATGCGGCAAGCCACATCGCTGATATTCTGCCAGGACCTTTTACAATAATGAAAAGACTGTACAACGCTTAATTCTTATAAATCTAACTTAACTAAGGTAATGATGCTCATGTTGTGTGTTGTGTGTCTACTGTCACGTGCTTCTGTGTATGAGATGTGGTAATATCCGTTCCCGGACTTGTTTTATATTATTATTGAAATTAAATTTAGATGTTACCCTAAGATTTTACTAAAATTTGAAATTGAACATAAATATAAAAGAGACTACATCATTTAGAAAGGAGATTCAGCCTTGAAGTTTTTGATGGTTTAAAAGGTGTAATCGATATTTAAATTTAAAATTGGATTTATTTTTTAAATGTCGTATTGGCGGAGGAATGTTGTTCCAACATTTTGTTGCACGGTAGCGGAAACTCCCTTTAAAAGCAGCGGACCTGTGTTTAGGGACTTGTAGCACGGCTGCTCGTGACGCTCTAGGTTGGTGGTGGTTGTTAGTGAGCCATACAAGTTTTTTAAATAAATAGGTGGGCAATTTAGTCTGTATGGTGTCAAAAAGTAAGCACGCGAACATAAGATCCAGGCGGGCGGTCATTTTTAAAAGACCTGAGTTATTTAAGTATGGTGTAACGTGAGCCCGGGGAGGAACTTTAAAGCAATACCTAGTGCACGCATTTTGCACTCTTTGAATAAGACGCTTTGAGCGAGCAAGAAGACATGGACCGTAAGCAGTGAGGCAATAATTAAGTTTGGATAATACCAGGGACTCACAGAGTCTTATTCGAAGTTGGACACTGAGAAGGTTCCGGAAATTGTACAATACTTTTAGGCGATAAAGGCAGTTCCGAACAGTTTCTATCACGTAATTTTCAAAACGTAAATTTGTGTCAAACAGTAGTCCAAGATTTCGGGCCTCATCCACACGATCAACTGTAACGTCATTGACAATGATACTTGGGCGCTTACTAATGATAGCCTTAGTCTGATTTATAGACCCCAGAACCATAAATTTTGATTTTGATGGATTTAGCACAAGACAGTTTGTCGAGGACCAGTCCGACAATCGTTTTAAGTCGTCGTTAACCTTCGCGATTGCTGCAGCAGTATCATTGGGGTGAAAAGATAAGAAAATTTGCAAATCATCGGCATAAAGCTGGTATTTACAATGTTTTATACAGCTGATGATGTCGCTACTATACAGGATGAACAAAAGAGGTCCTAAAATGGATCCCTGAGGCACTCCTCTTTTCACCTGGCATGGACTGGACATTGAGGAAACCCCGTCTGTTTCTGTTAATTTGACTATTTGTTTACGGTGTTTGAAATAATTGGAGAACCAACGTATTGAGTTATTATCAAAACCATAATGGCGTAATTTCGAAAGTAAAAGATTAATATTGATACAGTCAAACGCCCTCGAAAAATCCAGTAAAACCATTATTGGAGCGGCGACAAGGTGTTCACAAATATCTGAACTAAATCTCTCTTATCGAGACGTTAATTTGCGTGTTCAGATATTATAGAACATTTTTACACAAATATGACTAAGCTCCACGGCCACGGCAAGCTCAAGAAGGCTTGTCTTGTGGGTACTCAGACAACGATATATATAATATATAAATACTTAAATACATAGAAAACAACCATGACTCAGGAATAAATATCTGTATCATCATACAAATAAATGCCGTTACCAGAATTCGAACCCGGGACCATCGGCTTCATAGCCAGGGTCACTACCCACTAGGCCAGACTGGTAGTCAAGTGTGTCAAGAATATGTGATGGGAAATGTAGTAGAGGTAGGTATATTTTTATGTACTTGTAAGTGTATTGTATGTAGGTACAGCCTATAAGCGCAGCCTAAATGTCAAACGCTAAACAAATGAGTGCAAAATGACCGATTGTCTAATTGGCGGACGATACGATCACCGAGCTATGGTCGTGCCTCCGGGTCGTGCCTGTCTATCGTCCATCGGCCTGACGCCTCTTCAGATGTATACAGTCAGCAATACAGCCGAGTCTAAAGCCGAGTCCATCTATACAGCAGTGGCGGCGCGTCAAACATATCCATAGGCAAGCTGGGGCTAATTTGGCTTACATATTTCCTTTACAACTCTGCTCAAACATCCAAAAACAGGTAAGCCGGTGGGAATCGGCTTTTCTAGACGCGCCGCCACTGCTATACAGTCCATTAGATAGGTAGGTATTTATTATCAGATTATTGGTAAAGGAAAACATCAGAGCATGCATGTCTGCGAAAAAATTTGCCGTAGTGAGTTGTGTGAGCTAAATATTACCGCATACTTACTACAAGACATAAGGGAGATATCATGGCGAAATTTTGCAGCGATTCAGTTGCGGTGCGGTCGCTGAGGGCCTACCGCGACCCACGTTCGACGTGTTGCCTCCCTGTTACATTTACGTACGAATTTACAAGTGCGACAGAGAGGCAATATAGAGGGGTTTTATACCTTCGAACACGTAAACTATCACGATAGAGCATCGACGTAGAATTTATTCAGTCGTGAGATACAATACCTACCTTTAAGTACCTACATACTTGCTTTACGCAAAACGTGTCAAAAGCGGGAGACTCAAGATGGACATGACATTAAATAAATATTAAGTTTTGGCAAAAATTTCATTTTTGGTACAAGCTTTTATCGCTGACTGTACTTTTCTTTCCACAGGCAACAAATGCTCATCAAGACAATTCTAAAAACCTCAAACACAATTAGGTTTCGTTGTTTTATCACAGAGTTCCTATGGCCACCTCCGGTCTCTATCATCAGATCAGCTCGATGGTACCATAATATTACATCGTCATCTGATTTATACATGCATGCAAAATTTTAGCTCAATCGCAAACCGGGAAGTGGATCAAATTTAACTTGCAAGATTTGATTACAGACAACGGTCAGGTGAAACTAAATAAAAGCTTGTAAAATGAAATAAATGAGTGCTTGTGTGGACGCAGCTTTTCATGTCCCTTGTATCTCACACAAAACAATACGGTCGAGTTGACAATAGTTACGTGCAGATTTTCCTTGTCTGTACTGTTGGAATGTCTTGCTTGTTACCGATGGAATTCGGTGCATGCTTTAAGGTGTGACTATGAAAGATGTGACGGGTTGATTTATTTTCACAACAATTTAGGTGAAGGAATAAAAAAAAAAACTGTGATTTACGGGTAGATAGACGGACGGACTGACGAACTATAAGGGTTCCTTTTTTGTCATTTAAGCTACGGAATCCTAGAAAGATTATTGGTCAGCATTTCACTAAGTATATTTAACTAGTTCTTGACAGCTTATGACTTGACTGCGTCGACGACAATATGGGCTCATACGAGGTCATCGGTCATCTCACCTGTCCAATTGAGTTCAATTCAATTCGAAATGCATTAAGTCCTAGAAAGTTCAAAGTGGAATTGTGAAAAGTACCGTCATATAGTTCATGCGGTGACTGGCCAAGTTGAAGTTGTGATGGTTCAAACCGTCAATAAATAAAGTAAAGTTGACCCTCGACATCGGTTAAATCAAATCTAAATCATTGCACAACCCCACTGTAATCTGATGGCAACTAACACTTCGTAACAATGCCGCCGCTCTCTGAAAAATGTGTAAATATTGGTTCGCATTATAGTTTATTTGATATTTTTGGAGTTTTTGTTAGGAATAGTCGTGGGCGATATCATCGGGGCTGTAAATCTAAATTGCAGACGCATGGGGTCAGGGCATCCAATATAAATGTGAGATTTAGATCCATATTAAGTATGAGTAATTATAGATCAAGTCTATAGTGGTTTTCCGCAGTATGACGCCGGGTACAATGGATGAACAGAGTCAGAGCGTTTTCACATTGCCCGATCCGATATCGGTTGAATGCATTTAATAAATATTTATTGCTAAAATACACATTAGCGGCTTTATTGCCAAAAAATGTGGACTTCGTACCACAGGGCACTTTCTAACAGTTGTCTATCTCATCGGGGGCCATCCGACATCCGATACCGGATTGACACTTGTGATAATTTCAGACATGTCGGTGCCCCCCGGCAGCTATTGGACCGATAACTTTTGTTTGTGTGCGTATGTGGTATGTGTAGGTACGAATAAAATGCGCTCGAGTATTTAGCAAGAAGATAGGGTAAGTGAGCCACATATTAAGGGCCATAAGGGGTCATCAGAGAGTGGATCAGCTACACTCTAAAAACGCGAATTTAAAAACGCCTATCTAGAGCACACAGTCGCCGTGGCTGAAATTAGTCAGGAGAGCATCATCATAATCAGGTATAATGTTTCCCCTTGAAGCAGGCCGGGTCGGCACGCCCCAGTACCTACACCCGGCGGCCTGACATTGTGGATACTATTCCTATATCCGATATCGGATCGGACAATGTGACAACGCTCTCAGGGGTCGTGACGACGTTCGTTCCCGAGGCAGTTCCCAGCGGCAGAAACCGAGATTTATTCGTGCTTACGTAATATCGTATTTTTCGTAGAATGCAGGAGTTATTGCAAAGTTAGGATTTATGTACTTTCGTTTTAGAGAGATTTCCTTTGACGATAAGTTGTGAATGTGAAGTCGCTAATGTCGCTATATATAGTATGTTAATAATTATATTGAAAATTCAGCTACTTAGCCAAAATTAGTTAATAAAAGTACAAAATATATCGAACTAGGTTTTATTTCTAACGGTTAGGAATAAGGGTTTCATACCGATAATGTTTATTTGGCAAAACGATTGAACTAGATATAAATAGTTAGGGAGGCGAATAGGGGAATTTTCGGCAATACTCGAGCGTGGCAGTTTAAGATATGAGAGATACCTTAGACCTAATAGAACAACCTTGTAAAGTATTTAGCTCTATATGTAGTGACGCGCGCCTAGGATAGACGATCAGATTAGTAAAAAAAATTGGATAGTCTGAAATACTCGAGCGCGTCAGATTAAGATATTGGGGGTTGATTTTAGTGTTTAAAGACTAAATTTAACTAATCTGACGATAATTCCTTGACGCCGCCGAGTTATAGGGTCGCGAACTTGTAAAAAAAAAACGTTAATCCGGCATTCTCGAGCGCGATTTTTTTATTTTTTATTTTGAAGAATATAATCTAAAACTTACTAAAAATACAAAATCTGCCGGTTTCCGCATGACCGGAAGTGTGGAGGAGCCATTTCGTCTTCCTAAGAACGCGTTGCGGCATATAAGTCGCGAACGATACATTTTACAAAAAAAAAGTTTAAATAAACAAAAAAGGTAATTTTATTTTACACAAAAAAGGTCTCTTTACATTTTTGTCCAAAGTTATAACTTTTTGACTTGAAGCATCATAAAAACTCAAACTCCCGGTTTTTTGAGTATATCGGGAATCAATTGCCCGATGCGTATGAAAATGTTGTTGTATCGCCGGATATTCTGGGCAACGAGAATGACACTGAGGACAGCAATGACGAGACGCTTGATTCAGGTAAATTTTTGTACTTCTATAATATTCTTTCAACAAAATTACTGAATAGAAATAATTGTTACGGATGTTGCAGGCACTCAGCAGGGAAGAATTGTGGATGAGGAGCCACAATATGAAAGTTCCAGTGAAGAAGAAGAAGAAGATGAATTGTATTGAGCAAAAATGTAAAGATCATACATAACAATACAATTATAATCCAATTTTTATATCATTTCATTTTTTTATACAATAAATAATACACTTCGTACTACATTTCATCTACATTTACGTTGCTTGTATCTATCGCTTTATTGTCATTCTTAAATTCCCCGTTTTATCAAGGAGAAAGAAAGGAAAAAAAAGAAACCAAAAAACCTTTTTCGGTCAGATTAAGAGAACCCACCAACATTTTTGTCAGATTAAAAAAATATGCTTTCAGGATACCGAGATAAACCTCCCCTATGAAAATCTGACGCGCTCGAGTATTTCAAAAAAACTATTTTTTTTTGCATTTTCAAAAATTCATCGTAACTTATCGTCACGCCGAAATCGTCAGTTTTTTTTAAAGGAAGCTTCCTTGGGGCCTACTTAACACCCCTTCCGAAAATCTGACGCGCTCGAGTAAATTTTTTTTTTTTGCATTTTTGACTACTTTATATGCCTACCCCCACCACGCAAACCGGCAGATTAGTATACCGTTGTTATCAGAGGCACTCGGGGCATACGTAGTATGAATATCTGACGCGCTCGAGAATGCCCAAGTAACTGTTTTTTTTAACATTTTTGAAAAACCGTACACGCCAAACCCACCGCTAAAATGGTTTTTGCCATACGAGCTTTTCTTTTCGAAATTATTTTATCTTTCGATTTTGATAGGTCTCGACGGCGCCGTTGAATTACGCCATTTAGCTACCTCGCCTCCCTAACTAAAAGGTATGTACATGTAGCTACATAATTGCAAAGATAGTTTATGAACGAATTTCTTTCATGAAGTCACATCAACCCAGAAAACATCATCATTAACAAATTGGAAGCACTTATTAATACAAAATCTCAAACAAAGATCTCAAAGCATAAGTATGCAAGTATGCAATATATGTAATAACACAGTCCGATGAACTCATGGAATCTGTTTACTATTCTTTGCTAAATCTATGTAAGTATACCTTTGAAATAACATATTTAAATCTTTTGTTTGCTATAACAATACTTTATAGCGTTTTGATAAGCATTTTACTTGGCGGATGGACGCCGGAAGGAACGAAGGCTTCTGGACTTTTATTGCAATTACTCTTAAATGCCAAGCGCTTGGCTTTATATGAACCAGCCGGCCTAGCCAAGGTTACAATCGCTATCGCTTCGACAACGAAAAGCATTATGTCTCTCTATCACACTTCCATATTAGTGCGACAGTGACAGTTGCGTTTCGATCGCTACGGAGCGTAAGCGATCGGCATCTTGGCTACGCGGCCTGTATATGTGATCTCCGATATTTAGATTACGATTCTTTTTGTACCTACAGACGACGTCTAATATATGTTTACATTTTTCGCCTTATTACAAAGGAGTAAGGTGCAAAAGCGTAAACATATCTTTGATGTCGATTGTACTCTTACTTGCTCGGTTGCCTACTTCCAAAATATCTTTGCGAAACTAAGTCACATAATGCTAGATATTCCTTTAGTAAGTAATATAATTAAAAATATGTTTTATTTAGTCACATTGCAAAACGTCTCGATCGCAAAATGCCCAAAGATCCGCAAGCTCGTTCATGTATTGAAAAAAAAAATACAATTACAATGTGAGTTATTGTAAACATTTTGTAGATCAGGCATTGTAGGTTGGGTCATTTTGCGAGCGGGGTATTTTGTGGACAGGATGACATGGCCACCGCCATACAGAAGATGCGTTTTTCGAATAGGACAAAGGAACATTTTGGAAGTTCATACTTACAATGGTTGACGAGGCGATAAGCACGGTAAATAATAGAACAGCAGCCCTGCCATTTGATATCACTTACGCGATAAAAGTTAAAGTAATTGTTTACTTATTTAAACTTAATGTAAACCTTGTTTGTTTAATGAGGTTACTGCTCGTTAAGCGTAGATTTAATTAAAGCGTATGTAACGCGTGATAGCGATCTCTCTAGGTTAAGTGTACAGTTTGTTTTGAACGTGCGATATGGATTTGGGTTAGGTATCGGAGCGATCTAGCTTTGCCGAAAATTTATCGCGTATTTAGATATACAAACATACACCAAGTACGACCGGAACTCCATCGTATCGTAATTCACATAGGTTTGAAAATAACATGCGTAAAGCTATAATTTGCAACTGAAAATTCGTGCTACCAAATAAACACACATGCATATGTTATTACGTCTTTTGTTTTCTGCAGTTTTAGGTTATCTTGAGCGGAGGATTTTAGAGCCATATTAATTATATGTACTTACCTAGATAGGCTAGTGATGATATGGTAGTATATTGATACCTACGAGAATTGCGGCCAATGTTTTATTTTATACAACAAAATTATAGCTAAAACAACAAAATTGGTGTCGTGGAAAATCTCGATGGCGTTGGCGAGATGATCTTGACGCGTTTGATAGGAACTGGGGGGAGATGGGTCAAGACCGGGACGTGGAAATAGCCTTTGCCCAGAAGTGGGACACTCATATTAACTTCGCTGGCTCAGCGACCCGAAGTGGATCTTGGCCTCCGACACTAGATTTCGCCATTCGTTCCTGTCCTGTGCGATCTGAGGCCATTCAGCGGCTCTCTACACACTCTAGCAGCTAGCTACTAGGCTGATATAAATAATTCTCGTGTGCTGCAAACTACTTTTGTTGCACAGAGACTACAGGGCCAAGTATGGAATGCAGTAACCGAAGTAGTGCAGCTGGTGCAGCTAGTGGTGACGGCCACGGCATTTGCACTGTACTACCTCATCTACGGGTGGATGCAGTTAGTCTACCACGGGCTGCGGGTCGCTATGTTCTTTAGAAATTCTGACACGTATGTAAACAAATCTCTTATGGCACCTCTACACGATGGGCCAGCGCCGGTCACTCCAAGGGACGCAGCCATGCGGTAGAATGAGATATCAATATCAATTGCTCCCTCTAACGCATAAATGCGTCCCTTGGAGTGGCCGGCGCTGGCCCATCGTATAGAGGAGCCATTACGTGGCATCTCACTCATCCGCATGAATGCCAACACTGCCATGCACGTATATGGGGCATCATCTATGAAAGAGGACCTCATTGTCGATGGCGTTTACACCAGCAGCGTAGCCCGGCATTGTATTTATAACGGAGCATCGTTAATAATGGCGTAAGCGCCATCGACAATAAAGTCCCTTTTCATAGATAACGTTACATATTTTAATGTCTCGCTGGATCTACCTCTACAGAAAATGGACCCTAGAAGGGTGTAACCTTGTAACAAACAGAGACATACTAATATTAAGCTAATTTTACGGATTCATTCACGTATTTTTAGTCACTTTTGAAACACAAACATGACGTTTCATTCTTTCTTTCATTATTTAGTGCTCTCCGCATAAGGTTATCCATTTTAAAAAACAAAGGTATAAAAGGATATACGTTTAGTTTTTGCTATATATTATAATAATATAACATAAGTATTTATTTTTCAGGCCGACGAAGATTATGCTTGGGGTGGTTGGTGTCATGTCGATCGTCGTGGGGTGCAACATGCTCCTGCGCATACGTAAGATCTACTCTTACATCCTGCGATAAATCTGGATTTTTTGATGCGGTACATTTTTTATGTCAGCCTGTCTAGGTAATCGTTAATGGGTTCACAATGTAAATTATTTTTTTTTTAATTAAAATATGTTCCTATTAGTATATAGTAGTTACTTATTTTCTCCAAAACTTAAGTAGGTATGTAGGTTTATAATTATAAAATTTAGTACCTACCTAATTATGTCGATAAATATGTATTTATCTCTAACTATGTAGTTAGGGACCTTAAAATATTGTAACAAAGATTCCTGAAAAAACAGTAGGTAATCTTACAAGTTTCATTGACTTTTATCTTACTTAAAAATTATCCACACCTCAACTCAAATAATTATATTGGTATTGGGTATATTCCTGCCCTATAACACAAGTTCTCATATAAAATAAAATTTTGTAGCTTCACTAACGGGGTAGTTAATTAAATATTTCACTAATTGCTTCCCAACTGCCATTAGCGGTCTCAATAAACGGATTAACCGTAACGTCTCAAAACGCAGGGGTTTCGTTTTAGGAAGTGATTAAGGCATTCGCTTTTGTCCGAAGCATTTCGCGGTGAGGCTGCAACCAACAGTCTAACATTCGACAACAGAGAGCCGAGACGAGCGTACACCGCCCGCTCTCCGCGTCCGACTTTTCCCGCGCGCGGCTGAAATTTTACCGAACGCGTTCTTTATTCAATTTAAAAACTTAGTTTTGTTTTTAATTTACTTTTTTATTTGTGTTAGTGGCGATAGATTAGATGACAGTTTTATGACAAGTGAGAAACGCTAAGTGTGTGCAAAATGGTGTTAAGTGTGAGGTAAGTGGAGTATGAAATTTCAGGGAGTTTTTTTTATATTTTACTAACATACATACAATTAATGCTATTTTTATATGACTATATAATGAACGATTGGGTCATTTTATTTATATAAATATTTTTTTAAATTACAAATATGTTCTTCTATTTCTGAAGTTAGAATTAATTATCAAAGTTCTCTACTTTATGAATAGGTAGTGTTAAAGGTATTCTAACGAATTAACAAAAACAAAAATATAAAATCAGGCAATCGGCTTTTAACTTTAAGAGCATTTTCTGTAGGTCGTACGTTTAATTTCTCGTGCAATTTCCTCGAAACTGACTTCTGAAAAATTATCTGCATCCGCACACCTGAAAAAAAAAAACTCAAAGGTCTAAATATTTATGCACATAATATACAGGATGGCTGAAAAATAACTGCATTTCCCGTTGCCAGGGAGGTTTGGGATTATACTGAGCAACTTTTACTATAGGACCAACCCTGAAATCGCGAAAAAAAATACCCTCCCATAGAAAATGGACCAGCCAAAATGTATGAAACAGCCAAAGTTTTTTTCGCGATTTCGGGGTTGGTCCCATAGAAAAAGTTGCTCAGTATAATCCCAAAACCTCCCTGGCAACGGGAATGCAGTTATTTTTAGCCACCCTGTATTAGATGACATTGGAACAATTACCTTATATCCATTCATTTATGAAACAAGACCTGGACCCAGCAGCTGATGTTGATCATGTATATGATCTAAGTATACGTCTACGTCAAAGATATGTTTACATTTTTCGCCTTATTACAAAGGCGTAAGGTGCAAAGGTACCTAGGCGAGATAACGATTCCATAGAGGGAAGTGGTGGGAACCAGATCGCGCGGCAGATCACCTATGCGCACTGACTGCCCGAATAAAATCCGCAATATCTGACTGTGTCAGATAGTCTACCAACAGGGAGAGATGGCGAAAGATCGTGCGAAGAGCTGTGTCCACCTCTACCACCGATGCGGACGCCTCAACGTGACCACGACCGCTCTGTCAAGAGCGATACGACAGAGAAGAAGTTGCAAGTGTAAACATATCTTTGACGTCGACTGTATTTATTTTGAGAAGTCTCTTAAGAAACTTCCTGCCTCTCACAATTTTATTAAACTGTTGCTTTAAAAATTGTTGCCCGCGGTATTTCCGGATCGATATGAACTTCAAGCCTTCAGAAAAAGAGCGTACCTACTCCCACCTCAAATACCGGCAACGCACGTGCAACCCCTCTGATATCGCAAGTGTCCATAGGCGACTGTGATTGCTTACCATCAGGCGATTCGTCTGCTGCTAAAAAAAGTAATTGCTCCTTAAAAGATAAAAACGAACTCTGCGATAATATGATGTTGATGTGATGTCGTGTATTATAGTTGAGGTGCCAAAACTTTTTGATAAGGTCAATCAACGGAACTAGGAAAAGTGTTTAACGAAAGTAATTATCTGTTCCAAATAAATCGAACATTCTAAGAAGAAAGGCTAGGTCAAGAACAAATACATTAGATACCCTAAATTAAGCTATACAAACAAAAACTGACCACTGATAGCCAAATACAATGGAAAGTGTTACATTTCTTTGAAACCATTCTGATTAACTGTTATTACTCTGTCCACAAACCCAAAAATCTAACCCCAGGCAATCAATGAATGATTCACCACACGAAAAAGAATTCAACAACAAGTTTCGCGGCCCCGCCACGGTTGATCGCTGTAAAAAGCATTTGCCCTCACTTCTAATCCTCTGAGATGACGCTGAATTTGCGTGGCGACCTAAGATTTATAAACGCATTCATTGTGTATAGACTGCAGGTTAAGAATGTTGGACGGATTGGCTGTGCTTGTAATAAGTAATTCATAAAACATGTCTTAATGAAACTTTGTATAAAACTGTTGTGTAATGAAAGGGTATATACCTAGGTAAGTACTTAACTTCCAAAATTATCTCAAATTTTTAAATGTCTAATATCTTAGGCAAAGTGCAATAGCATGTCGTGCAGACATGTGCTAATTTTTTAATTTGTCGTATTAATTGTAAGGTGTCCTTAAGGGTTACAAATAACCATACCCATAATAACCAGACACATAACTACAGTTGTAGTGAATTATTTTCCATCGTATTTTCACGGAAACGTACGAACGTGTCTTGCTAATTTAGTCAGTCTCGGTACAAAAAGTACTGACGTTGACTGAAGTAGCATGACAAATACGAACGTTTCCGATAAAATACGATGGAAAACAATTATGCAGTAGTTGCAAGACTTGCAAGTCTACATCTGTACAGTCTGGCAAGTCAACTTTTTTCCTTCATTATGTTATGTACAGTCGCCATCAGATATATCGGAGCAACCAAGGTGTTCACAAATATCTGAACACGCATCTATTGTCAAGGCATTAGAGTGCGCGTTCAGATATTGTGAACACCTTGGCCGCTCCGATATATCTGATGGCGACTGTACCTCCGTAACTCTCTTAAAAGTTATATTGCATTTACATTATGTGCCGGAAATTAATTTACAGACACTAAATGTCACAGTCAACGTGTTGGTCCTTCGAATTACTACACCTTATAAAACAAAGTCTCTCGCCGCGTCTGTCTGTTTGTGTGAATTGTGTGTACCTATCAGCCGTATTCGAACAATGAGATACGTCAAATACTAGATATCGAAACGATATGGATTAGATACGTCAGTGTGAAACAAGTGTCAAAATTGACATTACTTCAAACAAAAACGTCACTTTTGACACTTGTTTCAATATCTAGTATTTGACGTATCTCATTGTTCGAATACGGCTGTATATGTTCGTGATAAACTCAAAAACTACTGAACGGATTTTCAAGCGGTCTTCACCTATCAATAGGTAGAGTGATTCTGTACCCATATTTTGCTAGCCCGTGCAAAGCCGGGACGGGTCGCTAGTTTATAATCTTCAACAGGGGGCAACCTAGACGGAGACAGAGGGCTTACCTTAAAATTGAAAATCGAAATTTCTTTATCTGCCTCTTTTTCACTCTTGTATATTCGAGCGATAGAGAGTCATATATCGAGATTTTATTGTAGGCTCTCAGAATCGCCCGCTCTTGTCAAAGCGTGCTACTGTTACAGTATAATAGAGATGAGGTGCGAAGAGCCCGCGATGTCACCCGACGCGTGGTGTAACGGCGCGCACGCACCGGTGCGCACACGCACGTTTACGGCGATTAGCGAATGCCGAATAAATATGGGTGAATGTGAAGGACACAATGAATGAAAAAACTTAGAACTTACTAGGTACTTAGTATAAAATTATACAGTGTGTAAATCCAAAACGGGCAATAAATTAAATCAAGATATACGAGTAGAATTGATCCGTGTAGGTAACTTAACTTAAATATAAGTTCTTAATGAATGATTATTCATTAAGAACTTATATTTAATTTATGTTTTGAAAATTAACGAGCAGGAATGTATTTACTGCAAACATTGCGAGACATAAGAGCAGTTGATGTCTATATGTTTACACTTTCGCAGCTTGTTCCTTTGTAATAAGGCGAAAAATGTAAACATATCTTTGACGTCGACTGTACATAACATGAGTGACATTACGAGATACGAGCCTTTCATAGTAACTGTCAACAAGAGTTGACAGCTGGTTGAAGTAGCGGTTGAAACTTGACTTTAAAAAGCTCTTATTTTGTAACTTGTATGTTGCTTTACATTGCGACCCGAATTATTTTGCATGATTTATGGTTAAAGTTTTTATTGTATTTCGAAGCATATCTCAATGTACTTTCGGTTCGGCTCGGAAGTCGAGCGAGGCCGCAGGGAAACGGTGCGAGGCAAAAGGTGCGCTAAGCGTGTCTGTTTTTTTAAAAATATATTGTAGCTTTTATCGTTGGGGCGAGAAAACTACCAGGGTTTTGAATGCATAACTTTTTTTGAAGTACCCCATACTGTAGTCTTTTGGAAAATCCTTGTTAGGAAAACTCGTACATACAATTTAATGCCTTTTAATCTCACCGCCCATAACACAGTTGTGTCGGAACTCGGAACCGAACGTTTTGCTTAGCGTAAGTAAATCACTCAATCGTTCTGCGCGAGGTTAAAGAGCGTTAAAGCTGCGCACGCGTTGCTGTAGACATCAACGCGTACCGTTATTGTTTTCGAGAATGACGTCTTCTAGGGAAAGTACTCATCATCCGCAACGAAAAGTCGATGGAGCGGTTGGTAGTGCAGGGTAGAGTGGAAGGTCAACGTTCTCGTGGCCGATCTCCTACAAGGTGGACGGATCTCATAAAGTCCACGACGAAATGTTCCCTGACTGAGGCTGCTCGGAGTGCCACAAACAGAGAGAGATGGAGGAGTATCGCAACAGCCACAATAAACATAGAAAAGGACAACCCATAACCACGACCACTCTGACAAGAGTGTACGACTAAGGAGGAGGGAAAGTACTGACGGATAAAAAAAAGCAAACATTTATTTCAATGTATAAATTGTATTACTCGTAGATGTAAAAGTAACTCTACAGGTTACAGGTTAGTAGTAGTAGTAAGTTACCTCTGTACGCTAATACTACTGAACCTAATTTAAGTTGAACAAAATTCCATAGATCCTGTTTCTAAACCTGATATTTTCATTTGCACCTAAAAAACTAAAAATGTTTGATTTGTTTTTATTACTCGCGAATCAAAACTGATAGCGATTCTAAGATAATCCTCATAAAACTCAGATGTCCTACCGCAAGCATCGGAAACCGAAATCATCTGCGTATCTGTCGCTCTTCCATATTGAGGCAGATAACGATATTTGGATGATTTCATTTTTATTTCGACGACGGCAAAAAAATACCAATAAAATAAAATTAGCTTGTTGCAAAAGCCCGCGTGTCACTGGATGCACGGGCAACGGCTCCAACTCCGATCACGACATCGAACGATTATAACTGAGCTAACGATTCGGAATCGAGCACAATCGGTTACAATCGGTTACGTTCGGTTACGACTAATTGTGACCGCGGTCACGCCCGGTCAGAGTTCAGATATGGCCAATATTTGGAGCATTGCGATTTTAGTTTGGCGTGCCCTGCGGGAGTTTGTTGATATTTAGTTCTAAAGTCAGTCAGCGTGTGCACGACTTTACGTCATTCGTGGATTTAACGGACCGTAAACCGTATTTTGATATAAATAAGTTTTGTGCCAATTTGCTAACAGATGACTCTAAGTATCCCTACACGGTCTTATAAAGCAAAGTTCCCCATTAACTTTACTTATCCAGGATATTCTTTATGACTAACAAGATATCAAATCTCGTCCTGCGAGGCACTTAATAATATCTCATGGACATCTCCGATGCCTGAAAAAGCGTTAATTTATGCATCAGTAATAGGCACGGCTATGACGCCTCTATGACACCTCCATTCATCTTTGATTAATGGCTACTTGGCTACTACGCTAACTACTGTTTTGTCTCGGCCAGTCATTAATGCAACACTTTCCGGCCTAGGGAGTATTCTAAACTTCTATTGTTTCTAGGTCTCGGTGCGAAGGTGGCGGTGCGGTGTGATGATTAACTTTTAGGTTATGGACGCTTGCAAGTCACGATAATATATTGTAACGCGCGTTAAGGGGCCCACTGATTACCAGTTCGCTGGACGATATCAGCCTGTCAGTTAAATGCAAAATTTGACAGCTCCGAACAACAGACAGTCTAAGATCGTCCGGCAAACTGGTAATCTATGGGCCCATATGTACATTGGGGTCTAAATTGGAGGTGTATAACATGTAGAAAGAGCTTTTATCCTTGGCTTAACACGAGGGTGACATTTTAATTTGCTATTCAATTTTATAGCTAAGAATGAGAAAATGATCGACATGTGCTGTTACAAAAATAAATTAAAAATGCTGTTTGAGTCATTCTCTGATAATATGTCTGCGGTTGCGTCTAATTGTCACTTTACTCTTTTCATACATTTTGTATGGGTCGCGCGCGGCAATTATACCGCAGACATATTTTGTGAGGATGACCGCTATCTTACATGAACTCTTCAAATGAGCCTCTACAAATCTTGTGGCACTAATAGATGATATTTAGAAATTATTCGGCCTCGACCCGCTCTCCGGGTCCTTCCTGGTGTAAAGGTTGCTCATCGCAATTCTACGTGGTAACGCGAGTGTGATGGGCACCTTTGCGCCGAGGGTTGCGCGGGAGGCCTCTTTCAGTCGTTTTTAGGGTTCCGTACCCAAAGGGTAAAACGGGACCCTATTACTAAGACTTCGCTGTCCGTCCGTCCGTCCGTCCGTCCGTCCGTCCGTCCGTCCGTCCGTCTGTCACCAGGCTGTATCTCACGAACCGTGATAGCTAGACAGTTGAAATTTTCACAGATGATGTATTTCTGTTGCCGCTATAACAACAAATACTAAAAACAGAATAAAATAATGATTTAAATGGGGCTCCCATACAACAAACGTGATTTTTGACCAAAGTTAAGCAACGTCGGGAGGGGTCAGTACTTGGATGGGTGACCGTTTTTTTTTTGCTTTTTTTTTGTTTTTTTTTTTGCATTATGGTACGGAACCCTTCGTGCGCGAGTCCAACTCGCACTTGCCCGGTTTTTTATATTGCGCTTTTCAATTTTAGATTTACTTAGGGTTCTTAGATTTAATTTAGCTTTACTCATATTGATTTCATAAGTTTTTGTACCTATTTTTTTTTTGTTGTTATCACATCAGGTATATAAATAAATTGTCGAAATAAGATTTTGTTTCGGTCAATGTCATTGAATCAAAACAAACTATCAAAGTGAGTGTTCGGGTAGCTCAAAAGTTGAGAATATTCTCTGGTCCGTGAGGCAGGTGGGGCATTGGAATCCAAGTTCAACTGCCAACTGATGTAATTGAGACTAACCACTGTTTACGCAAAGCAATGATTCGCTGTTGCGCCTCCAATAATCAATTTCTCGAATAAAGGATACCCAGGTAACGCTTCGGCGGCCAAAGGTTGCCGACCCCAGGGAAATTAAGTTGAATTTTAAATTTTAATTATTCTAGATAATGCAAATAACTGAAATGAAATAACTGTTAGTGTTTTCTTGCAATTATTTTTTACTGAGTATACGTTGAGCGGCTCTGGATTGAATTGTTTGTGAATTCCATTGTTTTAAAAGTAATCTTTTGATAGTGTGGCGGCTTGGTCATTTGCATAATTGAAAGATGACTTTTTAAAATTATATTTATAGTCATAACAATGTAATTTACTGTAACTAACCAACTGGGTTCGTTGGTTTCTGTTTCAATGTAGTTTACCAATTTCGACCATTATGTCACGTTTTCAACTAAAAGGTACCACATTATCGGTTATCGATAAGGATGGTTTCAAAAAGAATCTTTATGGAAATAGCGCCTTACTGACCACCGACGATAAGTACACTTTTGGTTGAAAATGGCACATTTTTACATTGTTTTGCCTTATGTCATTATAAGTACCTACTTATCCAAAATTACCAGATGACAATGAGCCTTAGCCCTAGAACAAGATTCGAACGATAGTTTTACAGAAATCATGATTTTACTACTTTAAAATTCCCTGATATTAAGTACCTACCTAAATATATTACTACATAATTCGATCCGGAAAATAGGAACAGTCGACGTCAAAGATATGTTTACATATTTCGCCCTATTACAAAGGAATAAGGTGCAAAAGTGTAAACATATCTTTAACGTCGACTGTACTTCTAAGTATTAAATTTATTATTTTTCAATTTCCAACCGACGGGCTTCCCGACGGCTCGTAGCGGTGATCCGAATCAAACCATGAACAACGGTGACAAGCCCATTATGCCACTCGTGCCTAAAAACATGGTTCCCACCAATATTTCGAGCCAGTAATGGTATATTTACGTTGGTCAGTTTATATTATTATTATAGGACATTCTTACACAGATTGACTTAGTCCCACAGTAAGCACTGGAAGGCTTGTATTGTGAATAGGTATAGATATATAGGGACCTATAATATACAAATAGATACTTAAATACATAGAAAACACCTATGACTCAGGAAAAAATATCTGTGTTCATCACACTAATACATGCTATTCGAACCCGGGACCATCGGCTTCAACGTCATTAATATTAATTAATAGCCAATGTCCTTATGAGTACAATAAGACGATGAAAGAAAGAAAGAAAATGAAATATTTTTTTGTCATCTAGTGGAGTCTTGGTAACAAGAACGTGCAATATCACGAGCTGCCAAAAACAATGTGGAATGGCGCTCGAGGCGGCATGTAATTAGTAAACGTGGAAACGGATGGTAATCGTTAATCGGCATGACGAAGGGTCCATTCTTCACACCAGCTTCTAACGGCGTCCGTTGCGGACGGAATTAAATCAGTTTTAGGTTTACGCGTCTCGGCCTTGACCGTTTGTTATGGTTTTATCAGATAAGATGGTGCATTTGTATGACGTCGGCAAACTCAAAAAAAAATCGTCGCCTTGATTGTCAGGTTGTTGGGTGGAATTGTCGGCTTATAAAAAAATCGTTTATTTGAGATCATTGATCCATAGCGTTATTAGTAGGTATAAACTTAAGGTGACAGTCCATTTCCAACGACAGCTGCATTACTGTTCATTTCACTATGGAAATTGACAATGACAGCGACGCGTTCAGTACCGGTAGTGCAGCTGCGGTTAGAAATGGAATGTTACCATTAAAAACTATGTTAACTAAGTACAAAAGAAAATAAAGCGACTATGACGCACTTACACGGTAGAATGAGATATATGTTGATGGATTTTTGGTGTTGCCTATGATTATCCGCAATTAACCTTAGGTAGACGGACTGAAACCCGACTGAACTTTTACGGGAACTGTCGACAGTCGGCGTGCAGTTCCCATACAAAATTGCAGTCGGGTTGCAGTCCGTCTGTATCGGTGCTAAGAGAAGGTATAAATATATTTACAGGAACCTATTCGAAATTGATAATAAATGTTGACACACAGATTATTGGGCACAATTCTTCTGACATCTTATTTAATTTTTTCGCAATGCTCAATTAAAATATTTGCAGTAAACTGACACTAGATTATTATTTTATTTTCATATCAAAATACTCATGGTACTTGTACCTAACTCTTGGCTTTCACCGGGGTTCTAAAAACGATTTGTAGTAACTTGAACATCTTGCCACAAAACGCTACATATACCAACCTACACTACTTCAACCTCACAAACCACGACGGCACGTGGTTGAACAATCACGGCAATCGTTGTAGACATTGATTCCATTCCGCGCCCTGTCATTATCCCTTCGTGTTTTGACCTCCGTGTTTCCCAAAGCAGTCGCGAACGTTTAGGTAACCATGCGTAACGCCCTAACGTTTTGGTCTTCGATAATTTGCTTACGGTGTGGATTGGTAAATTATCCATTTCTCCAATAACTAAATTATGCACCTTGTAAACGCAAATCACATTATTGTGGTCAGTAATGCCGCCATATTGCATATGAAATAAGGTTTAATGTGAGTTACAGATGTAGTGCATAATTGTTTTCCATCGTAATTTCTCGGAAACGGTCGTATTTGTCATGCTATACTGCAGTCAACCTCAGTACTTTTTGTATCAAGACTGTCTGAAATAGCATGTTCGTACATTTTCGTGAAAATACGATGGAAAATAATTATGCACAAGATCCGTAGTAGTTTGTGTTTGATAATTATATTTATTTGACAGTATGCGGTCGATGAAATTTCTACCAGTTGCAACGGCGTGCCATAAAAAATCTCGGCTATACATCGTGACACGTAATTTCAATTACAAATAGTTTCACATAGCTAGAATTTTTTGGTTTGATTACGCTTGGAGCCCCAAGCGTAATCAAAGAGCGAACTCATACTGGTTTAAACTGAACAAGTGGTTCGCTTGCGGCTGGAACTACCTTGCAATTACTCAGAAGCTCCGATATTGAACCTAACCGAATTCTTGGCAATTTCTTTGGATACTATATAAAAGGAATCTTGATACTCGTACCCTAAAGTCCATTTCTAAAATATTACACAAACGTAGAACATCAAACATAGGGTAAAATTAGTATAGTACGAGACCTAAATGAAAGCCTACCTAAACGCTCTTATAACTTTAAGAATAGTGTAGATTTTAGCCCCACCCAGATTGACTTAATCCTTTCTTTCTTCTTTCTTACTAATAAAATAATAACACTGACATGATTGTAGGATGAGTACGTTAACTTATAAATGAGTGTACGTAATGTAGGTATTTTACTGAACTGTATTTGAAGTAGTATTTGTTGTTTCAGGTGGCTCGTGTTATGCAGTGTTCTTCTAGTCATTAGAGTGAGTATCTTAATGATTACCCATGCCTGATGTATAAATCCAGTGAATTAAAACTTGTCCAATGTTTCAACCTATTCAGACAGTAAAAGTTGATATTTCTAGTCATTTAATCTTACAATATGATATTTAATTGGCCCTATTTTTGGGTTGAGAAAGAACACCGGCATCCCAGAAGCTTTTTACGATGCACGTGTTAATTCCAAAAGTGACAAAAGTCCATGGAAAAGTCGTCATATCGTGTGTTGAAAAGTTTTCCTATGCTGGACGTCGCACCCCATTGCTTGATCCCTAGAAAAAGTATTACTTAACACGTCTTTTTCCCTACAGCAAGCTGACTGCGCGGTGCCTCACGAAGATTCCTCGGAGGCATCGACGGAGATCTCCGTGGTGTCTGTCAGCTCATCCAGCTCCACCGAAGTACACGAAGGGTCCGGGGATGACCCTCCAGAGCCATCAATTACGTCTGTTGCGAAGGTACGTGCTTACAACCCTCGACAGAGCCTTTATGAAATCGGTCAACCCTTTAAGATCAATTGACCCATCCGGAGAAGTCGGTGGCCTATATTGTTACGTTCCATATAAATGTCAAAGAGGTGTTATAAAAATTTAAGTAGTGTGATAAATATTTAAGTACGATTTCCTGATTTAGTCAATATCTAAAGCACATCAATATCTCAATAAAATAATTACACTAAATATGTGTTTTATGTTTTTTTCAGAATGAGACAAGAGAAGCTCTCAAGACGGATGGTAGCGAACAAGATCCTGTAAGTTCATATTTACCTTACATATACTTTGGGATAAGGCGGTTGTCACACTGGCGCCGCGTCTCGTTGCGAGACGCGGAGCAACGGACTCGCATGCGGGGACAACGCACCAACGTCCGAGTTTTCTCCGCATCTCCGTCCGGAGCTGCGATGCGCGACGTCCCGCGTTACTTCCGTCTCGCGTTCATTTCACATTCGAACGTTAAGGTGAAATCAGTTCCTATTTGTCGATAAAATGGAAACTGAACTTATTCAGGACGCTGCGGTGATACTTTCAGTTTGTTTTTTGTACAATCGAGTCATAAAACGCAGAAGACACTGCGTGGGTACATCCCTATTTACAAACCAGACCTGTAAATGGGTCTTTTGCTAGAGATTACCAAGATTTAAGGCAACACGAAGAAAAAAAAATTAATTGCACCCGTATGTCAACCTCGTCATTTGATTATTTTGCTAAGCAAAATATTCGTCGCATTTAATATTACAAATTGCTGGACGACTTTCAATTTCAAAAATAAACTTATCGACGTCGATATACTCGATATCCATTGCACCTACGTCCTTCTTGCACTAAAATCCGTACGGCACTGCGGAGCTCGGTGTGACATACCCTGCGGCACGCACCGCGTCTCCGTCCGAGCGCGCGACTCGTCGTGCGTCTCGCTCCTCCGCGCGTCGACGCGGAGCCAGTGTGTAGTACCATGCGTTTTTTCTATACAAAATCAAGATTCTACATACAAAGTTAAAAAACGCATCAACGGACGCCGCTGCGAGATACGGAGCAGTGTCACGACCGCCTTACCTACTCATCCGATCGGTCGTCATGTTTAGAGTTTAGGTTTGCTAAGTGCAATGCGAAATAAATTTGTTTTTTAAGTGTACTAAACTTATCCTTCATTAATTGTTTTTGAGCGAAAAAAACCGTTCATTACAATTATAAAACAATAACTGTATAAATTACGTGTACTTGTGTTTGTTACATGCTACTGTTCATGTAACGGGCTTAGATAGTGTCAGTCGTACATAAATCGCGATAAATATTATTCCCGTACCAGCCCCGCAAGTAACGAATACTAAACAATGAGTGTGCCGTACTATGCACTCTTTCATAGTGTTTAATGGTCCCACAAATCTCTATTGTTATGTAGCTCAATGTCAAACTCGGATTACGAAAGTCATCTGTACCATGACCGTCCTATTGAGCAGGCGCCGAGTTAATTAGCGCGATGCGGTGCATCTTCAGCTGTCGTTTAAGAAAGTTTTCATACCTGCTTTATTACACCTCTGTGTACGTATGAACAGTCAAGCTCCGTGATTGTTATGCGATAAGGTCTCTTGCTAATTGGAAATTCTATAGCGTAAGTATTGAACAACCAATTTAGCTAGGACCCTAAATGGCGCAACAATCGCAGAGCGTGATAGTACATCGTACGTATCTTACAATGTAAAGTAATGGCTCAAATCAGGTTGGTGAGAAATCAACTTATCTGGTTTATTTTTTAAAAAGAGTATTTTTAATTTTTCTTGCAGGACGGTTTTGGTTCTTAGCTTAAATCATGGTATTAGAAGAAAGCATAGAACTTGTGACGGCTTTGTTTTGGCTTAACAAAATTCTGCGCGCCTAGGCATTTTCTTTGATAACAATGGAAAATCTTTGGTAGATTGATACTATGTTAGGTACCGATGGTTCTATTCGAAAGCACGAAAGTTCGAAGCAGCACTCAACAAATCAACAACATCTTTACGAGTTCCAGCTGATGCATATAAACAAAATGGGATTAAAAAGAACGATAACCGTAAAAAGCTCCGTGGCCTTAATCTCACTTAATCACAAAAAAAGTTTTAACTAAACCGATTTGAGGGCGCCAAGTGTCGATCAAAATACGCTTTGTCACCGGTAAATGTCTATCTATCCAGGGAAATAGGTGAAAGGCGTTTCATTAACGCCAATTGGTTTCCATTTGTTCAACGACCACAGAATAATTGACAAGCTATTTGGCAATTTGTGACGACCAGTTCACATAAAAGACAAATTAGATACAATATTACACTAGCGCCCCTGTCTTGTTTTTTTCGCACTTCGGGTACACGATGCGTTTTTGTTTTTTTATTAGAAAGTGAGTCTGTAAAGCGATGATCTAGCTCCATTGTTAAGTGATGCATGGGTTGTAATCTGGTGATAGGTGCGACGGGCTGTGGAAACAGTGTCAGCTTATTAATTGATTTAATAAGCCAAAGAACTCTTGTAAGAAAGCTCGGATAATAAAACACCCACGATTATCCTATCTACCCCCTAATAAAAGACTCTGTTCTCACATTACATTCTAACTAATCAGATTTGCAATTAAACAAAAAGTATGATTATCAATTGTTAACTTACAGTTACCTAAACACAACACCATCATTTTAATCTTTATCTATTTGGCTGCCATAATAAGCTTATCCTATTTCCCACTTATCAGTGCGTTATTCCGGAACCGTTAAATTATCTCTCCCAAGACTCAACTTAGTTACATTACTTTGGAAGGCTTGTTATGGTATCTCTATATGGTAAAGGCGTGGAGCGGGAGTTTGGTGGTGCTCTTTTTTAAGAAGGGGGACAAAACCCTCCTTAAAAATTACAGACCCATCTCGCTCCTGAGTCACGTCTATAAGCTGTTCTCACGAGTGGTCACGAACCGTCTCGCCAGGAGACTCGACGAGTTCCAGCCGCCAGAGCAGGCGGGGTTTCGCGGAGGATATGGCACCATAGACCACATTCACACAGTGAGGCAGATTATACAAAAGTGCGAAGAATATAATCAGCCCCTGTGTCTAGCCTTTGTGGACTATGAGAAGGCCTTTGACTCTGTCGTGACCTGGGCTGTTCTGGAATCCTTACAGCGATGCCAAATAGACTATCGTTATATCGAGGTGTTGAGATGTCTCTACGAAGCCGCCACCATGAGTGTCCAAGTACAGGGTCAGCAGTCTAAACCTATCCAATTGCGCAGAGGGGTGAGACAGGGGGATGTTATATCCCCGAAACTGTTCACAAGCGCGTTGGAAGATATGTTTAAGACGCTGGACTGGAAAGGTAAGGGCATTAACATAAACGGCGACTACATCTCACACCTACGATTCGCAGATGACATAGTCATAGTGGCGGAGTCGCTAGAGGAGCTGAACCGGATGCTGGACAGCCTAGCTGCGGCCTCGCGACGCATCGGTCTTGGCATGAATTTGGATAAAACTAAAGTCATGATCAATGGCCACATTGATCCAATACCGATAGTCGTAAATGGCCACCTTCTCGAAATCGTTTCGGAATATACTTACCTCGGGCAGATTCTACAGTTAGGTAAAAACAATTTCGAGAAGGAGGCCAAGAGGAGGATCCAGCTGGGCTGGGCAGCGTTTGGGAAACTACGCCGAGTCTTCTCGTCATCCATACCGCAATGCTTGAAAACAAAAGTTTTCAATCAGTGCGTCCTACCCGTCATGACCTACGGAGCCGAGACATATATTATGGACACTCACGGTAGGGTTGGTCCACCAGTTCAAAGTCGCTCAGCGAGCTATGGAGAGTGATAGAATTAAATAAAGAAAACAGTTTAAATTGGTAATGTGAGTTTCATTTTATATATAAGAATCGCCATTACATTAGCAAGAATTAGGCACGAGTGACATTAGACATAGAACGTCGGATACCGGAAGTAAGTTTTAAACTACATGTCATCGACACAAATAAAATAAACCACCACAAAGGTGCAATTACATTGCTATATTTCTAACACCCCTTCTCAATGTAATTACACTTTAAAAACTTAATAAGCATTCTCAACAAATACATTAACAACAAACTTAAATGTTCTCCATACCACACAACACAAGAAAACGTGTGAGCAATTCTCTGTTTAGGGCTTTAGTGAGCATGTCTGCTGGTTGATCACTAGTTCTAACATATTTCAAAGTTAATTTATTATTTTTAACCAACTCCTTAATAAAGTGGTATCTAATGTCAACATGTTTCAGGCGCTTAACAGTATCTGTGCAAGCAACTGAAATGGCTGACTGGTTATCACAATATATGTTCACTGGACATACACTATTAATCCCGAAATCATTCAACAAATTTATCAACCAACAGGCTTCGCTGGCTGCAACACTAAGTGCAACATACTCTGATTCCGTTGAGGATAAACTGACTGATACTTGTTTCTTTGAACTCCAAGATATCAGACAATTTGAAAATTTAAACAAGTAGCCTGTGGTGGATTTTCTATCTTTGAGATCACCACCCCAGTCTGCATCACAGAATCCCTCTAAAACATCATTTTCACATTTATATACTAATTTATAATCTAGAGTATGTTTGACATATCTCAGGACCCTTTTTAATGCTGTCAATAATATCTCATTTGCACATTTCTGATATCTACTCAACAAGGAGACACATACACAAAACATAGGTCAGGCCTAGTACCAGACACTGCATACATGAGACAGCCTATAATTTGTCTACAAGTCTTTTCAATATTTTTATCTACAGTGCCACTATCAGCCTCAAATATTTTACTGTTAATATTCATATCTATTGGTGTCAACATAGGTTTGCAATTTTCCATCTTAAATCTTTTAAGTACATTCTCCAAATAACTCTTTTGACTCAGTTCAGTAATGCCTGTTTGCACATTTTGTTTTATATTAATACCTAAGTAATCTGACACTAGCCCTAGGTCTTTCATTTTGAACTCTTTATTTAATTTGTTTTTAAGTTGTTCCACTTCATTTTCATTTGACCCAAAAATTAACAAATCATCTACATATAGCAACAGATATGTTTGGCTAGTTTTATTACACTTTGTATACAGGCAAGAGTCACAACTTAACCTAGTAAAGCCTTCTTTAACCATTACTGAATTAAATGTTTCATTCCAACATTTTGGTGAGCTTTTAAGCCCATAAAGAGACTTATTTAGTTTCACAATAGTTTTACTACCCTCATAGGCACCTTCTGGTAGGCTAACATACACATTTTCATTTATTTTACCATATAAAAAGGCTCCGGTCACATCCATCTGAATTATAGGCAATTTAAGTTTAGTTACAATTGCTACAAACAACCTAAGAGTTGACAACTTGGCAACTGGGGCATAAATGTCATTTAAATCTAATATGTCATCTTGTTCGAAACCCCTAGCAACTAACCTGGCTTTGTACTGCGGAGTGTCCTTATTACCACTTTTAATCTTAAACACCCACTTACTACTGATCACTTTCTCACTTCCTGGATCACTCACTATTTTCCAAGTGTCATTATCTTCCAGTGTCTTCATTTCACGCTTTATAGCTTCAGACCATTTGTCAGCATCATGTCGGGTCATCGCCTCTTTGTATGTTGTAGGCTCATTTTCTGTAGTGCGGACACTCTGACAGTGACAGTTGTAAAATGCAGGTGGTTTTCTAACTCGTGTGCTGGGTTCTCTATGAGGTACTTCATCACTTAGCTCTAATGAGCTGTCACCTTCATCACCTGACGGGATATATTCACTTCCTGATTCCTCTGCACTTGAAGTCACCGTTCTGTCACTGACGCTAGGCAACTCCCCTTCTGGCTCATTGCAGGGCTGCTCAGTATTATCATCTTTGTTTTCTGTGGTAGTCACTGTGACCTCATGCTGACTCTCATCTTTTGATTCTTTATTTTCCAAGAAAACTATATCCCTCTTTAGTTCCACATTCTTTGTATCTGGATAGTATACTCTGTAGCCTTTCACAGTATCTCCGTATCCAACCATCAATCCTTTTTCCCCTTTTCGGTCCCACTTCCTCCTCTTTTCCTTTGGAATATGAGTATACACTGGGGTACCGAAGGGTTTTAACCGGTGGATGTCAAAACTTTTCCCTGACCAGACTTCATATGGGGATTTTTCACTATCTTTGCTTTTCCCAGTCCTATTCAGTACAAATGCTGCTGTCGTGGTGGCCTCTGCCCACAACTCTTTTGGCAGGTTCTTGGCACTCAACATAGTTCTAGCAGCTTCGACCAGAATACGTATTTCACGTTCGGCTTTACCGTTCTGCTCTGCGGTGTATGGAACGCTTGTCTGGTGTTCTATTCCGCGTCTCGAAAACATCTCCTTCACGTCTTTGTTTACAAATTCTGTTCCGTTATCACTACGAAACACTCGGACTCTGTTTCCTGTCATGTTTTCAGCTTTGTTCAGGAAATCCGAGATACAATCCTTCACCTCGTATTTGTTTTTCACAAAGTAGACTGTTCTGTAGTTCGAAAAGTCATCCTTCAATACGACGAAGTATTTTGAACCGCTTATAGACGCAACTTCCATCGGGCCGCAAGTATCCGCGTGGATAAGTTCGCACGTTTTAGTGGTCACACTTTCGCTGTTACTAAACGGCAAGCGATGTATTTTGCCTTCGAGGCAACTTTCGCACTTGGAAACTGAAGAACTCTTTACATCAATGTTATTTTTCGCAAGCACTTTTCTGACATGATCGAAGTTTTGATGCGCTAATTTTTCATGCCACTCGATCAAGGTACCGTCCAATGTTTTAGCAACACTCGCCACATTGTTTTTAAACCGAAATTCTAAATAACAAGACTTCCCAATTCGTTTTGCGACCGTCACACAGTCCACAGAGAATAGATTTGATTTCATTTCCGGAACGAACAAAACGTCGTCTAAGGTTGTTTCAACCCATTCACTCCCGTTATGCACTTCTACCGCCATCTGTCCATGTCCTAGCACACTAAGTCCCGCACCATTACCTACTTCGACTTTCCAATCATTTTTTGCGCTAGTAAATGTTGAAAATAGTCCACGCTCGCGGCATATATGCTCACTCGATCCAGAATCAACCAAAAAGAGAGTCTTATTACACGGTTCTAACGACTCAGACACGACAAACGCGTTACTTTTCTTCTGTTCTTTGTTCTTCCTAAACCAACACTGTGATTTAGTATGTCCCCCTTTACCACAGTAAAAGCACTTGTTATTATGTCCTTCACTCTTGTTGTTACTATTGTTGCTTCTACACTCACTGGCATAATGTCCAAGTCTGTTACACTTCATACACTTTACATTCTTTTTATTCTTCGCTAGGAAAGCTGACGAGGACGGGGTAGGTTCTTCACCTTTTTCTTTTACTCTTTCTTCTTCTACTAGTAATCTCGCCACCAAGTTATCCATAGTTTGCTTGTCATCAGGGGCAGACTCCCAAGCAGATACAAAGTGTTTATACTCATCAGGCAACGACATTAAGACTTTTGTAATAACGAACTTATCAGAGACTTCTTCGCCCATCTGTTTGAGCTGATTCTGCATTTCCTGAATCTTTGATAGGAATGTAGACATCTCAGTTCCCGATTCGTATTTAAATTGAAAGAAACGTTGCTGTACGATGTGGATACTTGTCTCCGTCTTTTGCTCATAAACACTCTGCAGTTTTTTCCACATTTCAGCCGAGGTTGAACACGATATAATATGCAGCATGGTGTTCTCCTTCATACGCGTAACCAACAAGGCTTGGGCCTTTGCATCTTTTGTTTCCCAAGTATTTCGAGCACTACCAGCTTCTTCGGGTTTTACGCTCTTTCCCTCGACAATGTCCAACCAATTTTGACCTCGCAATAACACGGTGGTTTGAAATTTCCATATATTCCAATTACTGGATCCTTCCAGCTTTATCAAGCTGTTATTTGTATTGAGATTTAAATCCATCTTGCTGTCCTTCCTTACCCTTTCAGCCGAGCAAGTAAATTATTTTGTACTTCCAACAATGGCGTCCATACCAGACCTCACTTTTATACCGATCGCCGACACATTTCTTTCGGCGATGAACTTCCTGAATTCTTTAGATAATTTTACAGGAATATGTGGCTGGGCCCATAACCTGATAGAATTAAATAAAGAAAACAGTTTAAATTGGTAATGTGAGTTTTATTTTATATATAAGAATCGCCATTACATTAGCAAGAATTAGGCACGAGTGACATTAGACATAGAACGTCGGATACCGGAAGTAAGTTTTAAACTACATGTCATCGACACAAATAAAATAAACCACCACAAAGGTGCAATTACATTGCTATATTTCTAACAGAGAGAGCTATGCTCGGAGTTTCTCTGAAGGATAAGATTCGTAACGAATACATTCGACAGAGAACCAAAGTTATCGACATAGCTCAAAGAATTAGCAAGCTGAAGTGGCAGTGGGCTGGCCATATCGCACGAAGAACCGACAACCGCTGGGGGAAACGTGTTCTTGAGTGGAGACCGCGACTCGGCAAACGTAGTGTAGGACGCCCTCCGGCCAGGTGGGATGACGATCTGCGAAAGACTGCAGGCAGATGCTGGATGCGGCAAGCTGAAGACAGGGCGCTATGGCGCTCTTTAGGGGAGGGCTATGTCCAGCAGTGGACTAATATAGCCTGATGATGATGATGATGATGATGTTATGGTATCAATGTTTAAAAAAAGAAGCATCAGAGATAGAACTGGCATTGGAATGAAATAAATACCCGGCATTGTAAATTTTATAGCATTTTCGGTGCAGCGGAGTGGTGTTAACGGAATCGGTATAAACAATTATCTATACCAATTCCGTTAACACCACTCCAATGCACCAAAAATGCTATAAAATTTACGATGTCTGATAAATACAGATCTGTGTCCTAAATAAAGGACTTTGGAAAGCAGTGTAAGCACAGTAGGTATACTCGCGGTAGACCTCATTGCAGCTTTAGCAAACCCCGGCTTCATAAGAAGAGAGGATCTTAACAATTAAAAATTGCAAATTGCTTACAGTAGCGATACCCCAATGAGATAAGCTGGCGATATTGTACCCACACGGGCCTTGCACAAGTGCCCCGTAGGTAGTTAGGCCTGGGTTAAGCAACGTGCCCGGAGCCCCTGACCAACTCACGCGTGAAACTTTTGTGAGGATCCAGTGAGTTTACGAGATTTAGGTAACGCAGGTTTTCGATTTGATGGTAATGGAAATCTGCTCAATTGAGATGTTTATGTAAGTTCTTTCATCATATTTTTATAAGAGCATGCATCTGTACACAGTTGGAATAGTCTTGATTTTGGAATAAATTCCGAATGTCGTGTATTTCCAAAAATGACCTACAATTTCGTCAGATCACAACCAGAATTCACTTATTGCAAAAACATGATTAAACAAAAATTAACCTTATTTTAATACTAGCACGGTTCACTATAGCTATGTTGTGATAGTAATTATCGAGTTTTAATTATCACCTGACGATTTCATCATAAAGCACGACCAAGCTAAGTTGGCAGCGATTTGGATAGCTCAGACCGCGCAAGTACTAAGTATTCAAACGTCATACTTTCATAGAATTTTCATATTAAAAATAACCTAAGCTATCAAAATCGCTACCAACTTACATTATTGGTCTAAGTCTAACTCTATCTACGTTCATTTTCGTAATTCCGACATTATCTGGCCTATAACCGCGAACATCGAAGTTCGCAAATTGCGGGCATTTTTCTCTGTCACTCTTATTACGTCTTCATTGGAGTAAATGAGAAAGATCCCCGCAATTTGCGAATTTCGGTTTTCGCGTCAGCCCCTCTGAAGTGATTTGAAATTACTCAAGTGCACCTTATTCTCGAAAAACATGGTCGTCTAAGACAGGTAAAATGGCTAATATTCTTAATATCAGAACATCTCAAGACATTACTAATGAAATATGATACAGGTGTAAAATACTTCAAATACCGTAAGCTGACACCATCGAGATAATGCAAATAGTGTATGTAAATGAATAATCTAGATGTAGATGCCACACATTTCCCATACAATTAGCAATCTAGATGGACAGTATGCACTCTTTCATAGTGTTTAATGGTCCCACAAATCTCTATTGTTATGTAGCTCAATGTCAAACTCGGATTACGAAAGTCATCTGTACCATGACCGTCCTATTGAGCAGGCGCCGAGTTAATTAGCGCGATGCGGTGCATCTTCAGCTGTCGTTTAAGAAAGTTTTCATACCTGCTTTATTACACCTCTGTGTACGTATGAACAGTCAAGCTCCGTGATTGTTATGCGATAAGGTCTCTTGCTAATTGGAAATTCTATAGCGTAAGTATTGAACAACCAATTTAGCTAGGACCCTAAATGGCGCAACAATCGCAGAGCGTGATAGTACATCGTACGTATCTTACAATGTAAAGTAATGGCTCAAATCAGGTTGGTGAGAAATCAACTTATCTGGTTTATTTTTTAAAAAGAGTATTTTTAATTTTTCTTGCAGGACGGTTTTGGTTCTTAGCTTAAATCATGGTATTAGAAGAAAGCATAGAACTTGTGACGGCTTTGTTTTGGCTTAACAAAATTCTGCGCGCCTAGGCATTTTCTTTGATAACAATGGAAAATCTTTGGTAGATTGATACTATGTTAGGTACCGATGGTTCTATTCGAAAGCACGAAAGTTCGAAGCAGCACTCAACAAATCAACAACATCTTTACGAGTTCCAGCTGATGCATATAAACAAAATGGGATTAAAAAGAACGATAACCGTAAAAAGCTCCGTGGCCTTAATCTCACTTAATCACAAAAAAAGTTTTAACTAAACCGATTTGAGGGCGCCAAGTGTCGATCAAAATACGCTTTGTCACCGGTAAATGTCTATCTATCCAGGGAAATAGGTGAAAGGCGTTTCATTAACGCCAATTGGTTTCCATTTGTTCAACGACCACAGAATAATTGACAAGCTATTTGGCAATTTGTGACGACCAGTTCACATAAAAGACAAATTAGATACAATATTACACTAGCGCCCCTGTCTTGTTTTTTTCGCACTTCGGGTACACGATGCGTTTTTGTTTTTTTATTAGAAAGTGAGTCTGTAAAGCGATGATCTAGCTCCATTGTTAAGTGATGCATGGGTTGTAATCTGGTGATAGGTGCGACGGGCTGTGGAAACAGTGTCAGCTTATTAATTGATTTAATAAGCCAAAGAACTCTTGTAAGAAAGCTCGGATAATAAAACACCCACGATTATCCTATCTACCCCCTAATAAAAGACTCTGTTCTCACATTACATTCTAACTAATCAGATTTGCAATTAAACAAAAAGTATGATTATCAATTGTTAACTTACAGTTACCTAAACACAACACCATCATTTTAATCTTTATCTATTTGGCTGCCATAATAAGCTTATCCTATTTCCCACTTATCAGTGCGTTATTCCGGAACCGTTAAATTATCTCTCCCAAGACTCAACTTAGTTACATTACTTTGGAAGGCTTGTTATGGTATCTCTATATGGTAAAGGCGTGGAGCGGGAGTTTGGTGGTGCTCTTTTTTAAGAAGGGGGACAAAACCCTCCTTAAAAATTACAGACCCATCTCGCTCCTGAGTCACGTCTATAAGCTGTTCTCACGAGTGGTCACGAACCGTCTCGCCAGGAGACTCGACGAGTTCCAGCCGCCAGAGCAGGCGGGGTTTCGCGGAGGATATGGCACCATAGACCACATTCACACAGTGAGGCAGATTATACAAAAGTGCGAAGAATATAATCAGCCCCTGTGTCTAGCCTTTGTGGACTATGAGAAGGCCTTTGACTCTGTCGTGACCTGGGCTGTTCTGGAATCCTTACAGCGATGCCAAATAGACTATCGTTATATCGAGGTGTTGAGATGTCTCTACGAAGCCGCCACCATGAGTGTCCAAGTACAGGGTCAGCAGTCTAAACCTATCCAATTGCGCAGAGGGGTGAGACAGGGGGATGTTATATCCCCGAAACTGTTCACAAGCGCGTTGGAAGATATGTTTAAGACGCTGGACTGGAAAGGTAAGGGCATTAACATAAACGGCGACTACATCTCACACCTACGATTCGCAGATGACATAGTCATAGTGGCGGAGTCGCTAGAGGAGCTGAACCGGATGCTGGACAGCCTAGCTGCGGCCTCGCGACGCATCGGTCTTGGCATGAATTTGGATAAAACTAAAGTCATGATCAATGGCCACATTGATCCAATACCGATAGTCGTAAATGGCCACCTTCTCGAAATCGTTTCGGAATATACTTACCTCGGGCAGATTCTACAGTTAGGTAAAAACAATTTCGAGAAGGAGGCCAAGAGGAGGATCCAGCTGGGCTGGGCAGCGTTTGGGAAACTACGCCGAGTCTTCTCGTCATCCATACCGCAATGCTTGAAAACAAAAGTTTTCAATCAGTGCGTCCTACCCGTCATGACCTACGGAGCCGAGACATATATTATGGACACTCACGGTAGGGTTGGTCCACCAGTTCAAAGTCGCTCAGCGAGCTATGGAGAGTGATAGAATTAAATAAAGAAAACAGTTTAAATTGGTAATGTGAGTTTCATTTTATATATAAGAATCGCCATTACATTAGCAAGAATTAGGCACGAGTGACATTAGACATAGAACGTCGGATACCGGAAGTAAGTTTTAAACTACATGTCATCGACACAAATAAAATAAACCACCACAAAGGTGCAATTACATTGCTATATTTCTAACACCCCTTCTCAATGTAATTACACTTTAAAAACTTAATAAGCATTCTCAACAAATACATTAACAACAAACTTAAATGTTCTCCATACCACACAACACAAGAAAACGTGTGAGCAATTCTCTGTTTAGGGCTTTAGTGAGCATGTCTGCTGGTTGATCACTAGTTCTAACATATTTCAAAGTTAATTTATTATTTTTAACCAACTCCTTAATAAAGTGGTATCTAATGTCAACATGTTTCAGGCGCTTAACAGTATCTGTGCAAGCAACTGAAATGGCTGACTGGTTATCACAATATATGTTCACTGGACATACACTATTAATCCCGAAATCATTCAACAAATTTATCAACCAACAGGCTTCGCTGGCTGCAACACTAAGTGCAACATACTCTGATTCCGTTGAGGATAAACTGACTGATACTTGTTTCTTTGAACTCCAAGATATCAGACAATTTGAAAATTTAAACAAGTAGCCTGTGGTGGATTTTCTATCTTTGAGATCACCACCCCAGTCTGCATCACAGAATCCCTCTAAAACATCATTTTCACATTTATATACTAATTTATAATCTAGAGTATGTTTGACATATCTCAGGACCCTTTTTAATGCTGTCAATAATATCTCATTTGCACATTTCTGATATCTACTCAACAAGGAGACACATACACAAAACATAGGTCAGGCCTAGTACCAGACACTGCATACATGAGACAGCCTATAATTTGTCTACAAGTCTTTTCAATATTTTTATCTACAGTGCCACTATCAGCCTCAAATATTTTACTGTTAATATTCATATCTATTGGTGTCAACATAGGTTTGCAATTTTCCATCTTAAATCTTTTAAGTACATTCTCCAAATAACTCTTTTGACTCAGTTCAGTAATGCCTGTTTGCACATTTTGTTTTATATTAATACCTAAGTAATCTGACACTAGCCCTAGGTCTTTCATTTTGAACTCTTTATTTAATTTGTTTTTAAGTTGTTCCACTTCATTTTCATTTGACCCAAAAATTAACAAATCATCTACATATAGCAACAGATATGTTTGGCTAGTTTTATTACACTTTGTATACAGGCAAGAGTCACAACTTAACCTAGTAAAGCCTTCTTTAACCATTACTGAATTAAATGTTTCATTCCAACATTTTGGTGAGCTTTTAAGCCCATAAAGAGACTTATTTAGTTTCACAATAGTTTTACTACCCTCATAGGCACCTTCTGGTAGGCTAACATACACATTTTCATTTATTTTACCATATAAAAAGGCTCCGGTCACATCCATCTGAATTATAGGCAATTTAAGTTTAGTTACAATTGCTACAAACAACCTAAGAGTTGACAACTTGGCAACTGGGGCATAAATGTCATTTAAATCTAATATGTCATCTTGTTCGAAACCCCTAGCAACTAACCTGGCTTTGTACTGCGGAGTGTCCTTATTACCACTTTTAATCTTAAACACCCACTTACTACTGATCACTTTCTCACTTCCTGGATCACTCACTATTTTCCAAGTGTCATTATCTTCCAGTGTCTTCATTTCACGCTTTATAGCTTCAGACCATTTGTCAGCATCATGTCGGGTCATCGCCTCTTTGTATGTTGTAGGCTCATTTTCTGTAGTGCGGACACTCTGACAGTGACAGTTGTAAAATGCAGGTGGTTTTCTAACTCGTGTGCTGGGTTCTCTATGAGGTACTTCATCACTTAGCTCTAATGAGCTGTCACCTTCATCACCTGACGGGATATATTCACTTCCTGATTCCTCTGCACTTGAAGTCACCGTTCTGTCACTGACGCTAGGCAACTCCCCTTCTGGCTCATTGCAGGGCTGCTCAGTATTATCATCTTTGTTTTCTGTGGTAGTCACTGTGACCTCATGCTGACTCTCATCTTTTGATTCTTTATTTTCCAAGAAAACTATATCCCTCTTTAGTTCCACATTCTTTGTATCTGGATAGTATACTCTGTAGCCTTTCACAGTATCTCCGTATCCAACCATCAATCCTTTTTCCCCTTTTCGGTCCCACTTCCTCCTCTTTTCCTTTGGAATATGAGTATACACTGGGGTACCGAAGGGTTTTAACCGGTGGATGTCAAAACTTTTCCCTGACCAGACTTCATATGGGGATTTTTCACTATCTTTGCTTTTCCCAGTCCTATTCAGTACAAATGCTGCTGTCGTGGTGGCCTCTGCCCACAACTCTTTTGGCAGGTTCTTGGCACTCAACATAGTTCTAGCAGCTTCGACCAGAATACGTATTTCACGTTCGGCTTTACCGTTCTGCTCTGCGGTGTATGGAACGCTTGTCTGGTGTTCTATTCCGCGTCTCGAAAACATCTCCTTCACGTCTTTGTTTACAAATTCTGTTCCGTTATCACTACGAAACACTCGGACTCTGTTTCCTGTCATGTTTTCAGCTTTGTTCAGGAAATCCGAGATACAATCCTTCACCTCGTATTTGTTTTTCACAAAGTAGACTGTTCTGTAGTTCGAAAAGTCATCCTTCAATACGACGAAGTATTTTGAACCGCTTATAGACGCAACTTCCATCGGGCCGCAAGTATCCGCGTGGATAAGTTCGCACGTTTTAGTGGTCACACTTTCGCTGTTACTAAACGGCAAGCGATGTATTTTGCCTTCGAGGCAACTTTCGCACTTGGAAACTGAAGAACTCTTTACATCAATGTTATTTTTCGCAAGCACTTTTCTGACATGATCGAAGTTTTGATGCGCTAATTTTTCATGCCACTCGATCAAGGTACCGTCCAATGTTTTAGCAACACTCGCCACATTGTTTTTAAACCGAAATTCTAAATAACAAGACTTCCCAATTCGTTTTGCGACCGTCACACAGTCCACAGAGAATAGATTTGATTTCATTTCCGGAACGAACAAAACGTCGTCTAAGGTTGTTTCAACCCATTCACTCCCGTTATGCACTTCTACCGCCATCTGTCCATGTCCTAGCACACTAAGTCCCGCACCATTACCTACTTCGACTTTCCAATCATTTTTTGCGCTAGTAAATGTTGAAAATAGTCCACGCTCGCGGCATATATGCTCACTCGATCCAGAATCAACCAAAAAGAGAGTCTTATTACACGGTTCTAACGACTCAGACACGACAAACGCGTTACTTTTCTTCTGTTCTTTGTTCTTCCTAAACCAACACTGTGGGATTACTAATATGTTGCATAAAATTTACTGTCATATTTTACTTTCGCATAGCAACCCTTGGCAGAATCATCATTTCGCAGAATTACTTTTTGCATAAGTTTCATGGCATACTGTTGTTTCGCACAATTTTGTAAAGCAGAATAATGCAATGGCATAATCTCAATTTGAAGAATAATACTATAATCGAATAATTGTTTTGCCGAAAATTGCGTCGCATAATATGTACTTGGCATACTGTCTTTTCGCACAATTTCCTTAGGCAGAATAATTCATTGGCATACTGTTGATGAGAATAATATTTTGATGGATAGTTAGTTTCTCGCCAAAATAACTATTTTCATGGGATATAATGTTTAATCGATATAAAAGCTACTGGATATAACGTTTACTGGATATAATGAATATTTGTTATAAGTATTTATGGTATAATGTATTCAAATGTATAATAATAAGTTGAGGTTATAATAAAAAAGTCGGTTCTGGCGCTTCGCCGGCCGCTACCGCGGCACGCTCGCTTCGCTCGCTCGGCTCGCGCGCTGTAGGGTCGCAGTTCTACCTAACACTCCTCCTCGCTTCGCTCGTCGTCGTACCTAACTGAGACCTGCCTTAAGTTCGAATACGTAGGTTGTTATAATAGTAGTAAATATTACAAATTATACCAGTACTACATTATGCCAACTGAGCGTTATATCGAACTTAATTATATACGCTGTTAATGTTAGATTAGAAGTTGTTATATTACAAGTTCATTATACTTGACGATAGTTAGACTCTTTAAGAATATACCATGTATTGTTATAGCAAAAGTGCATTAGGTCCCTCAATCGTTATATCGACTAAAAATATATCAAAAGTTGTTATATGGACCGTTACGCACCCTCTTTTGAGTAGGGGTCGCAGTTCTAACCTAACCTAACCTACAGTTCTGGCAACAATTCCTTTTATGTAGGGATCGCAGTTCTAACCTAACTTAACCTGTAGTTCTGGCAGCAATTCCTTTTGTGTAGATTCAGTCAGCGACATGAGTATTATGCGGTAACAATTTCGGCAGAACTTTTATTCTGCTGCATAACATTCTGCGAAATTCAAGTCTACAATATGAGCAATATGCCATAAGAAATTCGGTGGAATGTAATTTATGCTACATACAATTCTGCGTATGTAAAATCGACGATAGTAGTATTCTGCTATTCAAAATTCTGCCAAATGAATGTTATGCGACATGACAGTTATGCTAATTATACAATTATGCAAAAGTATCATTCGGTTAAAAATGTTTCTGCGAAACCTGCTATGCGAAGTGTATTTCGGACAATCGATATTATGCAAGATAAAGGGAAGCCAACACTGTGATTTAGTATGTCCCCCTTTACCACAGTAAAAGCACTTGTTATTATGTCCTTCACTCTTGTTGTTACTATTGTTGCTTCTACACTCACTGGCATAATGTCCAAGTCTGTTACACTTCATACACTTTACATTCTTTTTATTCTTCGCTAGGAAAGCTGACGAGGACGGGGTAGGTTCTTCACCTTTTTCTTTTACTCTTTCTTCTTCTACTAGTAATCTCGCCACCAAGTTATCCATAGTTTGCTTGTCATCAGGGGCAGACTCCCAAGCAGATACAAAGTGTTTATACTCATCAGGCAACGACATTAAGACTTTTGTAATAACGAACTTATCAGAGACTTCTTCGCCCATCTGTTTGAGCTGATTCTGCATTTCCTGAATCTTTGATAGGAATGTAGACATCTCAGTTCCCGATTCGTATTTAAATTGAAAGAAACGTTGCTGTACGATGTGGATACTTGTCTCCGTCTTTTGCTCATAAACACTCTGCAGTTTTTTCCACATTTCAGCCGAGGTTGAACACGATATAATATGCAGCATGGTGTTCTCCTTCATACGCGTAACCAACAAGGCTTGGGCCTTTGCATCTTTTGTTTCCCAAGTATTTCGAGCACTACCAGCTTCTTCGGGTTTTACGCTCTTTCCCTCGACAATGTCCAACCAATTTTGACCTCGCAATAACACGGTGGTTTGAAATTTCCATATATTCCAATTACTGGATCCTTCCAGCTTTATCAAGCTGTTATTTGTATTGAGATTTAAATCCATCTTGCTGTCCTTCCTTACCCTTTCAGCCGAGCAAGTAAATTATTTTGTACTTCCAACAATGGCGTCCATACCAGACCTCACTTTTATACCGATCGCCGACACATTTCTTTCGGCGATGAACTTCCTGAATTCTTTAGATAATTTTACAGGAATATGTGGCTGGGCCCATAACCTGATAGAATTAAATAAAGAAAACAGTTTAAATTGGTAATGTGAGTTTTATTTTATATATAAGAATCGCCATTACATTAGCAAGAATTAGGCACGAGTGACATTAGACATAGAACGTCGGATACCGGAAGTAAGTTTTAAACTACATGTCATCGACACAAATAAAATAAACCACCACAAAGGTGCAATTACATTGCTATATTTCTAACAGAGAGAGCTATGCTCGGAGTTTCTCTGAAGGATAAGATTCGTAACGAATACATTCGACAGAGAACCAAAGTTATCGACATAGCTCAAAGAATTAGCAAGCTGAAGTGGCAGTGGGCTGGCCATATCGCACGAAGAACCGACAACCGCTGGGGGAAACGTGTTCTTGAGTGGAGACCGCGACTCGGCAAACGTAGTGTAGGACGCCCTCCGGCCAGGTGGGATGACGATCTGCGAAAGACTGCAGGCAGATGCTGGATGCGGCAAGCTGAAGACAGGGCGCTATGGCGCTCTTTAGGGGAGGGCTATGTCCAGCAGTGGACTAATATAGCCTGATGATGATGATGATGATGATGTTATGGTATCAATGTTTAAAAAAAGAAGCATCAGAGATAGAACTGGCATTGGAATGAAATAAATACCCGGCATTGTAAATTTTATAGCATTTTCGGTGCAGCGGAGTGGTGTTAACGGAATCGGTATAAACAATTATCTATACCAATTCCGTTAACACCACTCCAATGCACCAAAAATGCTATAAAATTTACGATGTCTGATAAATACAGATCTGTGTCCTAAATAAAGGACTTTGGAAAGCAGTGTAAGCACAGTAGGTATACTCGCGGTAGACCTCATTGCAGCTTTAGCAAACCCCGGCTTCATAAGAAGAGAGGATCTTAACAATTAAAAATTGCAAATTGCTTACAGTAGCGATACCCCAATGAGATAAGCTGGCGATATTGTACCCACACGGGCCTTGCACAAGTGCCCCGTAGGTAGTTAGGCCTGGGTTAAGCAACGTGCCCGGAGCCCCTGACCAACTCACGCGTGAAACTTTTGTGAGGATCCAGTGAGTTTACGAGATTTAGGTAACGCAGGTTTTCGATTTGATGGTAATGGAAATCTGCTCAATTGAGATGTTTATGTAAGTTCTTTCATCATATTTTTATAAGAGCATGCATCTGTACACAGTTGGAATAGTCTTGATTTTGGAATAAATTCCGAATGTCGTGTATTTCCAAAAATGACCTACAATTTCGTCAGATCACAACCAGAATTCACTTATTGCAAAAACATGATTAAACAAAAATTAACCTTATTTTAATACTAGCACGGTTCACTATAGCTATGTTGTGATAGTAATTATCGAGTTTTAATTATCACCTGACGATTTCATCATAAAGCACGACCAAGCTAAGTTGGCAGCGATTTGGATAGCTCAGACCGCGCAAGTACTAAGTATTCAAACGTCATACTTTCATAGAATTTTCATATTAAAAATAACCTAAGCTATCAAAATCGCTACCAACTTACATTATTGGTCTAAGTCTAACTCTATCTACGTTCATTTTCGTAATTCCGACATTATCTGGCCTATAACCGCGAACATCGAAGTTCGCAAATTGCGGGCATTTTTCTCTGTCACTCTTATTACGTCTTCATTGGAGTAAATGAGAAAGATCCCCGCAATTTGCGAATTTCGGTTTTCGCGTCAGCCCCTCTGAAGTGATTTGAAATTACTCAAGTGCACCTTATTCTCGAAAAACATGGTCGTCTTCCTAAGACAGGTAAAATGGCTAATATTCTTAATATCAGAACATCTCAAGACATTACTAATGAAATATGATACAGGTGTAAAATACTTCAAATACCGTAAGCTGACACCATCGAGATAATGCAAATAGTGTATGTAAATGAATAATCTAGATGTAGATGCCACACATTTCCCATACAATTAGCAATCTAGATGGACAGACAGACAATACAAGATCGAATAACATAGACACGCTGTGAATCGTGGTTCATTGTCAATGTGTATTTAGTAGTAGTCACTGAAACTTGAATATCTAGTTGAATATCAACTTGAATATCACATAAAGTGAAGTGAAATACTTATGTTATATTCATCTTCCTCGCATTATCCCGGCATTTTGCCACGGCTCATGGGAGTAGGCACATAGGCACTATCTGACCAGCCGGCCTAGCCAAGGTTACAATCGCTATCGCTTCGACATCGAAAAGCATTATGTCTCTCTATCACTCTTCCTTAATAGCGACAGTGACAGTTGCGTTTCGATCGCTACGGAGCGTAACCGATTGGCATCTCGGCTACGCGGCCTGACATCTGACCTTCCAACCCTGAGGGGAAACTAGGCTGTATTAGGATTAGTCCGGTTTCCTCACTATGTTTTCCTTCTCCGAAAAGCGACTGATAAATCAAATGATATTTCGTACATATCAGGTCTTTATACCTATACATCACGGAACAATGGTGTTCCGGAAAGGAAGGCGTGCTCGGGGCCGAAGCCAACATGTAGAGGGTGTTTTGACACTTTAATGAAATGGTAGGTGTACACAGAGCGAAGGCTGCCGTTGCCCGTGTCATACGATACCGGATAGTAACCGGATATCCGGTGCATCTCTAGTACTTACACGTCGTTTTCAAAAAGTCATTGCCTATAGAGGTGACAGGTAGGTTCCCCTACCGAGTCTATCGCATTACGAGATATTAGAATATCGAGCACTAGAACCTTTATCCCTGTAAAGGTTGTAAACCGCGCTCCTATCTATATTACTACGGAATATCCAAGTGTAATCGCGAGTTCTGAATACTCCATCTAGTAGTAGAGGTGAACTGCGGTACGTGGGAGATAGCCATCTGACCCGCCAGCGTGCGTGGTGGCTGTTATGTGACTTACATCGTCACCGTGAACCGTATAACCCACATGCGATAACGAGGGTTGGCTTTTGGACTATTGTAAACAAGTTTATTCTTATTTTCTTTAGGTGAAAACTTAACCCTCGACGTAGGTACAGCCTGGCAAAAAAGAGTAGAAATTAAAAAGTGGCAACACTGTAGTGTCGTCCCTTTCAAACCAATTTATATAAGAAAACGGGACGACACTAGAATGTTGCCACTTTTTAATTTCTACTCTTTTTTGCCAAGCTGTAATGAGGAGGCACATTTTCAATGCAGTTTTGTTTCTTTTTAAAAATAAAGGAATGTCTCCTTTAAGTAAAATGAGCCAGCTTAAGGATTTATGGTAGTTTCCCTCCAGGGCCCGACTTATCTTTCCACACTGTATATAGGACCTCACTTTTATCCCAAGGACCCGATATGCATAAATCGGTGAGAAAAAGCTTTAGGTATCAAAAACTAAGGCAAATGACGAAGACCCATTTTATAGGCTGCATTTTAGGGAGGTACTTAAATATATTGGAAAAAGTAAATACACAAGTAAGCTAAGTTTCAATGAAGTGGTACATAATTTTGGGCATGTACTTAATATTCGTATTGGGCTATTAGTATTCTTTAGGTATTTATTTTCCATCTTAGGCTGGTTTTATGACTGTTATACAGCAAAATACTAATACTTATAAGGAAGATATCATCGTCGCTACCGTTAAAATCACTACTTTGAGAAGGTTAAATGCAGCTAAATATTATTTTTTAAATGTCCCGACTCAAATCTTAAGTATAAAGCATTTGTTTTCTCTACAATATTTTCCATTGCATTAAGTAATTGAGCGCTTACGGAACTGTGTTAGCAGTTCGATGGTCATTATTTTATTTCCATTTGCACTAAAGTGATTAAACGTTGAACGGTAGTATGCAACGGAGCGTTCCGTCGTCGTCTTTTTGGACCAATTTTATGGAGTGGAGTGACAATGCGTCTGAGATAGTTTGTATAGTGCATAAAATACAGCTTTTCCACCTAGCGCGCTGAAATGTTTGACGTTATATTTTTTTCATCACACTTGCTCGCAAAAATATAATTTCATGCAGGTAAAGGACAAACTGCCGGATTCGAACTTTAAGATACGTCAATTTAGATCTAGAATCGATATGGATTAGATGTGTCAGTGTAAAAAGTGACGTTTGTTTGAAGAAACCTCACATTTGACACTGACATATCTAATCCATCTCGTTTCTAGATCTATTAATTGACGTATCTTAAAGTTAGAATCGGGCCGAAAGGCCTATATTGTTCCCGCGCGAGTTATGAATTTGTAGTAATATTGTCAAAGTTTGTTTGACCAAAGTCTAACTACTCGTATTGCATTAGCAATGCTCAATTGGTCATGCATAAAAAATCAAATAGACGTAGTCAAGCTGTAAAAAACGCATTTCAACGTGTACCTTAGAATAAGCAAAAAACCAAAAGCCCAGCCGTCATAATGTCCACAGTCAGCGAAACCACTGGCATTAATGGTAGTGCTAGTGCCCCAGTTGCCATAATGCGTGCGCTGCGCCGGCGCCGCCGTGCGAACCGCCCTGGCACACTTACTTTTAGGACTTTTTGTACTAATCGTGACAGCTATGGTAATGCAGTTCTATAAGACAAATAGATAACCGTTTTAGAGTTAAAATCAAAATTGCAAACGATTTGATCGTCTAACGATTCGACCGATTGTTGATGTTTTATTTTAAAATTGGGAAGAATTGGGTTAAGGTTGGTAATTGGAGATATAACATCACGACAATGGACATATTGTTTTTTATGATCGTGTTTTGCATATTTTTTAAAACGTAATGGCTATCCATTATGTTGAATGCTGATAATGACACTTCATACTTCAGTATGTTACGTTTTTCGAAACCTGTGCATTACCTAATTCGAGGGCATTGTCGATATAGGTAGGTACCTACTTACTCATTTAATTTTGTAGTTTTATATTTGCACTTATAGTTATTAGTCTTCGTTTAATTGTGCCGTTATCAAGGTCGCGTAGTACGTTCAACCTGCCAGTTATTTTGGAGCGGAGCGGCGCAAACCAGATGCACTGAAAAGAATTTTGAATCTCAGTGTGATTTAAAAAATATTAACTTTGCACTTTGCATGCAATTAATTTATGTTTGTATAGTCGGCGCGTTTATATATCTTTTGCTGTTGTGAGTATCTATCCAAAACTTGGCGGATAGGTATTTTAATATTATATGCTTAACCACTATATATTCTTATGTTGATTATGCTGCTGCCAAACTTATTTTGTATCGTGAATAGATGACCAAAATTGTCCTATAATATTTATTTATTTTAATACTAAAAGCTAACTTTTAACTCTATCACCAACAACTATAATATATTCCAACAGCTAACCTTACTAACCCATGATTTGCTTCTCAAGTGTTTACCAGATGTTCGGTCATTGGTCACCTGTTTTCCCAATAAACGGTTCTAAATTGTAGATGTTCACTTATTTTCATTCGTTCTTAACCTACACTAAGTTGAAACCAGGCGAAGGTTCACCAAAAGTCGTCCGCGGAAGGAGGTGGTTACGCGCATCATATCTCATGGCTATCTGATGTTTCGCAAGGCTCGCATCCGCACCGGCATTTTGTTGGTCTAATCTTGATAACATGTCATAATTAGTGTTAGTTACTGAGGGCTGGAAGGTTAGAAGGTGTTTAAAGAGTTCTTTAAGTAGGTAACTGCTGTTGCTAATAGGCACTATAACCCCCATACGTAAAGAGGGGTATTGGAAGTAGGACCGCTACGTGTGTCTGTCTGTGGCACGGTAGCTTTTGAACGAGTGAACCGATTTGGATGCGGTTTCTTTTATTAAAAGAAGGTTTTCTAGCGGTAGTTTTTTTATCAAAATAGGTTCATCCGTTTGTGATGAAGGTTTTTAAAATTTTAAATTTAATGTTTAGGTATAAGTACATATATTTATTTGTTCCGCTGGACGCTGCGTGCTGTAAATCCTTCACTCATTATACGAGTAAAATATGTATACAAGTAAATTCCGTTGATTAGTTATCCAAAATTATGTTTCTAAGCCCCATGCAGAAAACATTTTTACGGTTCTAAATTAAAGTAGGTATTTTTAATAAACGAAATACAGAAATTAGGCTTGAAGAGCCGAAGACACATTTCACAGGCCACACATTTAGAACAGCTTACAAAATACGTTTTAAAAATATGATCTTTACCTACAATTGAGAGCAACGCAAATATTATAAGTTGTAAAAATGTGGATGGGTGCACTAATTTACAACAAACATATGAATAAAATCCGCTTGTTTTTCAACCAGGTGGTGTTCCTATCAGAGAAGAACAGCTACATACCAGTAAGCATCAAACCCCGCTCTCCCCCCGCGGATACTCCATGGCGGGAACCTCCAGCGTGGGAGCGCGAGTATCGTCGTCATCGGACCAACGGCAGTAGAGTACAATGTAAGTTTTGCAAGCAAGTCTATTTACCTCTCTGTATCTTTAGATATTTCAATAAAAGTAAATTAAATCCACCCTTAAATGGCTCCTTAAGCCAGTTGAGGGTAGATGAAAACATTACATGATCAAATAAAATAATGTAGGTTAAAGTCAGGTCGGTTAGTGACTGATCCAGGCGGTTTTGTAATTGGCTGGTTAACCAATAAATGTTATAACTAGGCACCCGAAAATGTACCTACAAATTGTTTGTTTAGTACCTACTTTTATTTAATACTTACAGACTTATAAACAAGATTAAAAATGGAATGTGAAAAAAAACTTAGCAAGTTCGTTTGAATTATAGCTTTGTCTATTTTAATGTACTCGTAAAACTCGTGTCTTGAGACAATTGTCCCTAGTCTATCCCTGGCTTAAAAGTCGCTTTCTAAATGTAATGTAAGTAGATACACCTATTATCTCCAGAAAACGATTTTTTTACACGTAAAATGGCAAATAAATTAGCTACTAATACCGTCTCCTTTCCTAGGCTTATAATGCTTACAAATAAAAATTACCTGACCTTAGATCCCAATATCATTTACTTCACACCTCGACCTTCCCTAACAATATTACCTCTATTATGCTATAACAGTCATTCTAGAGATTACCTTTGATAGTTCCGACCGCTACTGGACACGGTATGAATGTTCATTCAAACTTCTTGTGAAACAGCTTTACCATATTAATTATGAAGCATACATTACGATTTCAATCTTTATGTCTGGGAGGTAAGGACTTGAATCAACGCATAAAGAAACTGGTAGTTTAACAAATTTAATAAACTTATGAATCAAGCAGTTATAATCTTTCTGTCATTGTGATACAAACTACTAGGTATGTCTTAAGTAAATTGGTGGTGTGTGGAGATAGTATCGATGTTCGCGCGTGCCGCGAGCGCTTGAGCAAGTCTTTGTTTGTTTTTATACCGCTTTATTGAGCCATTCATTCAGGGATAGGATAGGACTTTTACATATAGACTGTATGTAATTAGCGGAAGCTAGTGTGAAGAAATACTCGATGCTTTTTAGATCGTACAAGTTTAAAGTCAAGGAATCCTGATTTAATTAAGTAACTATTATACATATGCACAACAAGTATATATCACGGTTGACTGATAAACGACCTCGTAAATTTTATAGCATTTTTGGTGCAGCGGAGTGGTGTTAATGGAATTGGTATAGATAATTCCAACTGAAATGGTAAATTAAGATTAATATTAACGTAATTAACGCTAATTAATCAATAGGGTTGAAATTGTTTAATACTAATTCCGTTAACACCACTCCGCTGCACCGAGAATGCTATAAAATTTACGATGTCTGCTGATACATTGATAAAATAAAGATCGCAAGAAACCGTTGTATGAGGGCCAATACCGTTCGTTGTTGAGATCCTTGGGGGATGCCTATACAATACATTGCCAAAAGGGCCTTGCGACCGTGGCTTGCCGTGGTTTAATCCGGAATAGTTGACACTTATGCCATAGCAGCGTGTGCTGTGATTGATTTCCGCCGAGTCCCCCACCAAACACTTGGCACATAGGTAATCTTTACCCAAACGTTTTTCAATTGTATTAACCCATAAATAAAATAAATTTTAATAAAAGAATTTGAAGCGATTAACCACGATCTATTCAATTAAAATTATTTTATTTAAATTGGTACCGATTAATCGCAATACCAATCAAATTTTCGCCTTTTCCGAAGTTGTTTTAAGTGAGTAGTTGTGCCGAGTAGAATGCGATTATCGTGACTAATTTAATATTTAAACGTCTCAACGATTGACCCGATTATTTGCCCAACAGTTCCACTCAATATTGCAAATTGATTCTTGTTTTATTTCACAGATATTGAAGCAGAGTGCCAAGACGACTTCATGAAGATTAGAGTGGGCTTTAACGGGTCCTTTGCAGGCCTGGTTTATTCAGCAGGTAAACTAAATAAACTCTAGTCATAAAACAAACATTCACATATAAATACGCTTAGAGAATACATAGAGAGCGCTTATTCGAGGCAAAATACTCAGCATGATGCTAGTCTGGCTGGACTTATTAGCGCTTATTTAATTTTCAACCAGTGACCAATTCTCAGCGAGGTAAAATACGGCTCTTCTATGTAATTTAAACCGGCACAATCATTTTGGTTTATTTTATAGTTCGTTTTTTTTAGTATTAGAAAGAACTTGCAAGAAGGTAAGCGATCTTAACAAGTCTTTTAATTGAAGAACGCTTTTTAAAAATCAAAAACGATTACTTATGAAAGCAGAAGAATATAAAATATCGTATTAGATTCATAATTGTTACATATTTGCCGTAACTTATTTTTAAAATGTGTTTTTCAATTAAAAGACACATCAAGATTGTTTACCTTATTTCTAATGCTAAAAAAAACGAACTATAGTTTTAGTCCACCGAAGCTAACTTTATACCGATTTGAATAGAACAAATGGAGGCAGAGTCAGTCTAAACGTCACTTTTCATATTAATTTGACTTTAATGATAGGTACATTGCCATACTTATTAGTAATTGCAAATGCCATGTAAACTTTGCTTTGTCCGACCCTTATAAAGCAATTTATCAAGTAAATAAAGCTTTAACTCTTACAGCCGCTTGTTTAGATTAAGATATAGGTCACCAGAAAATAATGAACATTCTGACAAGCCCGTGTTCCTCATTATACCGCATATCCAGTTACTGTCCTACTTGATATGACGTACTAACTAGTGTCTCTACATTGTCTGCTGTAGTTATTCCAAACGTTCACCAAGCAAAAGCGTTTCAAAATCCCGGGCTACCCAGTTTGAGTAAGCTCTTAAGATTTGTTGCGGAATAAGCGCTGTAACAGAGAGCATATACTGGACTCCCTAAATGTTTGTATTGCCAACGCTCGGTATGTGTATGGCCAGAGGGTCTACCGCGAACCACGTTCGACGTGTTACCTCTCTGTCGCACTTGTAAATTCGAACGTAAGTGTGACAGGGAGGCAACACGTCGAACGTGATTCGCGGTAGGCTCTCAGATCAGATTGTGGACGTCTGGTTTGAGCTGATTGTAGATAGGGCTACATGCTCGTGTTGAGCTTAAGGGGTTAAGAGTTAAGGGTAAGATAGTTGTAAGTGCAACTAATTATGACGGCGTAATGACGTTAGTGTTACCTTGGTGATCAATTATCACTGATAGTGTAGGTTAGTTAAATAGATACACTCTTTATTGGCACACCTTAGTAAAAGATACAGCTTAAAGAAAAACAATCGATTAAAGATAGAGGCAGGCAACGGGCGGTCTTAGTTAGTTTTACTAAGCATTTTGCACAAATTTGAATGAATACGAGGTAGTGCCCTCTCGCGCTCGAGAGGAGGCCTGTGCCCAGCAGTGGGACGTATATAGGCTGAGATGATGACGAGGTAGTGCTACTCTAGCCACTCCAGCTCCTCCACGAAACCTATCAAGGTTTGCAGGTTGTAGGCAGATAATGCAGGTTGTAAATCAAGTTTTATATAATTTCACCTTTTTGCAGAATACCTACAGTCAGCAGCAGAAAATTGCTAAGCGGGCGAGGTGTTCAGTTCAGAATTACCTTGACATGGTCTTATTCTCACAATAAAGTCGCGTCAAGATAATTTTGAACACCTGGTCCGCTTATCAACATCTTTTGCTGACTGTATAGATTTAGATGATCAGAATAGTGCAGGAAAATGGTTGTTAGTGGCTAGCCTTAGGACTCCACTCCACTCACTCAAGATTTATCTACACGCCAAAAACAGTTTTAAAAACCAGCGGTACCTATAACAGCCCTGAGTTCCGTAGGACTAGTCATACCGATTTTCAGATAAACCACATTGTCTAGGAGTCGTGAGACGCGTGAGTGTTTTTTCTCATAACCGTTACCGCAGAGCCTGTATAAAAGCTGTATAAAGCGATTACGCAGCAATTAAAACAATTTGCGGTTTCGCGATTAGCGGGAAAGGTCAACTTGATGCTGAATACTGTCGCCTTAGGAATAATGCCGTGATTTTGCGTATCCATAATACGTTACAATTTTTTTCGTTGATATTTAATAGAGAAATAATGTTTCATGATAGGTACCTAGTTGTCCTAGTTGCCATAAATGAAATAAAAACCGGGCAAGTGCGAGTCGGACTCGCGCACGAAGGGTTCCGTACCATAATGCATAAAAAAAACAAAAAAAAGCAAAAAAAAAAAAACGTTCACCCATCCAAGTACTGACCACTCCCGACGTTGCTTAACTTTGGTCAAAAATCACGTTTGTTGTATGGGAGCCCCATTTAAATCTTTATTTTATTCTGTTTTTAGTATTTGTTGTTATAGCGGCAACAGAAATACATCATCTGTGAAAATTTCAACTGTCTAGCTATCACGGTTCGTGAGATACAGCCTGGTGACAGACGGACGGACGGACGGACGGACGGACGGACGGACGGACGGACGGACGGACGGACGGACGGACAGCGAAGTCTTAGTAATAGGGTCCCGTTTTACCCTTTGGGTACGGAACCCTAAAAAGCGTTAGGTACCTAAGCAAGACTGGAGTAGCATTACTACAGATTGTCCTATACGTATATAGGTATTAGTGGAAAGATAAATGAATGAAGGTTCAGAATAAATAGAACCACTAATAAAAAGTTACACATCTATCTAAGCAGTGCATACAGTTGTATCTCAAGATTCTCAAGTTCGCGATATTTAAATAGACCGCAGCATAAGGTGTTCAAAGCAACATTGTAGCCGGGAATTCGCCTGCGGTTTCGTTTACTTTCACTGTCATAACCCCTTGCAGTCTGTTGCAGTTTACAATTTAATATAGTGATAACTTCTCACAGTATAAAAGATGAAGTAGAATACTAAAACATATATCTACTACATCCTCACAAAATCACAGAGGCTGTAGATGTGATATCGGCTCTGATTGGCTCCTGACTCCCGATGATGACTCTTGTGCTCCTACTGGTCCGTGGAATGTTTTAGGTACAGTCGACGTCAAATATATGTTTGCATTTTTTGCCTTATTACAAAGGAATAACGTGCAAAAGTGTACATATCTTTAACGTCGACTATACGTACCTTTATGTATAGCAATTCGCACTCATGTCATAATTATTTGAATATATGGTTTAGCATGCTGCGCCGACCCCAAGTGAATGGGACAAGGGCAAGAGAATGATGATGATATGGTTTAGCATATCACATATCACTCAGAGTAGACCTAATACGTTCATCTACATTTTCTATCGGAGATCTAATCTCAAAAAGTGAATTACAAATTCAAAAAAACTCGTAAGTAGATCAGTCTGGTAATTTGGTTAAATAAAATGAATGGCTAAAGGGAGTAAACGGTAAAAAAAGGATAGACATTTTAACCTAAATAGCTAGAATATTTAGGATCAATAGAACCTTTTAAAACACTTACGCGTTCAACCAAAACGACCTAGAGTAAAACTTAGGTCTAACCGCGACTTAATGGTACTTAATTTTAAAATTGCTTGTCGGTTTATCGAAATTGTTGGCCTATTTGCCTACATAAAGCCATCCACTCCGGCAGTTACCGATTTGCAGTCGGTTTAAAGTGACACAGTGACCACAGACCATGGCAATTACCCATTGTTTTTTTGGTGGAGCGAGTGTTGTAGTATTATGTACGCACATACGAGTAAGATGGATCAAGTGGAATAGAAGTAAATAGATTTGGTTCAGCTTAAATTCACGACGTGCTTGAATTTACATGTAATCCGTTTTTAATAGCGTTACAATAAAGGTAAACAATCTTGATGTGTCTTTTAATTGAAAAGCACTTTTTAAAAATAAGTTACGGCAAATATGTAACAATTATGAATCAATAGTTACTGAAGAATTGATAAAACAATGTAACGGTATCCCGGTGACAAGCAAGCAGCAGGTGGCGGACGCGCTGAACGCGGAGTTCGTGAGCGCGGCGGCGGCGTGCGGCGCACCGCGCGCCGACGTGCGCGCCGCGCTGACTGCGCTCGCCGCTCGCACGCCGCCTCTTGACCGCTCGATACGACTTGAATCGTTTACTGCTCATGAAGTAGCCAAAATAATGCAGGTTAAGATAGCGCCCAAGAATAGTCAGGATATATACGAATTATCACCGAGCATTCTTAAATTTGTTAGCCCGATAATTAGCTATCCGCTATCGCACCTCTTTAATATTAGTATTAAAAATGGGACATTCCCAGAATCACTTAAAAAAGTAAAAATATCACCTTTGTATAAGGGGAAAGGACCAAAAAGCGCTAGTAAGTCGTATCGCCCTATCTCTTTGGTACCCGCCCTCAGCAAAGTTATCGAAGTCGGTCTCAACCAGCGTATGTTGTCCTTCTGGTTGTCCCAAAACGCGATGTCAGACCGGCAGTACGCGTACCAGAGAGGTCGAAATTCAACGGACCTGGTCCGCGAGGTTGTGTGGGCGGTGATGAGGGCGCGCGAGGCCGGGCGGCAGGCGGCCGTGCTGTGCTGCGACCTCTCGCGCGCCTTCGACACCGCGGACCACGGTCTTGTCGAGGCCAAGCTTGATCACTACGGCTTCCGTGGACCCGCGCTCAGTATACTGGTGTCCTTCATGAGGAACAGAACCCTAACTGTAGTAGGTGATCGAGGAAGGGTACGGTCTGCAGAACAAAGTAGCGTAATGGGAGTTCCGCAGGGCTCCTGTTTATCTAATACCCTGTTCACAATACTACTCAACGATCTACCGGGGGCTCTCGATGAGGACGAAGTATTTATGTACGCTGACGATGTTACCGTAGTGATCACAGCACCGAACGAACGGTTACTCGAAGTGGCCCTTAATGACACCGTCAATCGATTATATATTTGGTTTGCGCAGAACGGCCTAGCACTTAATACGGAAAAGACCTGTTTTCTACGCGTCAGTTTAAACGGCCACCAGAGTACTGACCTCGAGGTCCACGCGGGGTGCACTAAAATTGAACAAGTTGCGACCGCTAAACTCCTCGGCTTTGTGCTGGATAGCTCGTTGTCTTGGCGGGAACATATCGATAGCGTATGTGCCCGTCTAGGTCGAGCATGCTACGCACTGCGACGACTTGCATCCACAGCTAGCAGAGATACAGTCAGATCCTGTTATTTCGCCACCGTCCACTCTATACTATTGTACGGAACTGAGCTATGGGGCCGAGCATCTGATTTTGACCGTGCCTTTCGAATGCAGAAGCGCGCAGTGCGAAGCATCGTAGGTATCCGCAGTGATGAATCAGTCCGCGATCACTTCAAGAACCTACACATTTTAACCCTACCTAGCCTGGTTATTCTTCAAATCGCGACCTTTACCCACATAAACATAAATAAATTTAAACGGAAAGGCATAGTGACCTCACATAATTTACGAAGCAACGCACACAGAGACCGCCTAGTTGCACCGATTCATAAACTCACACGGTCCGAACAGTCGGTTTACGTCACAGGCCCTATGATATACAACCGCCTCCCTGATAGCATAAGAGATGTCCAGACTCACCAATCCTTTAAAAGAAATTTAGAATCGTGGTTACTTACAAAAAACTTTTACACCTTTAATGAAATAATGGCACTGCCAATGACTATGTAAAACATATTTATTAATTGTTTTTATTTTTTCTCTTTTGAATTGTTGACATTACTATGTTGTGTATATTTCAGTTGAAATACTCTGTAATGTGGAATTTGTATGATTATTGTACAAAATTGTATCTGACGTGTACCTGTATTGTACCAATAAAGATTATCTTATCTTATCTTATCTGATTAAAAAGCGTTTTTCAATGAAAAAGACGTGTCTAGATCTAGATCGCTTACCTTCTCTCAAGTTCTTTCTAATGCTAAAAAAACGAACCATAGGTAGATTTTTTTATTACTTAGCTGTATTAGTGTAATAACATTGTACAGTCAGCCAGCAGAAGTTCATATGTTGATACGCTGATATGCTTGATACGCTGTAGCGTCAAGATCATTTTGAACACCTCGCCCGCTTAGCAACTTCTGCTGCTCACTGTACCTGTATCTATTTTCTAAGCAATCATTAAAATTATATTTTCAACTGTCCATGTCGATTTAAGAATTAGAATAAATTGGTGTGAAAGATATCAATTCCTCCTATATTCAATCCGTTTGTGTTGGAAGAAGAATAAATTGGTGTGACAAATATCAATTCCTTCCATATTCAATCCGTTTGTGTTTATCAGGATACTCGTACGATCCAGACTGCATGTATATCAACGGGTCTGGACGCGACTACTACGAGTTCTACATCCAGCTGAACCGCTGCGGCACTCTGGGACGGAACAGCCAGCATGACGACTCGAGGAAACATCCCACTGTAAGTTGCTTCGAGGTTCTAGCACTTCTAGCACATAAATATATTTTTTTAAACCATTTATTTAGATACAATATATATACAGTGGTACAACTAAACGAAGTTAATAACTAGCTTAAATCTAAAATAGGCCCCTGAGGCATTGTACCAAGGATGTTGGCGGCATTTCCCCGCTGTATCGCAATACTGATACGTTGTGCGAGGTAGCCGCCGGCTCTTCATAAACATATTAGGTATATGTCTAAAATAATTCGTTCAAAGTTTGGTGGGGCCATATATACCTAACAGTAGAAAAAATCGTTAAAACCTTCCAAAAAGAATAGAAAAATTCAGGTGAAAACTAAAAGGTAGTTACTTAGTTATACAATCTGCTGCATTCGTGAACGGAAAGTGAGAATCACCACTGAGGAGGCAGTATCCAGTGGCGGATTTGCAGTCTTTGCCGCCCTAGGCTCCAGGCTCAAGGCACCTATAATATTGACTACATTATGAGTTATTTCTTGTTACATGGTATCAGCGAATTTTTTGTCACAATTTGCCGCCCCTAAATATCTTGCCGCCCTAGGCCCCGGCCTACTGCGCCTTAGGGCAAATCCGCCACTGGCAGTATCAGAAAATAGTTACTTAATGCTAATTTTCTCCAATATGCTCGGAAATGTTCACCTTACTGTAGCAAAAATACTACGGGAAGTTCTTCGTTAATGTCAAACTCTAATTAAAAAACATCAAATTATCGCTGTCCTGTTCTAGCGGACGGGAAGTAAAAAAACACTACAGTAATAACTTATTACTGTAGTGTTTTTTACTTTTTAATAATAAAAAACGCAAACGGCCAATTATTATTGCCGCGAGCCGCTTCTACACGACCCGATCAGCTATCATTTCACGTGTATGATCGTGCGAATACTGCTTAATAAAATCAAAGATTATTTTTACATTTTTTTTAAATCTCATCCGTGTTCATAAAGCTTATATAGTTTGTCAAAGGACTTTCTCATTTCAAACATAGACAAAGAGAATCATACTATCTTTGTCTTACACTAGTACTAGCACCCAAAGGAAAAGGATGGGTATAGTTTTCCTGGTTCTTACTGACTGAAAAGTTGGTTTGACCAACTATATTGCACAATTATAAGTATTGAATGAACGAATACTGAATGGCAGAATAAGTTTGTAACTTTAACTTTTAAAAATTAATTAAAGAGGGAAATTGTTTTTGACATTTTGGATGTGAAGGTTTGATTTGAGTGATGCTTGATGGTTAAATAATAATTATTTTAGCTTATTTCCTCGCATGTTTGGAGAAAAGCACTATATATGCCTCGGCAGGAATAGCAATTCGTGGATTCGTCTTCTTTGACGGACTCCGCTTCGCGTCGTCCGACAAAATCGAAACTCATCCACGAATTGCTCTTTCCCGGCCTCTGCAATAATGTACTATTCCACTACGACAGCAGGGTCACAATCCCATGGTGTCGTAGTGGAAATTAAAATGCTGTTAATGACAAAGTTTACGAGTAGGTATATTTTCAAAGTCGTGTTCGCAAGAACGCCATTCTCTTGCCGATTGATCGTCAATCGTTCGCTGAAGTATTGCTTAAGAATTCATTTAATTATTATTTAAAAAAAACACATGTCCATGGAACTATATGCAATTTGCTGTGTTGAATACCTATTAAATCAGGATGATTGTACCTAAGAACCGATTTCTAGATAGGTACTTAGAATTACTTAGGCAATTTTCCGCTACTTAATCTAGGTATGTTGTTAAAGTCGGAGATGTCGAAAATTGTTGTAAATTAAGTAGGTAATAAGTAGGTAACTACATGTTACAATTTTTAATTATATAATCCGGTCACACTACATAATTAGACTAACGCGCGCTTGTAAAATCAGATTTGTAGCTTCATATGGCGTAATTTATAGGTAAATGCGCGTTTCATTTTGTCATTTAGACTCATTTAATGTAGGTATTTGTAAGAAAGGGATAAAACATTAGTAAATCAACAAATAGAGACTAATATAAGAATAAGAATTATTTATTGCCACACACATACAAGAAAACAAAGACGATAAAAACAAAACAAACAAAAAAATTCACATGTTGAACAATAAGTACGTGTTGAACCAGCAACAATGAAATTAACATAGATTGACATTAATCGTTCTTATGTTATAAAACTTACACATAAACAACCAATAGTGTGACAATAGGGATGGACTCAGCATTTGCTGTGTTACAGACTAGCTGTCACAGCGCTGGTTTTCAGTCACCCCTAATTATACATATAAGACATTAAAATATAATAAAAATAAAACAAGTGTTTTATTAAATCTGAGTACTAATAACAACTAAATCTAAGTTTATTGGCAAATGACGATGGCATGAGAAAAAAAAAGGCGGGAAAAAAAAATATATAACTATTAGCTAGGCAGGGCAAGACATGAAAACTTACTAGGTACTGTTCAATAGGTGTTTCAAGGGTGCTTAAGTATTCTTCTGTTTATAGAGTAATATAGATTTCAGTTTAGTTTTAAAAGTATTTTGGGACACATTATTTCTTAGAGGTGGAGATAATTTAAAGCTCCCTCTATACCCAACAGTTTTGTGGTGCGGTAAAGATAATTTATTTTGTATTTTACTGCGGGTGTTCAAATGGTGCTCATACTTTAACCAGTTAATTTTTTCATAAAGGTAATCTGGTTTCTTGGTTGTTACAGTTTTTTTATAAGACAGGCTAAGTGCAATACTCTTCTGTCCGCCATTTTAAGTATACATTTCTCATTAAGATACGGTGAGATGTGGGCTCTCTTCGGCACCGAGTAGCAGAATCGTGTGCACGCATTCTGTACTCTTTGTATAGCTTGGGCAGTTTTGGCAAATATTCTTGGTCCATACACTGCATCACAGTAATTGAACTGTGACAGGACAAGTGACTCCACCAACATTAACCTGACTGGCTCAGTTAAATGATTTCTTATGCCATACAGAATTTTCAGTCTATAGAACGCATTTCTAATTTTAGCATTGATGTGCTCGATGTAACGCAATTCCTCGTCAACTAACAGGCCCAAATTTTTCGCGGAGTGTACTTTATCGACCGCCTGTCCGTTAATGATTATATTAGGGTTATGGCTTGCGACACGATCACACTGATGCTTGGTTCCTATGACTAAAAATTTGGATTTCGTAGGGGATATAAAGGGAATGGCATCCAGTACGGATATGATGGTCGTTCTTATCTACGTGACAGCGCGATAAAACGGTGTCCGTCACTTTCCATCCCACGGTGTTAAACAGTGACAGTTATTTTATCATGTGGATAAAGACAGATAAAGCTATCCATTCGCCGGCTGGTTCAGAAGTTACACGTATGTTTAACTCTTACAGAAGAACCTGATGTGGAACACGATTACGGTGCAGTACAACCCGCTGATCGAGGAGGAGCTGGATGAGCACTTCAAGGTCACCTGCGAGTACGGATACGACTTCTGGAAGACCGTCACCTTCCCCTTCTTGGACGTCGAGTAAGTATAGTTTGCGTATCTTAATTTTGACGGTGGTTAATAAGCATAAGTATTCAAGCAAACATTTTCAGAATGAAGTGTCTCACCGACCAAATAGGTTCTAGTGTGTGGATTATTGACCTGCTGAAGGCCAGGGGTCTAAATTAGCACTATTTCGCAAATAATAGTTTCGAACTGATCTAACATCAGACACTTGAAAATACTAATAAATCTTTGACATCTTTGTTCAAGAGTGAATTTGGCTGGTATCTGGTAGGTAGGTATGCTAAAGATAAATTTTGGTTAGTTAATTTTTGAGTAGCTATCTATCAAATCGCAAAGAATGATGTGGAGAAGTCATTATAATCTGGATACAAATACCATGGAGAAGGGTTCGACAGATCTTATCAGAAATAATGCCCTCTGAGAAAAGGGAAACGAAATATAAATACAACAATGTTTTGTTTGCGATGATTACAGAGTGGCAACAGGCAACCCAGTGGTATTTACCTTACAACCGCCGGAGTGCTACATGGAGATCCGTGCTGGGTACGGCGCGAGCGGAGCCCGCGTGTCGGGTCCGGTGCGGGTTGGAGACCCGCTGACGTTGCTCATTTACATGAGGAGCTCTTACGGTCAGTTCATAATGTAGACAAGTAGTTACCTTTTTGACAGGACTCCTGATGGAATTTACACAACATAACGAGGTTACTCAGCGAGGTTGCTCAGTATCAGCGTATTATGAGCCTAGTGACGTAGGCAATAAGAGTTAGAACCGCTGGAGTGCTACATGGAGATCCGTGCAGGCTGCGGCGCTAGCAGCGCGTGCGTATTAGGTCCCGTCCGGGTTGGTCATCTCATACGTTGCTAACCTACATGGGGAGCTCTTGTGGTCAGTTTATAATGTAGACGAGTAGGTAGAGTTACTAGTAGAGTTAGTTCTTCTGACGATCACTGAATGGTTAAGCACTACTGCTCAAATACGAAACTTGCATAAACAAAAAAAACGTTAGTTAATACTTGCTCTGGAACTATGAAATAACAATTTGTTGAAAGCGGTTGGATGAAAAAGTTCTTTGTTTCAAGCAGTATAAATAGCACTGGTGTAACGCTACATTAATAGCGTGAAATTTTACAGTGGGTTAGTAATAGATTGAAACATGCACCGCTAAGGGCACTGGATTTAACGGCATCATCCAAATTTGGCATCGTCGCGTGCCAAACGTGCGTGCAATCGAAAGAATACAGAGACGATCAGGTTCATTGCCTCTCAATATCAAAGCCGTTAATTTAATAACCAACGTTTTTTGGGCTGAGAGCGAACTTTTAATGTAATTGAATTATTTTTACTTTGTTTCTGAGACATATTTTCTTAATTCATTTAATTGTTTCAACTTAAAGCAAAATAGGTAACAATGCAAACTGAACATTCTTCATGAATGTTCTTACGGTCTTTTAGGCTGACATGTCAAGTGTGTACCTACAGTATAGATCTATCGATAGGTAACATAGCCACATTAAAACAAGACTCACGCTAAGACCGGGCCGTCATTTTCTATGAAAAGCACCACGTGATCACCCACATGTCGGACGGTACGCCTCGGCCTGGTCTAGCGTGAGTCAACCTTAATATCTGAGTTGGGTCTGGACCGCTGGACCTTTCTCAACCGAGCACTTTTAACTTGAATTTCACGATACCTATCTATAAAAAATATAACACACGAAGGGTTTTTCCATGATTGAACTAATTTTATACTTATTTGTGTTCCAGATGGGTTCGATATCGTGGTGAACGATTGCTTCGCACATAACGGGGCCACGAAACGTATCCAACTTATTGACGAGCATGGGTAAGTTATTCATTTGAAAATCTCTAACTCCAGTGTCGGAGGAGTTTGTAATTTTCTTTCTCGGAGAAATAATATAGCAGCGGTATCAGTTCTCTTATCGAATTTAAACTGTTGTAACGAATTTTTTAGTCATTTGAAAGCGATTCGAGGCGAAGTGGCTATTTAAAATAAACGTGAGTTAAAGAGTCTCCAGTAAGCTCGGTTCTCCATACAAACGTAGTTACGCTCTCATTTTAAAACGACTAGCTAGATTGCTCTGACACTTTGTACTTACAATAGAATAAAGTATATCTATGTCTGTAATTAGTTTATGTAGCTTTAGATATAATAGTTAAAAAAATACAGTGAATTTACATACAAAACTTGCTATTAGCTCCGAGTATTTCATTTGTTTGACCCGGGTGTGTCCTTAAACTACGTCCAAGACCACCGGTGGACGGGCAGCAGCGTCCCTCAAATTCGGTGTACTCGACTGCGATCGCCAACCCGCGCCTGCCAAGCGTGGCGATTATGGCATTCACCCCCCAAAGGGGGAGGCCTATGTTCAGCAGTGGACGTCTTATGGCTGAGATGATGATGATGATTTCATTTGTTTTATAAGCTGGACTACACAATATAAACTAATTGCATTACAGGTAATAGTTTATGTCATTTTATATGCAAAGTTTCATTACAATCCAACACGTAGTTTTAAAATGAGCATGAAACTCCGTTTGTATGGGAAGGTGAAATTCGGCCGAGCTTGCTGCGGACTCTTAAACCATAAAAATTGCTTAGTTCTCTTATCTAAGCTAAGTTCTACTAAATCCGATCTTTGATTCCAGGTGCCCAGTGGACGACAAGCTGATCTCTCGCTTCCGCGGCTCGTGGTCCGAGGCGGGCGTGTTCGAGACTCAAGTGTTCGCGTACATGAAGACATTCCGGTTTACCGGCTCGCCTGCCTTGTACATCGAGTGCGACGTGCGGATGTGCCACGGGAGATGCCCGGTAAGAAAAGAGATAGGTACTCTGTTGGGAACATTCTGTCTCGCTTCCGCGGCTCGTGGTCCGAGGCGGGCGTGTTCGAGACTCAAGTGTTCGCGTACATGAAGACATTCCGGTTCACCGGCTCCCCTGCCTTGTACATCGAGTGCGACGTGCGGATGTGCCACGGGAGATGCCCGGTAAGAAAAGAGATAGGTACTCTGTTGGGAACATTGTGTCTCGCTTCCGCAGCTCGTGGTCCCAGGCGGTCGTGTTCGAGACGCAAGTGTTCGCGTACATGAAGACATTCCGGTTCACCGGCTCCCCTGCCTTGTACATCGAGTGCGACGTGCGGATGTGCCACGGGAGATGCCCGGTAAGAAAATAAATTTCCTAAAACACACGTCACATGCTACAATTTGTTTTCCATTTGGAAAGCATTGCCTAAGAGTCCTACTTAGATCACTGCAAAATCACCACTAAAATCGGGTTAGATAGTTGTTTCGCCACTACGATGACACAAACAATGAGACAAAAATATTTTGCTACACAAAGGTGTTACTGCTAAAATCTAATCACTTCCTTGCTTAGTTGGATAAAATATGCAGGAGCTTTTTGTCTAATTTTTCTATATTGTCGTGTTTCAGTCTCAACCGTGTCACTGGCGCAACATGAAATCGGTGCGTCGGCGCTCAGTAGAGCCTCTCGCACCGCCGCAGCTATCTGAGAACATCTCGCTGTTCCAGTCACTCCGCGTACTGCAGGAGGGAGAGGAGGATAGCGAACTCGCCGCCCGCAGTGGTTAGTAGATCAGTATCTTTATATTATAGGTATTTATCGTGGTAAATAGCAATTTCAAAGGAATATATTCCTTAGCATATACGCTTCCTCAAATGCGAAAGGACTTCTAACCGTCACATTCCTGTTAAAATCAGTTGTCAGTTTTGTGACGATTGCTAACCAGCCGTTAAGTTGAAATGCCCAAATAACCCTGAAGAGAATGTACTTGTAGCTACCTGTTGCAAAACGACGCGGAGTGAGCCACGCCTGACAAAACTTAACATATAATTCAATAAAATCTTTCCTTTTCAGGTCCAGTGGAAGGCCAGACGTGTCTAAAAACCTCCGCATTGTCAGCCATGCTGGTCTCATGCGGGGTCCTCATCGCAGCCCTAGTGGGTGCCCTGCTGGTGGCCGCCCGAGGTTGGAGGAGACGGGAAACGCGTACGCCGCACCACGCTTATGTACCGCATAAGGGGCGGATAAAGTAAATGTTTATGCTATATTAGGTTAGGTAATGATCAAAATAGGCTACAGGAAGCAACAAAGACATTGGCCTTCAGGTAGGGTTGCCAGATCGAAAGGCGCTATTATCGGGAAACAATATCAATATTTCGGGATTTTGGGACTTAAGTCGGGAAAAAAAAATTCAAATTAAAGTAGACTGGTAGAGAATGCCTCAAGGTATTAAGTCCGCCATTTGTACATTTTGTTATCGTGCAATAAAGTTTAAATAAATAAATATAACGTTAAGCTGTTTTCGGGACAGTTTTCACTTTGTCGGGAATCGGGAACACATGCTAAAAAATTGGGCGAATCCCGCCAAATCCCGACCATCTGGCAACCCTACCTTCAGGTTGACAATATTTGAGGTAGTTCTGTACCCCTAGTGTAAGGGTAACATTCCATTTCTGGCCGCAGCTGCACTTATTACTACTAGTACGGACGCGTCGGTTAATATGATTAGATTAAGTTGTGACGTTCGAAATATGCCACTAGAGTTGCCTGTATGTCCAGGAGGCCTAGGTATACAAGTTTTGTCAAGTCAATGTCCAAATAAGATATAAAGTACCTACATATAAGGTCTTCACACCGTTTAGATAAATTTTGGCCTTCAAGAAAACAATGATTTTAAGAGCCCTTCAACGTGCACACTAGCGCCACAGCTAAATAATCGTGATTATTTAAATTTAACGAAAGATATTGAAAAAAGGGGGCCGCTACGGACTGTATTGTGTATTTAAGTACCTTTTGAATACATCAGACTAGTTTTTATGTTGCTGGATTCGTCCAAAGTTAAAACGGCTGTTTTTGTTTTGAGTTCCTAGATCGACGAAACCAGCAACATAGAAACTAGTTAGATGTATTCAAAAGGTACTTAAATACACAATACAGTCCGTAACGGCCCCCTTTTTTCAATATCTTTCGTTAAATTTAAATAATCACGATTATTTAGCTGTGGCGCTAGTGTGCACGTTGAAGGGCTCTTAAGAGTTCTGTCCACATCCTTATGTTATGAATATGTCTTAGCGATGACTATCATAACTAAGACAACTATTTTACGCAAGTATCCGTATATTTACTCACACATAAAATTATTTGTTGTTTTAAGCCCTAAGCCATAGTTTAATATTCCGTATAAAATGGATCTAATAACCAATACTCAGAGAAAACTAATTGTAGGTATAGTTCGTAGATTCGTAACTGAGCCCGGCGGCTAATCCTATTGTCTATTGTTAAGTAAAACCGCACGTGCTACTTACCTGCAAAAAAAGGTCATCCTCATTCTATTTGGCACCTGAGCGGAGGCTAGTCCAACGCTCAAAAAACCAGTGTAGTTGCGCTCTCCGATAACGCGCGTTTGTTACGCATCTCGATGACACATTTTAGACTGGTTCTGTAGCGTTCTACTCGCCGGCACTCAGTAACCGAAGTACGCAGGTTTTTATGCAGGTGGTGGTGGCACGTGGCACGAGCGGTTTTACTTAACAATAGACAATAGGATTAGCTCGGGCTCAGTTACGAACCTACGAACTATATCAGGTATCACATTTTAGGGCATTTGAAACTTGTAGATACGAGTAGGTGTAAAAGATCAATATAGCAGTACCTAATGGTCTATTATTTAGATCGATAAATAGATCCAATGGGTATCGTATATAAGTTAAGATGAGTAAGAGAATAACCTTAAGAGATGCGGAATATTGTTTAAGACATAGTTCTGGACGTATATTGTTATTTTCCGAAAAATATTAGAATAGGTATTATTAGACATTCAAGTTTAGATTTTTTTACGTAAGTTAAATTTACTTTAATGTAAAATATTGACAAATTGAGAGGATTTATATTTTTTATTTAAAATATACCTCCTTCTGTTTGTCTGTCTATTGTTTAAGTTTAAACCAGAATTCTCCTGAGAGAAACTAACTAACTGAGGGGAACTGTTTTTCTTTTTACTGATAAAGTTGTGATAAAACGATACAAACCTATTCGAATAAGTGTAATACATTAATATTTTTAGAATAATAAATTATATAAATCTAGATGTTATTTATTAGTATTTATATACAATTTATTGTAAGTTAGAATTTGTAGGTACATGCAGCTAAACTATATCAAAGCACCCCTGCATACAAATTTGTATGGAGGGGTGCCAAGCTAATAGCTTTACTGATGAACATACAACGTGCTTGTAAATATTACTTTAGGTCATATTTTTAGACTATATTTATTAATTTTATACTGAAACTGCCTATTGTGAAATCTAAATAAATAATAAAAACCTAAATGCAACTTAATATTATTTTATCTAACCTTAATAACCTTAGCGTATTAGCATCGCTATACAGCGGGGAAATACGGCCAGCCTTCTGAGCACCTTGCCCGTTGACGGCGATCTGGGGCAAATTTTTTATCTATAGATTTTTAAGTTTTATTATGTTTGTTTATTTCTTTCTTTGTTTTTATCAATAAATAACTACCTTGTAAGTTGTAGTTTTTACGAGTAAAATAAAACAACGTTTCAACAACACAAAGTATATTAAAATACGTTTGTAAGTACATGTCATAATTCATAACATAACAAAAACAACATAGAAAATGCACACAAAAGAGAAATCACAATTAAATTCATTACACGGTACGAGCAACACAATAACTCGCATTAATATACAAATCAAGATTTTTACTGAATATATATGACGTTCCACGGTAAAAAGTACCTTATGGCGGCTGGCACTTACATCGCATTGCGCCGCAATAATATTGGAGAGGAGTTATTATTAACTCCTCTCCAATATTATTGCGGCGCAATGCGTAACATACAACGTAGCGTAAGCGCCAACCGCCATAAGCAGAGTTCGGACAATTTATCGCAAAAATAAATATTGTATGGAACATGATAATTTTTTTTTTACAATTTTGAACTGCAGTTTTTGAGTATAATCTGGAAATTTTATAAAGATAAATCTTGTCCTATTTTAAGATATAAATGATTTTCGATGGTTTTGCGATGATTTGTCCGATGACTGGCCATAAGGTACCTTTACCCGTGGGACGTCAAATATATGTGACGTTTTCAACCACAAGGGACCACTTTGTCGATATCAAATTGAAGCTATTATGGAAATAGCGCCTTATTGACAACCGACCATAAGTACCTAACCTTTTGGTTGAGAATGGCACATATGTAATTTAAAAACCCGCGCCTCTCAAAGGCACCTATAGATTTTTTCCTTTTGTTCAATTATACCCACCGTTTAAGAGTTTATTCGTTGCATAAAACAATGCCCTTAAAAATACATTTATAGTGTTAAAATACTGTCATAATATTTTGTTCCTAATTGATTTACAGAAGCAGTGCATAATTTCCATTCCATTCATCATCATCATCATCTCAGCCATAAGACGTCCACTGCTGAACATAGGCCTCCCCCATTCCATTCCATTAACCCGTATAAATGTCAATGTGGTTCAGTGAAGGGGACGGACTGAAAATCAGCGCTGCGCAGGCAACTTGTAATGAAATGACTGACGCAGCGCATGCCGTTCCTTTTGCCGCACAATTTTTCTTTAAATCTTATTATATTTTGTAACCTGTATGCTTTTTGTGTTGCAATAAATGGTTTCTTATTTTTATTCTTATAATTATTATCAATCGTTTTTTCATGCAAACGTACGAACGTGTCTTGCTTTTTCAGTCAGTCACGGTACAAAAAGTACTGAGGTTGACTGAAGTAGCATGACAAATAAGAACGTTTCCGAGAATATATGATGTAAAACAATTATGCACTACATCAGTATAATTCGACGTCATATTTTATGCTTATAATATAAGGATTTATATTTGCTTGCAAGAGAGTACAGTCAAGTTTAAAAATATGGCTGCACACATCATAGGTACTCAAAAATATGCCCTAAATATGAATTAAGGGACATATTTTTGAGTATGTTATATATATCCATATATATATATATATATATATATATATATATATATATATATATATATATATATATATATATATAAATTTTACCTTCCAATAAAATTATTATTATGTTTCCTATCCACATCGGATATCTTCATTGAGAGAGTAACGCGATCGTTGACCAATGATGCCGCTAGCGCCTATGTAGTCGCTCCGCCCCACGCCGTGACGTAGTTCCGCTTCCACTTCCTGCTTCCGTTGCTCGCTTCCCGCTACTCGCCACCGCCATGTCATTGTTGAGGAGAAGTACCGTCGGCATAAAAGTAGCCTAGTAGCCTGCCAGGAAGGCATTACTCAGATATCCGATGTGGATAGGAAACATAATAATAATTTTATTGGAAGGTAAAATTTTTATATTATGTGTTCCGTACTCCACATCGGATATCTTCATTGAGACCTGTTTATTATCTCCTGGTGGCGAGTTAGCGGGCGCGCAAGCGATAGGGCTACACCTACTGTCATAGAACTCAGAGAAAGAATAAATATGTATACACCATATTGCAACCCATGAAATCACAGTGACTCGTTATAATGTGAATTACAGGAAATTGAGAATTGAAATTGTAATCTCAGGTTCGAATCTGACGTTAAACTGGTTTAAGAGAATTCTCATTCGAAATCGCATCCGATCCGCAGAATCTCGGCGAGTCATGTTCCCAATTAACATAAGCGAAAATATCGCTAAGTGAATAGCTTTCCAGCCAATTTAGTTATTAAGTACATCGTGGATCAAAAGCAATCGTAGGCGAGGCCGGCTTGGATGAGACTGTGGCTGAAAGAAATAAGCGAAGTGTCCCCTAACATTTTGTGTAATTCTCGCAAGGTGACGTACCCAGACTACCTACTTATACTGGGTCTATACTTTATTCCGGAGCTTCTAAGAGTCCAGTCGGTAAGACACGTTATCTGGTTTAGAGCCGAATTTCGGACACAAAATAATAGCGTTAAAGTTATCTATGTAATTGCCCGGGCTACAGTGTAGTAGAGTAAGGTCATTGACCCTGCGGCCTGATGCTAACAGCAAAAGTGCGGCAGCTATTCTATCGTACTTCTTCTAACGTACCTAACGTTGTAGGGCTATTTAAATTAGGGCAAGTAGATGTCTCGCGTCCCAAGCTGGTGCTTTGGGAGGCGCTGGTCTCGCTATTAATGGCGTTGGAAGAAGGCATAGTGTCCGATAGTGGTTCACACACAGCACTTGTGAGAGGCTTATGAACGAGTATCGTTCTGAAAGCTAACATGGATAATAGAAATAGACGTCTGAGATAGCTCGCTACTTCACTGGATAGAGGTACCTGGCAGTTGATCTTATTTTTGATGCACCATAAAGACCGTTTCTACATTGTGGCCGTACATGCAGCCTAGACAAGGGGACGATCTAGGGGCTCCCGTTACTGTTTTCTATACAAACACAGTACCGGAATCGGGAATATCCGGTTCTTCCATATTAGTGAGACAGTGACAGTTGCGTTTCGTTCGCTACGTAGCGTTAGACCTTGGCATGTTATATGCATGCGCCAGTCACGCCAGTAGCGGATGTCACTCCTGATCCCGCCAGCTCGGTGTTGGAGCGTCCTATCTGACAGGAGCTACGCCTCATTCTTAAGGTCGTTGACTCGTAAGGGAGGGAGGTCTGACGTTGTGTTCACTAGGACCGCCAGTAAATTGCAAGCTTACCACAGCTGCTTTAAGACTCCTTATCACGCCGTCGCAGTACACAGACCAGGCTGGGAGGTGGAGACATCCATGCAAAGTCTCACAGGCAGCTGTCAAAGGTCGTGGTAGCAGTTCAATGAGTCTGTTAAGAAATACCGTGGCACAGTGCGAGGGCTCTCGAAAGCGGAGGCCGGCCAACAAGGCGCCTGTCAGGTGAAGCCAGTCTCGGCGGCTGCTGGGCGCAGCTGCCACTCGGGCGCGCAGTGACTTCTTGATAAACCGTCGCCCTCGGGGGTTGTACCGACCTGGCAAGTAGCAAGCAACCAGCGCGACCTGTAGACGATCTGCTGGCATCAGCAGTTTTTGTGACAGCCGTAGTAACGAAAGGGATGTAGTGTCGCCGTCGTTTTATGTATACTGTACCGGTGCGGTTGTATGTTTACACTTCTGTCGTCAGCGCTGCAGATGCGGACCTTTAACGGTTACTCTTCGCTGAAAGGGCCTTACCTCGTACATTGTCTACCAATATTGGAGATTGTAACGGACTGCTTGCATAAGATGAGGAAGAAAGTGGTGCGAGGCTTTCGGCAGCTCCGTGTTGCTTGGGACTGCGAAGGCTTCACCTTCCTCCATGAACTAAAGTTTGCGAATTTGAGACTGAACAGAAGGCATTGGGTCTCATTTCTGCGAGAAACTCTGCAGCAAGGCAGGCCTGTATGTCGTGAAAAAGAAAACTTTCAATCGGTGTGTTGTGCCGCGTGTCCCACGTGATGTCTAGGAGCGTGATGGTCCTATATCGAGTTAGTATAGGGCATCGAGTTAGTAGCATGCTTTTAAGGAAATCGAACTGATGAAATCAAGTCTAAAATCGATTTTGGCGCTTTGCGTAACAAAAGTGTTTCGATAAAGTCGAATATAGACAGATGGAAACTGCTGGAGTCCTCCTGGCCCCTTTCTCTTAGCACCGGAAACTCAAGCTTGTTCAGGCGCAGCGGGTTTATTTGTCCCATTTTGTTTATTATGGCTTTTCGCACGAGTTCGTCTTTGTAAGACGGAACTTAAGCTGGAGAGCGCGAGCAAGCAGAGATAATTATGTGAAGTCTGCAGACCTTTTCGATGCCTTTCACCTCGGTTTCGAGCGGTCGTACAGGGCCTTGTCGCTAGCTTTTCTCCGGTTGGACCACTCCATGGCCTCGAGAAGTCGTAGGAACTTCGAAGCGACACAGCGAAGTCGATCAGCACCTTTATGAAGCCCGGGAACACGACGTATTTTCCTCTGAGTATCGACATATCTTACCGCTTTCAACTCCGGGCAGTCGAGCCGCGCTAGGACGGGGCTCTTTACGACCTTGTCTGCCGTCGCCGGAGGATTCTTTAACCGCAACCAAGAGCTTAGCGGTCTGTTCGTGCTGTACCATACCATACCTATACCTGCACCATAGCTATAGGCGCCTGCGTACCTCAATGGAACCATGTGGACAGGACAAAACTGATACTGTGGCGCCCAGCGAGCAAGGGACGACATCGTCGTAGTTGCAGCATCGGTGGACAGCATCGGCGTGATTGTGGCAACCGCCGCCGCTCGGGAGGCGCCGGTGCGTGGAGCTAGGGGCGCCATCGTGGCGGCCAGCTCGGGAGGCACCGGTGCATGAGGCGGTCGCCGTCTGGCTGGCTGGTCTGGGAGGCACTGCTGTGAGGCGAGAGGCGCCATCGTGGCGGCCAGCTCGAGAGGCGCCAGTGCGCAGGTGGTGGTGCCATCGTGGCGGGCGGCATCATCGTGGCGGGCAGTGCCATTGTGGCAGCCGCCGCCGCCGCGTCGATGCGTAATGCGAGAGGCGCCATCGTGGCGGCCAGCTCGGGGGGCAGGCGGCGTCATCGAGCGGGCGGCGCCATCATGGCGGCCACCGTCGCCAGGCTCAGGTGCGAGAGGCGCCGTCGTGGCGGCCAGCTCGACAGGCGCCGGTGCGCGTGACGGACGTTACCGGCACGGGAGGCGCCGATGGCTAGGCTCGTAGCTGCACACATCATCACGGCGACGCTGTTGCCCTCGGCGGTGCCATCGTGGTGGCCACCACCGGCGCGTAGGTACCAGCGACGTCATGACGGGCGGCAACCAACGCGGCGATCGTCGCTGTACTCGTAGCATTTCCACTGCTTACACGTAACTTACCTTCCTTCCGCTAGAGCAGTCGGGACGCAGAAGCGGTCCGCCTTCACCTTGGCGCGATCCACCCGCGATGCGCCCGCAGCTGCAGGAGCGGGCGTGTGACGTCTCGCAGAGCCACGCGGATCTCTCGGAGTCCCGCTGGACTGGAAGCGTCCGCACCGCAACTGCAGCAATAGGAGCAGGCGTGTAACGTCTCGCGGAGTCCCGCGGACTGGAGGCGTCCGCACCGTGACTGCAGCAACAGGAGCGGGCGTGTGACGTCTCTCGGAGTCCCGCGGACTGGAGGCGTCCGCACCGCGACTGCAGCAACAGGAGCGGGCGTGTGACGTCTCTCGGAGTCCCGCGGACTGGAGGCGTCCGCACCGCGACTGCAGCAACAGGAGCGGGCGTGTGACGTCTCTCGGAGTCCCGCGGACTGGAGGCGTCCGCACCGCGACTGCAGTAACAGGAGCGGGCGTGTGACGTCTCTCCGAGTCCTGCGGACTGGAGGCGTCCACCGTGGCCCGCAGCGTCGCGGTGTCTCGGAGTCACCTTGGACGACAGCAGAAGAAAGACGCGGCGCGCGCGGGCGGGGGCGGGGCCGGGCCCGCGCCCCCGCGCCGGGGGACGGGGCGCCCCGGTCGCGCCGCAACTAACAACACGAGGTACTCCCAGGCTACTGCCTGAGAACCCTCCGCGAGTGACGAAGTAACTTCTAGAATATCTTAAACTGGCTCACCGGATGGTTCGAGACAATCCAAACCTCCTTATCGGCGAAGCGCGGCACCCGGCAGCGGCGCGCGCAGGCCGTCCGCCGCCGCGCCGCCCCCGCCGCCGCCGCCGCAGGCACGATGACCGCGCGTTCCCTCTCCGATGCGGAGCGACTTGTTACCACTTGTTAACAAAAACCACTGACGCACTTCCTACTTCGATCTCGAAAATGCGAGTTAACGGTAACGATTTTAGCAGCATGGAATGCGAAAATTAATTTAGCAAGAAAAAAGTGGGTAGAATCGAAAAGCACCGTTCGATGGCTTCGATCGCGAGACCACCAAAAGACTAATAGTGGCGATCTCTGCCATATCTCACTATTTTAATCGACCGAGCTTTGGATCGGAAATGTTAAAGCACCATGCGGACCGGAAAATATTGCGGAAAATATTTGCGGACCATCGGTCAAGACGGTCGACGAAACAATGACATGGCGGTGGCGAGTAGCGGGAAGCGAGCAACGGTTCGCAGGAAGTGGAAGCGGAACTACGTCACGGCGTGGGGCGGAGCGACTACATAGACGCTAGCGGCATCATTGGTCAACGATCGCGTTACTCTCTCAATGAAGATATCCGATGTGGAGTACGGAACACATAATATATATATTTTATGTAATAGTCAGCAAACGAGCCGTGATATTTTACACTTGACGTACAATTTGATTTGATCTGAATTCTATTCGTATAGATCAAAACCAATAACATTTACTTTAAAATCGCATTAATTAATTACATTGCCCGGACTGAGCCTATATTGAAGTGAATAACATAAGTTATACAGCACAAAATGGCCTTCCTTATACGTTAGCTCGGCTATTGTATTAACTACTTAAATACATAGATCAGCACGGCTACCATCAGTTTGGCATTGACATAAACGCTATCGTGAACGTAATTTACTTTCGATAGGTAATTTACCGTTTACTCGTACTAATTAAATAATAATTCTTGCTCTTTTTTTTAGTATACTTAGAAAGGGACAGTATCGTTTGGAGTGGAGTGAAGTTAGGCACATAAGACCGTAAAGAAACGTAAAACGTGACATACGGCACGTTTATTCCCTGAAAGTAAGTGAAAAATACTCTGCCAACTGATGGTAGAGGCTCAGTAGGCCTAGCACATGCTTGGCGCGACAGTATCTCGCGGCGAGATAGACTACCCGTCTTTTTCTATGTTAATGAAAGAGGGACGGGTAGTCTATTTCGCCGCGAGATACTGTCGCGCCAATCATGTGCTAGCCCGTTATAATAAGATAACTGCACCTATTTTCAAAATACCGGGTGTGGCCTGTAATACGAGCAAAAAATTTAACTGTAGGCTGTACTCCTCATACTGACCAATATTTATTCAGCAACTTTCAAAAATAACTTGAGGTTTGATTTTTAATACACTTTAAAGTTTATTCTAAGACGCAATGTATTGCGAATTTTGTTAAGTTTAAGGCGTGACAAGCAACGTCAATCACAATGATATGGCGTGGCGATGGCGTCCATCGAAGATAATATTTATTTTGTATGAAATTAAGGTGGGGTCTTGTAATTGCAACTAAAAATATTGAAGTCATAACTTCATCATCTGATAATTCTATATATATATAGGGAAATATGTTTTTCTGTAAAATTATGCATAAGTCAAATTTTATGTAGATTTTATTCTACTGTCATAACAAAGAAAAACTCTGAAGAATAAAGAGCTATTGCCAATAGTTCTGACAAAGGCAGCAATAGTTGCAATTACCCCTCCTGACCAGTAATTGCAACTAATCGTTTTATCTCCACATTTTTCTATGTGTATTGTCTATGTGTGTATTTTAAACACAAAGACTAAGAGAATCTTCATAGGATTGTGACACATATCTCCTTGTAACTACGACCAATTTCGCATAAACATACTTTTTTGCCGTGGGTCTGGTAATTGCAACTAATTTCTCAAAAATAGTGATGGGAACCTTACCGCAATTTTATCGACAGTCATGTAGTGTCTGCCATCGACACGCCAAGAAGACCATGGTAGCAGAAATAAAACTCAGGGATAAACTGTTATTTTTAAAATCATATATTTTTTATGCAATGTTTTTTAGTTGTTAAACAGACTAAAAAATAATAGCTATATTTTTATTAATCATCATAAAATAGTTTACTTATGCTTAATCAAACAGCCTTTTTACTTTTATCAGACTACTAAATAATTAGTAATGTTACGTAGTTACGTTTCCTAGCTTCAACTAATGACAAGAAATAAGTATTTTATGCATACTTAAACTATTTTATCTAGCTTTATCTTTATTAATCTAAATAAGTAACTTAATCAAACAGCCTTTTTTAACTTTTATCAAACTATTTACTAATTAGTAAGGTTGCAAAGTTACGTTTCCTAGCTTTAATTAATGCCAAGAAAAAAGTTTTTTATGCATACTTAAACTATTTTGTCTAGCTTATTTTTATTAATCATAATAATAAAATATTTTATGTTTATTTATACAGTCTTTTTTAGTTATATTTTGAAACTATTTACTAGTAACTAACAAGAAATAAGTCTTTTGGTATATACTTAAATTAAATAAAGTTTTTGTACTGAATACCATACTAATTAATATGAAAAATCGTAACGTAACGTAATTTATTACGTTTATAAGCTTCTATTAGTAACATGAAATTAGTTTTAACACTTAAATTAAATAACGTTTTTGTACTTAATACTATATGAATAATTGTTTACATTTCCCAAATGTCCATTCTCTCAGAAAGGGTAACTTGTTTACTTACATTCAAATATCTCTACCTTATAAGGAAATATCACAGTGTCTCTTTGTTCATTTAACACAGGTTTTGGTAAACGTGAGATCACATCTTTTTTTTCTATAATTGAAATATCATCTTCAACTAACCTAAATTCTCTGTTATTTTTATAAGATTTGAGTCCTTTTACTACAATTTTTTCTTGGTTGATTTGATCAATAAGGCAAACGTATTTGTAGGTTCTTTTGCCTTTGATCGACTGAAATGCAGCAAGAATAAAGTCTCCCTCGTTGAGATCGTTATTTACTTCGGAGGAATTCGGCACATCGTTCTGAAAAAAAAAAACTTGCTAACCGATCTTATATAAGTATGCATTTTTTGTATATATAACTTATATACTTACTTCCTTCCCTCTTAGTGATTCCACCATCCTGTTGTTAATAGATCTTTTCGTTACTCTTTCTTCTTTCATTTTAAGCATATCTTTTTCTTCTTTCGATGTAGATTGTAGCGGTTCTTGCAACTCTACTTCACAAGCGTCGTTCAAAGTAGATCGTTTTTTGGTAAAATTCACTTCTTTCTGAAAATTTAGTTTAATATTTAAACAACCCTATAAGTTATATAATGAATAAGTAATATAAAATAAATATATAAATTACATTTATATCATCACATATTTATAATAATATATATTTAACGTTATACAGTAAGTACTTATCCTATTTTATTGTGTATATAACTTAAATATACTTACTTCCTTCCCTCTTAATGATTCCACCATCCTATTGTTATTAGTTCTTTTGTTCACTCTTTCTTTTTTCATTTTACGTGTATCTTTCTCTTCTTCTTTCGATGTAGATTGTAGCGGTTCTTGCAACTCTACTTCACAAGCGTCGTTCAAAGTAGATCGTTTTTTGGTAAAATTCACTTCCTTCTGAAAATTTAGTTTAATATTTAAACAACCCTATAAGTTATATAATGAATAAGTAATATAAAATAAATATATAAATTACATTTATATCATCACATATTTATAATAATATATATTTAACGTTATACAGTAAGTACTTATCCTATTTTATTGTGTATATAACTTAAATATACTTACTTCCTTCCCTCTTAATGATTCCACCATCCTATTGTTATTAGTTCTTTTGTTCACTCTTTCTTTTTTCATTTTACGTGTATCTTTCTCTTCTTCTTTCGATGTAGATTGTAGCGGTTCTTGCAATTCTTCTTCACAAGCATCTTCCAAAGTAGATAGTTTTTTGGTAAAATTCACTTCCTTCTGAAAATTTTTAAACAACCATGTAAGTTGTATATCAAATAACTAAAATAAATTAAATACATAAATTACTTTTTTTACTACATATTTATAATTATTATATATTTAAGGTTATAAAGTACTTATCCTATTTTATTTTACTAACATTTATGAAATATGAAGAGAAGTAGGTAATTATTTTTTTTTACCTAAAATACGACTTACGTTTATATTGACATCCTTTTCTCCGGATATTTGTTTTCGTCTTTTATTTACTCTTTCGCTTTTTAGTTTAGGTTTCTTCTCTAAATTTTCGTTAGTAGTTGATAGTAATGGCTCTTGCAAATCTTCGTCAAAGCTCTCATCACACAACAATCTTTGAGCAAAGGCAGCTAAATCTTCATCATCAGAATCATCCATCGGTGTGTATGAACAATCGCTTTCACTGTCCGATTCCAAATTCTTTCTTTTTTTAGATTTGCTTTTTTTGTCAATCAACTTTTTCTGTTTCTTTTTCTCGTTTTTCTTTTTGTTGTTTACTCTTTTAAGTTTATTGAGTCTTTTAATTTCTTCCGCCTTTTCTTTTTCATCTTTCTTTTTTTTCATACGATCAATAGCTTCTTTGTAAGTTAATATCTCTGCTTCTTGACTAACGCGTTTTCTTGAAGTTTTAGGTATGTCACTACGTGAAATGGTCTCCAAAAGAAGTTCTTCAAATGAAACATGTTCATCTTTCTGTTTTTGATAGCTAGTTGAAGTGAGTTCGATATTGCTCAATATTTTGACGTTACCAGAGCCACTGTTGGTAATATTGGAATTGGTATTTTTAGAAAGTGAAATTAAAAACGTTTTAGGGTCTTTCACGCGTTTGGGTAGATCTATTTCTTTCTTCCCACGATTAAGGATCTCAAGCCACATGCTCGTGCACATACTCGTGAGTGTTGGAACTTCATTTCTGTCCTGACTTTTATCTTCCTGAGTGCCATTTTCTACCTTCCTTCCTTCTTCAGCATTATTATTGGCAACGCTATGAGACTGTTCATTTTGTTGGCGAATATGTTCTTCCCATTTTGACCATGAAAGCTTGTCAAACTTTTCTTTTGGAATTGTATCACGATTCAACGGATATATACCAGATTTTCTAAAGCCATTTTGAATGATAACTGGGTTCAAATCATTCCATATCTTAGTTATGATCCTGGCAAATTCTGGTTTTGGAAGCTTTGCACCCACATGGAGTCTTTGCCATTTTACCAATTCACTGTCCCAGTTGTCTTTCATAGGTTTCATTGTGCTGCAGTCTAATGGTTGCAGAATATGGGATGAGTGAGCCGGCAGTTTAAGAACTGTTATCTGGTTGGCCATTAGAAGTTCTATAACACTCAAGTCTACATGTGTTGAATGGCCATCAAATATTAATAAGACTGGCCTTTCCGGTCCAATTGCTGGTATGAAAACCTTTGCGATATAATTTTCGAATATTTTGGTTTCCATCCACCCCTTACGGCTTCCAACATACGCTGTATTAACATTTTCGTTTTCGAAAAAGCAATTCGACCCTAGTTGTTTCCCCTGAAATACTATCAAGGGAGGGATCTTTTTACCGAGCGCATTTGAAGCTAACAGTACAGTGGTGTTATTCCTTCCAGGGGACGCAGTTGTTCTAGTAGAAGGGTACCCCTTCAGGCCAACAACTTTAGTCTTGGTGGGGTCGTTGCAGAAGCTGGTCTCATCTAAGTTATATATATGTTGGGGTTTGTCTTCTAGTTCCAGTTCCTTCGTTATGCGCTCCAACAAATCAAAATAATTGTTAACAGTGAAAGGATTGCAGGCTTTTTTCCTGGCAACCTCTACGGACTGTGGTTTTTTGACACTTAATCTGTGTCGCCTTTTAAAACCCCGAAACCATTCTTTGCCAGGGTAATCATCTTTGAAACGAGTTATGAGTCCGTTCCTTTGTATATAAGCACATATTAATTGTTTAATCTCCTTTGATGTAAGCGGAAACTCACACTTTTCCATTTCGTGAATAAGAGCAGCCACTCTGCTTTCCCAAGCTGTAGATAATTCAGTAGGCCTGCCAGGCGTCGTTTTTTTGGCACCACGCGTTCCGTATACACGGTGAATTATAGTTGATCTTGGTATATTATATCTTTCTGAAGCTTGATAGCTGTTCATTTTTTTGTTTTGTACATTTTCGATTGCTTCCATTAAGTCATTAAGAGAATATTTTGCTTTTTTTTTACGTGTTGACATCTAAAAAAATATTTTTTATAATATATTAAAAACCAGTTGTATGAATCAAGTAAGTATAGTGCCTAGTTTCATCAAATTCCATTCGATCATTAAGCGGTAGAAACATAGAAAATAGCAAACAGGCGATACTTATTTATTTATTTAACCATTCGTTGTACACAATAAACTTATGAACAAAAACTACATGTAGAAAAACGACACAGCAGGCCCTGCTTATTTCTACAAAAAAACCTGTTACAGCAGAACTAAGTAAGTGAAAAGGCAATAAAAGATACGCGGATACAAATAAAAAGGCGGATAAATATGTATACATACCGGCACAATTAGCGGAATCTTTGTACCCCAAAATAATGTACACCCGGTCCGTCGTGGGTAAGAAGAACAAAATTTAACAATATTACCAATTTTGGATCTTTTTTTTGTGAAACTGTTCATATCAGCTAATTGCATATTTTTAAATTTCCATGCTTTTAATAAAAATAAGCAAAATCATACAACAAATTTAATATTAAACCATGGACATATTAATTTGGTACGTTGTATCTGATAACATTTTCATGAAAAATAAACGTAATTATCTTGTAACCACCCTTTTCTTAAGTTACGCTAAATGTGCCGGTGTGTTATGTTATTAGTGATTGTACCGATATATTCGTGTTCACTGCCACATCACTAGCTTTTTCAAATTTCATACAAAAATTGGCAGCTAATTGTAACTAACCTAAAAATTGCAAAATAGTTGCATTTACCAGACTTTGCATTTTTTGTCTGGTAAATGTAACTACAGAGAAAACTCGGAAAATATTCATCGTAGAATAAAACAAATACAAACAAAATGACTTACCGTGATTAGTTACAACTTTTCTTGTGAAAAAACTTGCGAGGAACCACTAAAAACTATTTTTTAGAATAAAAATGCGCACCGTGTCCATCCGACGCCAGCAGACTCAAAATGGCGGATGACAAAAAGCTTTATAACTCCCACAATTCTTGAGCTTGCAGCGCCATCTACATTTTTGAGGTAGAACTTTTAGTATTAAATTGAACGAGTCTGTCGTTTTACAATAAAGTAACCCTAGAGGGAGTTATTGAAGTTAGTTGCATTTACCGAATAGTTGCAATTACAAGACCCCACCTTACTTAAATAATGAAAAAAATACTTCATTATTTAAAAAAATTGTAGAACAAAAGTATCACCGTTTGAGGAGTACAATCTATGTTTTAATTATTTGCTCATGTTACAGGCCACACCCGGTATACAAGGCATACTTGCCTCCACTGACAGTAGCGATGATGGTTCATACTTATAATTAACTTTATCATAAAATTGTGTAAGGATCATTTAGGGTCCATCGTTGTATTTTATTTACTATTTATATCAACAATGTTTTTAAAATACCTTTTACCGTACTTTTTGTGCACAAAAAGAGAGACATATAAATTATACAGACGATTAATCTCCAATACTTACTTCATAGAGCCGTGTGCCTCTTTATTATTATAGATGGCGTCTTGATTTTTGTAGCTCTAGTTACTATTAGTCATTCTTATAACCTAGCTAGACAATAAAATAAGTTCATCAGGAAATATCAAGTGATTAAGTTGTGTTTATGGTGGTGCTTCCATACTCTGTAATTTGCCATTCCTATATCAGTGCAAGCTTGATTTAGACAGGTTTCAATAAAGATTTAAGAGAATTCTCTAAATGGCGAAAATGTTAAGTATTTGGAGATGGCGCCTCATTTGATTATGTGAGTAACTATGTAGAACTACACAGTTACTAGAGATTACTTTTATTAACTAGACAATCTAGGGTGAAAAATATAATGATAATTTGACGTTTTTGGCGGCGCTTTCATTCTGTGATTTGCCATTGCCAAGTCCATAATAATTGACGTAGACAGAATTTAAAAATGACCAAGACGAGCTCACTAATCAAACGTCGTAACGATTAACAGTCTGTATCGTTTACTTGTCTCATTATAAATCCGTACACGGCGTTAAGAACTTGATCACTGGCGGAAAAAAATGAAGAAATTGGAACCTTATGTAATTTTATTTTAAGTTCAAATTTCTTCACTAGAATATCTCGAGTTATCAACTTCTTCCCGCAGTGTACAGAAATAAACATTTAAAAATAAGGACTGCACGTGAGGTACCTTAAAAATAAGGATTGCACGTGAGGTACCTTAAAAATAAGGATTGCACGTGAGGTACCTTAAAAACATCGTCGATATGTACCTGTCTCAATTGTTGGCGGCGGATAGCTTCTGTAGTTCGGTTTCCAAGTAATTTATGGCACCGACTAAAATTTGCACTTCACATTGCTTCAGCAGTTTGATGTTTTTGCTGCAAAATAAAGACATCGCATTTAGGATCTTGCAGCGACAAACCTGTGTTGGCCGAATCGCTGGGTAAGCTTCGACCATCATTAGGAGCATTCCACGGGCTGTCCCGTACAAACGCATTTTATTTCCTGTGTTGCGACTTTTTTCTCGGCATTTAAAGCAGGCGATTATTTTTCTGTGCATATTTTTGACCATTTGTCATAGAAAAGGAAACTCTTATACCTTTAAATCTTCAGAAACTTCGCGTTTGTACGGGACAACGGTAGACAATTTCGTGGAATGCTCCATTAGACTTATATTGACCCGGCATATGAACCGTGATTACCTTTTGTATTGTTTTCGAGCTCTCGATATTTCGACACAGTTACATGTTATTCTTCTTAGTCGTGCACTCTTGACAGAGTGGTCGTGGTCATGTCACGGTCGATTTATGCGCCACCGCAGATGTATGTATATGCACGGTGTAACATGAGTAAACCGAATAATTTTAACCATGCATTTCTGAGGTCAAAAGAAGTAAAAAATGTAATATGAGCTAAGGTCAATTTCGCCAAAAAAAAAATTTTTTTTGTTTTGTTTTTTAAATTTTTTGAATGTATTTGTACATAAAACATAAATTTTATTGGTAAACTTGTCACTTAAAATTGATTTGAATTTTTTTTTTCGTATAACCTACTTTTTGCAAAATGTTACTTGTCACTTTTTGACATCTATCAATAAGGATATTTAGACTACGTCCCATAGCAGCAACATCACCATCAAAAAGGCCTTTTACACTTTGTAACAATAAAAACTTGTTTTTTTTTAATTAATAATATCTCTGAAACTAGGCGAATTTCAAAAAAGTTTATATGACATTTTTGTCTCTAAATATGATCAGGAATACGCTGTTAAAATTATTCGGTTTACTCATGTTACACGGTGTATAGGTCTAGTGAAACCAACCGTGAATCATTCATAACTGTTCGACCATCATGTCAGTAGGTACCAGTGGCGGCGCGTCCATAAAAGCCGATTTCCAACGGCTTGTCTGTTTTTCGACGTTTGAGCAGAGTTATAAAGGAAATATTATGTCAGCCAAATTAGCCCCTATGGCCCAAATTAGGCTTGCCTATGGATATGTTTGACGCGCCGCCACTGGTAGTGGTAGGTACTGAAGTTTCTAATAAAATACATACGTGTGCGTGTTATCGGTGGTATCTCTAGTCTTGTACATGGCCTTGATGAGTCCGCAGCGGGTGAGCAGGTACGTGTAGGCGCGCCGGGCGAGCTCTGCTCTGTGCTGGTCGCCGGGTAGGCCGTGGTTCGACCATCTTGTCAGTACTGAAGTTTATTATAAAATACATACGTGTGCGTGTTATCGGTGGTATCTCTAGTCTTGTACATGGCCTTGATGAGTCCGCAGCGGGTGAGCAGGTACGTGTAGGCGCGCCGGGCGAGCTCTGCTCTGTGCTGGTCGCCGGGTAGGCCGTGGTTCGACCATCTTGTCAGTACTGAAGTTTATTATAAAATACATACGTGTGCGTGTTATCGGTGGTATCTTTATTCCTGTACATGGCCTTGATGAGTCCGCAGCGGGTGAGCAGGTACGTGTAGGCGCGCCGGGCGAGCTCTGCTCTGTGCTGGTCGCCGGGTAGGCCGTGGTTCGACCATCTTGTCAGTACTGAAGTTTATTATAAAATACATACGTGTGCGTGTTATCGGTGGTATCTTTATTCCTGTACATGGCCTTGATGAGTCCGCAGCGGGTGAGCAGGTACGTGTAGGCGCGGCGGTCCAGCTCCGCGCCCACCGCGGCCGCGCTGCTCGCTTCCGTGGACACTAGGTCGCCGGGTAGCCCGTGGTTCGACCACTTTGTCAGTTCGTCTAAAATTTAAAGTTTGGTGTTGATGTTTTAGTATGTAGATGAAATTAACAATAAAGACGGATCATAAAAGCCAGTAAAGTGTCATTTCAATGGAACTTACTAACTATGTAAACAAACCACTATATTGAAAGATTTGAAACTGTCAAAAATGATGAATTTATTAGTGACTTTTGTTTACATAGTTAGCAAGTTCCGTAGAATGACATTAAGGTGACACCAACGCTAGACCCAATTTGCTCGTTAGGACCACTCTTGGGATTGTAACTTTACATACCTTATCCTTGATTCATATTGAAGATAAGATTATGCGGGGTTGTCTCCTCGTCATAAGCTAAGTGGCTGACATCAAACCTCAATCTGCTCAGTAGGACCACTCTAGCGCGGCGTGAATTGATTTATATTGAATACCCTAATGAAAGCCAGCAGCTCTGCGCTGATGGGATTGTAGTAGTAGTAGTAGTAAACACTTTATTGCACAAAACAAGTACATAACACAGAGAGAATACAATAAATGTGTACAAAGGCGAACTTACCCCCTCCTCCTCGGTACAAGCCATAGTGGGTGACACCAATAGAGACACTCTAGTGAATGTTGCTTAAAATGGCCACAGTAAGCGAATGCTCACGGAAAGCAGCTCTACGGGAGGAATGGCGACGTGTCGTTAAACAAGTCGCTCAAAAGTCTACATAATGGCCACGACCACTGTGTCAAGAGTGTAACGAAGAAGAAGTGAATGTTGCTACTACAAACCTTGATTCATATTGAATATCCTAATGAAAGCCAGCAGCTCGGCGCTGATAGGGCTGTCTCCACGGTACAAGCTATAGTGAGTGACACCGGAGAGCCCCAATCTGCTGAGTAGGGCTACTCTGGTGTCCCGGTGAGGGTCGCTTGAGCTAACACCGAGGGCAAGGGAGAGGCTGTCATGCTGGTTGTCTGGGTACACGAAACTGAAAAGAAAAATAGTATTCGTGTAGGGATAAAGGTAAAATAAATATAAGTAAACAGTTCACTTATTTTTATGACAAACATCATTACGTAACCTTTTACGCCCGAGTAAATAGAAAGCAAAAACTTGTTTTTTTTTTTTAAATATAACTAACAATGTGCTTTTAAATATAACTAACAACATGTTTTCCGGAAAGTAGCGTTTAAATACTTTATTTAAATTAATTGGCTTGCCTAAGTTGAGCGTTAGAAATTTCTCTCAGTCATATTTAGCGGAACTAACGTAAAGAAAAGAATAAAGTGCGTATGTAATCGATGCTGTGACAGTGTGACGCGGGCGCAAGTATTACGTCAGTGTTGTTCCTGGTACCTACGCCTCAATAGAACAATGTTGCTTACTTATCGGATACTGTTGACACTGATACATAAACAAGACAACGTTATATGAATAGAGAATTGAGTTTTCTGTACAGCCCTAATGGCTTAAAAAAATCCAATTAATAAATAGCCAAGCCATAATATTATATTTGTACGATTCAAACGTTTACTGTGTCTACTGTCCGACCGAAACTGGATTTTTTGCACAAACCGAAACCTTTGCTCTAGTTTCGGCCGAAACCGAAACTTAGGCCTGACATTACCTTTGTATACCTACAGTTTCGGCGCGGACGAAACGTTCTGCAGTTATTTGGCCGGCACCGAAAAACACCTTCGGCCGAAACATGATTTTACAGTCCGATACTACCGACGCCTGTAGGTACTTTTTGTACGTCAATAGGTCAATATCCACAGAACATTACCGCAAGTGAAAGCAGAAAAATTTAAAAATGAAAGATTAATATTTCAAGTACCTTTTTAGGTAGGCAGGTTGTACATATCGAAATATGACATAACATTGTCATAAAAAGCCACCTGATTATGTTTGTTTTCATGCTTTTAAATACGCACGTAGGTACGTACCGAAAAAACAACGTATATATAGACAGATAATGAATATGAACAGAACGAAGTGAGAGATTCTGTAACATACATATTATTTAATCCACATTCGATATAAAACTTTTAATTGACATCAATACAAACAAATACCTATGCCGAAAAAATATGACCAAAAACAACGCGCAAGAAAGTAATAAGTATTAAGTAAACATGTTAATAACATCATGTTAAGTCATTAACGTCGTGACATCCGTATGAAGCAATACAATTCACATAATCGTATTTTTAATGCCTTATAAAAACCCAATCCATGTTAAGCGTATTGCAAATTTTACGATACTTTTTTATGAGAAAGTGCAATAAAGAAGGAAAAATATGTCTCATAACGAGTAACATAATATCAGTAATATAAAACCATATAAAACAGTAAACAAGCCATCGTCCTTGTTAAAATAAATTGGAGAGGAAACACGTGATCCTTAAAAATAAAACTTTCTAGACGTAATTGGAAACAATCGCGGTATTATGACTACAAATAATAAGTTTTAAGTTTTATGATTTCCACAATATCAGTACGTCACGTAGATGCATTAAGCGTACCGAGTAAATTGCTAGGTTACTCTGAGTTTTTTTAATCAACGTTTTGAAGCTAAACAAAACCGTAAGCGTAACAAAAGTTCAGGGAGTTCAGGTATGCCCTCGCCAAATTCACCATTAAAGGGAAGTGGTAGGTAATAACTTTTTATTTAATTTAAACTATAAGTTCGTTGTTTTCGTAAGCGCTGGTGGCCTAGCGGTGAGAGCGTGCGACTTGCAATCTGGAGGTCGCGGGTTCAAACCCCGACTCGTACCAATGAGTTTTTCGGAACTTATGTACGAAATATCATTTGATATTTACCAGTCGCTTTTCGGTGAAGGAAAACATCGTGAGGAAACCGGACTAATCCCAATAAGGCCTAGTTTACCCTCTGGGTTGGAAGGTCAGATGGCAGTCGGTTTCGTAAAAACTAGTGCCTACGTCAAATCATGGGATTAGTTGTCAAGCGGACCCCAGGCTCTCATGAGCCGTGGCGAACTGCCGGGATAACGCGAGGAAGAAGAGATAAGTTCGTTGTTTTAGTATTAGAAAAAGACTACGAGATATTTTCGTGTCTTTTATTTTTAGAACGCTTTAAAAAGGCAGTTACTATTACTTATGCAAGCAAAATAACGTAAATAATCATATGTGATTCATAATTGTTACATATTTGCTGTGACTTATTTTTCAAAAGCGTTTTTCAATAAAAATACACGTCAAGATTATTTACACCTTTTTTCTAATAAGTACTAAAAAACGAACAACATATACAGCAGCGCTATTCAGAAACATATTTAATATCTATCCAAGAAGCATCCTTCACAGAAAACAGCAATTAAATCGGTCAAGCGGTTATAGAATTTTGAGTACTCCGTACTTTCTTTGTTCACAATGTACTTACGGGATCACTTCGGTCTTCAAATCGGTTAAATAATTGATTTTTTTTCTAGTGTCGGAAATTGACTACAGACAGAGCCTAACATGAAAGATGATATAATCTCTGAGAGGTACATATGATTGTAAAAAAATTGTCGGTACCCGTTATGCAGAATGAGATAGGCGTTAGGCCGGGCACTGTAGAACATAGATTTGTTCCCCAGGATTGAAGTCCCACAAGATCAATTGTACCTTACTTTACAACCCTATATAGTAGATAGAAATTCGTACCCGTTATGTAGAAAGAGGTCAGCGTTAGGCCTAGCCCCGTAGAAGATGAAGATTTGTTCGCCCGGTTTGAAGTCCCGTAACGCGTAGCATTCGCCTCGGTTCAGCTCCTTGTTGAAATCTGTTGTTATCTGGAAACAAACATTTTGACGTATAGATAAAGGAATAGCATAGCATTCAATCTCTAAATGTTACTAGCAACTGTCGGATATGAAAGTACCTCAGCTACATTAGCTGTTATATACCTTATACGATACTGCCGTAACACACTAGACACAGCTTAATTTACTGTCAAAGTTCAATGCCCTTCAGTTTCCTACAACAGGAAGACCATAAACAGCTGCATTGTTCATGTGCCTACTAGAAAGCTAGACACAGTAGACACATGTCCGTATTACTAACAAGAACACAGTTAACTGACCATCAGTAGACGTTATCTCGTCGCAATTAAGTTTAACATGATAATAAGTTTAATCAGTTAGTACCTAATCATGGTTACATAGGCGGGATATATGTACTGAACCCGGTCTTGGTCATGACAAGTCATCACTCATCACCATGGCCCATTTCTCAATAATGCAACCTCATGCAAACAATTTTCTAGAGCGAAACGAAGGCGGTCGCGTCCATGCTCTGCTCCAGGTTGTGACAATAAGTCATCACCGAGGCCTATAGGTCAGTAGACAGGTACACGTACCTTGCCATGCTCGTGGTTGCACACGTCCCAGATCGCTATGAAGGTGGTCGTGTCCGTGCATGACTGCTCCGGGTTGTAACGAGTCATCACCGTAGCTCATCTGTCAGCGGTGCATATATCTTGCCGTGCTCATGGTTGCACAAGTCCCAGAGCGGTATGAAGGCGATACTTGACAGTTCCAGGTTGTGACAAGTCTTCTGGACGCCTGTCAATAGATACTACATATATACAGTACCTTGCCATGCTCATGGTTGCACATGTTCCAGATCGCTATGAAGGCGGTCGTGTCCTTGCGTGGCTGCTCCGGGTTGTGACGAGTCATCACCGTAGCCCATCTGTCCACAGTGTACATTTTGCCGTGCTCTTGGTTGCACAAATCCCAGATCGTTATACCTGACTGTTGTGTATGTTTTAAGGCGATACTTGACAGTTCCAGGTTGTGATAAGTCTTCCCGTGGACGCCTGTCAATAGATACTACATATATACAGTACCTTGCCATGCTCATGGTTGCACATGTCCCATAGAGGAATGAACGCGGTCGTGTCCGTGGTTGACTGCTCCAAGTTGTTCTGACGAGTCATTACCGTGGACACTGCCCATCTGTCAACAATTAGAGAAACTCGATAAATAAATATTAAGTATGCCAAGAAGAAACTTATAATCCCAAATTCCTCAGTCTTATGATGACGGTTTTGGTTAGGTAAAGAATATGAATGAGTCGGGAATGGGGTATTTACCGAGAGATTTCCGATTAACAATTATCTAATTACTTTAGAGCAGCCTGTATGCAATGGAACTCCATGTTAAATCAAATAATAAACACACCTTAAAATGGTACAAAACTGTCACTAAATTTTGTTTTATTTTGGTGCCATTCATTTATGACGTAAGACGATTTTTGCCATTTATAATTTTCTAATTTTAAATTATTAAATCGGCGTATTACTGAGAATGTGATAATTTAGCCTACATACACGTATGTAGGCTGAATAAATCTAATAACCTAGCTTTTATTCAAAGGTAAGGTCTCTATATAACGAGGTCTCTATAACCCACATTTTTTGTAACACAATCCATTTACAAAGTAACTTGGTTAGCTAGTAAAAGACACAAGAAACATAAAACATTCTTCCACAGCCGATTAGCAACGGCTTTTAGTGAGAACAGATAAATGTTGCCATATATAGGAAGCGATTGATCTAGAATAGGAACAGATCACGCAACATCGCACATTCGAGCCGTGGCCATTCATCAATAGATACGTACATACCTACATTCTGTCAATTTGAACGAGTATGTTGGAAAAAAAATCTACTGTTCTGTAGAAAACGACATGTGATTCACCGAAATGTATGAGACGACAGATATTTTTTTTCGTTGTCGGGGTTGGTCCCAAAGTAAAAGTTGTTTAGTATGACCCACATACCTACTCATCCCTCAGAGTACGGTCAGACACAACAAAATCACCCTGTATGTATATTAGTTATACGAAAGTTAGGAAAAATGTAAATCTTACACAAGAAAGTCACTAGGGCTACAGCTAAGAGCTATTTAAGAATTTTATGGTAATTTGCAATGCTATCGCATTGCAAAATAATAAATATCAGCGATCTGTAGAGATTTATCTCTATTTGCAAAAGTATTCCAGGGATGGCAGATACTCGTGCTATTGATCCGCTACTATTAATGCTGACTGTACCATCATATCAATCTTCCTTGCCGTATCCGGGAATGGCGACTCCATCAACAATTCTTATCCTGATTATATAAAACCGGGCAAGTGCGAGTCGGACTCGCGCACGAAGGGTTCCGTACCATAATGCAAAAAAAAAAGCAAAAAAAAAACGGTCACCCATCCAAGTACTGACCACTCCCGACGTTGCTTAACTTTGGTCAAAAATCACGTTTGTTGTATGGGAGCCCCATTTAAATCTTTATTTTATTCTGTTTTTAGTATTTGCTGTTATAGCGGCAGCAGAAATACATCATCTGTGAAAATTTCAACTGTCTAGGTATCACGGTTCATGAGATACAGCCTGGTGACAGACGGACGGACGGACGGACGGACGGACGGACGGACAGCGAAGTCTTAGTAATAGGGTCCCGTTTTACCCTTTGGGTACGGAACCCTAAAAATGGCCTAATGTGGCTCACAAAACCAAACTTTGTCTTGAAGATGCGGTCACACGATGCGCAATGGAGTTGTGCGGTCGAGTTGCGGGTGTGGAGTGGGCTCAGAGGGGCTACCGCGAAAACCGAAATTCGCAAATTGCAATCTTTCTCTTTTACTCCAATGAAGGCGTAATAAGAGTGACAGAAAAAAAATGCCCGCAATTTGCGAACTTCGATGTTCGCGGTTATAGGCCAGGTCGCGTCTTGCGGACATGATGCTTAGCATCTTGGTCTTCCAGACGCTGTTGCTCAAATTGATCAACTTTCTTATGAACACTAGAACGCAATTCCGATTTTTGTAATGCAATGTCCTTCCAGCAGTCAGTCGGTAGCTACCACCAACATATTTCTTTTTCTTTTTTAGGGTTCCGTACCCAAAGGGTAAAACGGGACCTTATTACTAAGACTTCGCTGTCCGTCCGTCCGTCCGTCCGTCCGTCCGTCCGTCTGTCCGTCTGTCTGTCACCAGGCTGTATCTCACGAACCGTGATAGCTAGACAGTTGAAATTTTCACAGATGATGTATTTCTGTTGCCGCTATAACAACAAATACTAAAAACAGAATAAAATAAAGATTTAAGTGGGGCTCCCATACAGCAAACGTGACTTTTGACCAAAGTTAAGCAACGTCGGGCGTGGTCAGTACTTGGATGGGTGACCGTTTTCTTTTTGCATTTTTTTCCGTTTTTTTTTTGCTTTATGGTACGGAACCCTTCGTGCGCGAGTCCGACTGTTACTATTTTTTTTTACACAGATCGACCTAAATGCACGTACCTATGCAAGCGATACTGATTACGCATACTAATTACATCAGTGATTACCAGCATCATCTCTGTTTTTACTAAATTACTTAAGAATTTATTTGCTTTCAATGAAAAACCGAATACCGTTTCTTTGTTATTTGATGTTTACCGATTCACTGAATACCATTTGTAGCAATGCGTTTTTATATCGATCTATTTCGTAGTAACCGATAAAAACAACACGCAACTTTTGTTGAATGACTACAACTAGTTTCGTAGAAAATAAAATAGAATCTGCTCAATACCATCACTTTTAATACGATTTCCCGCGCTATAAACAAGGAGGCCAAATCGAACTTACATTTTGATACCTACCAAAGTGACGTCATTTTGTTATCTTTCGCGCGCGCATGCTTATATTTTGTTCTACATGTATAGGTAAGAAAATGGCATAATTTTGGCGTGGTCTCTTCAGAATCTTCTTCACAACAAAATACAGATATTTTAGGAGCAGAGTTAAAAAACAGTTTAAGTAAAACAATAACCAACGCAGTATCATAACGAGGACTATAACGTTTCTTGTTTTAGTATTTCCATGCTTCATTAAGAGGGGAAAGCTGTTTGCGAGTCATCTTTCTCATCTTAGCAAAGCTGCGTTCGTCAAACAATAGGCATTATAGGCAAGCTTTTACTTTTCGTCCAATTACGTAAATATTCACTTTTGTTTTGGCACTCATCTGCAGATCACTTTACCTTTCAGATGGAACGAAGGTATAAAATGAATGACATTACTAATTATTGATGCTTCCATATTCCCGTTGACCGCTAAAGACGACGACTGACGTGCGCGGCAACAACCAAATATTAACCTTCGTCTATTCCCGATAAGTAGTAGTAGTAGTGGTAGTAAAATACTTTATTGTACAAAAAGAAACATAAAACATAAAAGAACACACATCATTAGTACAAAGGCGAACTTATCCCTTTCAGAGATCTCTTCCAGTTAACCCTTGAGCAGTTCAATATTCAATAACGATCGGTGAGCGATAAGGTTCAATGACGCGCCGCCCACGATAGTGTGGCTTTCAAAGGGCTTTAATATTAGCAGACATGACAGCCTATTTTACAGAATGCTTATTTTTATTTTATTTGGGAATTGAAAATCCCTTTCTGATAAAATGAATTAAAGAGGTTTCCTCTAGTAGTACTTACTATCAGTTGCTATCAGTTATATACCGACCCTGAGTCTTGCAATTTTATTTTTTACTGAGGAGTCTGGGAGAGGTGTCATCTGTTCAATCGTCTATTGTTTTATTATGCACCCGTGAGATCGGCGTATTTTTGCACATCTAATATTATGATTTTTATCTAAATTAATAGATAAGCTCATTAAAGTACAATGAACATCAACAATACGTAACATTAGACATTTGTAAACTATAGGTTTACAGCAAACAAAGCTAGTTTTGATGTCACTTTACGAACGTGTATTTCATAACAGCGGATATGTACGAATATTTCACTTCAAGTTGGTAAAAATTACGAAATACTTAGACGTAATGAATGAGAGTTTGCGCAGCAATCGGTAATAAATGGAAGAAAAGCGGACTTCGCAAAAACGCTGTGTTAAAACATTAAAGGATGCATTCAACCGGCTCTCGGCGCGATTCGGGAAATGAATTAGAGATTAACTAGATAGGATATAGTTAAGATATGTGACGTCACACGGAAAAAGGTATCTTATGGCGGTTGGCGCTTACGCTATTATTAACGCCGCTCCAATATTATTGCGGCGCTATGCGACGTAAACGTCAGCTGGCCTTTTTCCGTGGAATGTCACATATCTGGACTATTTCATATCTATTGATTCTCTATTTCATTTCCCGAATCTAGTCCTTCCCCGTTCGCGTAGTTCCCGAAGCCAGTCGCCATAAGGTACCTTTTGCAGTGGAACGTCACATATCTTTACTATTTCATATCTAGTGAGTCTCTAATTCATTTCCCGAATCGAGCCGTCTAAGTAAGACTATATGGTTACAGTCGACGTCAAATATATGTGTACATTTTTCGCTTTACTAGGAAGTAAGGTGCAAACGTGTATACATATCTTTGACGTCGACTGTACAAACGAAACTACTTTCGTGGTGATAAACTATTAAACTTTAACGAATACAAGCGTCACTTCAAACTTTCGTTAACTTTAACTATTACTGATAAAGTGTAGCGGTGCAATTTCGACTGCGGGGTAATTTCAACAAATCGAAATATCTTCCATGTTTGACATTATTGGCTAGAGTCACACACAACACATCTTTTTCGCTATCTGGACGTATAGGGCAATCTAGTTAATAATGAAAAACATGGAAGCTATTTCGATTAGTTGAATTTATCCCGCAGTCGAAATTGTCCCGCTGCACCTTAAATCTATATATATACAGTGGAACCTGGATAATTGCAATCTCAAGGGACCGGCCAGTTTTTGTCAATTAACCAGGTTTTTCATTTAAGCAGGTCGTGTCAATTAACGAGGTTCGAAAAATAGTTGTGTCAATTATAGAGGTTTTCATTAATAGAGGTTGCGTTCTGACAAATTTCTTTTATGGAGGTGCAAATAACCATTTAAAGTAGATTTACACGCTTACGTTCTGGGTTTCTGGTCTATATATTGCTTGTGTCGATACTTGCACTTTTACACTACATTAATTTTACCACTTTATTTTCTTATCATTTGGGTTTAAAAAAATCCCTTGAATTGTAGAAGAAAGTTTTATTAGAATGTAAAACGCATACTTTGTTTTTTATTGATTTAAACTATTACAGATACCCAATAAATAAATTGAATTCTGGATGGAGATATAAATAAAGTGATCATTGCTATTAAAATATTGTTTCTGCTGTCTACAACTACATTATTTCAATTACAGAGGTAATAAGTAAGACTCGTTTCAATAATAGAGGTAAAAACAAGAGCAAAATAACGGATTTTTTTAGCACAGTGTCAATTATAGAGGTCTTAAGTTGCGATGTGGTCAATTACAGAGGCAAAATTACGAAAAGCACTAAAATCTAAATTGCAATTATAGAGGTTCCAAAATTTCAATTATAGAGGCCTTTTGGTGTCAAGGGACCGGGACCGGACTTTTGGTTGCAATTATTGAGGTTTTCCATTTATCCAGGTGCCAATTAACCAGGTTTCACTGTAAATGCAAGTGTCCTGACTGACTGATTCATCAACGCAGAGCCGAAACTACAAAAGCCAGAAAGTTGAAATTTGCACACCAGATTGCATTTATAAAGTGTGCAAGAGATAAGAAGCGATTTTGAGAAATTCAACCCCTAAGGGGGTTAAAAAGGGGATGAATGTTTGTATGGGGTTAAAGTTTTTTTTTAAGCTAGGAATTTGAAACTTCGAAAAAGATATAATATTAAAATACAGGAAAACTAATTTCAGCGTTTTTGAAAATTCATCCCCTAAGGTGGTGAAAAAGGGGTTGAAAGTTTGTATGGATATCAAAAATTTTTTCGAGTGGTGGATTTGAATTTTTGTATTTAGGGATATTATTAGAAGACTACTAATTTTAGCGTTTTGTAAAATTCATCCCCTAACAGGGTTAAAAAGGGGTTGAAAATTTTAATCCATTACAAATGCTTTGAAAGTTCTTAGAGTCATAATAGCCAATAACAAAAAAAAATTGCAAAATTGGAAATTCAACCCCTAAGGGGGTTAAAAAGGGGATGAAAGTTCGTCTTCGGGTGCAAATTTTATTTTAAGCTAGGAGCTTGAAACTTTGTAAAAAAGTATCGAATTCAATATCGAATTTTTTGAGTGTGGGCCTTGAATCTTTGTATTTAGGGATATTATTAGAAGGCAGGAAAAGTAATTTCAGCGTTTTGTAAAATTCATCCCCTAACAGGGTTAAAAAGGGGTTGAAAGTTTGAATCCATTGCAATGGTTTTGAAACTTCTTAGAAAGGCATAATAGCCGATTACAAAAAAAAGTAATTGCAACGTTTTTGGAATTTCAACCCCTAAGGGGGTTAAAAAGGGATGAAAGTTCGTCTTGGGGTGTAAATTTAATTTTAAGCTAGGACCTTGAACTTTTTGCATAAAAAAGGTATTAAATTAAAAAACATGAAATCGAATTCAAGCATTTTTGAAAATCATCCCCCAAGGTGGTGAGAAAGGGGTTGAAAGTTTGTATGGAGATCAGATATTTTGTGAGTGCGGAACTTGAATCTTTGTATAATAGGTACCAATTATGAGAATACAAGAAAAGTATCTTCAGCAACCAACATCAAAATCCACTTGACTTAAAACTTCATACAACTTGCTAAAAAAGAAAAGTACCTAAGTACTTAATTTCAACATTGCTTGGATATGAAAATTATAGGTACTAAAGATGTAAAATGTTGAAGATATGATTCCACGCGGACGAAGTCGCGGGCAACAGCTAGTACCTTATATAGCACCCGAGGTGCTTACCTATACACGAGGCCTTATAATAAACTCGACACTTCGTAACCGCGTAATACTGAAGATTACCGGCAAAACATTCTGTGGTTTAGCCAAACGCAAGACCTAAGGAATATGAAAGTAAATTGCAGAGAATACTTAGTTGCATAAGTATTTCTTGCATAAACGATAAACAATAAGTATACTTAAACGGAAAATGATAGATTGAATGTTTGCTAACTTCTTCCTTTTGATGTAACGAATGACAATAAAAATATAAAAACGAAAAAAATATGAAAACGAAAGGTGAAAAGCGAATAAAGTAATGAATGGAAGTATTAATCATTGTAGATATGTGTTTCAAGCATTGACACAAATAAAATTACCTATCGAAATCCTTAATAATTGCTAACGGTTTTTTTTTTTGGTTTGTTATAAGTAAATGCAACTTTGCTTTGCTACCATTATGCGCTATGTTTATGTGCATTGATAAACTTATATCATAATGGCCTAAAAAAACAATAAAGCGTGATCTTTACAAAGATAATTATAGAAAAAGAACCAAAAATGTAGATACTTACGTGCTAAAAGGCTTTCAATATATTAAAAATTGTTTATTACATTATTATTTGGCTTTAAATAAATACTTATACTTACTACACGGCACATCTTTTACGTAATTGAATATACAGCATTACCAATATATCGGCACAAAAATTCTCGTGTCTTGTTCTGTCAATCAAAAATGTGGTATCTATGTATCGATGCATACAGATTTACTGCCTTTCAACTTTGAGTATTAGTGATACGAGATTTTATTCAAAGCCAGTCGATATGCATAAAAATTTGCCTCGCTCACGATGATCCAGCGCTAACACAGATTGTATAAGCATTACTTGCAGATGCGCCACGTTGCACGTAACGAGCTTTTTGCATCTCACGGAGATCTCTCAATAAACGATACGAACTGAAAGTAAGAGTCGGGTACGCGTGTGAACCCGCCTACAATAACCTGAGTACAGACATATATGATCACCTAACCTACTAAGCTGTGTGTGCCAGCGATCTAAAGGTCAAAGCACAAACACCAAATAACACATGGAGTTTTTTTTCGTGGATAGCCTTTTTAGTCGATTTAAAATGTAGTCTATGTCACCCACGATTTAAAGACGAATTTATTTACATCTCGTGCATTAAAGTGGCTTAATAACAAACAGAACGTAAACTTCGTTAAAAGGATGCAAAAATATTCAGTACCATACTTTCTTGTGGCTCTGCGATATGTGGGTTTAAACCGTAAAAGTTAAATACTAAATCAGTTCTTGCATTAATTTTAATGCCTTCAAATAACCACTATTTGTTCTTACCGGGATTGGAACCCGGGATCTCCTGCTTCGTAGACAGGGTCACTACACACGGAGGCGAAATAAAATAAAATATATTTAACTATTTTCTTAGCAACCTAGGTAAACGTGTTAATTATCTTAGAACACTATTAGTCAGGGTACGTGCGGCGTCTATTGCCGTCGTGCGTCTGCGGGCTCACCTCATTAGTTTGTTTGCTATCTAACATCTGTATTATGTAAATTGTAATGAGTTCATTACAATTTCAAAATTGCGACGTGAGAAAAGGTCTGAGGACATGTTACAGATAGATTGCACGGGGAAATGATAACAGGCTACGTGTTTTGAATGCTAATTATTACTCTCTCCTAACCAATTTTCATTTATTTTCGTGACTTGAAAAGTTAAGTTACGGAATAAACTCTTACTCTTCTGCCTAATGGTTGTGTGAAACACTTTTCACACCTTTTTAATGATAACAAGCTAAAATACAATATAAGTATCATCATATCGGACATATTTAGTTTAGAATTGGACTGTCCCATAGGTACCTAGAGCTATTGCTCTAGGTACCTATAGGACAGTCCAATTCTCTCAACAGAGAAATATCTCTGTTACATTATACGGATGCTATCGAGCAAAAATGTGTCAACCCACAGTAATTTTGCAAATATTAAGAGCCAACAGGAGTGGTCATTTTCCATACAAACGTACTCGACTGTTTCCTCCGTGGATTTTGAAGCTAAAGCAATGATTTTTTCAACACAGATTAAAATTGTCAATATCTTTGTCGGACCGTTTTGCTTTTTTTTGATATTTTTGTTTTTTAAAGCGCTAGAGGCCTTCAAAAATGGCCAAAATGGCCTAATTGACTATGCCGCAATGAGAGGCGTGGTATTCAAAACTGATATCAATTAGTCAAAAAAGCAAAACGGTCCGGCACAGATAATTTCATAATTATTTAGATTTTTAAATTTGGTTACGATTGATTAAGTTTTGGAGGAGGAAACAGTCGAGTACGAAACCTCGATTTTTGAGATTTTTATGCAGTATTTTTCTCCTTGTCCTTATCGCACTAGTTTTAGGAGTCGCTTCCGTTAGCGAGACGGGTATATTTACCTAAAATATTTAAATTTCAGCTCCTGTTTCGTCTTAAGCGCCAACTAAACGCTACTACCATACAATTGACTGGACTGTTATGAAAAGGCTAATGGAAATATAATTAAGTTGATGCAATGATTGATTAATGATATGCTGCCGTCAAATATTAAAAGGCAGTTCTCTGAGAACAAAATGTTCACAGAAGACAACCTTTTAGTATCCGACGGCAGAATGATGAATAATGATGATTATCATTCGACATACAATGCGTGAGAGCGATTTCTATTGCTAAGTAGGTATTAGAGCTTCTGTTCAAAGTTAAGTAGGTTTTGTTTGTTATAATTTATGCGTATTATACGTTAAAAATTGTAAACGAATTAAAGTAAGTAGTCTTACAGCAAATCGTTAAAAACAAAAGAAAAAATTACACACCTCAATTGCTTTGTCTACATTTTTACAATATATTTGTGCATTATCTTTGTATTGACAACTCTATAATTCCATTTGATGAATCGCCATTTCACGGTATCCATTATCCAATAAGAGTAGCGCAGTCCATTTCGAATGGTTACGTAAGCCATAATTTAGCGGTATATTGCTAGAAAACAGTTTAGAGAAATGGCGGCGCGCAGGTAGGCGTGAAAATTGAAATCGCTGAGGTCGCGAATAGGAAGTATGGTTAAAGTCGTAAGTTCCGTTCTATTATGGTTAAATATATTGACAAGTCACAATTTCCTTAATAAATAGAAATAAAATTATTAAGCAGCTGAAAGTAGTTATGAGGAAAGAAAATATCACAAAAACTGGTTTCAACAACGACAGAATTTATCGACAGTATTAAGTGGTGATAGCCGCACTTGTTCGTGCATTTTACTGCCGTATGATAACAACGCTTATAAATAAAGTAGAGATAGAAAACAGGCTTATGATAGATAATATGTTGTTAACTCAAGTGTAAAGAAGTTCTGAAGAAATGATTCTGATCTTTGCATATTTTATATCACGAAGATAATAAATAAGCATGTGATGCCATATGGTCGACCTAAGCGTATGGAGGCATACACCCCAAAATGTTTGTATCACATGGGCATTATTTCGTTGCAATACCAGGTTGAACTTATAATAAAAAGCCAAAACAGTGGGCCACTTTTCTTTAATTTCTTGCTAGTGGTGTGGCGAATGCAAAGGACGCTGGTTCGGGCGCAACCTTAGGGCGCAAGCCTTTGTATTTTTTTTCTTTCGTATATGACATCTGCACTTAATCGGGAGGATTGGAGGTCTAGGGGGAGGCCTTTGCCCAGCAATGGGACCTTATAATAGGCTCTTAAAAAAAAATATGACATCTATTTCAATTTATAATTTAATTAATGGTGGTGGTGGTGTCACAACACGAATCAAAAATTTGATAAAATAAATTGTATTTATCTCTTAGTTCTCTAAAAATTAGGCAAGCTGGTGGGAATCGAGTTCTGTGGACGTAACGTCTAGGTACATCTAAGATTCATCTACCGAATCAAAGTACCTGTCGTGTCGATGATTTAATTATAGTAGACAATAACAATGATTTGCCGATGCGCAACATTCCGCGCGGCAGGCGGCGCGTGCGCGCATTCCGTTTCACCGAGGCTGAACTTGGCGTTGGTGTGATACGGCGAAATGTAAATCTGGACTGAAGAAGGTGTAGATATGTTTGGATAAGTTTATTATTATTCATCATCATCATCATTGGTAACATCATTAAGATGATGGTTTAAACAGCGTTCATAAGAGTGCGGCACTTCCGCAAATGACAATTAAGTCCAATGCGAGTGCGGCAGCCGCGACCGCATAGCTGGCAGAACGCCATGCCGGGTGACGAAGGTGGGAGAGCGGCGCGCTGGTGTTATTGTTATTATTGTTTGTCTTTTCCCATATCTCGGGACCATAGGGTCCCGGACCTTTGGGAGGCGTACGTGGGGCCGAAGCCAACAAACAGGCAGGCAGTAGTGACAATAACTGATATTGCCTGATTTGCCTGTATCCAGTAATCATTGACAGTTATCATTGACAAGTAGATGTATAGGTAGTTGTTACCGATTATCTTCTTAAAATCTATTACGGTTTTGGTATAATGCGATCGTTTGCGCTTACTGATGCGCGGTAAAAGCATCGCGACTCGTGTTTATAGGCATCCGTCTCGCACTTAGGTAGGTGCGCGAGGCGACGACCATTCTCGTTGAGATTTTATTTATTCATTAATTCATTTCATTCTTGTTGAGGATTTTGAGTCATGGTCCCAGCCACGACCTCTAGTTCGGAAGCTGCACGCTTTAAAATGAACAACAAGGAAGTTTTAACACTACGATTGATGTTGACACTGTTGGCAGACGGGTTTGGTGTAAAAAAAAATATATAATAATTTCAGCCTATAGACGTCCCACTGCTGAGCACAGAGGCCTCCTCTTTGAGAGGGTTTGGGCTATAGTCCCCACGCTAGCCCAATGCGGATTGGGGACTTCTTTCTTCTTCTTTCACATACACCTTTGAATTTCTTCGCAGATGTATGCAGGTTTCCTCACGATGTTTTCCTTCACCGGAAAGCTAATGGTAAATATCAAATGATATTTCGTACATAAGTTCCGAAAACTTCATTAGTACGAGCCAGGATTTGCACCCGCGATCTCCGGATCGAAAGTCGGACGTCATATCCACTCGGCCACCACCGCTTCACCAGTGCCGGAGCCGGTTTGGTGTAACTGGGGGCCCGATTCGGATTCTGAAATAGACATCTATTAGATATCTTTTAAACATCACCAAGATACGATAACGGTATGTTTAAGATCTAACCTGTCGAATTTGACATTTGCGCGATTCTGGAGATACTCTTGAACGATTTCCACAGGATATGACTTAGAGATCCAATTCACATCTATAGATATCTTACTCTATCTAACGTAAAAGTGACATTGGTTGCCCGAATTGCGCTGCAAAAGAGAACTAGTTGATATCTAAACTATAACGTATCTAGTACGTGTCGTCTTTTGTGAATATCTTGAAGTTCGAATACGGCAGTGGCTGTAAATTAAACCCGTAGAAGTAGAGTCGGATCCTGTCAAGTTAACAATCCTTCAAAATTTACAGGCCTATAAGATTCTGTAAGCGAACAATTAGCCCAGAACACGAATACATATACTTATTTAATGGGGTTGGCCGGTGAAAGTTTTTAGCAGATGGCGCCATCATAGCTTGCCCCGTCAATCCCTAGAATTATGTCAAATTTTTGTTTTTTTAATACCCTGGATGCCAGCCCTTTAAGCCAAATCTCATAGAAAAAGGGGCAAGCTATGATAGCGCCATCCAAAGAGTAAAGTAAGTATAAATGCGCCATCTATGCAAACCTTTGACAGTTGCCAACCCCATTGAACAGTTTAATTGTCACCGTTACGTCAATAGAAAGATGCAATAGTGAAAAGCTAGATGCAACACAATAGGTGATGTAACTAACGCATCAACAGAAGAGAAATAGGGACATGATACATAAACAATTGACAATCAACGACAAATGTGTTTACCTTTCTTTTGATGTCATAACAATCTTTTGAATAGAAAAAAATCTTGAAGTCAGCTATGACACTGTCTTGACAAACATGAATACGATTAATACCACCGCCCACAATCTCTCTGCTTTGCCTTAAGGTTGACTGGTAGAGAATGCTTTTGGCATTAAGTCCGCCTTTTGTACGATAAGTTTTCTTTTGTGCAATAAAGTTTAAATAAATAAATACCTACCTACGTATACAATACATAGGTTTCGTATTTCTGAAAACGATATTATCAAATAATCGTCTCCTATTATATTTGTTTATAACTTTCCAATGTATGGTAGTCTACTTTTTTCAATTTGAGAACGATATTTTAGTTTCGAATTAAATAACTGGTTATAGGCAAATCAAATTAGATCCAAAAAAGCGTTTGAGGAATTAATTCCCAGCAAGCTGGAAATCATTTTGAGTTTGCTCCATCCCAGGAGCTGTTGATAAATTTTGGGAGCCTTGGGAGATACATTTTACCTTGGATTGACAAAACCATTCGATGTAGAAGCAGGCGTGTCTCATTCCGCGATTTCGTCACTTTGCTACAGGTAGCTAAAAGTACATCCGTTCGACCCCAATTTTGGGGTTTGCCATAAGCCGCGCGTGGCGCTGTCGCCACCTAGCGGCCATATCTGTCCTGATCGTAACAGACGCGTTTTGTTAGAGAGTGAGTCTTCTGTACCTAGTACTATTATTTATTCTGTGACAGAAGGAACCCACCATCAATTACAAGTCACTACCAGCAAGGTTGTGGTGGATTAGACACTGGTGAAAAAAAATGTCGGTTTTTAAACTCGATTATACAAAAAAAAACCGGGCAAGTGCGGTCGGACTCGCGCACGAAGGGTTCCGTACCATAAAGCAAAAAAAAAAACGGAAAAAATGCAAAAAGAAAACGGTCACCCATCCAAGTACTGACCACGCCCGACGTTGCTTAACTTTGGTCAAAAATCACGTTTGCTGTATGGGAGCCCCACTTAAATCTTTATTTTATTCTGTTTTTAGTATTTGTTGTTATAGCGGCAACAGAAATACATCATCTGTGAAAATTTCAACTGTCTAGGTCACGGTTCGTGAGATACAGCCTGGTGACAGAAAGACGGACGGACGGACAGACGGACGGACAGCGAAGTCTTAGTAATAGGGTCCCGTTTTACCCTTTGGGTACGGAACCCTAAAAAGAAAATCAAAGTGCCGGCCATTTTTTACAATCTTTGACTACGAATTTGTAGTACCGTTTGGCGCTATCCGTCATTTTGATAATTCTGTTTTTTAGTAAAATACAAAATATACAGAGGTAAGAATGCTAAGTTTTATGAATATGGGACAAGGAAGCCAGTATTTCTTCAATTTACACTTTTAGAAAGAAAGAAAGAAAGAAAATACATTTATTTAACGCCACAACATATTACATCTAGAAAACAAAGACATACAAACATAAAAAACATTGGACGCTAAAATAGGATTTACATTTACTTAGCTCTACGCGAGTGAGATGAGACGAATGGAAATCAATCTTATGCAATATGCATATTCTTCATAGCAACTTTGTTCTGCTGCACTGACCATTGCTCTAGTTGCGCGTACGCACACCATTTCTATTTTCATAAAAATACATCATTAATAAACACCGCCCCATGATGTAAAGTTGTAAACAAATTAGGGTTTTTATTTTTATTTCAGGCAACAAGGCCCATATAGTCAGACCTAGAAAAGTCTGCAGCGATTTTGATAGCCCACGCAGAGCAAATGTTATTTATACTTAATAATTTGATAGAAGTTTGACGTTTAAAATAACACTTCCACTGCGTGGGCTATCAAAATCGCTGCAGACTTTGTTGGTATAACTATATTACAAATACCTTGCAGACTAACATAACTAATATATGCATTTTTATAAACTTAAAAAACTAAACACTATTTAGGCGATAAAACGGCGTCGGTTTATTGATGGTATCCTCAAAAATTTGTCGCGAGCGATTAATGAAAGATTAATAGGCTCGTTATCGATAAGATTATTGTTCTCGATTAAAAATAAACGCCAAACAAAAGTAAAAATCGCGCAGCCGAGCGCGCAGCGGTGCCGGCTCACTCCACGCACTTCTACCGGCGCGGCCTAACGTGTGCTGAGTGACTTTCCCGTTCGCATAAAAAACCGCGGGAAACTTCTAGAAATCTTGCACATTTCGACGCGATAACGATAGTTTGTAAACAGTTATGTGTTCAAAAAACGGTTAAGGAAATTTCGAACTTGGAACGTTTGGTAAAATTTACGAATATAGTGCGCGTGAGTTTTCCTCGGGCGTCTCGCTTCCTGCTACCCTTCTTTCCTCTTCTGACTTAGCTTTTCGAGTTCCTTTAATTTTTACTGCGAAAGTTTAATATTTGCATCAGTGCAGTGAAAACCAGTGTCAATAACCGAGTGAATAGTAAAGCGGTTGTACAGTTGATTGTCGTTGGTATACTATGGGTATAATCTGGAGGTCCACAATGCCATTGTTGAGCACGCTGGCGGCCTTGGTGATCATCGTGCACTCCGCGGAGGAGGAGATGAACCGAGGGCACAGGAGGGACCTGCGCCCTAGAGCCGTGGACACGGACAGTTATGAACAGGTAACTTTTATTACACATTTTTATTCAGCTTTACATTTTTGAATGCATGTGAATGCAGTTTTGTTTCTTTAAAAAAATAAAATGAGCCAGCTTAAGGATTTAAGGTAGTTTCCCTCCAGGGCCCGACTTATCTTTCCACCCTGTATAAGTACTTCATAAAGGTAGAGGACGTAAGTTAATAAATACCTGCCTTTTAAGGAACAAGCTAAAAGGGCCTAAAATTATTGAGGTGCCCAAAATTATTACGATGCATTCGTTGTCTGAATGCAGATCTAAGGATACAGCAGATGTAGCTAACGAAGTGCTACAAGACTGTCATCCTGTTTATTTTATAGTCTTGTGAGTAGACGGAGATAAATGGTTCTCCGAGCCCAATTTTTGGGAAAAAGTGAGCTATTTTAGTGAATACACCCACTATCCTCCTAAGGCTATGACAACGTACATTATGTAAGTACTTTTTTGTAAAACATACATCATAGATGTGGTTTGTTAAGTTCTTGGGGGTGCGGATTTAGAAAATAATATCATTTGGTAATCCAAGATGGCGGGCATGCTCTTTTTCCTAAAAGTCATCATGGATATCGTTTTCTAGGTTCTTGGGATGTTAGATCACTGCCTACCTACGTCGTCAATATCAATGCTCCGGTACCTTACCTCATTCGAGGTGGGACACTGTACCGCCAAATTTTTTTAACTAGGACTGCCTGTAAAAAGAAATGAGATCTCATTTTTGATCGCACTTCTACTGCAAAGCTTTTTAAATCTAACGTAAAACCAAGTCGGTTAATTTATTCAGTTCTGTCCTATCTACCGGTCCATGGAACTAAACTGTCATAAATACATAACAATGATTAGTTAACTAACGACGTTGCATTGGCTGATTTAATAAACTAATAAACACATAAACAGAGTTCGGACAATTTATCGCAAAAATAAATATTTTATGGAACATGATACAATTTTTTTAACAATTTTGAACTGCAGTTTTTGAGTATAATCTGGAAATTTTATAAAGATACTGTGTGCATAATATGAGTTTAATAAATCTTGTCCTATTTTTTTAAGATATAAATGATTTTTGATGGTTTTGCGATGATTTGTCCGATGACTGCTAATAAAGTAATTCGTAGTGGAAAAGGTAGCGCATATCGGAATCTCAATCGAGTAATCAAATGCGAGTGCACTCGGAAAGACCTTAGCAAATTAAAAATACATATTAATTATCTTTCAAAATGAAGTACATAAGAATAACCCTTGTAATTAATGGAGAAAAAAAAACATTGTAGAGATTGCCTCCTAAAGGACATAAACAAAATAAAAATTAATTTATCTAAAACAAAAATAATGCATTTTAGGCAAAGAGTTAATAAGACAAGTGATCTAAATATTAATTATAAGAATACACAGATTGACGAAACTGAAATGACGCGCTTCTTAGGATTACATTTAGACAGTAAATTGACATGGAAAAATCAAATCGATATAGTATGTAGTAAACTAGACCAATACTCCTACGCTTTATATAACCTAAGGAAAGTAGCTAATCAGGCAACTGTGCTTACAGCGTATCACGCATATGTAACATCCACTTTACGGTATGGAGTTATATTCTGGGGAAACTCCACAGATAGAGAAAGAGCGTTTAGATCACAAAAGAAATGTCTTAGAGCAGCATGTAATGAAAAATCTTTAGAGTCTTGTAAAACCCTGTACACAAAACATCAAATACTGACTTTGCCTTGCCTTTTCATCTATGAAGTAGCTATACACGTGAAACTAAACATAGGTCAATTTACAAAACTTAATAGCATTAGACATCAAGGAGAAATATACGCAAAACCATTCAAAACGGCCTTACTTTCCAAAAGTGTATTCGGAATGGCACCTAAATTATATAATAATCTCCCAAAACCCATCTTAAACTGTAATAATTTACAACATTTTAAGAACATTTTGCATGATTTTTTTATCAAAAAAAGCCTACTACTCCATTCAAGAGTACCTCTGTGACAAATCGCCGTAATATGAGACCGCTTTTGTTAAATTATAGATTTGTAAATAATATTATTGTAATTTGCATTTGCATGACTTATGTTTTAAGTATTTAGTTATAAGTTTGACTGTTTGTACGCCTATTGGTAAGACCATGGTGATTCTATATTAAATCATGTTCCATCATTGTATATACCCATGTTCTACAGACAATAAACGAATTATGAATTATGAAAGCTCAGCCATACGAAAAAAAACAGAAATTTAAACATATACTCGTATTGTATGAAATATAGTTAATTTTACTTCGTTTGAAAATAGAATGAAACAACACAAATGCAACTCTATTCCGATTGAAAATGATTTAAAATTCATCGAACTTAATAATTTAAGTAGTCCTACTTATAAGAGTTATAAGGTAGAAGTGACTAGTGAGCCTTACGCGGCTAAAGACGGAAAGACTAACTAACTACACCTGTACGGATATGATGGTCGTATTTGTCTAAGTGACAGCGTGATAAAAACGTTGTCCGTCTCTTTCTATCCCGCAGAGTTAAATAGTGACAGTTGTTTTATCACGTGGATAAAGCGATCCATAATAGGCTGGCTGTTTACTAAACTCACTAATTTCACACGACCTCTTTCTAATTTCAGATAAATAGTTCCGTATATTAGTTCCTCACACTTAACGTGTTTAATGATTTAGTATGAACTTTTTTACGTGCTAAATCATAATTTTAGCGGGTCTAGCGCGAATTTATTTTGTTAACATTTACTTCCGTCGTTTCTTTTTTAACATGTTTATAGAGCGTTACTTTACGGATGTCAATATTAATTAAATAAATAATATGGGTTTGTTAATCACCGAAATAAACGCGACGTATGTAGCGGGTTAGCGGCGATGTATTTTTTATTTTATATACCACTGTTCAATGGCCCATTTCCGACCACATATCACATGTTATTAGTAGGTAATTAATATATTGGGCATAGTAATTTTGCATGTAAACAATGCATTGTTTTCTACAAATTGATAATATCTAGGAAGGACTCGAAATGAAATTATTATTGAACGAGCGGAGTAAATGTCTATTTCAGCTTGGACGAAAATGCTTTTGTATGTAAATTTTTAGAGAGAACTAGGCAATGATATATATAATTATATATACCAATACATACTTCGAATACTTAGATATAGATAACTATTATCTGTAAATCAGGAAAAAATATTCATGATACACACACAAACTAAATAAAATGCCCTTACCATGATTCGAACCTGTAACCTCCCGCTTGGGGCGCTTGGTAGGCAGGGACCGACCAGTCTAAGAGGTCGTTGTTGATCCAAATCTTTTAAACGATATGTGACGTTATCTATGAAAAGGACCTTATTGTCGATGGCGCTTACGCCATTACTAACGATGCTCCAATATAAATTCAATGCCGCGCGACGCTGTGCGACGTAAGCGCCATCGACAATAAGGTCCCTTTTCATAGATAATGCCCCATATAATTATTTTTTATCACAAAATTACAACTGTTGATAAATAGTTGAGAACAAGATCGTTACGTTATTGCTCAAAATTACTTAATAAACGTCAAGATTAATATTTATAAAGTAACACTAACTTTCTTTTAATACCAAAACCAGTTGCCAGATGCGACATTAAATTATGTAAAATACACGTGACGAATCGTAAATCAAAGTAGGCTATAGTATAGCTTATACAGTGTGTGTCTGACGATGGGGCTTTAAATCCAGGGCTCGATTCTACTCGCTAAACTGAGCTGACTTTTACTATGGCACCAACCCCGAAATCCCGAATTTTTTTTTTACTATTTCATACATTTTGGCTGATCAGATGTCGACGTTTTCTATGGAAAAGCCAAAAAAATTTCCCCGATTTGAGGGTTGGTCCCATAGTAAAAGTAGCTTAGTTTAGCGCGTAAAATCAAGCCCTGGATTTAAAGCCCCATGTTCAGACACACACTGTATAGTAGGCTCGTGATAGTTGACTACCGAACTTTTATTGACAATGTAAACAATAGGGGGCGTTCGTGAACTATAGGGGGCAGCATATGAGCAGTCAGATTTTTGGTGCGAGGCGTATAAGCTTCCGATGTAGCCCACAATATGGCGGAACCTAACTAGGTATGCACAAGGAAACGTACCTACAAGAACGGTAGATAATAGCCTCAGATCATAGTCCTATATCTATGATGGTAGCACTTGCTTTATGGCAATATACATGTGCACATAGGTATGTTTCTGATTTAAGCTAAATACAAGATGGCAGACCCTCCAACGCGCACGGTCCCTACACAGGGACCAACATAACGTCAACATGAAAATAGGGACCAAGTTTTATGGGATAATGACCGACATGGCTTGGTTCTGCGTTCACTATTCCCGTATGACATGACATTTTTAATGGGGGAAATGAGTGATATTGAAACTTATTTTGAAACAAAAGTTGGCCCTGAGGATACCTATGTAGGTTGAGATGGGTACAAACAAATCTTCAAGTGGAGTATCATCAAGAGTGCAACTTTTATTGTTTTGTAAACCTTTCATTAATTTCATATAAATCTGCCGGCTGTACACACTCGCCGAGAGATCCCGAGACAAGCCGAGAACGAGTGATGTACATTAGGGTGGAGCGAAATCCAAAATTCTTGAATATAGCAATGGAACCCCTCTAAAAGGATTGCATAAATATTGAAAAATGCACTAAAATGTTGGTAATAACTTATTATACGCTTATTAAATATTATATAATTTGAATAAAATGTACACATATTAGTGAAATAGTATATTTTAATAAACGATGAAAATTTAGCTTTATTAATTTCTTTAGCGGCTGAGTAGAGGGCTAAAAGTAGTGTTGATTTTGAAACTTGATATAATCACTATAATCTACATGACAAACTGCAACTTTTGGTACCGGTTCCACATTGATAATCAAATTTTTATTTATTTCCATACAACGACGCTCCATCCTAATGTACATGCTGCTATTGCTGCTCCCTTCTCGTCTCGCTCTTCATTGTTTTCTTCTTTGTTATTCTCCGATTGGATCGGAGCGGTGCCGAGACTCTCGGCGACAGGCTCTCGACGAGTGTCCGAGCCGACATTATAGGTATTAAAACAAGCATTCATAATGCACCTATTCGTGCCAAAATCAATTGTTTGGGTAACGAGTGTGTGCATTATTGATGCGTGGCTATTCGGCAAGCTAGGTAACAATGAAAGTTTACTTTTCGTCTACATCGTTCATTTGTACACAAGCTAAACACTCATAACACGCGTTCGATTGGATAACCACGAAACTGAATAAATTTTCTTTGGAATGTCATAGAATCCGTCATCGACTTGAATAGAACAAAGTGAGGGGTGTCATTATTAATGTCATTTTTTAAAATGACATTCCATGCTTTGTCATTGCAAATGTCATGCAGAATTATGCAGAAGTAGCTTGGTCCGACTTAATTTGATGTGCACATGTTTGTTATTATGTCCCCAATTAAGTATTACTTTGTTTATCTAAAATGTGTCAACAAATGTGACTCCGACTAACGTGTTAAAGATTAGAGAAATGTATATACTGAACTGTACAGTGGAAAAAGAGGCGGCATCAGTTGGCCTCGGCTGGGCGGAGCTGGAAGAGGCCGCGCTGGACCGCGAAGAATGGAAATCCCTTCTGAGAGCCCTATGTCCCTGATGAGGGATAACAGGATATCATCATCATCATATACTGAACTGACATTCGTTATTTTTTACAGCAATTAATGACTGCATGACTTGTATGAGACTTACTCTTTAAGGCATTTAACTGATAATTAATTACTCAATTAACTTTCTCTTACCTATAACATTATTTAGTTAAAAAAATGTGAAGTCAGAACAAAAATAATTTATTTTTGTCTTCACCTAGACTTGCTATACGTGGGTCATACTGAAAGTTTCTGGATTCTGATATACCGGGTGTGGCCTGTAATATGAGCAAAAAATATAACTGTAGGCTGTACTCCTCATACTGACCAACATTTGTTCAGAAACTTTTAAAAATAACTTGTGGTTTGATTTTTAATACACTTTTAAGTTTATTCCAAGACGCAATGTATTGATATGGCGTGGCGATGGCGTCCATTGAAGATAATATTTATTTTTTATGAAAAATAGGGAGTCTAAATATGTACTTCATAATTTTTTAAAGTTGTAGAACAAAAGTGTCACCGTTTGAGGAGTACAATCTATGTTTTAAGTATTTGCTCATGTTACAGGTCACACCCGGTATGAGACGACTTATTTTTTCTAAATGGCCAGTCCAGGAATTTTTGGTATGCCCTAGGGGGTCATCCATTAATTACATCACACGTTTAGGGGGAGGGAGGGGTCAAGAAAATGTGACATATTGTGACATGGGGGAGGGGGGAGACACAAACTTTGTGACATCACTTTAACTTCATCAGTAACCGAAAATTTATTTAAATTATTTTATTCGCTGTACATTTAAATAACAAGTTTTTAAAACAATAATCGTTTTTATTCGTTTAATTTTATTTCCTAAGCATGTTTGGGTTATAAAATTACTAATATTTATATTGTCAAAAATATTTTGATAAAATATTAATAATACTTAGGTACTTACTTAATTCGATTTGGCGATTTCGTAAAAAAAATGTGACGTCACACTAGGGGGGAGGGGTTTGCCAAATGTGACCAAGTGTGACAAGGAGGGGGGGAGGGGTCAAAAAACCTAGAGATTTGTGTGACGTAATTAATGGATGACCCCTAAGTATAACATTTCTTTTAAAAATAATGTTTGGAAAACCCTTCTTCCTCGAGGTGAAGGTTAGAGCCGCAACTAACAACTGCCTTTAAAAGTCATTATCATTGTCACAACACCTGTTTCGAAGTTATCAAACCTCGTTATGGTTATATAACCATAATAGTTCAATGTTACGTAAGTTTGTAGCAAATTGATGAGAGCGTTGAGTTCCGGACCACGGCGTTGGGGCCTTAGCTAACTTGGCATAACTTGCATTTGAAATTAAAGATTAATGGCATTCGCATGGTAAATTATGGCTGTACTGTTTTTACCCGACTACGGCAACGCAAAAGGAGGGTTATGATTTTGACCGGTATGTATGTGGGTATGTATGTATGTTCATTTGGTCCCTCATAACTTCTAAAGTACACATTATAATTTGACAAACGATATGTCATTCGAATCGTCTTAATCGTCCGCTGGTTATAGGCTACATGACATCACAAAAAAATGAACAAGGCGCCCTCTAGAGGTCATAAAGTCACGAACCAAAAAAAATTAAATAAGTAATGATTACGTGTTGTATATCATTTGAAAGAGCTCAATTAGCACATTTCAAATAACTATATAATTCAAATTAATATGTGACATTACAATATTCTTGTTTGTACAATAATATAATATAACAGTACATATAACAAACTACTATGATCTTACTAAGACTATTAGTTATTTGTAATTTACTAAAATTACGTTTTACTTTTTTTTAAAGTGTGACAACTATTTATTTCTAAACGAGATATATACAGTGGCATTACTAAAATAAATTAAAAACTAGGAGGCCCTTGAGGCATTGTACCAAGGATGCTGGTGGCATTTCCTCGCTGTATCGCAATGCTATCAGCATTGTGCGAGGAAGCCGCCAGCTCTTCGTTTTCCTTTTTATTAGGGTTAAGTAAGTTTACCGTTAGCTAATTAGAGCCATTAGCAGATTAAGTAATCTATCGGTAGACCAAAACATAACAACTCTCTACTTTTAATTCTACTGTTTACTTTTCAAGTAGTACCTACCATCTGTCTATTAGTGTAGTAAACACTTTATTGCACAAACATGTAGGTACATAGAACAGAGAAAAATATAGTAAATGTGTTTAAAGGCGAACTTATCCCCTTAGGGGATCTCTTAACCTTTAAGCAACTGAGAGAGATAAATACGAATTGGTATTCAAGCTAAGATAATTATGTACAGTTAACTGTAAAAATATCGGTGTAGACAACTTACTCAAAAATATGTCCCATAGTTCTTAATTCGCTAACATAAGAGCTATGGGACATATTTATGAGATGATTTGTGCACCCATATTTTTACACTTGACTAGGTACATGATAAATAGGCAGGATATAAAAGAAGTATTGCTAGCACTAGAAACAACCAAATACGACGTAGGTGCAAGAAAATTATTATAGCTACAATTGAAATTGGTTCACAGATGAACGAATAAAGGAAATTCTCATTTGAGTTTTGGCTTTCTCTTTAATTTGTGTCGTATTTTCAAAATCTTAAGGTCCAAACTCGAAAACACCAACTTATCAGTTACCACGTAAGTCCTGTGTACCACCTGTGTACGCATCACGCATAAGAACCGGATAGAAAGATGAAAAGCAAGGAAGCGGTCAGACTCTCATGGAAACTGGTTTGCCTAGAAATCATGGGAGGAGCCCGGTAAGTGGAGCGTACGAACATCTATCTTACAATTAGTGCACCGTGCTATTAAATAGTGCATTGACGCCGATTATAGACGGATTTTACTTGATGAACTGTCATCAACCTACTCATCATTCGTATACGAGTTAAGTGTTACATGAAATCAAGGTGTGTACCTATAGGTGGGCGTAAACAAACGACGTATTTAAATAATTTAATCCATTCGGTATTAAATTTTGGCATTATCAAATATGATTATTTTGGAAGGAAGTAAATAAATTACGTTCAACCCATCCATTTTGTTCGGTTAATTTCGATCGCGTTACAGCAATAATTAAGAGGGGGCGTAAAGCATAATTTGTCCAACTCGAAGGTCACCTTTTTCACAATTATGTACTCTGAAATAGTATTTTATGCAACAGTTTTATAAGAGGGGTCAAAAAATGTGAGTGGCGTGGGTAACAATGTGAGCCGAAGGCGAACATTGTTAATAAATACGCCATGAGCATTTTTTGACTACTTATACAATGTTGCATACAATGCTTTTTCTATGACTAAGCAATATTAAATAAAATACAAAAAATTATAAACAAAATTTTATTTATGAAAATGTCAATGTAAATTTTGGATAGTAGGTATTACTATATGTATGTAGCTCTTGTCTGCGACAAGCACCCATAATACCAAATACAGTCAGCAGCAGATATACCTGAGCGGGCAAGGTGTCCAAGAAAACATATACACTTCATTCGTCACAAAAATAAGGACATCTAAGATGTCATTTTCACGTAGGCTTTCAGTTCGTCACAAATACCTTAACTTCTGAGTTTTTCTTTAACACATACACCCTTATTTAATCACAATGACAATAACGGTTAAAAAGTCAGTGGTAACTAAGCAATCAAATTCAAGCTGCTGTCATTAATACCTACACGCACTGCCAATCACGTACGTCAGCAGCCAGGGTGCCACCAGTTGCTAAGCAGTTGTTATTTCAATGGTAACTAAGCATCAACATTTTATCTGTTTAACTTTAAAATAAATACTGTAACACTACGAATTGACACCTCCTTTCTTAAAGAAGTATTTTATCGTTAAGTGTCAAACTTATACAATAAACAAGTAGGTTCTACTAGAATGATCGGTTTTTTTTTATTTTAACTGTCATATGCGGCTGTTCTTCCAAACCGTTGATCATATTATATACCTACGTTAATATATTTATTTAGCCCACTTATTGTAGTAAAATATACTATACAGGGTGGCCCATTTAGATCGGCCAGTATGGGAAAATCTGATACTATAAGATATACACCGATCTCTTCTTAGGAATCATGACATCGATTTTAGTAACACGAAAAACTGCATTCATACATTAAAAAAAATGTGTACTCAGCTCGGGAATCGAACTCCGAACGTTTTGAAAAATAAAACTAAGACTATTTCTATTTAGATATCGATTGTGTAGGTCTTAAGCAATAAATGTTACTATGAAACATGATGTCTGAAATTAATAAAATGCATTGTTTTCATATCCTTTAATTTAATTTAGTCAGTTTTCGAAGAGACCAGCATTTTTAGGGTTCCGTGCCCAAAGGGTAAAACGGGACCCTATTACTAAGACTCTGCTGTCCGTCCGTCTGTCCATCCATCCGTCCGTCCGTCCGTCTGTCACCAGGCTGTATCTCAGGAACCGTGATAGCTAGACAGTTGAAATTTTCACAAATGATGTATTTCTGTTGCCGCTATTATAAGTAACAAGAAATACTAAAAACAGAATAAAATAAAAATTTAAGTGGGGCTCCCATACAACAAACGTGATTTTTGAGTAGTAAATATCAAATGGCATTCCGCACAGGAGTAATCTAAGTAACGCCCACTGCGGATTCAAACCTACAACGTGCAACGTCCTGATAGAAAGTCGTACATACGCTACATGTGACATTATCTTCAAAAATTATATAAGTAAACTAATGCGAAATTAACATAAAACCAGAAGACACAAATTAATAATAGAAATGAAACCCAAAAAAAAAAACAAAGCTGTAATCTCTAGGTGCGTACGACTGAGATTTGAACCCGCGGTCTCTGCTTTGAAAAGCAAACGCCTGTTACTGAGACCACGACGTGCCTTGACAATTGGCTCTAAATTCGGCTTCACTTAGCTTTTGCTATGTGTCATTCGTCTTGACGATTCTGTTAAAAGAAATAGTTTGCAGTAAGTTGACCGAGAGGCTCCTGTCAAATGGTTGAAGGTAGGGCTCGCGGTCGTGTCCGTGATTCGTGAACCCGTAGCCGTGCGCCCGGTTTCGTGAATCACGGCAACGGTTTTCTGGTCCGTTCCGCACGTGACATTCGGTTACGTGAAATTAGGGTACGTGAATCCGTGTAGATCCGTGTAGGCGTGATCACGGCTTCACGTATCTTAAGAACACGCCGGTTCGGTCCGCCGGCGACGTTGAGTGAAGATAGATACGATGCGGTCTCTAAGAGCTACGAATAAAAATGTATCGTGAGTTTTTTATTCATAGCTCTAATTCCGTTTCATTACTTTAATATAAATATAGTGCAATGCAACGGGCAGGTCGCTAGTTTTGACTAAAATCAATAGCTGATTATACAGAAAACAGAATAACCCCATAAATTATTTAGATATAACCATTATATTCAAATCGATGTAAAAAATACAATTTAAGTTTAATTCACACGTAAATGTTTGTCCGGCGAAAGTCCCGTATTCAATATACTAAGTGGTAACTCAATTCAATAATATTACATACTTAGTCCTTATTTATTTTTCTCCCGGGCGTGTCGAACCTACGAGACGTGCGATAAGTATTCAACGGAACCGAGCCCGAAGCTCACGCAGGTACGGGCTACGTATCATGGCGTGTCACGGCGTGTCACGTGAATCCGGACGCGAACGCAGGTACGAGGTACGTACCTTGCCGTGTTCGTGAAATTCGTGATCTTAGTACCGCCGGGCTTAAGAACCCGTAGCTACGGATCGGCGTGTATCACGGATATCAGGAGCCCTAGTTGAAGGGCAAAACGTGAGATAGATGTATGTGATGACAAGACTGTACTGCTTTCGATGATTGTCAAAACGCTTTACCTGAAATTAGCATGGCTATCTTTTATTCAATATTCGACCATACTTGTATGCTTTAAAGTCTATTTTTCCATACTGTTCAGATATATTTGACACGTTGACCGCTTAGATACCATTGGTTTTCTGACAGCTAAGGTATCAGTGACTTGTTGTAAGTGTAGAAATTAATGAATAGCGTCTGTTAACATATTTGTGACACGTTGAGCGCTCACAAGTAAATACTACCATGACAGTCAACAACTTTTTGACAGTTTAAACGTTTACCTCTCTTTGAACACCTGGAGTGTATAGCGACTTCTGCTGCTGACTGTACCAAATAATACTGCAACCTGTAACAAGAAAAAGGAGAATTAAATAATATTCAGTTTCAATGCAAAAATATAAAATGTACATAAATATAGCTCGTTGTACTGTGTACCCTAAAAATGAGTGAGTATCAAAAAATTTTATAACATATACCAACCTTGCTTAAAAGATAGATCTGATCCGGTGCTTCCAATTAGTCTTTGAACATACACCAAAGACGTTTTCAGAGAATGACGAAGTTTTGTGCTCCAATCTCCACGCCATGCACTTCCCATAAGATTTGTCGTATAGGTGCTGAGATTTAATACTTAGGCAACAAATTTTCGGTCGCTGCTTGTGCTGCAGCGGATATTGCTTCAGGTGTAGAAACAATGTAGTCCTCTTTGTCCATTTTCAACACTTTTTATGAACGCAAAACAAATAGTAACGCAAAGTACTCAAAGAACAAGAAATTACCGGGAAACGAGAAACAAACGAATAATGTCTATGGTTATGTTTTTTTTAAAGCCGTTACACACTACCGCACCGCACCAGGGTCGTGGTGCTGTAGGGTATAAAAGTATTTTTTATTATGTTGGTAGCAATGAACTCAGTACAAATTTGTTACTTTTTTAATAAAAACCGTATTCATTCAATCGTTTGTCACGTTGGTAGCAATGTACCGGTATGTGGCACCTGCTACCCTGCACTAGCTTACCGTATCGTAATGTCTCTAAAACGACACAAGTGCTTTTTTGGGCAATAGACTATAGACTTTTAAGGAGTATTAATAATGTATGCCCTTATATGTTCGTTCGTGACTATGTAAATGACAGATAAAAGTACCCGAGTAGAAAAATACCTTTACCTTGTTTAAAATTTTGCTTGTCAATTATCTCGGTTATATCACTATGCACTAGCTATTGTATACTAAAATTATGTTGCTGTGGTATGCAAGATTACGATATACAATTAGGATTCAAATAATAAATAGCAATATTTACTTGTTTTTTTTTATTTCGAGCCAACTATAGCCTAGTAAGGTTTGGAGTCTGATATACAGGGTTTTAAAAAATATAAAATAGATTATACAGGGTGAAATTTAAATCACTGGCCATATTCATTCTCGGCACTAGGTTACACTTAAGGAATCTATTTAGCGAAAAAAAAGAGTACACTTTTTTTTAATTTTCATTTTTCAATTTTTAAATATTTTCCACGAGTCGTGGTCACCCTATTACCACAAATGTAAACAAACCTAATAGTAGGTTTTAACAACAACATCAGCAAAACCCTTATCTGACCTTCACTAAACCTTATAATCGTTGCAATAGGGTCCACCCAGTTAGTGTTGGCGATGGTAGGCAGGTTTATCAATTTCGAGGGTAGTCTAAACTAAACCATTCCGCGCTAGCGGTAAACATAACGGTAAGCATAAATGATTAGTCACTCGTCACTCGCCATCCTTAAAATAATAATCGCGCGCGTACTAAGGTTAAAAAAAATGTTTTCGAACCGGGAATATTACGAAGTGGTACGGTGTTATTTATTAAGTGGTGAGTATTTACGTGGTGCACAAAGATTATACGAAATGGAATCCGTTCCACGCCTTCGCAGACAAGGATTGAATCCAAGAGTACCATCTCGTGGGACTTTCGTTAATTGCGTCGATTTTTAATCAAATGTACGTAAGTTGATTCAATTTTTTAAATACGCCTGAATGCAAAGATTCCTGACCTAGTTTTTACTCCTTGTTTTTAAGCCACGGACGTTTTGTTAATAATCATTAGTCAGAAATAACATTTTAGATTAAAAATGGGTTGCCTTTGCATTTTGACGGTTCTAAGCCCGTTAATATGAAAGGAAAAATTAGCAACTTATGTAGGTAATCTCGCTGCAATAGGGTTCATAATTGGTGACGCGATTGCAAACAGCGGGAGGGGCGGGGTGTCAATGACCTTAACTGATAAGAGAGAAGCGGGTGTAGTGGGTAGTTGTCGGTTCACCATAACGTACGAGGTTTTTAGGACAATTTGATGATGAGTTATTTCGAAAAAAATGTACTGAGCGGTATTAAAAGAAAAAACACGTGTTTAATATTTTTTCGAGTTCTTTCGGTTGTTTCAATTTGGCCAGTGAATTAAATTTCACCCTGTATAATCTATTTTATATTTTTTTGTAACTTTTTCGTGGCATTTACCTTTGTAAAACTAAAAACGTGTAACAATTCAATATAAAAACTACAATTATGCGCTAGCCCCGTATACATAAGGTGTATTTTGGGTAATTCCAAACCACTTCCCAAAATCGAGTAGTTCCGAAAATGGACTCTAATACGATGGGATTATGAGTGAGTTTAGATTGCACAAACCTTATTAGGACATAAAGGATATCTCCTATAAAAATCCACTGAGCAATATTGCCTAGACTTCAAGTTAATCGTGCTAATAATTAGAGAGGCACTATAATTCGTCAAACCAACTACCCAGCGTGTGTGGAGCGTGCAATTGGAACATTCATCTTACAACTAGTGAACAAATGTACAATTACACAGTGCATTAACGCCAATTATATCGATTTTAGTATAGACTAGAATCAATTGGGGTCGAACGGATGTACTTTTAGCTACCTGTAGCAAAGCGACGAAATCGCGGAGTGAGACACGCCTGCCTAATACCCTTAAAATTTAATAATAAAAACTAAAAATCTTCGTTAGCCCCCTCTTAACAGATTATCCCTAAACAATATTACAATGGTAAGGTATGTTGCTGTAAGTAAAAACCATGCGAAACCGGTAGTTGCACTTATACTGGTTTTTCAGCAAAGTGGTTGGTAGAATTTGTGAAATACAACAAAATGCTACTCTTGAGTCTTGAGGGCCACTGAATTCGGCGCGCGCGCCGCGAAATATATGCATAATTAAAAGATCCGTAAGTACTGTAAATCATTTCAGAAGTTTTTGCAGTTTTAAACTTTATTTATTTATGAATAGGGATATGCTTAAAAATATTGCTGTGCAGATTCTAAAGCAATTTAATTTAAAGTAATTTAAAGTAATAAAATGCTGCCGACTTAAGCTGTACGTATCCCATTATAAGAGTCATTACTGGGGTGTATTACGGCTACATTTATAATAGCCTTTTTTGTATTAGAACATACATTTTGTTGGGAAGTATCATGCAAATAAGGTACCTGCGCCAAAGAAGGCCAATCGTTATTTTTTTTCTTATGTTGTATATGAATTTACAGTTTTAGCGACCTAGCGAACATGAACGCAAAATTTGAACCCGTTCGCAGTTATAGTTACATGAAAATTTTTAAAAGTAGGCAAAAAAAATCTATACTCTTTTAACTTATATCACCGCAAATGACGCCTGAAACCGCTTATTGAATCCGAATACCACATCGCACGATTCGCACGAGATGACCCCTTTTGCATAAGTCATAGCGGTCATAGATCCACCGGTCAGACCGGTCGGCTTTCGACTTTCCTCCGCGTTATGCCATGTTTTGTAACAGCTTTCTTAGCGATGAGATAACTGAATTATGTCTGACATGCGTGGAGTAATCGCCAGTTAATTGTTGCTTGGACACTTAGAGAGTTATGTTAGGCGCGAAATTATAGTTGACAGGTTGGTGTGATTGGACTACTAATATGCTTTAGTTATGTCATGTCATGTGTGAAAGCTTTGTAAGACGTACGTGGATATCTATATGTAAATGCTAGATGGTTATAGATACTAATGTGCCGTTCGGAAACCTTCCAAAATTGAGAATTTTCCAAATTTAAAGATATCGGAGACTTCTCATGTTTTTGTAGGGTAATCGAAATTTCCCGTCTTCAAAAGAACGTTTTCTTAATTTACCATAAAATTTTCCTGAAATTTCCGATATTTCCAAAACTATTAGCACAACTTTAACTGCAGTAGCTTGTAGTAGTTGCTGTTGTTTTATTGTAGTTATCTTACATCCAACGCAGGTAACTTAAAATAACATCTTCTTACATCTGGCACAAATCACTGGATTGAGTTGCATAGACCAAAAGTTGTCTCCACTGAACGCCATTATTATCCTCGAGTTGTGCGAGAAGCAATTGAAATCAAGAAACACCCCAGGAATTTTAATAGGGAGGATGGTTTCAACTTATCGCCAACTTGAGAACCAGTGATACAGAAGCTAAAGCCAAAGGATCTATCTTCGGACGGGTGCGTGGATATTGTGAGTGTTGCGTGTCGGACTATTGACAATAATTAACATTATGTGTGGTGGGTGGTTTGAAAATGTGATGTCTACCCCAAACTTTTCCATACACTTTTCGTCGGGTAGATGCACAAATCTCTGTTTTGACATTTTGCTGGGACAATCAGTCAGCCGCGACCACGACCAGTGAAACCTGTGTCGAAACGTCGGTAAATAAAGGTAATTGAATATAATTCGCGTTAGACCCGTCTATAATGTGAGTTAATATGAACTTAAAATAATCTAAATTACTTGACTTGGTGTGGTGAATTGAGTACTAATTCATTAAGTTCTCATTCTTATCTCTTTAATTATCGCATTGATGCGATCGCCTTTACTAACGTCTTCTGCTAAGCCATTGAACTGTACTTCCATAATATCTTTTACCTCTAACCCTCAACTTAGGCATTTAAGGAGAGCTTTTAGAGTAAAACACGAATGACTAGTTTATAAAAGTCTAGTAGTTGTACCATCGCGTCTCTCTCGTAAATCTCTCGTTAATGTGTATAGAAACTGAACAAGCAACGCAAAGATCACAGATCAATGTACAGCCATCAGATATATCGGAGCGGCCAAGGTGTTCACAATATCTCAACACGCACTCTAACGCCCTGACAATAGATTCGTGTTCGGATATTTGTGAGCGCCTTAGCTGTACCGATATTTCTGATGGGGACTGTACACATCGTTTAGATTATCATTAGTCGATATCTCATCGATTACAATGGGATAGTTGATGTACGGCCGAGTAAGTAGAAGAGCATTATCTATGGTACATTACCTGCGATATAGTAGCCAAGAACATTACGCTTAATGCTCCAGAGGTTTTATAGCCGAGTCGGATTCTAACGCTAGAATTATTTAACCCTTAAGGCGTTTGTGTCACTTTTTTAGTACAGGTACTAAATGTGACGCCAAGTTTAAACACTAAGTGCAGGCTAGAAAAGGAAGTACGTTAAAGAAAGTGCAAGAATTGTACTTTTTTTCCTAGTTTAAGACAATATCAGACAAAATTCGGTTTATGCGCAGGCGGCAGTTGAAATTTGAAATTCGCTGAATTTGCGACGGAGTGTGTTCCTGACACCATAGAATATAAAGTAAATAGCCAAAGTGTTTTCTTTGCGTTGATATTATTACTAGATGAGTTAGACATTGTTATTTAGTATAAAGCTCATTAAATCATAGATTAATTCTACGTCAAAAATTACGAAATTAATCATGTCCCATTTTTATGACATTGTCGATAGTACTGGTAACAAAGTACTATTTAGCACGTCCTAAAAAACGGACAGTGCCGGCTTGTGCGGAGATAAGATTGTGACAGAAAACGGACGTTGCCATACTTAGGGTATATATATTTTTTTCATTTATCGTCGTTTTATAGGCTATTTTTGCGTTGGGGTTATGTTATACATAAGTATATGTATACATTTTTTTATATTTTAGTCTCAGGTGGTTCCACAATCTGACTCAGAAGAGTGAGATAACAAAAAAGACGACGATGACGAAATTTTACTAGAGGCAGATTGTACATCTGCCTTGCCCCAATCTGACTCTTTTTCAGCCAGGTGACTTTCTTAGAGTATGTCAAATATGATGGACAAATATTATGTTTATTTACGAACACGCGTGCTTTTATTCTTACTGTCGTGCTATTAAAGTTAAGTGCACCTCATTGTGAATGGCACTATCTGTATTTAAATATAATTTCGAACTAAATAGTCCTTGTGGGAAAAAAGTTGTTCATAATACTCGACCTGATGACCTAAACACGACCTGTCCGCTAGTACTCCATCTACAAAACTTAATTCCTCGCCATTAAATGCATAACTCGCTTGAGTATTCAAATTATTGGCACGTCTTGAGATGTCCTACGGTTAAAACCTATTTCAAGTCGATGATGAAGATGCTACTGTTCCTGAGGCCTGTAAAATGTAATCTTTACAAAATTCAGGAGAGTAAATAGCTAATTTCGAATCTAGTCTTTCATATATATGTCGGGCAGACGAAGCAAAGCATTTCTACTAGGGTACAAGAACATATTATTATAGCTAATTATGTCAAGCACCGCCAACTAAAACTTGCGGTCTGGGAGCATGACATGGATAAGACTGGTTCTCGCCAAGGAGGAGCCATATATTCCCAGAATGTTGCCAGAGGCCATTGAGACTGAAAAATATCTTAACTTTTACAGAAACTACAGCTATTATCTACCACCAGCTTACGTTTCAGATAGTCCGGGTAATAAGAAAACAAGCAAGACATAGAACAGTGAGACCATAGTGATAAATGGTGTGGTCATTTAAGTAAAGTAATATTACTTACAATAATTGTAATATGTAACTAGCTTTATGAGACTATTTTGCATGTACACGTAGCTTTAAAATGTATATTTTTGTTTAATATATCTGTACGTGGGTCGTTTTACATATCAACACTAGAAGAAAATATAGTATTATTATGTGTCCCATAAGATTTTTCTTCTTATTAATATAAATAAACATTTTTTCCAAACATTCATTATTGTGTTATTGAAATAATTTTAAATTTTCTTGCCCTGTTATTCTTTAATAATTTTTATTTTCTTAAACTGTATAACGGCATTGTCCGTTTTTTAGGACAACCTTGGGAGCAATCAATATATAAGGTTCGTGGCAATGTCCGTTTTAACGGACGTCCTGAAAACCCTACTTTCAGAATACTTTTAATTTTTTTTTCTTGAATATAGTACTTTTTTACTCATTACTATCCCCAAAAACATTCCACGTGATAGGTGGCTACATTATTTCATGTCTTGCCATGTTAAGGGTTAAACTGAGCGTTGTTTGGGATCCTATCTCATCGCATAATAATTGATTGTCATAGTGTAATGTCACGCATAAATCTCTTTCCGCATATTTTTTTCTCCAGCTGACACAGAAAGTATTTTCGATAATATTTTGCATAGGTTGTGTAGAATAGGGTAGGTTAGGTTAGGTTTGTGTTATAATTTTTTAGAAATGTTAATATTTCCAGCACAATAACAATTATGCGAAATGAGTTTTATGCGTAACATTACATTAGGACAATCAATTATTATGCGACCCAATATGGATCCTTGTTGTTTAACGATTGAGATATTCAACGTTATAAGTTATAATAAATACAAACAAGTGCATGGCAACTTAAAATTTAACATGGTACTTACATTTACATACCTATTTTTATTTTTACCTAAAGCACAAATTATTCTACAATTAAATAATGAAGTGTCTACACTAAAATCAAATAAAATAGCAAAGATAAATGATCCGGTGTTAATTAATTAATAAATAAAACTCATAAGTACCTTTCAATTAAATAACCGTATAATAAAGTCAGAAGTTAGATAATAAGGATAAATTCTGAATGATATAGCTGCAGTAATCCAAATAATAATATTATGAAATATTTTGGTAGCTTCTGCCCGCGTCTTCGTCTGCGTGGAATGATGATTAATATAAACTGACCTAACAAATTTCATCTAAACCGATTCAGCGGTTTAAGAGTGAAGAAGGCAGACAGGCTTAATACTTTCGCTTTTATAAAATTAGTAGGGATAAATCTAAAACACATTTGTAGAAAGCGCAACATTTGTGGAAGCAGATGGAACGTTGTTAAGACCCAACAGGAGTGGTCATTAGGGTTCCGTACCCAAAGGGTAAAACGGGACCCTATTACTAAGACTTCGCTGTCCGTCCGTCCGTCCGTCTGTCACCAGGCTGTATCTCACGAACCGTGATAGCTAGACAGTTGAAATTTTCACAGATGATGTATTTCTGTTGCCGCTATAACAACAAATACTAAAAACAGAATAAAATAAAGATTTAAATGGGGCTCCCATACAACAAACGTGATTTTTGACCAAAGTTAAGCAACGTCGGGAGGGGTCAGTACTTGGATGGGTGACCGTTTTTTAGAGCACCGTACAAAACTTTGTTCACGGTGCTCTTATGGGATCACTTCGGTCTTGTAAATCGGTTAAATGCGTTTTTCTCAAAGACCGTTTGATGTAGGTACCTGAAATTTGGAATAGTTATGGCAAGTACCATCACTAACACTGTGAATAAATCGAAACTGCTTATTTCTGATTTTAGGGGGAAATTTAGGGGTTAAGAGGGGTAGGCTGAATTTTATTTTCAATTGTAAGAATCGTGTGAGGTACCATTAGAAAGCTTGCAAAAAATTGAGTCGATGGACTGATTTTGACTTCATTTTAGAATGCAATAGTTTCGATAAAAAATGCATTTAAAGTTGCAAGTTTTCATACAAACATTTTCACCTCTGTCCTGGCGATTTTCGGGAAAACTATAGCTAACAGGCAGCTGACCAGTCAATATCCAACTAAAACAAGTATGGAGACGGCGGGAAAATTATCAGGTTAACTCTAACTTTATTAGTTTTTAAACTGCAGCCTGATCTTTGGTTGCTTAGGGCTAGCTAAGTGATGCTTACACTGGTCATTCATATTAAGAAGTAGTTTTAGTAAGTAAGATCCTTACTTAAAACTTTGGCATTGTAATTTATGACTTATGTCTTTGATACAAAGTTTAATTCTACTTACTTATTTTTGTGAGATATTTCATTTGTTTTCTGAATAGCCTACTATAAGTATGAGAGAGTAAAAGATCTGCAAAATGCAACCTTATTATAAAGCAAATAAGTTTAAATTTCGAACGGGCTTTCCAACCAATGGACTATCGCAGTGTGCTCAGTAAGAATCATATTTATTATTGGAGTTTATCAGTTCAAATTTAAATTAAGAATTCCGTTCTTCACTGTCGTTGTGTTTTTTTTTCACATTAGAGCACATAGAGTTAGTAAAGCGATAGAATAGAGATAATAAAGTCAATATATTTATTAACAGCTATGGCGTCATCTACCTATAGATTTTACTGAGAGTATCTGATTCGTCGAAACAGTACCTATTCCTTTTCATTAAGTACCATTACATTTATGTATAAAGTATGTATATTTTTGAACCGATCTATGAGAGCAGCAACTAGATACTGTTCTGTTACGAAAAAAAAATTAAATTTCATAATTCACAGTTTTTGGAAACAAAGGTAAAGTTGACGAAATATAAAGTAAGCCGATCTTGATCAAACTTGTTTGAGTGACAAAAATGTCAGTTAAGATTTGGTACTCATGAATTCCAGTTCTACTAAAATATTTTTTGCTTTTAAAAACTGATGTACAATAAGTCCAAAATTGTCCGGTATGTTAGGTTTATATTCAAATTATACGCAATTCTTTGTAGCAACTCCGCCAAGTGGACGGAAACAGGTACTGGACGGCAACCTGACGCAGTTACCCTACTTGTACTAAAACTTAGACATTTATTATTAGGTACTTATTTCTGTGACTTATATGAAACATGAGCAAATTGATTAATACTTTACGTTAATTATATTTTGAGTCAGAAACAAGCCTGTGCCTGCCCAGTCTACAAGTTTAAAATACAACAATTGCGACTATATCAAAGATTATGAGGTTGTATGTATACCCAGTATTTTTGACGGATTTAGTTTTTCATGCTCGAAGTTGCCTGTCAACTCTGACGTATATTAAATTGTCAACTATTTTGGTGTTTGAAAGAATCAATAATTGGCAAAGTGCCGTGGCAGAAAAAGCCATTCTCCAAAAAAGAATCAATAATAATGAAAATGTTCAGACAAGTGGAAGAATATCATACTTCAATATGTTATGGATGCTAGTACTAGTAAGTAAAAACAACAGTTTAGCGGAATGTTAGTTTACGAAATGGTTTGTACAAATTACAGAGAAATTCATAATAATTTGTTTCTACTAGAAATGTGCCTTCACCAAACGTTTTAGATAAACGGTATTAGGCCTATATTATATAAACGTTCTTGATTGCGGTTGGCCGAAATGGGACTTACGATTTTTCCTCTTTTCACCTCCAAGATGAGGTTGATTGTTAGTGTTAGAAAGCTGTAATTTGGTATGGATATACAATCAACCCGACAAGGTGGTAAATAAAATCTTTAATCTCTAAAAAATATATCTAAGGTAGAAGCTTTGTAACTTCTACATTACCTATACTAGCCCAAAGGACTTTAATAAAAGTCCAAACTCCAAGGTCCCAGAGCTCCCAGACATTACCTTCTTATTTCCTAGTCAATAAAATGTACTTATGGGATAAATTAGTATTAGTTTCCAAACTTAAAACCACCTAGGGATGTGTCGTACGGTGCTCTGAACACCGTAGTCTTGACTTCGTGCTTGGCCAATTATTTTTTTTGCTTTTTTTTTGTTTTTTTTTTGCATTATGGTACGGAACCCTTCGTGCGCGAGTCCGACTCGCACTTGCCCGGTTTTTTTTGCATACAAACGTACGCGACTGTTTCCTCCGTGGGCTTTGATGCTAGAGCATGAGTTTTTCAACACAGATTGATATTGTCAATATCTGTGTCGGACCGTTTTTTTTTTTTGATATTCTTGTTTTTTAAGCCGCTAGAGGCCTTCAAAAATGGCCAAAATGGCCTCATTGACTATGCCGCAATGAGAGGCGTAGTATTCAAAACTGATATCAATTAGCCAAAAAAGCAAAACGGACCGACACAGATAATTTCATAATCATTTAGATTTCCAAATTTGGTTACGATTGGTTAAGTTTTGGAGGAGGAAACAGTCGAGTACGAAACCTCGATTTTTGAGATTTTTACGCAGGATCGCACTAGTTTTAGAAGCAGCTTCCGTTAGCGAGACGGGTATATTTACCTAAAATATTTAAAACTCAGTTCCTGTTTCGTCTTAATCTAACCATAAATATCTAACAAGAATCGAAATTACCTAGTCACTCACCGCTAACTTTCTCATTTACAAACAAACATTAAATTGAGTAAACTTTATGTATTTCCTATTTTTTTTGTTAGCCTACTTCGGTGTCACACTGCTGGGCAAAGGCCTCCCCTCGTTTTCTCCAATCGTCTCGACCCTGTCATCGGCATTTTCCCACCATTCGGGGTAGAATTAGAATGAATCCAAGTCGTCTGTGCTTACTGAGTGGGACCCACGGAACACCATAGACGGTGCAGGCCGGGGTTCAAATCGAAAAAGAAAAGGAGATAATTAAATAATAAAAAAAAAACATTTTGTACTTCACAATGCTACATTAGCTTTTAGACATTCATATTATTTTGACGTTTTTACAGAGGAATGAATAACTTTTAGTTTGACACTACACCATCTCTTCTGACCTAAGTTATTTCTTCTTACAAATCCTTTTCACCTCAATGGATTCTCTCTCCTTTTTTTCGATTTTTTAATTGTTAAAAGAGTTAGGAGCGAAAAAAGAACTCCGTACAAATGTTTGGAAGCGCTTAACTCTTAATATGTAATAGGTAATTAACAAGTTTGGGGCATAGCTATGGTTATAGCAAATGGAGACTACGTTTGTACAGAGGAGCGGTCGTCCATTTCTTCTTAAGTTATTCAGTTTAAGATACTTAATGTAAATATATAATAGTACAAATTATTAACCAAACGCTATTTGCTCACAAACTAAAACCACATTCACTGTCAATAAGCATGCTAAGCTAACTCATTTAATTACGCCATAATCAATGTGTTTTTGCCGACTATTCTGCACCATTGTCGTAGGTACGTTCACACGACTCGCAGTTTTTCGACCATCACGCACACAATGAGGTATATGGAGCATACATCTAAACGCTTTACGTAACACGTTTTCACTTACTAAATAGTATGAGAAAATGTAATGGTACATTAACATAAAATGACGTAGATATGGCGTAATTAAAAATCAATTCTAAAATTAGCAACATATAGTTCACATTCTAACTAACTATCTATGTAAAGATGAGGCATGAGACGGAGAATTCGAAATCGACTTGGTGCGAAAATTCGAGGTGTCTTGTGAAATAGTAGACGTAATATTACTTTTTTTGCTAATGGAAACTGTAATTGTATAGATCAGCAGTCGGCAACCTTTTAGCAGCCAAGGGCCACATAGCAGTTAACGAAGTGGACGCGGGCCGCACTTTGTTAATATTTATGACTTCATAAGACATTGTCGTATGTCAATATTACATACAAAATAGCCAGGGGGGCTCGCGGGCCGCAAGCGAGAGGTTCGCGGGCGTCCAAAATCCAAAATGGCGGCGGACACGGGCAAAGCCAAGGTTCCAAGTAGGTTAAGCGAGCCCGAAGGGCGAGCTTCAGGCCGGGAGGCCGAAGGCTGACGTCGGGCATTCGGCCCGCCGGCTTGGCTCATCAAGACAGTTGACTTGGTAGAACGCTTGGAAGCACCGCATTCACGCAGCTCGGCCTTCGGCCTCGCGTTTTGGGAGTCGGGGTGGAGGCCCCGGGCCTTCGGCCTTCCGCCGAGGTCAGCCTTCGTCCTCCCGGCCTGAAGCTCGCCCTTCGCGCTCGCTTAACCTACTTGGAAACTTAACTTTGCCCGTGTCCGCCGCCATTTTGGATTTTTCCAATTTTTTTTGACATGGTAATCTTGGGTTCGCCGCATGCCAAATCTTAGCGCGCTCGGACCAATATAAAAAAATTAAAAAAAAAGTCGACCATTATGATTTTTTTTAAATGTAGTTTGTTTTGTCTCGGGGCCCTCTATGATATTTGGTCGAGCACCCCCCACCTATCACCCATCGTTTAAAAATTGCCAGACAAACAAATACTACACGCGATTACATAAAGAATATTGACCAGGTTCGAATGCCGGTTATGTATGATAGATTAAAAAAAAATAATTGGCCAAGCACGAAGTCAAGACTACGGTGTTCAGAGCACCGTACGACACATCCCTAGGTGGTTTTAAGTTTGGAAACTAATACTAATTTATCCCATAAGTACATTTTATTGACTAGGAAATAAGAAGGTAATGTCTGGGAGCTCTGGGACCTTGGAGTTTGGACTTTTATTAAAGTCCTTTGGGCTAGTATAGGTAATGTAGAAGTTACAAAGCTTCTACCTTAGATATATTTTTTAGAGATTAAAGATTTTATTTACCACCTTGTCGGGTTGATTGTATATCCATACCAAATTACAGCTTTCTAACACTAACAATCAACCTCATCTTGGAGGTGAAAAGAGGAAAAATCGTAAGTCCCATTTCGGCCAACCGCAATCAAGAACGTTTATATAATATAGGCCTAATACCGTTTATCTAAAACGTTTGGTGAAGGCACATTTCTAGTAGAAACAAATTATTATGAATTTCTCTGTAATTTGTACAAACCATTTCGTAAACTAACATTCCGCTAAACTGTTGTTTTTACTTACTAGTACTAGCATCCATAACATATTGAAGTATGATATTCTTCCACTTGTCTGAACATTTTCATTATTATTGATTCTTTTTTGGAGAATGGCTTTTTCTGCCACGGCACTTTGCCAATTATTGATTCTTTCAAACACCAAAATAGTTGACAATTTAATATACGTCAGAGTTGACAGGCAACTTCGAGCATGAAAAACTAAATCCGTCAAAAATACTGGGTATACATACAACCTCATAATCTTTGATATAGTCGCAATTGTTGTATTTTAAACTTGTAGACTGGGCAGGCACAGGCTTGTTTCTGACTCAAAATATAATTAACGTAAAGTATTAATCAATTTGCTCATGTTTCATATAAGTCACAGAAATAAGTACCTAATAATAAATGTCTAAGTTTTAGTACAAGTAGGGTAACTGCGTCAGGTTGCCGTCCAGTACCTGTTTCCGTCCACTTGGCGGAGTTGCTACAAAGAATTGCGTATAATTTGAATATAAACCTAACATACCGGACAATTTTGGACTTATTGTACATCAGTTTTTAAAAGCAAAAAATATTTTAGTAGAACTGGAATTCATGAGTACCAAATCTTAACTGACATTTTTGTCACTCAAACAAGTTTGATCAAGATCGGCTTACTTTATATTTCGTCAACTTTACCTTTGTTTCCAAAAACTGTGAATTATGAAATTTAATTTTTTTTTCGTAACAGAACAGTATCTAGTTGCTGCTCTCATAGATCGGTTCAAAAATATACATACTTTATACATAAATGTAATGGTACTTAATGAAAAGGAATAGGTACTGTTTCGACGAATCAGATACTCTCAGTAAAATCTATAGGTAGATGACGCCATAGCTGTTAATAAATATATTGACTTTATTATCTCTATTCTATCGCTTTACTAACTCTATGTGCTCTAATGTGAAAAAAAAACACAACGACAGTGAAGAACGGAATTCTTAATTTAAATTTGAACTGATAAACTCCAATAATAAATATGATTCTTACTGAGCACACTGCGATAGTCCATTGGTTGGAAAGCCCGTTCGAAATTTAAACTTATTTGCTTTATAATAAGGTTGCATTTTGCAGATCTTTTACTCTCTCATACTTATAGTAGGCTATTCAGAAAACAAATGAAATATCTCACAAAAATAAGTAAGTAGAATTAAACTTTGTATCAAAGACATAAGTCATAAATTACAATGCCAAAGTTTTAAGTAAGGATCTTACTTACTAAAACTACTTCTTAATATGAATGACCAGTGTAAGCATCACTTAGCTAGCCCTAAGCAACCAAAGATCAGGCTGCAGTTTAAAAACTAATAAAGTTAGAGTTAACCTGATAATTTTCCCGCCGTCTCCATACTTGTTTTAGTTGGATATTGACTGGTCAGCTGCCTGTTAGCTATAGTTTTCCCGAAAATCGCCAGGACAGAGGTGAAAATGTTTGTATGAAAACTTGCAACTTTAAATGCATTTTTTATCGAAACTATTGCATTCTAAAATGAAGTCAAAATCAGTCCATCGACTCAATTTTTTGCAAGCTTTCTAATGGTACCTCACACGATTCTTACAATTGAAAATAAAATTCAGCCTACCCCTCTTAACCCCTAAATTTCCCCCTAAAATCAGAAATAAGCAGTTTCGATTTATTCACAGTGTTAGTGATGGTACTTGCCATAACTATTCCAAATTTCAGGTACCTACATCAAACGGTCTTTGAGAAAAACGCATTTAACCGATTTACAAGACCGAAGTGATCCCATAAGAGCACCGTGAACAAAGTTTTGTACGGTGCTCTAAAAATTGAATGCCATTATTATTAAATCTAAAATCGAAGCCATGGTTCCTAAGAACAGATTTCGCTATCTCTTATAGTTGCTGATTTCTCCATACTGACACATTTGGATTGATCACCATGTATATGTGATGTATATTTCGAAACAAAACTTACTATGAACTAGTTAGATGATTAAAACAAGAGGGTTTATTTAAGCGTAGTCTGTCAAGCTGAGATTCCTTAGTGGCAGATTTTGATGCTGAGCTGGTGTTTCTACGGTTGATTTTTATGCAAGGTAGCATGCAATATATAGTACGACTCGTAAGCGTAAAGTACATTCCTAACCGGAGCATGAAACTTGGCATGCACGTAGCTTAATCTTTGCAAAAAATAGTGGAATAGTAGATTGTTAACCAAGGGTGGAAAGTGAACCATTTCACCCGAGATATTTTGGCGCTCGAACGAAGAGAGAGCGCCAATCGTTCGAGGGTGAGATGGTTCCTTTTATCCGAGTTAAACACTCTACTTTTCATTTCGACTATGAGGAAAGTTAAACACGAGAAATGTAGGTTTATTATTGGTAAGTGTTATTCTTTAGAACATATTATTAACAGATATATAGGTTTACCACATAACTATAAGTCACTCGAATCACTTGAAAATGTAAACGGCGCCAATTTCAGTCATGCAGAAGCTGATATGAGAGCTTATAATATGGCATATATGGCTGTTAGCCGTTGCTCGAAGTAAAAATTAAAAAAAAAATACTTTCCACCCTAGGGTGGGAAATGCAATTTTCCACCCGGTTATCAGCTTATGAAAGGTAAACTTTCCGAACAGGAGAGATAAAAACAAATTATCAACTGGGTATTTCCCACTTCTGTGTCCCATTTTACAGTTATACAATGTTATTAGAAAAACAATTGGGTGGAAGCATCCACTTGACAAGTTGCTTCCTCTTCTATTTTGTTTATTACCTATCTATATTGATGCTTTCATTCTAATGACTTTATACTTTTAAAATTTCTTATGGAAATTAACCGGATTAATAAAGAAAAGGCAAAAGAATTAATAAAACCATCTTTTTAATTTCAGCCTTGGAAGGCGATAGACCACCCACCACCCCAACCACCAGAAACAGTGCACCAGCCAACCCGCGCTGAAGGCTGGATCGAATCTCTCGAGTTCTTAAGGTCGGTAGAAGAGGTGCCGCCACGGCGCAGACCTGTTCGGAAACGGAAACGCCGGCCGCTGCCTTATCCAGACACGGAACCGCTCGAAAGGCACCAAGAAAACATACAAGCCGCGCTAACTGAGTTCCACGATCAAACAATTGATGTCCCGAAGAGAAGACGCAAAAGACCAGCTCACATCAACTCCCACTTCACAGAAACACCAGCACTAGCCGACGATAAGCCGCTACGAAGAAAGGGCTTAAGAAAGAAACGTCCTGACTACGATGAACAGTTAGCTGAACCCAGTCAAGATGATTTTGACTTTGAGACAGTCGATACCAAACACGGTCATGCTCAACCATATTCTAAATATAAGCAATTCGATTACGACTATTTACACGCAGAACATGAGACGGATCTCCGTCTCCCACAAACAAAAGCACGCTTAGAAATGAATGTGACTGATCGACCTTCCAATGTGAGAAATGAATATGAAACGTATTATAATAGGCCAAACGGTTCTAAAAAAAAAAACCAACATAGTATTGGAGCACCTGTATCTATATCATCAGTCGAAGATTATCTTGATGTACATACAAGAGAACACAGTACAGAAAATGCTACATCTAATCCAGAAAATAATTCAGGCGTTGCGATAAACAGACCAAAGGTAAGATGAATTTTATTTTATGATGTATATCAATTATGGTGCATATTTAAGTTAAATGCGACACGTCAAACAAATGCAGAGCAAACTAAAACTTTCTTACTAAATCTAGTCATTTTAGGCAAAAAAAAGAAAATAAGTCAGTCTTAAAATAGTCTAGTCTGCCTATCGCTGTGGGAAAATAAGAGTTGGATGGATGTTCCGAATAAGGTCGATAAGAGGCATTAAAGCAAGTTGTTTTTGGGAGCAACCAGACCCTCCGGAAGGGACCTTATAGCCGTAAAGTAGGTTTTTGTAGTAAATATCTAAAAAATAATGCTGTAACACATACATTATATTCAATCCAGCAAACAATGGAAAACTATTATAGACATGTCAATGACATTTCGAATACTTACCTATCGATCGTCCGAGATAGAATTTGTGTTTAGAAGCAAATTTAGGTTTCTTTGAGAAAGTAACTTAAGTTCAGAAATGCATCCTTGAAATTAACGCATTAAAAAAACACGGTGTAGACTAACTATCTATATTTTTTCATTTTAGGTTCACAAATTGAAATTAGGTATTATAATTAACGGCACAGAACACAGTTATCTTCCTTTGCTAATACCATCAGAGGAAATTTATAGTCACTTTGAGGATTTAATTGTTACACAAACAACCGACCGTAATATAAATAGTGTATTTAACACAGACCCCACAAGCAAACAAACTACCAAAATGAGTTTACCAACACAGTCGCCCAAAGTTCCTATCACTAAGTCTACGTTGTGGGATCTGGAAGAGTCTACCTACGGTTTCAAAACCAATTCACCACAGAATTTTATAAAAGAGAGTATTTTGAAAAATATCACAGAAAATACAAGTAAAGTAACAAATAATATAAGATTATGCAGTACACATAACGCATTTTACAATATGACTTCGGTGAAACCGTTGGATAAACCTTTTAATTTACAAGATATATTGGAAAATGATATAGAGGAAGATGAAGGTTTAAGTTACGGTGACAAATTGGCACATGAAGTTATTGCAGGAGGCGGTCTTTTGAAGTCACAATTTTGGTCCGGAAAGTCCAATATTGCCCATCGCCCTAAAGAACCAAAAATCTTTAATTTGCCAATGCCGATAGTAAAAGCTTTTCTTCCTTACTATATTCGGGGCCAGAATACACATCCGACAGAAAAAAGTAATTATTTTAAGAAAAAAGTTAAAGCAAGTAAATGCTCCTCGAATAGCAAGTATAGCAACACAGAAAGAAAAATTCCTCTAGTAAATAATCTAGACTTGAAGAGCAACAAAAATACAAATAACATTCATATATCAATACCGGCGGAAAAATTTCTTCTTGCTTACGGTGTTTCTAATAACGAAACTAAAAAGATCACAAACACCCAACACCAAAAACAAAAAGGTATTCCTGCTTATGAGTTCCCGGAAACTAAAACAGGGAAATCTTATAGTTCAATTTATGTAGACCATGATAATAATAAATTACAATACATTATTTATCCAATATCGCCAAAAAAGTTTATAGCCATTTATTATCGTTTGAAAGACAATGACAATCCAACATCAACCAACGTGAATTTAGGCGCTAGCGATACAAAAGTAAACATTCATGTGCCAAAACTGAAGGAAGATACTGAGGAAGAAACCGCTATATTAATAGACACATCAAGCAGGGCAAACCGGTTTGGTGAGAAAAACGGTGTCATCAAACATAGCAGAAAACATTTAAATAACGGATATCTTTCAAAGAAAATGTTTAACACAAATAAATTGATTGGTACAGTAAATGTTCTCATCCCTGTTCTACCGCTAGACGAAAATTCTGAATTTGAAAGCATGCCAGAAGAATTTAAGGTTGTAATGTATATCAAAATGTCCATACTTACACAACTAATATAAACGTGAAACGATAAAATTTAATTAGCATTAATTCCATTCTTAAACATTTGTCTAACCCAATTTCCGTTTTACTGGATTAGTGCTATTTTTTAATATCTGTAGCTATGGACTAATTTTTCCGTTCACTTCAAAAGAGGTTTTCTACGACAATTAAGAATACCTAACCTAACATCCATCTTTGAGCAGCGTTTGATAATGCCTTGGAACGTAAAAAATGTCGCGAAGGCTATGACTTGCCAAAACATAATATATGTAGTGCTCTTAAAATTACTTTAGAGTGCCGAACTCATATACTCTTTGCTAACGATACGATCCAGTTGCCATCCAAATCACAATTATGTAATTAGAAAAGACAGTAATTTTTCCACTTTTAAATTTATTCTAAACTTAATAGCATCGCTTGCAGACGTTTCTGCTTGTTCAAATTAAAATTGCAATGATGTACTTGACAATGTTCCATTGACAAGAAGCAGTGGACGCAGAATTGAACTTTTTTGTTTCATCACCAAACGTCGAGGCGCGAGAATCAGTTTGGTCGTGGACAAATTTTCCTATCCTCCTATCATCAGTCCAACTGTTCCCTTATAAATAAGATCTAGGTCTCTTAAACAGGCCTCTATGTTACTGTATTATGAACCTATTTACTTTTTTATGATATAGAAGGCAAACGAGCAGACGAACTGCCTGATGGTAAGCGATTACCGTTGCCCATCGACACCTGCAAAACCATAGAGGATGGAAGTGCGTTGCCGGCCTTTAATGTGGGAGTTGAGAGTACATTATTTTCTTGAAAGTTAAAGGAAGGAATAATTTTTTTTTTTTTTTTATTTAACACCAGAGGGATTTAGTTTTTTCGTTGCTTTCTATTAAATGGAAAATGCTACAGAATTATGAAAAACAGTCTATCAACATGTCTCTCTCTCTTCCACCACTGCACTGATAAAGTCTCGGAGTAAATATCTATGGAGCGGCCATTAACAGGCGTTCCCCTCTGCAAAAAGATCGCGGCCGCCGGTCAAGGAGGTTATATAAAACTAGTTGCCACACGTCATACGCCATTCAGCAAACGTCAGTCTAAGCGGAATGATAGGAGCCGAAAATGCCGAATTGCAGCGTTTTCTCCTGCAAAATGAGATCGGAAACGTCTAGTCTACAAAAAGAACACGTTTCTTATCATATTTAAGTACTACATCTAAATATTATCAAATAGTGCATTAATTTTGCAAATAACTAAAAAACATTGTCAATCTGACAGTGATACCAGTGATATGATATTAGATCTAATTTAGGGTAATTCTAAAGAAGACTTTCTAAATATTAATTAGGTACGAGTAGAATTTCTAATAGGAAATATTATGCGAAACTCTGCGTAGGGGGCGCGACTACCACAATCCATCACAATCTGGTGGTCCGCCGCGGAACAAGAAAATTTAAATTGTTTATCTAACCTCTCTATCACTATTGCATATTTGAGCGATAAAGTGAAAAGAGAAAATTTACTAGCTAGCTTAGTGCTACACTCTGGCGGCAGAACATTGCAGTAATATTTGCTATGCTTTTTGTTATATAATTTATGTAACACATTATTTTCATATAACACCTTAGTTTCATATCAACCTAATCTATTTAATCAAATTGATAGATCTATAAGAATAAAGAAAAGGGGGACGGGGGATCAAAAAGTAGTCGAAACCATCTCGCGTGATTTGTGCACAACCCCTAAATAACGTAAAATTACCGATAGACTATTTTTTGAAAATTAATTTTTCCTTTAGTTTCTACATATAGCTGGTCAAGCAGATCTTGTCAGTAGAAAAAGGCGGCAAATTTGAAAAATGTAGGCGGGAAGGGATATCGTCCTATAGAAAATTAGAATTTCGCGCCTTTTTTACTGACAAGATTTGGTTGACCAGCTATATATTTTTATTTAACATGTCAAATATATTATTAATTTAAGGTATTTACGGCTGTCACTTTCCATAAATAGGCACTTTTAATTTATTACTCTGGTATCACCGTACCAATATTAGTGATGCGACACCATAAAAACCAATATCGGTAAAATCGATATAAACATAATGAATAATATACAGATGGTCATGATGACTAGCGAACACCAGCCATATCGTACAAACCTCAAGGTGTGATATTCCTAGGCAGATATGGCTGGTGGCCTAGTGACCACCAGCCATATCGTGCTAACTTCAAGGTGTGATATTCCTAAGCAGATCATGAAACGCCGGCATGTCATGATCTGACTAGTGACCACCAGCTACCTCAACATTTAGGCATATCGAATAAGTAGGATGTCCTAAATTTTAGCAAATGATAACCATTGAAATGGCTTGACATCCTACTTATAGTACGTGTTTGGGTAGCGTATGATTTTAGTACCTACCTAGTATCTACGCTTTCTGCTCCAAATGCCACATAGAATGCAGCACTAGCAGTGGCAAAAAATGCAAAAGGCAGATTATGAGGCAGATTATTAGGCCAGGAGGATGATTGGCGACAAGAAGCTAACGGCTAAGCTTCAGTCTTTGGCCCATCGGCGGAAAGTCGCCAGCCTGTCGGTATTCTACAGGCTGCACTTCGGGGAGTGTGCCCAAGAGTTACACGAGCTTATTCCACCGTCCCCATTCTACCATCGGACTTTTAGACGCTCGGCCGGTTTCCATCCTTACATGGTAGATATTCCACCAATTCGCACGAAGCGCTTTGCTTCTACTTTCCTTATGCGCACTGCCAAGGAATGGAATTCCCTGCCGGCGTCTATATTTCCGTGTTCTTATAACCCGGCAACCTTCAAATCAAGAGTGAACAGGCACCTTCTGGGCGAGCTCGCTCCATCGTAGGCCACGTCTACGCCTCGGCTAGTCTGTGGCCATGAGTAAGCCCATTCATAATAAAAAAAAAAAATATTAAATGGCGGCGTTTCATGATATGCCTAGGAATATCTCGATATGCCCGATTTTACGATCTACCGCCGATATATATATGTACTAATTATCCCCTACTCAATATCCCTTAAATGACATCCTATGGCCGCGTTCCATTTCTGTCATCATGCAGATCTGCATGCTCGATAGTATATTGCATTGCTTTCAGAAGTAAACCAACATGTAAAATATTAACTAATGAACTGATAATAAAAAAACATTCTATATCAGCTTGCAAGATTGGCCCTAAACAAATTGACAAACTATTAGAAATAACATCTAAACAATACAAAAATTGAAAGTTAGTAAAATGCTGGTACAAAGACTTGATAATCGATTATTATTATAATTGATAAAAGCAGAAATTAAAATTCATTGTCAATTTTACCGACAATATTATCGACGCGTCCCTCGCACTACCTAGGTTTACTTAGAACTGACGTCATCTCGTTCACGGACAGGGTTGTCTGTGTTTGTTCTTGTACTTGTGTGAATATAGTTTTTGCTAGTGTTTGATAATTTTGTCGTGTGCGTGTGTAGCGACGTATGCTAAAAATGCATTAGTGTTAACATTATTTGTGTGCGTTACCTCGTCCCCCGCGCCAAAAACGACAGAATTTTTCAGATAGAAATTAGTGCGCGTCTCTACTCCATAGATATTTACTCCGAGGATAAAGTAGTGTAGGATTTTTAAAAGTAATGCCCATGAGTATTAAAATTTAACATACTGACACGAGTAACCTATGTAATTGTGGTGTAATACGTTATAATTTATTCAGTACTTAAATAACATTCTTATTTGATTGTATTTGTGTTCTAGAGTTAGACCAAGAGAAGTCTGCAACGATTTTGATAGGACACGCAATGCAGGTGTTATTTTAAACGTCAAAATTCTATGACTAGATGACGTATAAATAACGCTTGCACTGCGTGTGCTATCAAAATTGTTGTAGACTTATCTTGGTCTAACTCTATTCTATTATATTTGACATAAAAAATATATTACAGGAAAGTGAAGCGATTGACCCGATTATGCTGAAACAAATTTTGAAGAGATCAAATGGATCTAGTTTGAGCGAATTGTTGCAACGACACAATTTGTCACTGACAGATTTGTTGCAAGGCAGAAATGAAGCAATCTCAGCACTAAATGATGGCACTACAGACGAGCCTCAACAGTCTACTGATATTTCGTTGGAAAGTAGTTCCAATCTCGATGAAGAAGAAACCAAATATCCTACAAGAAGACAAACATCGTCAAATGAAAAAATTGCACCGACAGAGTCAAGTTCAGAAGAAGATACAAAGGGACATAAAAGTAATGGAAACACTGAAAATGATGAAACAGTTGCTAGTAAGGACGCAACTGAAACAAAAGAACAAGAATCAAAGCCAAGAATTAGTACCAAACGACGTTTTCCTACCGGTATTCGCAGAAAGCTAAGAATGAGGCCAACATTAAATAGTACCCTTAAAGCTCAGTTAAGCAGAGATTTAATAGCCTTAAGTGCAAGAAAGTACTCAAATAATAACAAGAACGTTACTAAATCTAGAGAATGGAAAGATATAGTTCCTATGATGCCTGACCGAAGTAATTCTGATAATAATGAAGACAATAATGACGAACTTACGGAAACCATACCAACAACTACGGATGGTCCTGTTGATACAACGACATCTAGTTTGAAGATTTCTAATTCATCCTATTCACTTTCTGGCGGAAAAAACGTTGGCAACGTGAAGGATAACGAAGTTGAAACCGTCGCAACAACTACCACAGAAGCAACTACAACAATTACCATAGAAGTTATGCCTGACGAAATAATGAGCGAAATCGAAAAACCAAAGAGTACACCAATCATGAGGCCTACTGCCAACAACTCAACGCTCAGACGCCAAGCGTTCAACAACAGATTAAAACGAAAACGTCTCAAACAAAAAAGTTCTACAACAGAAAATCCGTCGGACGATTTGATGAGGAATTTCCTTGGAATAGCGAATTTGGTATCAGCTTCACAATTTATAGAAAGGACTCAGAAACCACATACGACTCTCAAAATGGATAATACGGAGTTTGCGACGGAATTAGAAGATTTCCTGACAACAGAGACGCCGCCGGCAACTGTTGAAGGCGGAGTAAAATCTACTTCGAGATTTACGACTTCAACCACGCCTAGAATTCTCGCACAGACAAGTAGTACAAGCATTACGGAACCAACAGCGAAATTTGAAATTCAGGAAATATTAAATGATAAAATGAGTAAGTAGCCTTTGCATTATATTATAAACTTTCTTTACTTAAACTATATGAAAAATTGCCAAAAAAGTCCAGATGTATTATTGTTCTAATGCTAAAAAAGTCTAGGTGTTAGAATGTTCTTTAGTCAAGTCAATTATTAAAGATAATTTTATAAAACGTTATTAATTTTACTCTGCCAATATTTTTACGAGTAAGTGCAGAAATTCTGTATTGAATTTTATCGTATCTAATGCACATAAAACTGAACGAAACAAGTGATACAATCATTTACTCTCGTTTTTATTTTCAGCCAAAGAAAGACTAGCAAAAATACTACGAGAGCGAAACATGACTCTAAACGAGTTAGTGAATCATAGAGAGCGAGGCTCAAGCCACGTGCACCTAGCCGACATATTCCACAACGCCTCCAAAGAACCCAACCCTCCTGAACCATTCTTAACAAAATCTTCTATTGAACCTATATCGAAGGAAACGTATCCACTGCGCGCCATCTTAGAAGCCAACACTTACGAGACAACAACTAGATCAGTATCGTCGCAGGCAGAACAAAAGAATATACAAATTCCAGTGGTTATGAACTTTGGGAATAATGTCAATGAAAATGGAGAAAGCATGGGTATCATATCGTTATTCAACAAAATAGCTGAAAATGAAGAAACTATAGATAACACTGAAATAAGAAAGGATTCAGACGGAACGCCGTACGTAAGCTCGATTATTAGTGTGAATGCCACGAACGCTAACGATACAAATAGGGAAAGCAGGGCTATGGGAGACAATGAAGATTGGAATGAACTACTGTCTTTTATGAAGGCGCACAACATTAGTACATTTGAGGAGGACTTACGGGTCCTGATAAAAGGTAAATAAATATAACACCCTTATATAATATTTAGTAAATCTGAAGGTGTTCTTCGTCGGTCGGCAATCTTGTCTTTTTCTTCTTCCACTCTTTTACTTTTCACCACTTCCACAAGCTTTAAACTAAATTATAACCAAACAACTAACACACGTTTAACACACGTTTTACTATACCTTCCATTCCATGCACTTTTATTATAGTTATTATTTATCAAGAAGGGAAGTAAGGACATTTCCTCACTCCATTATTTGAGATAACTTATTTCTCAATGTTTAAAATGTACTTTATAAAAACTTAGATGTTTTAAATATTATTTCAGGACACAAGGAAAAGGAATCTCTAGAAAACTTGGATGAAGAAGCTTCGATGATCTTAGAAGACCTTCGGAACCTCGAAAACTTCCAAAGTGGCGTATCATCCGGTTCAGGCGAAAATGTAGAAATAAACATACAGGAAACAAGAGAAAATTTATCACAAAATCCAGGTATTCTTAATAAGTTACCAAACAATTCAAATTCAGTGGCTATTGCTACAGCCAGTATACTCGGTCTGGTTGCAATACTCTTCTTATTAACTTATATAACGTTTAAATGGAAACAGCAAAGAAATAAATTGAGAAAGAAGGAAAGTTTTTGCGATGGACCGATTCCTACGCCAGTTTTTGAGAACAGAAAAAGTAATAGAACTAACTGCAGTAGCCGAAGTATTAGTCCAATGATTTCTAATACTAATATTTATATGAGCACTATAGATACTAAGAGCGGGAAGGAATCGCCTGACTATATGTGGAACTCCCTGAGAAAACCATTCCAGTAACGTTTTCTAATAAGCATAGACTGAAATTAGTGAGGGAAGTAGTGTCAACCAATGTATGGGACGTGCAAATTCTGGTATCGGATGAATTCACTTGGCACAGATGTAGTATACGTAAAGCTAAGCCAATCCAGCCCGGTAGCCATCAGCCACCCCCTGGTGGGTAAGCGGGGGGGCATCCAAAGTTACACGCCGCATATCGGCTTCTATTTACCTACCACCTCGAGTTTGGTATTATTTCCAGAAAAATCGGGCATGAGAAATTAATTTTTGAGACATATAATGTACAGTTTAACAGAAAAAAGAAATATTGACGAACAAATCAAAATCGGTTTGCTATTTTTAGGGTTCCGTACCCAAAGGGTAAAACGGGACCCTATTACTAAGACTTCGCTGTCCGTCCGTCCGTCTGTCCGTCTGTCTGTCACCAGGCTGTATCTCACGAACCGTGATAGCTAGACAGTTGAAATTTTCACAGATGATGTATTTCTGTTGCCGCTATAACAAGAAATACTAAAAACAGAATAAAATAAAGATTTAAGTGGGGCTCCCATACAGCAAACGTGATTTTTGACCAAAGTTAAGCAACGTCGGGCGTGGTCAGTACTTGGATGGGTGACCGTTTTCTTTTTGCATTTTTGTCGTTTTTTTTTTTTTTGCTTTATGGTACGGAACCCTTCGTGCGCGAGTCCGACTCGCACTTGCCCGGTTTTTTTATTCAACTATTACTATTATCAGCCGAAACTAAAAATGCTAGAAAGTTGAAATATGCACACCAGGTTACATTTATAATGTGTATAAGAAGCGATTTTGAAAGCAACTCCTAAGGCCCACTTGCACCATTCCACTAACCCGGGGTTAACCGGTTAAACCTAAAGTTACCATGGTTACCAGTACAATTCGACACTAGGTTAACGGCTTAACCGCTTAACCCCGGGTTAGTGGGATGGTGCAAGTGAGCCTAAGGGAGTTAAAAAGGGGATGAAAGTTTGTATGGGATTCATGTTTTATTTTAAGCTAAGAATTTCAAACTTCGTTAAAATATATATTATTGAAATACAAGAAAACTGATTTCGGCGTTTTTGAAAATTCATCCCCTAAGGTGGCGAAATAGGGGTTCAGAATTCGTATGGAGATCAAAATTTTTTTCGAGTGTGGTGCTTGAAACTTTTTATATGCACATATTATAGAATACAAGAAAAGTTATTTCAGCGTTTTTAAAAATTCACCCTCTAACGGGGTTAAAAAGGAGTTGAAAGCTTGAATCCATTACAAATTACTTTGACCGCCCCCCCCTGCCTATCTGCCAGGGGGTGGCGAATGTCTACCGGGCTCAATTAGCTTAGCTTTACGTGCTAAGTGAATTCATCCGATACCAAAATTTGCACCTTAGGACACTACTTCCCGGGCTAAATTGTAAGATATGTTTTATAATGAACCATAATCTTACAGACCATGCTTAAAATAGTTTTAAATTAAATAGTGAGTGACCTGATATTATTAGTAAGGGCTATTGTATAATTCTTCAAATTAATTAAGATTGATATGTAGGTTACATTTGCACACGCATTTTTATTTTTTAAGAATGTAGGATGTACATGTCATGCACAAATTAGGTAAATGTTTGTGGTATCATAATTATAATACTAGTACTTACCTACTATTTTAGACTGAGGACGGCTACATACATTCGAATTCCTTTCTAAAATTCCATATGCCGTATACGAGAGCGCAGTTGTAAACAATTTTAATAAAATTATGCTAGATTGCGCATCACACAAGTAAATAGTATTATAGTAGCAGAAGCAAATATGTAGTCAAATAATGACTTTTAAAAATGCTCATATGATATGATACGGCGTCATTTCAGTATATTGTTGCAGCTTGGCCAGAAGCCCTTAAGTGTAGATTAATAATGTAAGATTAATTATTTATCTCCTTTTGAAAATTCCCCGCTATGGAGCATTCTACGGGCTGTCCCGTACAACCGCATTTTATTTCCTGTGTTGCGACTTTTTTTTCGGCACTTAAAGCAGGCGATTATTTTTCTGTGTATTTTTTTGACCATTTGTCATAGAAAAGGAAACTCTTATACCTGCAATTCTTCAGAAAATTCGCGTTTGTACGGGACAAACGGTAGACAATTTCGTGGAATGCTCCTATAGCATGCTTACAATGGACGCATGCCGTTGTCAAGTGTAAAAATATGGGTGCATAAATCATATTCAAAAATATGTCCCATAGCTCTTATGGCAGCGAATGATGAACTATGGGACATATTTTTGAGTAAGTTATTGTCTACACCCATATTGTACACAAATACCTATGGGATAAATTTCATTTACAAATTTTATCATTGCAAATTATATCGTTTATTCAGCCATTGAGGTTAAAATTAGAATTTTATTGTGAAAATTGAATGAATGTGGCCGCACTGAAGTAATAGTAATAATAATTTATTGGCTGTTTATAAAAAAAAACATATTTTTAACTGCAAAAAGTTAACGAAAAAGTTTTATCACCTATTTATTATTTATTACTTTTCAGTATTATGTGGCATGGTGCAATGTGGCATATAAGTTGTTTTTTGTTTTCTATTTTTGTATCTAAAATAATACTGTAATAAAAAAGTTAAACCTATGAAAATGTTTGAATGGAAAATACACATACCTGTAGTTCTCATACGTAAATATTTCTTGGAGGCTTTTTAAGACTGGCAAGTCCAATGTATGAATCTTGTTATGGAAGTAGGCATACTGTCTGGCGATGCTCCTATATAATTTCAGTGAAGACTCGAAGACTGGAGATGGCTGTGAATTAGGAAAAAAAACATAAATTATTTTTCTTACTTACATGTTCTTGATTAGTTCTTGACAATGGAAGTTTGGATATCTAAAATTATTTCCCATTTTAAACTACTTAAGGCAAGGCAAAGCGTATGCTGAGACGCAGACGACGCAGTTCACGCAGCGCAGCGCAGAGCTGTATTTTGTAAAGTATGGAACGTCCTTGCGATGCAGCGTGAGTAGCTAAAGGACGTTCTATACTTTACAAAATCTGCTCTGCGCTGCGCTGCGTGAACTGCGTCACCTGCGTCACCTGCATCTCAGCATACGCTTAGCCTAACCCTTGTTGAGATGGGTTGTATGTTACATACACATAGTCCCAAGTTAACAACGAAATACTCACCTAACGGATATGTGTACTTAAAACAAAGTTTGTATTTCAATATGACTCAGTGCCAAAAGGGGATTTAGCCTTTGATAACAGTAGTCAGATTCTTTTTAGAGTGGAAATATTACTGTCTTGGGTGAGGCTTGAACTCTAGTTCTAGTCTCACCATAGACAGTAATTTTTCCACTTTTAAATTTATTCTAAGCTTAATAGCATTATTCCCAGATGTTTCTGTTTGCTAAAGATTGAAATAATAGACAGGTATATCAATTTAAAAGTTATTGAATGAACTGACCTTCAATTCCAGTAGTTCTTCAGGGGTAAAGTATAGAACTGTAGAATATTTCTCAGGTAACACATCAATGTAAGGTTTCCAGAATGATTCTGAAATGGATATACACACAACATGAAACAAGTGTCTTTTCACCATTCTCAACATAGTAAGTTATAACTAACTAATATGGCTCAGCGGATCTTGATCCTCCAAAGAGGATCTTGGCCTCCGAAACGACAGCACGCCACTTTTCCTGATCCTGCGCGCGTTTCCTGCCAATTATCGGTTTGAAGCTGACGCAGATCCGCTTCCACACTATCTCCCCAGCGGTATAGTAAGTTATAGACCAAAAAAAATATTCTGTCAAAAACCTTTAGGTACATAATAATATTCTATGTGGATGGATACATTGGATATGTATGTATGCAATCAGACATGTTGGTTTATCCAAGGTAATTTTAAATATGGATAAGATTGGCTCAGTCTTTGCAAGGGTCAAATCTTGCAAGGCAAATTTGACCCACTTCCCGTTTCCGATGAAGCTGAAAGTTTGCATGCATATGTAAGTCGGTTGACAATGCAATATGATTGACCAATCGAGCTGATCTGATGTTGGAGAAAGGAGCACAGGGCGGACACGCCATACATCAAAAATCATTTGAGTTTATATGTGTGCGCGGCACGTCTGTACACGCGTCATTGTGTATATGTGGGTAAGATGCTTTACTGAGAGGACACCAGAAGTCCGACAGATTTATGTCGTGGCCAGTCGCGAGGCGATGTAATGCGAGTCGGGATGGGGCGGTGCGTGGCCGTTCTGTATGATAATACTATTACTTATTCTGTGACAAGAGTTAGCCATAGATACTCTGTGATAAAACTACGCAACCTATTTGTGTTTGGGGTTTTTAGAATTATCTTGATGAGCATTAGTTACCTGTGTAAAGAAAAGTACACTCAGCAATAAAAGCTTGTAGTCATCAGCAATAGTATCTTACACAACTAGGGCCGCAAAAATATATGACGCGCTCTTATTGCGCTCCAAATAAGAACGTGTCACATACTTTTGCGGCCCTAGATGTGTAAGATACTATTGCTGTGACTGTACCAAAGATGTAACTTTTGCCAAAAACTTATTATTACCTGGATTATTCTTTTCAAGTAACAAAAACAATGCCAATGTAATATTTGGCATGTTCTGAAGCAACGGGTCTACAGCTATGAACTCAGATAGGGCAGAGTCCCGGGCATCCTGCTCAGTCATCATCAGCTTCCGAGGCACCGTCAGCACCAGCGAGCCTTCTTTGAACTCCTTCTTCGCAACCAGGCCAAGATCGTAGCCTTCGAACTCTTGGATGTCAATGCCTGTAAATATTAGAAGGTGAGATCAATTCGGGTTTATATTTTATATTGCATTTAAAGCTTGCTGGCCCAATATTACAGGGTTCTATGTTACTTTTTCAAGACAGTTGAAATTCAACTTAAATGTCACTATCACAAAGTTCAAATTTCAGTTTGATAAAAGTGAAACATAGAACCCTGTAATATTTATTAAAATGAAAATGGTTAGTTGTCACTGACCTTAATCATTAAATAATACAAAATAGTTTATTGTAGGAAGACAAATAAATAACTTACGAACTAAATACATCTATAAATGATACTAAATTAAAACTAACAACCCTAAATATATCTAAAATAAAACAAGGAATATAAAAACTACTGAAAGAGGCCTCCCCGCACTACCCCCGGTGCAAAGGTGCCCATCACACTCGCTACATTACCACATTGAATTGCGATGGACAGCCTTTGCAAATAGTTTATTTGGTTTAACTTATAAATAATCCACAATACTATACATAAAAGGCTGGTATCTCCCATTAAGTATAACAATACTTGTGTCAGGAAAACATTGTTATCAGATATAATTTTAACAACTGTTATAATTAATCAATGAATGTAGTATTTATTCTCATTGAATGGCAATTCTGACTGTAACTTTAGTAGTAATTTTGTCTGACATGATACATCAAGAAGTTAAATAAGCCAGCTTCCCATAATAGCACATACCCTACAGACAATATGTATCGTTTGTTAATTCAAATAAAAAATAGGAGAAAAATTGAAGTTGGTAAGAGAAAGTATACATATGTTTATTTAATTAATGTCATTTTGAATTTTTATATACTTAAATCATCATGGATAATAATTTTTACTAGAAACTGTGAGTAGGTTATATTTACCTTCAAATGCCGCCCCATTTTCGCTCAGCCAACTAAAGAAGTTGTCTTTGCGTGACTGCCGTGACTTCGATACCTTGTGGCTGTTAATTGGATATTCAATATTCCTAATTTCTCCCAGAATCGCCTCAATGTCATTGTGATGCTCCCAACTCTTCGTTAAATTAACCGTAGTTTGGAACACGCTAGTTAATTTAAGCAACTTATCCACGTACACCGCAAGCTCTTTTCGAATATTCTGACTTAATTTATTATTTTCTTTCCCAGAGCTTTTCTTAGCAGATTGCTTTGAATGTGATTTTCTTCCCATTGTGACTTATTATGACGCAAATATTAAAATAAAGCGATATGAAATTTATTAAACTCTCTAAACTAAAAATAGGTTTCTAAAATACTAATTTCGTGTGGATTTGTTTTCCTGAAAGACGACACTTGACACTAGTTGACACTTGACTTATGACACGACATTGTACCCGTTATAAAAATCAGTATAAGAGATCTGTGCTAATATAAAAACGACCCTACAGCATATTAGATAAGGTAGTTTTTGGAGTGTCATATTAGAGATCTCTCCTTTGAACAACCGTAAATTAGCTGCTATGGGAATGGATTTGACGTGTGACAGTTATGACAGCGTTTTAGTTTACAAAGTCTGTTAGTTACTTGACTGTTCTATGACGTCTTAGGATACGCCGCAAGGGCCCAACCATAGACATAATATATATAGGCTACAAATATAATGACCACCAAAAAATACTTTGGTACCCTAAATAAAAAAAACGTGCTTACCAAAAAAAATTACTGAACACCAAAAAAATAAGCCCTAAAATTACAAATGTACCACCGTTTTAATTACGACTGCACTTCAAATTGTATTCGAATACCAAATATATTGAATGATTACCAAAAATCATTAATGATCACCAAATCTTGAAGACCAAATTAATGAGATTTTTGCACCTAAATAAACCACATGATTACCAAAAAATGTACACGTATTACCAAATAAACTAAAATGATGCCAAAATTACTAGCCCCTCTCGCTCAACCCCCCGTACCCCACACCGTATACCTACCTAACCTCACCTACTTTTCTAATAGGATACTGATATGCTACTAGAAAAGTAGGTTAGGTTAGGTTTGAATTGCAACCCATACAGAAACGAAATGCTACTAGAAAAGTGGGTTAGGTTAGGTTTGAACTGCGACCCTTACAGAAATAAAATGCTACTAGAAAAGTGGGTTAGGTTAGGTTTGAACTGCGAACCTTACAGAAACAAAATGCTACTAGAAAAGTGGGTAGGTTAGGTTTGAACTGTGACCCCTACAGAAAAGAAATGCTACTAGAAAAGTGGGTTAGGTTAGGTTTGATCTGCGACCCATACAGAAACGAAATGCTACTAGAAAAGTGGGTTAGGTTAGGTTTGAACTGCGGCCCTTACAGAAACGAAATGCTACTAGAAAAGTGGGTTAGATTAGGTTTCAACTGTGATCCATACAGAAACAATTGTGGTTACAATTTTGGTGGTCATTTACTATTTTCGGGTTTACAATGATTATTTTGGAGTCATTTGCTTTAATAGGATAGCAATATTTAAAAATTTGGTTATAATTATACATTAAAATGGAGTTCTAATTTTGGTGGTCATTTACTATTTTCGGATTTACAATGATTATTTTGGTGTGATTTTATTTAATAGGATAGCAAGATGTAAAAATTTGGTTATCAATTGAAATTAAAATGGGGTTTGAAATTTGGTAATCATTTACAATTTTTGGGTTAATAATGATTAGTTTGGTGTCATTTCCTTTAATAGGATAGTAAAATGTAATAAAATTGGTAATCATTTCACATTAAGGTGGTTCGCCTAGGTTACTCAAAACTTAACTCTCGCTAGATGGCACCACTTTTGCAAAATTTCAGATTTTATTTTTTTGTGAAATGGTCTTGGTATTTGTATACTTAAAAGTATGTTTCGCGCACTTTTTAAGTAAATATTGAACTATTAGAATAAACATTGAATACTTCATTGTGCAAAAACCACCTTTTTAATTCGACGGAGTGTTGCTGTCACGCTTTTTCCTACTATTACTCACACATGCAAACAGTGTTTCCGTGATCCTTGTAGTAGACAATTTCACACAACGTAAGTATGTTGCAATAGCGTAACGGTATGTTCGTGGAAATACGTGCAAGAGGATTGGGGTTCAAGACTGGTGCGAGTAGGTAATTTCTTTTCGTTTCTCCTTTGTGTTATCTTACCTTTAAACGAGCAATTATTATATATATAATTATTTATTTATATACATATTTGGATGGTATCAGAAACGGCTCTAACGATTTCGATGAAATTTGCTATAAGGGGTTTGATCTCTTAGCTAGGTCTATGAGAAAACGCGCATTTTTGAGTTTTTATGTTTTCTAAGCTTTGGTCGGTCTCCCAGATATTCAATCTCCGCTTGGCAACTAATCCCAGAATTGGCATGCGCACTAGTTTTTACGAAAGCGACTGCCCTGACCTTCCAACCCAGAGAGTAAACTTATTTGGATTAGTCCGGTTTCCTCACATTGTTTTCTTTCACCGAAAAATAGGTATCGGTGTGTAAATAGGTAGGTATCAAATGCTATTTCGTACAAAAGTTCGAAAAATCATTGGTACGAACCGGGGTTAGAACCCGTGACCTCCGAATTGCTTTCGGCTAGGCCAGCAGCGCTTCCCCCACATACTCAGTGTTATCAGGTTTTTTAAAAATCAAAAACGATTACTTATGAAAGCAGAAGAATATAAATGATCGTATTAGATTTATAATTGTTACATATTTGCCGTAACTAATTTTTAAAATGTGTTTTTCAATTAAAAGACACGTCAAGATTGTTTACCTTATTTCTAATGCTAAAAAAAACAAACTATAGTAATAATTGTGTTTTTCATTCATAGACAAAATCCATTATTTTTAACCACAGGAAATTTTATACACTACTTTTTAGGGTTCCGTACCCAAAGGGTAAAACGGGACCCTATTACTAAGACTTCGCTGTCCGTCCGTCCGTCCGTCCGTCCGTCCGTCCGTCCGTCCGTCTGTCACCAGGCTGTATCTCACGAACCGTAATAGTCCGTAATAGACAGTTGAAATTTTCACAGATGATGTATTTCTGTTGCCGCTATAACAACAAATACTAAAAACAGAATAAAATAAAGATTTGAATGGGGCTCCCATACAACAAACGTGATTTTTGACCAAAGTTAAGCAACGTCGGGAGTGGTCAGTACTTGGATGGGTGACCGTTTTTTTTTTGCTTTTTTTTGTTTTTTTTTTTTGCATTATGGCACGGAACCTTTCGTGCGCGAGTCCGACTCGCACTTGCCCGGTTTTTATTGCAGTGAAGATGTCCTGATTGTAAAAATCAGAGAGATTAGGTAGAGTATAATTACTAATTATCTTTGTAAAAATAAAACAATACGTGTAGCCCATACTTAATAATCGATTTATGATAATAAGAAAAATTAAATAAAAATAAAAAAACAGTACGAAATTTAGGTGTAACAAAAATACAAAAAGTTATGTTCCAGCATACAATGACTGGGGATCGAACCGGGAATCTTCCGTTTGCAAGCAAAAAAGCGACTGTTTGCATAACACGCCATGATAGTTCTTAGCTAAGCTGACGAACTTCTCGCTTAGGTCAATTAACTACCTGTCAAATATCAGTGTCAACCATGGACTTATAAGATGGACTGCGCTGTCACTTTTTTTGCCATACTAAATTGAACTTTATCACCGAGTCAGAAAGACGTTCGTACCAGACTAGAGAAAACGGTCCACTTGAGATAGCAAAGGTGGGTCGCGGTGTCTCACTCGCACATGTTGCCAATGTTAAAAATATACCATTGTGGTAGTATTTATATCAATATACTACTCAAATTAATTAATTTCTTATATTATTTAAGTGCTATATTCTGAGTAAGGTTCTGATATCTTTTAAGAAATTTGTAAATAAGTATGATGTCAATATTATTAACTGATTTAACCAAGCATGTGCACAACAAAAAAAGAACATTAATTTTGGTATGGTAGACATTGTAGAAACTTTGAATGTTAATTGGTATCCCTAACGTCATGACATGTTATCAAAACACGTGAATGCAAAATTTCTTAAAAATAGTGAATAAATGTTGCGTTAAAGGTTGTGGGAGTGAAAGAATTTCTAATTGTGGAATATTGTTTCACAAGGAAGACACAATTATTACATTTTGCGATAAAAATACAAGACAACATTGTCAAACTCATTAGGGTGACTATGATGTCGGAACGATGAGGACCAGTGTTACACAATTCTTATTAGGTACTTAAGTAAGTTTATATAAATAGGTATGTCTTTATTTCGGCATGTTTAAATTGGTGAAATGAGAGCCAATACTGAATAAATAATTGCCAAAATTGAAATCCAAAGTCCTTAAACAATACAGACACATTTATGCATTGTTATAATAATAAAAAAAACACATTGATAATAAAAGAAAAATAGAACTTTATCTATATAATCTATATATTTATATAAATAGTAATTTACTGACTTTTGGGACGATACCAGAAACGTTACTGGGAATTTAACCTCATTGGAAAATTTGCTAGGAACGGCACATCACTAGTTTCTTTACATTTCACGATTCTTCTCTTTTCGCACAGATGGCCTAGCACCGTGAACACCGAAGTTCGGAAATTACGGACATCTTTCTCTTTTACTCCTATAAAGGAGTAATTACAGTGACAGAGAAAGATGCTCGCAATTTGCAAACTTCGGTGTCTATGGTCCAGTGACAAGCGTCCTAGTTAAAAACTATAGCAAGCAGGCGTAGCGGACCCACGCGACCCTGAGGGGATCTTTCTCTTTTACTCCAATGAAGGCGTGATAAGAGTGACAGAGAAAGATCCCCGCAATTTGCGAACTTCGATTTTCGCGGTTGTAGCCCTGAGGCAGTTGCGAATTTGCCCTAAGCCCGAGTAGGCCCGGGCCTAGGGCGGCCAGATATTTTGGGCAGCAGTCTATATGATGCTATGTAGGGCTTGGGGCCTAAGGCGGCAAAGACTGTATGTAATTCCCCCACTGTCCTGAGAGCCTACCCCGAACCACTTTCGACATGTTGCGTCTTTGTCGCACTTGTAAATTCGTACGTAAGTGTGACAGAGAGGCAACACGTCGAACATGGTTCGCAGTAGACAGTAGACCCTCTGGTTCTGTCACCATATCTGTCTCTCTATCTCTCTCACTCATACCTGTGTTCTTGACAGACGTTACGGCGGACCATCTTCCAGACGATCGACCATGTTCGTGGTCACTGAACGGCTACCGTGAAAATCAAAAATCGTGAATTGCGGGCATTTTTCTCTGTCACTCTAATTACGCCTTCATTGGAGTAAAAGAGAAAGATCCCCGCAAATTGCGAATTTCTGGTTTCGAGGTAGCCTCTCTAGACCTACGCCTACTAGTAACAGCTTTTCTTCTTCTTCAGTTGGTCCCTCAATACTGAGGATCGTGACATCATATCCTTCTGTTGAAGACCAGATTCCTCCATAGGGTTCTCTTCCCCGCCAAGCGCATGGCCTCGTGCAGTTTTAATTGCATATGTGCCGTAATTTGAGCACACCATTTAGAACAGCTTTTAGAACAACTAAATTAAGTACCTAAGGTTGTGTGAAGCGTTTTACAGAAGAGAAAAAAACTATATCCATCCCTTTTTAGGCGAAAAGACAGTAAGATTTCTATTACTAATATAACTATGCACGATTAAGAAAAAATCTTGGCCAAACTATCCATTTATATTCAAAGTTATCCTAATATCCCACATACATAAGACGTATGGTCACCCTAATTAGAAAGAGATGCAACGGCCAACCTTGACTTCTCATGTGGACACACTTTTTGGCCAATGTCCGCCATCCAGTTTACTCTCTACGTCCGTGGTGTCAACAAAATTGCACTAAACATGACGGCACTCCAAATTCGAGCCGTGGTCAGCCCGGCAACGTCGGAAATGGAATGGCAACGTCGCAAATGTATCTGTACACGACATTTGTGACACACACATACGTAAAATTGATGAAAAGTTAACTATGATTTTTGCATGATTTCTGTATGAAACATTGTTTTCCTGTTAATTTCGCGCAAACGAATATTCGAAAGAAGATAAATGCGAAAATATTTGTGTACTAATAGTGTGTAGTTACTTAATGAGCTTTGATTGAATTTTGTATGAAAAGCGAACCACCTTCATTTATGATTTTAGGGTGGTAAAGTAGATTTTTTTGGTATTAAATTTTATTAAATCTGGTGATCAGTTAAATAGCAGCCATATATATATATATATATATATATATATATATATATATATATATAGACGGTGTCTCAGCGAGCTGTCACTGTTGCCACTTTTGTTTAGTGTACGATTAACAATGAGGCCCACGTTGCTGTAGCCATGTCGATAAAGTCATATCGATAAACTATCGACATTTCTTGCAATTTTAATTTTACTTCAAAAGCTTAACGATACCTAAAATGACCAAAAACGCTTTTATTCATTATTGTGGTTATCAGATCACAATTTTATAGTCACGCCCCAGCAGGGAACCAAGGGAAAGTTCAGATATTTAATTAAAATACATAAATACCTTCTAAAATAGGTGTTCCGCAATAAAGTTCCGCCCAAGGGCCCAACCTTTTCTGTTCTCTTTCACGGCGCAGCAACTAGTATCATTTCTCTCTCCTCGCTCTATTAAAAATGCCGTTTGTCAAAAAAGGACAACCATACTGTTGACAACGTGGACTTCAAATCAAGTGTTGCCTTTCTTGATGCGCCCAGGCTGTGTATGTGTGCGTAAAAGCGTATATGTGTGCTCTTTTAGGGATGTAAAAAGTCGATTTTAATCATGTTATATATCGATAAACGCTACACAGCGGAACGAAATAGCGATTAATTGAAGCTTCAATATCTTCGTTAAACATAAACATAATTGAAATGCTAATGGATAATGAATATATTATAATATAATAATATAATTCAATTATTGCGGAACACCTATTTTAGAAGGTATTTATGTATTTTAATTAAATATCTGAACTTTCCCTTGGTTCCCTGCTGGGGCGTGACTATAAAATTGTGATCTGATAACCACAATAAAGAATAAAAGCGTTTTTGGTCATTTTAGGTATCGTTAAGCCTTTGAAGTAAAATTAAAATTGCAAGAAATGACGATAGTTTATCGATATGACTTTATCGACATGGCTACAGCAACGTGGGCCTCATTGTTAATCGTATACTAAACAAAAGTGGCAACAGTGACAGCTCGCTGAGACACCGTCTTTATATATTATAACATTATAAGTCTATGATACGCCGTGTGAAAGCGAAATACTGTGTGTATGTCAAAGTCAGTTTGGAAACTTTAAAATAAGTATTTTTTTATATATTTATTTATAATTGAAATCATTTATTTACATACAATATATATACAGTGGTACAACTAAACGAAATTAATAACTACCTAGATAAAATCTAATTAAAATTCATGTTCAAATCAAGTTCAAATTTTTAAGTGGTTTATTGAAAATTGAAGGTTTTTCTTTATTAAATAGGTACATCTATGTATCATCATCATCATCATCCTGATCATCATCATCATCAGATCTATGGAAATAAGATCCATTCTTTATAACGAACACCCAATGGTTTTCGGATTTTTTAAAGCTGTCTAGCTATGTGTGTATATTATTATATTTCTCGGACTGGGTCACCTTGTTACTTTCTAGTGCTCGCTGTATCTTCCGGTAAGCGCTACTCGAGGACCTTTCTAATCTGGCTACATTTCTTTTTTCATATAAGTACAGGATATATAAAACTGATTTATATCTACTTGTAGGTAGGTGCTAGTAAGGCCCAACAGTTGTACAAGTATGTAGGTAGGAAACTACCTCCGACTCCGACACCTAGAGCTTACAATCAGACCCATACATAAAAGTTTTAAGCGGGAATGGGAACGATGCGATTGCGCGCAGAAGAAGTGGGGACTATAGGTATACAACGCGCGGATGTATTTAAGGTAAGTGTAAGTCTTCTTATTCCTCGCGTTATCCCGGCATTTCGCCACGGCTCATGAGAGCCTGGGGTCCGCTTGACAACAGCTAATCCCATGATTTGACGTAGGCACTAGTTTTACGAAAGCGACTGCCATCTGACCTTCCAACCCAGAGGGTAAACTAGGCCTTATTGGGATTAGTCCGGTTTCCTCGCGATGTTTTCCTTCACCGAAAAGATACTGGTAAATTACAAATGATATTTCGTACATACGTTCCGAAAAACTCATTGGTACGAGCCGGGGTTTGAACCCGCGACCTCCAGATTGCAAGTCGCACGCTCTCACCGCTAGGCCACCAGCGCTTCCGTATAAGGTAAGTGTAAGTACTGAATAAAAAAAAATTGCTTGAACGACCAAGGCCATCAAGGCGTTACCTAGATTATGGTTTAGGTACAGTTAGCATCAATAGTAGCGGACATAAGAACGTATTGTCGTAGTCGCTTCCATTGACTGTATTGCGTGTAGCTAAGATTTTGGTCACACCACCAGATTTTGGTGAGACAACGAGTAGACAATCAGCTTGCCATCAGCTGTTATTGAAATGCTAATTCACATATTTGTTTTTTTTATATACCACATCGGTGGCAAAGAAGCATACGGCCCGCCTGATGGTAAGCAGTCACCGTAGCCTATGGACGCCTGCAACTCCAGAGGTGTTACATGCGCGTTGCCGACCTTTTAAAAACCTGTACCTACACTCCTTTTTTGAAGAACCCCATACTGTAGACCCTCGGGAAAACCTCGATTAATCTAATTAATAATCTGATTAATCTAGAGTAGAGGGAGCGTTTTTACAATCGTATGAAAATTTCTGAAAACCTCGCAGAGGTTTTAGCCTAGTTATGTGAATCGGGCTCAATAATCGCCCAAGTATGTATATGTACGAGTAGAAAACAAGATACCAAAAAAGCTAAACTTGAAATTTACATAGAGTCCGACCAAGAAAAGTCTGCAGCGGATTTGATAGCCCACGCAGTACAAGTGTTATTTTAAACGTCAAAGTTCTATGAAATTATGATGTATAAAAAACACTTGCACTGCATGGGCTATCAAATTCGCTGCAGACTGTTCTTGGTCCGACTCTAATAGGACATGATAGTTTAATAAATCTAAGTGACATGTTTTTTAGGCCGTTTAACGTTCAAAAGGTTATGAATGCGATACAATGTCAACGTATCGACAACCAGAGCTTGGCAATGGCAATGGTGCATCGGGCACTTGGCATCAGCGGCGGCGCTTCCCAGAAATGTTATTTGAATTCGCCCCACTTTCGGCCGAAGAATGCTCAGCATTCGCCGTGGCATGCTAGACAAACGTCTGAGCTATAACCGCGAAAATCGAAGTTCGCAAACTGCGGGAACTTTTCTCTGTCACTCTAATTACGCCTTCATTGGAGTGAAGGAGAAATATCCCCGCAATTTGCGAATTTCGGTTTTCACGGTAGCCCCTCTGAGGGCCTATAGCGAAAATCGGAGTTTAGTGTCTGCCTCTATCGTTTGAAGAAAAATAGAGAGGTATATGACGAGATTTTAAATTTCGCTTTTTGCGGTAGGCCCTCAGCATTCATGGTAGGTAGCGTACAATCGGTGCTCTAAAATAAGTAGGTACATACCTACCTAAGATAAGATCCACTTTTCTTTTGTATACCTATACAGCTAGTATGGCGACGTGGGTACTTAAGTTGGGGCACTATTACTATCCTCACAAACAAACAAACGACAAACACAAACAAACACAGACAAACTTCTACATAAACGCCTGAGGGCCTGTCGCTAAAATGGCTTCTTTGGAAATTCAAGCAAAAGAGTGGCTGGTGACGAAAATATCGAGTAGGTATTGATTTTCACGGTAGGCACTCTGATAGTTTTCGCATGTCCAACAATACAATGGCATACCTAAAACAAAACAAGCAAGTTAAACTAAACAAAACAAACAAGAGTTTTGTCTTTGTAACGATTTAAACTTTTATCTATAGTCGGTTAAACAACTTTGTCAGTTGAAATAGGCGCGAAATTAATTTTTTTTATGGCACGATAACCCTCTGTGCCTACAATTTTTAAATTTGTTTTTTTTTTTACTGACGGAAATGGCTTGACAGATTATGATTCAAATTGGCTAGTCTTTAAAAGTCAAAGGGTTGTATTCTGCCCCCTATTTGATTATCTATTCACCTCTTGCGATAATCGAATCAATACCTAAATAAATGCAGTTCTTAACAATATACCTGCTTAAACTGCAAAACGTAATTCAAGACCAAAAAGAATAAGAAATGTTGCCACTTTTTTACTAGCGAGTCTTGTATTTATGTACAAATAAGTAAATAAAAGTACTTTTTTAAATAGTAGGAGTAAAATTACTATTAATGTATAAATTATCTTAGCGTGTTTATTTATCAAAAGGAATTTACTATTTTACATACAAATTATTGCAGTGGCAACATCGTCTTACTTTTTTTGGTCTTGAATTACGTTTTGCAGTATAGGTACTTTAAACCAGCTTTAAACGCTTTAAAAAAATATTCTCTAGTATTTAGTAGTTATCTACACTCAAAGAAACTATAGTTTTAGAAAATGGAAATATTTTGCAACAGCCAATTAAAGTCGGATAATGCTCCTTGACTAAAATTACCTAAGCTAATAATAGGTGGCTGACAAATGGAGATATCTTACTCTCAAAATGGCAAGACCTTTAGGACATGGTAATAATCTAATAATGCAAATTAACTTACATCCAATGACGACAATGCGTCGTGACCCTTCTAGCTGCGCTACGCCTGTCCTGTGTCGGTCAAATTCCTAGACCACAGACATAGAGCGAATAAACTGCGTAATTGCTTTAACCACAGAAATTTGAATCATGAAGTCGAACTCTAAACTGAAAATCGTATAAGTCAATGTTGCCACTGCAATTATGCAATAAATTGTTTGTAAAATAGTATTTTTTTTTAATAAACACGGTAAGTTTATTTATTGGTAATTTTACTCCTACGATTTAAAAAAGTACTTTTAATTACTTATTTTTACATAAATACAAGACCCGCTAGTAAAAAGTGGCAACTTCGTCTCACTTTTTTTGATCTTGAATTACGATTTTCAGAGTAAGTACTTAAATGAAATTCTTAAAATAATGGTTCGCTCAGAAATTTAAAGATTTAGTGTTGGTGAGTTCTACTTTGCCCTGCATTGGATGTTTTATGGCTGATATGGTGATGATAAGAAGATAGGTAGGATAGCTTTTTAAAAAGTAATGCAACGGCATTTTGTTCCGATTTAATTTTGTTTTTTGCAGTGCATCTCGTGCACTCTCTATTTTCCTTCGACAAAAAAGGAAGAGCGCACGGGTAAATGCCAAATGTTAGTACCTACTCTGCAAAAAATGTGAATCAAATGGTACAAAAGCGACAAAGTATTGTCGCTTACCATAAAGGAGAGATTTGCTTGTATCTTTATACAAATTACCTATCAGAGCAAGCGACAGTGTGGTACCTTATTTTGATTGAGAACGTGACAAATGTTGCCTTACGGCTCGGCTATTATGACATTAGGCAAACTAGTGGCAACCATAGGTTGAAGCGAAACACAGCGATCGGACCTTTCGCTCCCACGGCTCCTATGGTTGCCGATGCCGCCGCCACCGGTCGCGCAATGTCGTGGCGTAGCCGTTAGGGTTCGAACCTACGACTGGTTTGAAAGTCACACGCTATGCGGCGCCACTGAAATAGAATGCGTTGCAGCATCTAGTTGATTTTAAATCTATGTCTCGGACACACCTTTCATTATGAAGTCAGAGCTAGGTTCGGCATCGGTTTCCCCTTGCCTCCAATAGCTATAATGTAGTTGAACTATCTGAATTGATTAAGAATTCTATAAGAGGCTATGAGCTCAGAGAACGTGGTATGCATTAGCGTCGCGTGAACTTTATGCTAAGTAAGATTACGCACTTCAACTTAATTGGTTCTGTCTTTACGGCACATTACATTCACTAGCATAAAGATTCTTATTGGAAAGGAAAAGGGCCTAAAATCCTTTGAAACTTTGATTATCAATTCTTGGTTTTATACTTTGTGCAGTTTAAAACGTGTTATTACTTATTACTTTAAGAAAGGGAGTGACAAATGCGGATACGTGAATTTTGAGAAATAAAATAACACAGCTGCTGAACAGATTGTAAACATATCTCTTTACAACAATACACAAGTCAACATACATATTCTTTATTAATCTTGTCTGTTTACTTAATTACAGCTTAAACGTTGCCATTTCTTAAAACCGGGCAAGTGCGAGTCGGACTCGCGCACGAAGGGTTCCGTACGATAATGCAAAAAAAAAAAGCAAAAAAAAAACGGTCACCCATCCAAGTACCACTCCCGACGTTGCTCAACTTTGGTCAAAAAACCGGGCAAGTGCGAGTCGGACTCGCGCACGAAGGGTTCCGTACCAAAAAGCAAAAAAAAAAAACAAAAAAAAGCAAAAAAAAACGGTCACCCATCCAAGTACTGACCCCGCCCGACGTTGCTTAACTTTGGTCAAAAATCACGTTTGTTGTATGGGAGCCCCATTTAAGGCGTGCTTTTTCCGTAGGAGCTAAGCGAACCAGTTTTTTGAATCCATTAGAAATATAAGAAACAATGTTTTAAAATTGTGAAAAAAATATATCTTATACTTAAGGATCTGGCAGATACGTTTTGGATCTCAAAAACATGATTAGATAAACTTTGCTCGATAGAAAAAAATTCCAAAGTTACGCCTTTTTTTAACAATAAATCAAAACCAGAGCTACAATACAAACTTTTTTGACTTGTTTTTTACATAAATGTATAGGTAATAAGATAATCTAGATGTTGAGATTTAAAATTGCCGCATAAATGTACATACTATAAATTAATTACTGAATTGATCGCTAGATGTCTCTTTTTAAAATGCAAACTAGCTAACGGTATGTTTTCCAAAAACAATGGAGTCAAACAGTTTCCATGGTCAAGTCAGTAACCAAAAGTAAAGTGACAGTGATACAGTGAAGTAGTAGTAGTAAAAGTAACAGTGTTTAGTGATAGGAAAGTGAACCTTAAAGTGCAGTGTATAAGTGCGGATTTACAACAGCCAGGTGCGAACATTTGGTCCTTCGAGCCGGATCAGGCTGTGACGCGAGTGATAGTGCAGTGCAAAGTGGACTCTATCGGATTGCACTAAGGACTATAATTGAGTAAGATCGTTTCGTTTATTTAAACTTAGAATTTCGCGAAGTGTGCTTTGGACTTGTAAAATTTTCCGCAATATTTGGGACTTAGAATATTTCGTAGTGTTTTGGACATAGTCTAATTTTCGAGTATCCGAGACTTAGAAAATTTTCATAGAATTTAGGACATAGAAAAATTCTGTGATTAAAAGACTTTGAATATTTTTCACTAACCTTGTCTTAGAAGTTTGGAACTTAGTCAAAATGGAAGCCTTATTCGTAGTACAAGCGGATAACTTACATCTTCTTCAGAAAACGGCTACAAACTTCAAGAAGTGTCCCAAGGCGAGACTAACCAAGTCATACTTGCAAGTCAGAGTGGAGAATTTAGACAAACTTTGGGAAGTTTTTCAAAACACTCACCGAGAGATAGTGAAGATAGCGACAACAGAACAACGAAATAGTCACGAATATTTTACGCAAGAGATATACGACAATGGAGAAGAGTTGTATATAGACACCAAAGCGGAGATACTTGCGAAATTAGAAGGAGAGCAAACGAGTCATACATCAGGAACGGAGAAGCAATCCATCAGACCACAGAGCCAGGAAGTGAAGCTACCTAAGATTAATATACCACAGTTCAATGGAAATTACAATGATTGGGGGACTTTCAAGGATCTCTACACATCTCTCATTCATAATCAGAGTTCATTGAGCCCAGTGCAGAAATTGCACTATTTGAAGAGTAGTCTTAGTGGCGAAGCTGAACAACTGTTAAAGCACATTCAAATTACCGAGAAAAATTATGAAGTAGCATTATAGTTCAGAGCCGGAAACCGCTACCAACTTTTAGTATGTTGTTAGGCATGGCATTGGGTCTCCAAAACTGCCGGGAGACGGCGGCGCCGGCCATCTACTTCAGCGGAATGACGTCGTCAAAATGACTCCCGCTTCGTTGCGAATATTGCATACTGCACACAAATTATGCATAGCACATACACGTGTGGGGTATTAAATGAAAGCCAATTAAATAAACTATATTTTATTTATACAAAGTGTATCAAAATATGCAACAGTTTAAGAGAAATTTACAAAATAATAAAAATTACGTAAAAAAATATTCAATTATTTGGGTTTTACAACCAAACCAAAAGTCGGACGATAAAGAAATGTACTACAACATTAAAGATGACTTCTCAAGCCATACACTGATATCAATAAAATCAAAATTGGACCAAATATGTGGAAATTATGCATCAAAATGTAGATATTCGCCCATACAAATGCATAAAAGTTAAAAAAATCAAAATTGGTCATTTTCAGGATAATCCGCATAAGCTTCTAGTATGTTATTGCCAATATGACCTGGAGTCTAAAACTGCCGGGAGACCATCGCTGTTGTTCCTCAGTTACAAATAATGACGTCATATAAATAATCACTGCCGAATTTCGTAAAATGTAAATTATAGCTATACCACGAGTCTCACATACACGTGAGTTACATGTAACGAAAGTTTATTAAATGTATTATGATTCACCTAAACATTGTTTGTAAAAAAAATGTACGGTTTCAGAGCTAGAAACAACGAAATACCACTTTTTATGGAAAAAGTAGATATGTATCAATTTTATAGCTAAACTAAAACCGTCAAAAAAATTTTGCGTATAACATTTGAAAAACTTGTTATTCAACTATATATCACAATTTAAATTTTACATTTCCGACAAAAACTGTGGAAGTTGTGGAAAAAAAACTAAAGCGCCCCAACAATTCTACCTTAATGCGCTCCTATTATGCAAAGAATAGTTCTATTTATCGAGTTATTAATGAATGCACATTACATAAAATACATGAAAACGTCATTTTCGAATGGAACCATAATTAAAAAAATAATAATTTACTTCATAAGTAAGCAAAATACTGTTTCTTTAAGTACCTAATCTCCTCCTTTCAAAGTCGGTTAAAATGTAGCTTTTGTGACCTCGGCTACAAAGACAAATAAATTGACACCTCATTTATCAAAATCAGTTCAGTAGTTTCATACAAACGGTACCTACACATGCACGCATAGATAGCAAATTCTGCCGTAGTCGGACAAAAAATAAAAATTCAATAATTAGACCTTTACTATTATGGCCTGGCGTGGCTTGGCATCTAACGTTGAAACTCTCAGGCCGTAGATGTTAGCAGGCCTAGCGGGCGTCGCCTCGATGAGTTAGCAAGATGCCTTATGGAGGCTTCGAATGATCAGAGGGGTGACCTGTATTTCGGAGGATCAGAGGGAAAATTCTGCCAGCCTTCTAAGCTCAGCCTTGAAACCCTTGCACCACTCAAGATTCCACTTTTATAAGAATACTCAACTGGCGCGAAGTGGCGCAGAATAGGGCAGAGTGACGCTCTTTTGTGCCAGAGGCCAAGTTCCTCTTTGCTTTGGGTCACTGAGCCAGTGATGTATGTATGTACAAGGCTAATCGAGGCTTAAATATATAATTATGTATCGCATTAAGTGAACTGATACTATTGTAACATGTAACTTTACATTTCTCTAATAATGTAGCGTTAGGCCATGACAATAAGAGTCTATTTCATATTAATATTTACCGAACCTCAGCAGGAACTGCTATCTACGTATGTAATTATGTATTTTTTACATGAAACAACTGAACTGATTTTGATAAGTGAGGTGTCATTTATTTGTCTTTGTAGCCCAGGTCACAAAAGCCACATTTTAACCGACTTTGAAAGGAGGAGATTAGGTACTTAAAGAAACAGTATTTTGCTTAGTTATGAAGTAATTTTTTTTTTAATTATGGTTCCATTCGAAAATGACGTTTTCATGTATTTTATGTAATGTTCATTCATTTAATACTCGATAAATAGAACTATTCTTTGCATAATATGAGAAATAGAATTGTTGGGGCACTTTAGTTTTTTTTCCACAACTTCCACAGTTTTTGTCGGAAATGTAAAATTTAAATTGTGATATATAGTTGAATAACAAGTTTTTCAAATGTTATACGCAAAATTTTTTTGACGGTTTTAGTTTAGCTATAAAATTGATACATATCTACTTTTTCCATAAAAAGTGGTATTTCGTTGTTTCTAGCTCTGAAACCGTACATTTTTTTTACAAACAATGTTTAGGTGAATCATAATACATTTAATAAACTTTCGTTACATGTAACTCACGTGTATGTGAGACTCGTGGTATAGCTATAATTTACATTTTACGAAATTCGGCAGTGATTATTTATATGACGTCATTATTTGTAACTGAGGAACAACAGCGATGGTCTCCCGGCAGTTTTAGACTCCAGGTCATATTGGCAATAACATACTAGAAGCTTATGCGGATTATCCTGAAGATGACCAATTTTGATTTTTTTAACTTTTATGCCTTTGTATGGGCGAATATCTACATTTTGATGCATAATTTCCACATATTTGGTCCAATTTTGATTTTATTGATATCAGTGTATGGCTTGAGAAGTCATCTTTAATGTTGTAGTACATTGCTTTATCGTCCGACTTTTGGTTTGGTTGTAAAACCCAAATAATCGAATATTTTTTTACGTGATTTTTATTATTTTGTAAATTTCTCTTAAACTGTTGCATATTTTGATACACTTTGTATAAACAAAATATAGTATATTTAATTGGCTTTCATTTAATACCCCACACGTGTATGTGCTATGCATAATTTAGGTGCAGTATGCAATATTCGCAACGAAGCGGGAGTCATTTTGATGACGTCATTCCGCTGAAGTAGATGGCCGGCGCCGCCGTCTCCCGGCAGTTTTGGAGACCCAATGCCATGCCCAACAACATACTAAAAGTTGGTAGCGGTTTCCGGCTCTGAACTATATTCCCATAAGGCATATGACTACATGGAATACCTTACACAACAGATACAATAACAAGAGGATTATGGTTAACTCAATCTTGAATAGATTATTGGGTCAAAAGAAACTGAGCGTTGAATCTGCCAAAGGTGTCAAAGAATTGCTGGATATTTCTACAGAATGTCTGAACAGCTTGAAGAACAATGACATTAGTATCGATAACTGGGATCCAATCATAATACATCTATTGGTACACAAGTTAGATACAGAGTCACACAAGCACTGGGAAGAGGATCTGAAGACATTATCTGTGGAAGACTTGCCGACATTGGAACAATTCAGCAAATTTTTGGAGGGAAGATTTAGAGTTTTGGAGATGGTTCAAACTGCGCACCCAAAAGAGAAGCCTCAAGTTAGAGCCAAGACGTTCCATGCAACTGCTACGCCTAGCAGTAACACAGACTCCAACCAACAATGCGGTTTCTGTAACGAAGATCATTTCATCTACAACTGCAAGGAGTTTGCTAAATTGGATCCCGAGCAACGATCCAAGGAGGTTCAAACTAGGAGTCTTAGCTTCAACTGTCTACGGCCTGGACATAGCGTGAGATTTTGCAAGCGTAATACTTCATGCCTGCGTTGTAAGAGGAAGCATCACACACTATTGCACGTTACTAAACCTAACACTGTATCACTCGAAGAAAAACCAGAGAAAGAAAACAAAGAGCAAGCTACACCAACAATCAACATAGTATCTCACTGTGCCTCTCAGAGACGGGTTACTCTTTTAGCTACAGCACTAGTGAATATTATGACAAACAGAGGAGCACAAGTAGTTCGAGCACTCATAGATCCATGTTCGGAAGAGTCATTTATATCAGAGGAGACAGTCAACAAACTACAACTCAAACGAACAAGGGTGGAGGGTCAAGTGACAGGTGTTGCGAAGATGTCGACTCCAATCAAGCACGCGGCGGAGATACAAATTGTGTCGAGAATTAATGAGAGCTACAAGCTGAACTGCACCGCCTACGTGACGAAGGAAGTTACTGACATAATGCCTGTTACGAAGATCGATAAAGAACAATGGTCTCAACTACATGGTTTGGAGTTAGCTGATCCCACATACTACAATCCTGGAGAGATAGATTTGTTACTTGGTGTGCATGTCTATACAGACATTTTAATGAGTGGAGTCATCAAGGGCAAACCAGGATCACCGATAGCGCAACAGACGTTATTCGGATGGATAATTTCGGGCGGAGCACCCGCCGAAGAGCACGGGAAGAATGGAAAAATTGTTAGCATGCATTTGAGTGTGAGTCTAGACAACATGCTGCAAAGATTTTGGGAATCGGAGACGCTAGATAATGAGAGCAAAGACACTCTGACGCCTCAAGAGAAGAGAGCTGAAGAGATTTATGAGAAAACACTAGCGAGAGATGAGGGTGGAAGATTCATTGTTGGACTACCATTCGTACGAGATACACCGATTGTTCCCGAAAATTCCCGTTCAATTGCTGTCAAAAGACTTGAATGTCTAGAGAGGAAGTTAGCACACAACAGCAAATTGAAAACTGAGTACGATAACGTGATTAAAGAGTACCTTACGTTGAAACACATGGAACCGGTAGGCAAGCCTGAGAAAGATGAGAAAACAGTCTACCTTCCGCATCATGCTGTGGTTCGCGAGGATCGGGAGACCACGAAAGTTAGAGTAGTTTTTGACGCATCCTGTAAAGGATCTAATGGAGTATCTCTCAATGATGAACTACTGGTTGGACCGACTCTGCTAGAAGAGCTAAGAGACGTTATCATGAGATGGAGACAAAACATGATATGTTTTGTGGCAGACATCGTAAAGATGTATCGACAGATCAAAGTTCGAGAAGCAGACACTGACTATCAGAGAATTCTGTACAGATTTGATCCAAAAGATGAGATTCAAGATTTCAGAATGCTAACCGTAACATTTGGCACAGCATCAGCACCATATTTGGCAATAAGAACACTAAAACAGCTGGCCAAAGAAGAGAAAGACGCATTCCCTATAGCATCTGAAATTATAGACAGAGACTTTTACATGGACGATGTACTTACAGGATTCGATGATGTGAAGTCAGCATTAGAAGCACACGAAGAGCTGAACAAAGTAATGAGCAAAAGTGGATTTGAGTTACAAAAGTGGGCTTCTAACAGCAGAGAATTTATGTCGGCCATACAACCTGAAAAGAGAGAGAGGTCAAATACAGTAGACATGAATAGAAAGAGCCAAATAAAGACACTCGGAATAATTTGGAATATTGATGAAGACAAACTCAAGGTTACACAAAAAGAAATCAATACTGAGAAACCTGTCACAAAGAGAAATGTACTCGGACAGATCGCTTCACTTTTCGATCCGTTGGGTTGGTTAGCACCAGCAATCATGAAAGCAAAGATGTTCATGCAGAAGCTATGGCTGGAAAAGCTAGATTGGGATGAGGAACTACCCACAGATCTAAAAGAAGAATGGATCCAGTACCAAGAAGACTTACCTGCGTTATCAGCGATACAGATTAATCGTTGGACTGGTTCTAGTAAAAATTCAGCGATCGAGTTACATGGATTTTCTGACGCATGCCAGACAGGATATGCAGCAGTCGTGTACCTTCGAGTTATACCCAAAGATGGATCACAATGTCAAGTGGCTCTAATTACAGCAAAAACAAAAGTTGCACCAGTTGTTAAAACATTGTCTTTGCCACGCCTTGAACTATGTGGAGCATCGTTGCTTAGTAAACTCATGAAACACGTGATGAGAGTTCTAAATATCAAGTTGCAACAAACCTACGCGTGGGTAGACTCCAAAGTGGTTTTAGCCTGGATAAAAGGAGATCCAAACAGATGGACACCCTATGTCAAAAATCGAGTGATTGACATAAGGAGCAATTTAGACACACACTGGTTATATGTCAATACCAAGGATAACCCAGCAGATCCAGCTTCCAGAGGTCTGTCACCCAGCAAGCTGAAACAAAATCAGTTATGGTTCAATGGTCCGGAATTCTTACGAGAACCTGACTTCACCATACCCGTCGACTCCATACCTGAAACAGAGTTAGAGAAACGCTTGTTAGTGAAATGTAAGACAACAACCATAGAAACAGACTCTGAAAAGCTTACCTTACTGAAGAAATACTCGTCACTGCAAAAACTTCTGGACGTTATTTCATATTGTAGAAGATGGCTGAAGATCCTGAAAAAAGAAAAGAATGTTAGTAAACATATAACCTGTGAAGAAAAAGATGAAGCACTTACCTTGTGTTTAAAGATGTCCCAAGAGATAGAATTTCCTGAGGAGATTGATCACCTGAAAAGTGGAAAAGCTATTAAGAAAAGCAGTCGTCTACTGCAATTCACACCTTATCTGGATGATAAAGGTATTATCAGATTAGGAGGAAGTCTGAAGCACGCAGAGTTGAGTATGGATCAGAAGCATCCCATTATTATAACTAAAAACAACGTATTGTTACCTGTTTTGTTGGATGATGCTCACAAAAACACTCTTCATGGAGGGCCGCATCTCATGACACCATATTTGAGAAGCAAATACTGGATTATTAAAGGAGGTTCTTCAATAAAGCAATTTTACAAGAAGTGTATAACGTGTGCAAGATACAATGCGAAGACGAATACACAGTTGATGGGCAACTTACCGGAAGTTCGAGTAAAACCTTCACGCCCTTTCCTTATCAGCGGTGTTGACTTTGCCGGTCCCATCACATGCAGAATGAGTAAAGGTCGAGGAGCTAAGACATACAAGGCATATATTGCTTTATTCGTGTGTATGTCTACCAAAGCCATACATTTGGAACTAGTCAGCGATATGACCACAGAAGCGTTTATCGCTGCCTAAAAAAGATTTGTGTCTAGACGTGGTCATTGCAAAGAACTCTGGAGTGATCATGGTACAACATTCGTTGCAGCTGAAAAAGAATTATTGAAGATGTGGCAACAAGGTCGCAACGAAATCCCAGAAGACTTGCTAAAAAGTTTAGACGACAGAGGAACTCGCTGGAGATATATTCCCCCTGGAGCACCAAACTTTGGAGGACTATGGGAGGCCGGTGTAAAATCGACGAAGTATCATCTGAAAAGAATAATGCAAGACGCAACCCTGACGTTCGAAGAATTTTATACGGTCCTTTCGCAAGTTGAAGCGTGCCTTAACTCACGTCCATTGGCTCCATTAGGCGATGATTTAGATTATTTGACACCAGGACATTTTCTGGTCGGCGAACCCTTGATTTGCTTACCAGATCGCAGTAATGAGCAGAGTAACATATCCAGCTTATCGAGATGGCAGTTGACCCAACGCATGCTACGAGATTTTTGGATTAAATGGCAAAGCGAATACCTTTCTTGTTTGCAATTGCGTCCAAAATGGAATACACCTAAGAAGGATTTAGAAGTTGGAGAACTGGTATTGATCAAAGATGGAAGATTTCCACCAGCAAACTGGAGAGTAGGTAGAATACTTAAGAAGTACCCTGGAACTGATGGATTGACTCGTATGTATGACATTCGCACAGCTTTCGGGATCACACAACGGCCGATTACCAAGCTGTGTCGACTTCCTAACTAGTGATCAAGGAATACTTCCTTGGCGGCGGAGGATGTTGAGATTTAAAATTGCCGCATAAATGTACATACTATAAATTAATTACTGAATTGATCGCTAGATGTCTCTTTTTAAAATGCAAACTAGCTAACGGTATGTTTTCCAAAAACAATGGAGTCAAACAGTTTCCATGGTCAAGTCAGTAACCAAAAGTAAAGTGACAGTGATACAGTGAAGTAGTAGTAGTAAAAGTAACAGTGTTTAGTGATAGGAAAGTGAACCTTAAAGTGCAGTGTATAAGTGCGGATTTACAACAGCCAGGTGCGAACACTAGATGTTTTGGATCACTTTGTCTCGGTAACATCATTAAAATAATTTCTATGTTTCAATACCTACTAAATCCGCAAGCGCCATCACTCGCGAACGCACTTACGCCCTCTTCAGTCGCGCGGCAGCGCTTGTAGAGGACGGACCTGCGTTAGTGTGTTCCGCGCGGTCACGTGATTTTACCATTTACAAACAATGGGAAACAAAGCATATGAAACGTAAGAAAAAGTCACTAAGTGCTATAAAAACACACTTTCTGATAACAGAAGCATCTAATACTTTACGAGGTGTTTGAAAGCGCCTAGCTTTACTACATCAACAGTTAAAATATTTCAGTATTTTCACTAGGTCAGCAACCAATTTCAATGTAGGTAAATAATATTATATTCCTAGATAATATAATTGTGAGTATGTAAGTATGATATATTTACAGTATTTCACCTTTACTGATATACCTACGTCAGATCTGCAAAATGATTATATTCCTTCCTCCTTAGTGTTACGCTTTTAGTATGAGGGTGCCGAAGGCGCCCGGCTTTGGATCGCATGCAACGTGCCAGGCCCGTCAAGCGTGCAATTTCATCATCATAATCATAAATTTATATAAATATAAAATTTTTCTTTAATGTATTGTTTTTCGGGATGTATTCAAGCGATTTGCTGAAATTTATTGAATAGTGTTCTTTATTTAGGTATGCCTAACTACCTAACTACCTACCTCTAACTACCATTTGTCATATAAAAAAAATGACTCTCTACTCAACCGGTGTTTTACAATGTAGTATACAAACTCTTCGATTATGTTTGCGTTTTCTTATCAGGTTGTCGTATTTAAGAGTAAAATGCTTATCTCTCACCCCGATTGATTAAGGTTCTACCTACCTACCTACCTACCTACCTACCTACCTACCTACCTACCTACCTACCTACCTACCTACCTACCTACCTACCTACCTACCTACCTACCTACCTACCTACCTACCTACCTACCTACCTACCTACCTACCTACCTACCTACCTACCTACCTACCTACCTACCTACCTACCTACCTACCTACCTACCTACCTACCTACCTACCTACCTACCTACCTACCTACCTACCTACCTACCTACCTACCTACCTACCTACCTACCTACCTACCTACCTACCTACCTACCTACCTACCTACCTACCTACCTACCTACCTACCTACCTACCTACCTACCTACCTACCTACCTACCTACCTACCTACCTACCTACCTACCTACCTACCTACCTACCTACCTACCTACCTACCTACCTACCTACCTACCTACCTACCTACCTACCTACCTACCTACCTACCTACCTACCTACCTACCTACCTACCTACCTACCTACCTACCTACCTACCTACCTACCTACCTACCTACCTACCTACCTACCTACCTACCTACCTACCTACCTACCTACCTACCTACCTACCTACCTACCTACCTACCTACCTACCTACCTACCTACCTACCTACCTACCTACCTACCTACCTACCTACCTACCTACCTACCTACCTACCTACCTACCTACCTACCTACCTACCTACCTACCTACCTACCTACCTACCTACCTACCTACCTACCTACCTACCTACCTACCTACCTACCTACCTACCTACCTACCTACCTACCTACCTACCTACCTACCTACCTACCTACCTACCTACCTACCTACCTACCTACCTACCTACCTACCTACCTACCTACCTACCTACCTACCTACCTACCTACCTACCTACCTACCTACCTACCTACCTACCTACCTACCTACCTACCTACCTACCTACCTACCTACCTACCTACCTACCTACCTACCTACCTACCTACCTACCTACCTACCTACCTACCTACCTACCTACCTACCTACCTACCTACCTACCTACCTACCTACCTACCTACCTACCTACCTACCTACCTACCTACCTACCTACCTACCTACCTACCTACCTACCTACCTACCTACCTACCTACCTACCTACCTACCTACCTACCTACCTACCTACCTACCTACCTACCTACCTACCTACCTACCTACCTACCTACCTACCTACCTACCTACCTACCTACCTACCTACCTACCTACCTACCTACCTACCTACCTACCTACCTACCTACCTACCTACCTACCTACCTACCTACCTACCTACCTACCTACCTACCTACCTACCTACCTACCTACCTACCTACCTACCTACCTACCTACCTACCTACCTACCTACCTACCTACCTACCTACCTACTAGACGTGCGCGCCGACCTAAAATTTGCCGGCGGCGGCGCGCCGGCTTTTTTGGTCGGCGCGGCGCGGCGGCGCCGGCGTGTAGCACATTTTTTCATTTAGGCATTACCTACTAAAAACTGCAAAAATTAACTATCTATAGTTTTTCACTAGCATTATACTTACGCACACGCTGTTTTGAACATATCCCCGATTCTAACATACATTTTTTTTAAACAAAAGGGGGCCTGTGGGCCCGATTCGGACCATGAAATAGACATCTATTAGATATCTTGTAGACATCACCAAGATACGATAACGATATGTTTAAGATCTAACCTGTCAAATTTAACATTTACGCGATTCTGGAGATACTCTTGAACGATTTCCACAGGATATGACTTAGAGATCCAATTCACATCTAAATACCCTATCTAACGTAAAAGTGACATTGGTTGCCCGAATTGCGCTGCAAAAGAGAACTAGTAGTAGTAGTTGATATCTAAACTGTAACGCATCTAGAATGGATTGGTCGTGTGCGCCGCGCTGGCGCACCGCCGCCGCCGGGTTTTTTGACCACGCCGCCGCCGCCGATAAATGATCGGCGTGACCTTGAGTGTTGTTAATTAGCTATTCCAAGTTGGTTTTTGGATTACGAAACGGATTTTTTGTATTATTTATGTTACAGTTGTCAAATATACATCAATTTTAATTAAATGAAACTGATTAGCCAGTTGCAGAAACTACTTGACACACCAATTAAAGTAACTGAGTAATCCTAAGTATTCACCGTCAACTGTTAACGAACTCACGAAGACTGCTGCTAGTGCTGCTTATACCTTGGACAGCTACAAGAACAAACCCCTCCATTCTCAAAGAGCTCTATATCGCCACTCATCTCTTCCTAACATGCCATGGGTGAGCCCTTAGATTCTTCGGCCATTTTATCCAACGCATGATGTGGAGAAACACATCAATTTAAGCTGAATGAATGGCAAACATGCTCGAGTTGGAGCATGTGCGAGATGGTCGAACGCTATGAAGAGGTCGGCTTGCAGCAGTCTGCACCGTGCAGTCCATAAGGCTTATGACCGCACGAAAGGAAGACAAAATACATGTGGTCGCGAACCTCAGTAATGAGAAAACGAGAAAGAAGGTAGTCTCGGAGAGCCTGGTGCTTGTACGACAAGAAAACCATTAAAAAGAAGCCATAGCAGTCCACTATAGTCTAACAAAAGTCAAGAATATGTGGAGTTCTGTTTTGTTAAAGTACGTCATTTTTTTTAAATAGGATAAGCCATGGAAAGCTTGAGAAAACGGAGAGTTACAAATCGGATCGAAGGGCATTGGGACCAGGTAACTTCTTAATGCAAGCCAGTTACTAGGGAAAATAAGTTATTATACCTATCCTATATTAATTTACAAACCCTATTTTACTCACTGCATATTCAAACTATACGTAGTTAACTGACCAGTAACCTGCATTGATAAAATTTTTAAAGAAAAACAACAAATTAATGTTTTTTCTTAAGAAACCTGAAATTCAAGGTCACGCCGAAAACACGTAGCCGCCGTCAATTTTTTGGCAAACGCCGCCGCTGATCTTTTTTTAATCGGCGCACACATCTAGAATGGATCTAGTAAGTGTCGTCTCTTGTGAATATCTTGAAGTTCGAATACGGCAGTGTCTGTCTTCGCGCTAGCCACCCCAAACCACTTTTTATAAGATAGCAAGATATTTGTTAGTTCATGATTGTTCAGGCCTTAGAATCGTTAGGGCCCCGATTCCTTAATTTTTTTTTTCAAAGTGGGGTGGATGTCTTCACGCTAACCACCCCACCCCGAAATCAGCCAAATTAACTATGTGAAGTCATCGGGCGACGTTCGTTCACGTTTTTTCAGGCATTAAAATCGTTAAGATCTCATTAGATTTGCCATAAAAAAATAAAATCGAAAAATTCATAATATTTGGCCGTGCACCGGCGCGCCGAGTGGATGAGCCGGCGGCGGCGGCGCGTATGAATGGCGGCGCGGCGCGGCGGCGCCGGCGCGGCGCGCACGTCTACTACCTACCTACCTACCTACCTACCTACCTACCTACCTACCTACCTACCTACCTACCTACCTACCTACCTACCTACCTACCTACCTACCTACCTACCTACCTACCTACCTACCTACCTACCTACCTACCTACCTACCTACCTACCTACCTACCTACCTACCTACCTACCTACCTACCTACCTACCTACCTACCTACCTACCTACCTACCTACCTACCTACCTACCTACCTACCTACCTACCTACCTACCTACCTACCTACCTACCTACCTACCTACCTACCTACCTACCTACCTACCTACCTACCTACCTACCTACCTACCTACCTACCTACCTACCTACCTACCTACCTACCTACCTACCTACCTACCTACCTACCTACCTACCTACCTACCTACCTACCTACCTACCTACCTACCTACCTACCTACCTACCTACCTACCTACCTACCTACCTACCTACCTACCTACCTACCTACCTACCTACCTACCTACCTACCTACCTACCTACCTACCTACCTACCTACCTACCTACCTACCTACCTACCTACCTACCTACCTACCTACCTACCTACCTACCTACCTACCTACCTACCTACCTACCTACCTACCTACCTACCTACCTACCTACCTACCTACCTACCTACCTACCTACCTACCTACCTACCTACCTACCTACCTACCTACCTACCTACCTACCTACCTACCTACCTACCTACCTACCTACCTACCTACCTACCTACCTACCTACCTACCTACCTACCTACCTACCTACCTACCTACCTACCTACCTACCTACCTACCTACCTACCTACCTACCTACCTACCTACCTACCTACCTACCTACCTACCTACCTACCTACCTACCTACCTACCTACCTACCTACCTACCTACCTACCTACCTACCTACCTACCTACCTACCTACCTACCTACCTACCTACCTACCTACCTACCTACCTACCTACCTACCTACCTACCTACCTACCTACCTACCTACCTACCTACCTACCTACCTACCTACCTACCTACCTACCTACCTACCTACCTACCTACCTACCTACCTACCTACCTACCTACCTACCTACCTACCTACCTACCTACCTACCTACCTACCTACCTACCTACCTACCTACCTACCTACCTACCTACCTACCTACCTACCTACCTACCTACCTACCTACCTACCTACCTACCTACCTACCTACCTACCTACCTACCTACCTACCTACCTACCTACCTACCTACCTACCTACCTACCTACCTACCTACCTACCTACCTACCTACCTACCTACCTACCTACCTACCTACCTACCTACCTACCTACCTACCTACCTACCTACCTACCTACCTACCTACCTACCTACCTACCTACCTACCTACCTACCTACCTACCTACCTACCTACCTACCTACCTACCTACCTACCTACCTACCTACCTACCTACCTACCTACCTACCTACCTACCTACCTACCTACCTACCTACCTACCTACCTACCTACCTACCTACCTACCTACCTACCTACCTACCTACCTACCTACCTACCTACCTACCTACCTACCTACCTACCTACCTACCTACCTACCTACCTACCTACCTACCTACCTACCTACCTACCTACCTACCTACCTACCTACCTACCTACCTACCTACCTACCTACCTACCTACCTACCTACCTACCTACCTACCTACCTACCTACCTACCTACCTACCTACCTACCTACCTACCTACCTACCTACCTACCTACCTACCTACCTACCTACCTACCTACCTACCTACCTACCTACCTACCTACCTACCTACCTACCTACCTACCTACCTACCTACCTACCTACCTACCTACCTACCTACCTACCTACCTACCTACCTACCTACCTACCTACCTACCTACCTACCTACCTACCTACCTACCTACCTACCTACCTACCTACCTACCTACCTACCTACCTACCTACCTACCTACCTACCTACCTACCTACCTACCTACCTACCTACCTACCTACCTACCTACCTACCTACCTACCTACCTACCTACCTACCTACCTACCTACCTACCTACCTACCTACCTACCTACCTACCTACCTACCTACCTACCTACCTACCTACCTACCTACCTACCTACCTACCTACCTACCTACCTACCTACCTACCTACCTACCTCGAGCGGGTCGGGACGCGCGGGCGGGGCTTCACGGTTTGCCGCGCACCTCACCCCCTCAGATTCGTTGATGAGTCGAATCATATCGCCTTAAATCTTTATTTTATTCTGTTTTTAGTATTTGTTGTTATAGCGGCAACAGAAATACATCATCTGTGAAAATTTCAACTGTCTAGCTATCACGGTTCGTGAGATACAGCCTGGTGACAGACGGACGGACGGACGGACGGACGGACGGACGGACAGCGAAGTCTTAGTAATAGGGTCCCGTTTTACCCTTTGGGTACGGAACCCTAAAAATCACGTTTGTTGTATGGGAGCCCCATTTAAATCTTTATTTTATTCTGTTTTTAGTATTTGTTGTTATAGCGGCAACAGAAATACATCATCTGTGAAAATTTCAACTGTCTAGCTATCACGGTTCGTGAGATACAGCCTGGTGACAGACGGACGGACGGACGGACAGCGAAGTCTTAGTAATAGGGTCCCGTTTTACCCTTTGGGTACGGAACCCTAAAAACTGACCATTTTTAAATTCAATTAGTCATAATCTGGATCAGCTATTTATAAGTAGGCTATTAATCAGCTGAGTAAATCCGCCCACTACTTTTGCAGTCATTAGGTCATTACTGTATGTAAACAACTCCATATATGCCACAATACTCTTAATGACCTAACCGTTGGTACATCGCATAACCACAATGCGATGCCTAACACTTTCGTTGTCATACTATTTTCTTAAAACGAAATGCCGTCATAGTTCTGACTGTGGTCTGATGACGGCATAAAGACTACGAGCAGCTACTATTCTAATAGCCATATAAACTATGCTTTATACAAACCAATACAAAATGAGCTCATGATACATAGAAGCTATGTGTACCTGGAGATCTTGCTTATAATGGTTTCCCTGAGTGATGCTCGGCAAGAGATGGTCCAACAGTCCAATAGTGACGTATATCTGAGGTACGGAAAAACACGGAAACATAAAGTCACGATGAAATAGTCGACTTTTATGACCTCATGACTTATTTACCTATTCGTATTTATGATAATCTTTATAATATAATTTTCATACACGCATGCAGGAGTCATTGGCAAACTATTTTTGTCGGCACATCGTAGGTACACTAGGTACTACGCTACGGTGACATGGTATCAGCAGTGACTGATGCAATCATCTCGTAATAATATATCTACATAGATATTATCCCTCTCTCTTGCTGGAGCTGATGACTTCTGCTGTACCTACGTGGTTTTTGTTCTTAAAAGTTGGTCGACCTCTGTCATCAACGCCATGTCAAAAATTGCACGTAGACAACCTGTATAACATGTCAAATCGTGGCGTGAAGGGCACGAAATGTAGTGACTTTATATCAAGTCCACGGCTGCAAAAAGGTTAATAAGTAACCTAAAGAGAAGATTAAAAAGATAGACGTATCAGAGGCAACTTTAGATATTATTTATTACTCGCCGAAACCCTGGCAAGCGATACAGGATGGTTCAAAGTGGAAGGGGAACAGGTCTTCCCGTTTCAAATACTTAAAGAATCCGAAATCCAAGCGAAACGGAAAGGCCTTAATGCAATATTACAAAAGATAATCAGGAACGTGAGCTATGCAGCGAAAAATAAAAAGCCATCACCTATTATGCAAATAAACACTAGAAGTTATCTTTATATTTACTGAAGAACAAAGGATGTCTTCCTGTCTCTGCCTCACAGTTTTTTAAACTTTTAAGAAAAGAGCGTAACTGCCGGCAACACACATTATTCAACCCTTCTGGCGTTGCAGGTATCTATGGGGCGACGCCGACGGTCATTGCTTACCATCAGGCGATGCTTCTGCTCATTTGCCTCCTTATACCAAGTTCAATTGAAAAAATCCCTAGATCTCTTTTATATAAATACATACGGCCTTCCTTCGATCAAGATGATTCTAACCTTCGTGTGAGCATTTTCATCATAAATGCTCACGATCTTACATCTTACTTGGATGAAGTCATTATCAAATTATCAGGGATAAGTCGTGTTACCTTCAAATGAAGTTGATGATAGATTGACATATTGTTCGGTTTGTTTTGGTAATTTATTCTTCATTTGAAGTTTTTATGGAAGTTAGTGAAGCGCAACGTTATTTGGAAGAAAATGTGAGATAGAGCTGGTAGTAATAGGTAGTAGTTTTTACTTCGAGGATTTTTTCTCACCTGTGCAGTGGTAACAACCGAGAAAAATTATTGCCAGTTGTTCCAAGTCACTTTGCTGTCCTTTGGTGGAAGCTAGGCAGCTGGAGCAATCCCAGCTGAGTCGGACATGCTGCCAAAACCGAGCTGACAGCTGACAGTATCCAATGAGGATTACCTCCACCTCTGACAAAAAAAAAAGTAAGAATAAAGGATGACTCACGTTAGACCGGGCCGTGTCCGGGCCGGAGCTTCCGGAGCTTACTTTTCTATGACATGACAGGCGATCAGATCACGTGATGCTGCTTTCCATAGAAAACGATGCGCCGGAAGCTCCGGCCCGGACACGGCCCGGTCTAACGTGAGTCATACTTAACCCGATAAAGCAAGGATTTACAGGTGAGGTTGAGGTAGAGCTTACTGTAAAAGGAAGATTTACTTTAGCGAACCTATAAGAGTCTTATGTTTTTTTAATTAAGTAACTGTCTTTACTTAAAGCTGTGCTTTAGAATCTAGACTTGACCGTATCGATCGTGTCAACTCGTCCCAACACTATTCCAATCGTAATAAACGAATCATCGAATCAATTACAAAGTGATTGCATCATCGAAGGATTGAGTCACGGTCACGACGTCCTGCTGTAGGAGGATCCTAATCCTTGCTAAAGGAATAACGAACTAAGCGTGTATGAAGTACATAAGTTAATAGTCCATTTTCCATTGAAACGGAATCCTTTTAGTCATCACATCACACGGTGATGTGAACTCACTGTAATCTGTGAACTTTAACATCTAGCTAAAGTAATATGACTCTTAGCGTGTTGGATTTAAAGTTCCCATGAATCATCGTTGACCATGAATCTGATAGGTATACCAATCAGTTTTATTACTTAAACTATAGGAAGCTCAAAGATAACAAGCGCAGCTGCGAATCAACATCTACATTTTCAGGAACGAGGAATTCAGGGTGTTACGCGTACAAAACCCAGTAACGGATTTGCCCTAAGGCCAAGCAGGCCTGAGCTTAGGGCGGCAAATTGAGATAAAAAGTTCGCTGATGATAACAAAAAAAAAAAACAAAATGTACCTAGTCAATATTGATATGGATGGGTGCTGAGAAAGGGGCGCATAAAGGGCCTGGGGCCTAGGGCGGCAAAGACTAAATCCGCCATTGAAAAAACCAAACATACCTACTCCTACCTTTATCTGAATCCTCTTTCGGCCCGATTCGAACTTTTAGATACGTCAAATATACGTTTAGATACGATATGGATTATTGTGTCAGTTGTCAGAAGTGACGTTTTTGTTTGAAGTAAGTTTGATTTTGTGAACCTTATAAAATTTTAAAATTTTAAATCGTTAGACAGTCAAATAATCACAAAACGGCTTTTTGCCAAGAAAAGTGTTATAATGGTAGGTATTTACCTAGATACTTTTAGGAACACTAGTTTAGCTGTCAGAGATTAACACAACGTTGAAACTTCGTGCCTACTTACCTATCAATTGAATAATTACGAAGCACAAACACAGTATGCTAATAATACAATAATAGGTAAAATCAATCAGACTGACAACGAGCCTTGACTAAACCCATGACAAATTAACACATCTAAAATGTCGAAGGCTCGATTCGATGCAAACAAACAATCCTCGGAGGAACACGTTATGAAATTGATACGCAAATACGAGGATATTAAATTAATTACATCATTAATCATTTTGTCACAATTTATTTTTAATAACGTGTTTATACAAATTACAAATGCCGGAATTGCATTTATAAAATAAACATATGTAAGTACCTACGTAAAATATTCACTCAATAAAAAAACTGGTTTTGTTATTGAAGTTTCCTTTTAGACCTCATATTTTTGGTTCAATTTTGGGTTACTCACACGTCGAAAATATTAATTAATTAAGTAACATAAAAACGTAAAAGCGTGGCGATTATGGCATTCACCCCCCAAGGGGGAGGCCTATGTTCAGCAGTGGACGTCTTATGGCTGAGATGATGATGATGATGATGATGAACATAAAAACAGGTGCTTTTTCTAATCTAGCCAATTGATCTAAGTAATTCTGATGTATACATATCTACCTAGTTACATCATCATCATCTCAGCCTATATACGTCCCACTGCTGGGCACAGGCCTCCTCTCGAGCGCGAGAGGGTTTGGGCTATAGTCCCCACGCTAGCCCAATGCGGATTGGGGACTTCACATACACCTTTGAATTTCTTCGCAGATGTATGCAGGTTTCCTCACGATGTTTTCCTTCACCGAAAAGCGACTGGTAAATATCAAATGATATTTCGTACATAAGTTCCGAAAAACTCATTGGTACGAGCCGGGGTTTGAACCCGCGACCTCCGGATTGCAAGTCGCACGCTCTTACCGCTAGGCCACCAGCGCTTTACAGAAAAAATAATTCTTAGAATTTAGACTCGAGACTCAACGCTGTTCTCGGACACACGGCATGAATGAATGCTTTTTTACAAACATTACAAAAAGTCATTAGTATCTTTCACTTTCCTCCTTTGTCACGGTCATTAATAATTTGAACTTTGAACACTTTAAATGTATTCCCATTAACACGCACGTGGCGCCATAACTAGGAGGAACTACCATAAAACATAAGTTGACGTAACGATTGGTTTATAATGCTTTTACACGCTTTTACTTACTTATGTTCATTCCGTATATTTGATTCAAGGTATGTAACTGAATTTGGACTACTATTACTACCTATAGTTCGTTTTTTTTAGCATTAGAAAGAACTCCGCAGAAGTAAGCGTACAGTTTTTATCAGGCTCTTTAATTGTTAATAATTATTGAATTATCTAATGTAGCATGGTAAATACATATAATTTACTTCAAATTATTAGCGCTAAAAGTGCCGAATTTGGAACCACAAGCTTACTTCTGCGAAGTTCTTTCTAATGCTAAAAAAAACGAACTATAACGCTTGCCTAACAACAGTAATAGCAAAAAGAATAGATAGTATAGAGGGGTCCTGTCATAGTAAATGTTGTAGTCACTGTAAACTTACTGCCATCTATCGACACACGACTATAACTCAAAATAAACACGTATAAAGTTATCAAAAAAATGAATACCTATATATGGATAAATGATTTTATTATTTTTATATCATTTTCACCCATGTTCATTCATTGATATCTATGTGTTAAAATTGTTAAATAGGTATGAAACGGTGTCGTCACGCCATCTAGCCGAGAATAGGCTAAAGGTGTGTGCGCCATCTATCCGAGAATGACTTTTTCTTGATTTCCGAGGCACGTTTTTTTCTTAGACTTTATTCATCTTTTGGTAATAGTATTGCGACTACCATTGCTATCGCGCAATGAAGCCATGAAAATTGTTCCCGCTTCGTTGAGAAAAGATTCAATATGCCCGTAACGTACGTAGGTATATGCCCGAAAGTAATCAAAATAATTGAAACTATAGGTACTATATAAATAGGTAGGTATAGGACCCTCAGTGAAACTGATGAGGAAACCGATGCAAGGATGCACAAAGTCAAAACTATATGCCTAACCGGAGGTAGAAAAACAGTCTACTCAGAATAACGAAACAGTTTTGCTCTCAGGCCACCAAATAAAAGCAAATTTCAAACATCCTTTCTTTGTTACACAATGCAAGTTAACAATTTTAATATCTTCTAATTAACAGCCCATATGGTGTTGTCATCCTTCAGAGGTTCCCCCGATTATTAACGGAGACGCCAAACACCCCTGCTTGCTAGATTTACTACTGTGCACAGAACATCAATTCTCGAAGTGACATGTGAACTATGGGACGGGTGTGTGGTGTTATAGCTCAATAGTGGGACCGGATTTTTGCACTAAAAGTTTTGATAATTCTAAAGTTGAAAAAGTGATACTTGTCTGATATAGGACATATTTTTAAGCATATATGCTATATATGATGAAAAGTTAGAACGAGCGTTATATATAAATTAGGTATTTATATATTTTTAGTAATGATTTTTTAATATTGAATTAAAGTGCAATGTTTAAGTTCCATTGTTTATAATATGTATGACGCTTTATAATGTAAAATTATTAGAAAATTTTTTAACGTGCTTCTTTGTCAAACTACAATTAGCTTATTATTTTGTCGATATTGAATTAAAGTTTAATAAATCCACAACAACATATCTAAATTTATAAGTTAATAGGCAAGCTAAAAAGCTAGAAGAATAAGATATATGCTTTAGAATTAATATACGTTTTTTGTCCTATAAGATCTAATATTGAATTAGAGTCTGTAAAAATAAGTCTATTACTATAAAATAATATACGCAGCCATATTATGGAAAGTAAGAAATTTCTGTGTGTAGCTTGCATTGTAATAGTAAAATCTAGTTAAAAAGGCGCGAAATTCATACATACGCCGCGCTGGTCTGTCAGTCGCCGGCGCGGCGCTCGAGAGCCTATCATAGCCTACCTATACCTCGCCCCTCGCCCCACCTCCCGCTCAGTAACACTGTCTGTCTTTTCTTATAATTCATTTGTTTGTTTACCGTGCACATATATAAATTAGATGCGGACATTACGTGAAATTAAAATATCTTATTAAGTAAAAATACCTACAGCTGGTCAATCAGATCTTGTCAGTAGAAAGAGGCGGCAAATTTGAAAAATGTAGGTGCGAAGGGATATCGTTCCATAGAAAATTTGAATTTCGCGCCTTTTTTTAGTGACAAGATTTGCTTGACCAGCTATATTTCATTATCTTGACTAATATTGTAATAAAAATGTACAAGATATTCACAACTATTTTTATACTATACATAGTTTGTCAAAGGACTGTCTCATTTCAAACATAGACAGGGAGAATCATCATACTATCTTTGACTTACACTAGTACTAGCACCCAAAAGAAAAGGATGAATATAGTTTTTTGTTTTTATTTACTGACAAATTGGTTTGACCAACTATACCTATTTCTGGTTCCTATTGTCATGTCCTGTCCTATTCAACGTCAATATCATAATATGTATATTATAAACCAACTGATCAATATTACACGGTATACATCCTGAATATACAATAAGGTAAGTGGCCTCACTTACCTTATTGTATATTCCGTGTGGGCCGTATATGCCTATATACAGCCCACCTTACATTAAAATGGTTTTTTTTTAATAAACAGGATATGAAGTATGAAAAACTCACTCAAATAGGTTTCTCATTTATTTAAGTTTCTTCATTATACCAAAATAGTTATAAAAATATTACGATACTCTTGGAAAATATACCTTTTATAAAAGTCCTATTATGGGCCTTATTGAACACTACCAGTGTATTACTTAATCCCGCAAAAAATAATCATTTTGACAGTAGGTAATAACAGATTTTATTGTTTTTAACTTAAGACTTATACATAAACAAATAACAATATTTGATACTTCATAACAGGAGGATTTATTTATAATAAGTGAAAATAATTATTTTGGGTCTTAATAACTAAAGATATAAAAATTGTCTAGTTTACGCGAAAATAGTAGGTAACTAAACATAAATCTTTATTAGTTACAGTAGTCTCATCTTTTAACATCTGGGGGCACGGCAGTGCCCCCGCCAAGACGAGAAAAGCGCAAGGGCACTATCTACCTTTTCTCGAAGCGCTTCGTCGTTTTTTGGAACCCTCATAACTTGGGGTTGGATTATACCAGATAAACAAAGTTATCGGACTTATTAAGCATATCAATTGCATAGCTCTTATACTTTAGATTTTATTCATATCTAAAAACTTCGATTTCGTCACTGACTCACTCACTTGATGATCATCAATACCGGGTACTTCCTGAAGTCCTCTAAGAAGCTGAAATTTGGTATGTAAGATAGTTTTAGTACACAAACACCAAATAAATTCAAAAAAAATTTATCCCTAAGGGGATGAAGATGGGGTTTAATTTTGTATGGGAAATCAATAATCGCTGAACCGATTTAGTTGAAATTTGGTATGTAGATAGGTATTGTCATGGGGAAGGATATAGAATAGATTTCAACCTCAAAGTTTACCCTTACGGGGTGAAGGCAGATTTCAACCCCAAAGTTTACCCTTACGGGGTGAAGGGTTATATGGGGAATCAGTAAGAAGTACATTGTGTAACAGATGCCCCCAGATACTTATTTCAGGATTTTTAATAGTAAATCACCCCCAACCCTTTAAATTAGGGGATGGAAGATTGTCATAAACAACTTACAAAAAGAAGTGAAATCCCATCAAAAACATTTTGATGTACAATGTTGCCCAAACGAAACCATAAGGCTCGCACTGTCAAAAAGTTATCAGATCTCTTGCCAAGCTTCTAACTCTACAAGCCCTCTAACTTTACTAGCTCTACACCAAAAGTGTGTGGCTTGGCCGTTTCGTTTCTACAAGAACTATTGTATGTAAGTATAATACAAAAACCGCCCAAATGCGAGTCGCACTCGCGTTCCAAGGGTTCTGTACATTACACAATTTTTAACAATATATTTTTTTAAGAGAAAAGTGAGTAGTCTTTAAAAAACCCGTAGGTATCGGAAAACTAGGTACTTAAGTCCGACTCACGCTTGACTGCACATTTCTAATAGGTTTTCCTGTCATCTATAGGAAGAGAGCTAATATGTGTATTTTTTTCATAATTTTAGACCCAGTAGTTTCGGAGATAAGGGGGGAGGGGGGAATGGTCATTTTTTGCGTATTTTCTTAAATAACTTCTAAACTATTTATTTTAAAATGATGAAAAAATATATCTGAGATTCTTACAATGAGCCCCTTCGTTTGATATATATATATATATATATATTTTTTAATTTATTGAACAATAAGCTAAATAAAGTACATTATTATTACAAGACCCATCGTGGGCAAAACCTTGAGGAGGTTTGTATGCCGATGGGGAGTTCGAGAAAATAACATGACAATATACATATCTATCTTATACTAATTAAAATTCTAACAAAATTCTCTTATATTAATTCATATTCTAATTCTCTTATATTAATTATAACAAGATATAGTTTTTTTTTCTTCTATTTATCATTCATCTCAAAAGTGACCCCTTTATTTGAATTTCTATTATTTACTTTACGTGTATGTCCTTGGGCTAGAGACTTACATGTGTATACCAAATTTCAACTTATTGGTGCAGTAGTTGCGGAGCAAATAGGCTGTGACAGACGGACAGCCAGACACACGAGTGATCCTATAAGGGTTCAGTATTTTTCCTTTTGAGGTACGGAACCCTAAAAATAATGAATTTAATAAATTTTTCACCTTATGCCCATGTGGCGGTAGCGAAACAGCCAAGCCACATATTTTGACTAAGGTGTAGAGTTAGTGAAGTTAGGGCTTGTAGAGTTTGAAGCTTGGCTCGACAAGAGATCTGACAACTTTTTGACAGTGCGAGTCTTATGGTTTCGTCTTAGCAACAAAATTTACATGAAAATGTGTTTGGTGGGATATTTTTTTACAGTAAAAATATTTATTCGTAACAGTAAGTATTATCTTTTAACATAATTTTTACAGTACATCTGGTGCTACATTACGACCGGTGCTATAATAAGCACGTTAAAACACTCCCTTTGACCGTGTTTTAAAATTCGTCACTCGTTGCAAAATATCTATTTTTCGCAATTCTATCGTAAAAGAAAAGAAAACTAACGAAGAGGTTTTACGCATACGAGGGCCGCACTGAAAGTTTTGCGTAACTTTTGAATAAAATCATTTATAACCATAATAATACATTTATTGCTTCTCAAAATGTTTCCCTTTACATTCTATGCACATATTCACTCGCTCAGACCATTTTTGGAAGCATGAGGCCCAATCACTTGACTGCATGTTTTCGACGTGGTGATGAAACGTAGTAACTGCCTTATCCGGGGTCTTAAATGTCAAACCCCAAATTAAATCCTTAATTTTGGGAAATAGATAGAAGTCACAGGGTGCAATGTCTGGATTATAATCCGTATAAGAGACATTTTCCACGTTTTCGTAATTAAAAAATGTTTTTGCCTTTATTGCGGTATCGGTGGACGCATTATTATGACGCAGGAGGATGCGGCTTCTCGGTCGTCTCTCGCGGTCTTTTTCAATGACTGCGGGCACACAAATGGTAGTGTACTACTCAGTATTTAACGTTCTTTTATTATTTAAAAGTACGGTACAAAAAAGTCGCGTTTAAAAAAAACAGACGATCAAAATGTTTGGCAACGCTTTTGGCTTGTTGAACTTCTATGGGCCTCCTGTCACCTTCGAAAGACTGATTGCCTGGACTAATGCCTTTTTTCCGGATCGTAGCAGTAAATCCAGATTTCATCTCCTCTAACGATGTTATATACAGCATTTGAACTTTCTTGCTTGTACTTACGCAGCATTTATCGGCACGAGTCAAAAAGTACCTGTTTTTGGACTGAAGTTAATTCGTGAGGAATCCAAAGACAACAAGGCTTCCCGACTTTTAAATATTCTTGTAAAATCTTTTGTATTTGTCTCATACCTATCCCTAATTGTCCTCAAATTTCGTCATAGGTGATTCGTGGGTTTTCTTCAATGAGTCGTCTCACAGTAGCCACGTTTCCTTGAATGATCGCCGTGGACGGTCGACCTTCACGAAAATCATTATCTAGAATAATACTGTCTCTACTAAATTCACCATACCAACGCCTCACGATGCTCAGATGTGGTGCTTCAATCCCAAAAGCATTTTGAAGGCAAGCACTACACTCTTGCGGAGTAAGCGAACTTTTAAAATCATAACAAAATCATAGCTCTAAAAATATTTTCGCATTAAAGCCACGTTCAACGCACTGACTTACTTTGACAAGCCATTAAAAACAAAAGACGATCGATTTGTCGCCAACATTTGTCACATTCCATAATCAAAAGCCTGTATTTTTTTTAGATATACAATTCATAATTTAAATGTTTACCAGTGGCCAGTAGTGCAAAACATTCAGTGTGGCCTATGTAGTAGGAGAGAGGAGGAGTTTGTTAAGAACTATAGACAATAGAAGAGGAAGGATGCTTGGGCACCTGATACGACACGACGAATTTATCAAAAATATCATAGAAGGGAAAGTTGAAGCAAACAGGAAGAGGGGAAGACCAAGGAGAGCGTACATGGATCAAATAAAGGAAAAGATCAAAGTCGTGTCGTATCGGGCTGTCAAAGAGAAGGCGGAGGACCGCCAAACATGGAATTTGCTCCACCGACAAGAGTCATACTCTTAAATATATGATGATGATCGTAAATACCTACCTATGTATTAACAAAAAAAAGTCACTTTTAATTAGTTACTGCCTTTAAAAAGTATAAGTGCCTCAATGTTATTAGACTTTTTGATTCTTTAAAACGTCTTTAGGTCAATAAAGCAAATAGTAGAAGTTCTAAGGTCCCGTTTTCTAAGGGGACCTTGCACTTTGGAGACAAAGCAAACCGCTTGGAACAGATGTTCCTGGGTGTGATCTGAGCCGATTAAGCCCGGTTGCCAAGAGGTTCCCCCCAGCAGGTGGGCAGGGGAGGGGGGGAAAATTGCCTCCGGCGCGCCTCACTCTAAGCTTTATATCTGCATACATCTCGCAACTATATCAAGTTTGGTGTCTTTTTCGTGTAATACGAGGATGAAGAATTCATTTCTGTGCCTAAATTTTTACTCACCCATACAAAAAAATCGAGAAATTCAAAAATCAAAAAAAATCTTCTCACTTTTTTTTTCGAAAATCCTCTACAAAATTAAAACTATGAGGATTATCTCTAGAAAAAAAATACATGTGAATAGCCCAGTTATCATACTATATAGAATAGTAAACATGTCAAACATTTTTCGTTTATAATTCTGTAAAAAAAAATGTTTTGTGTCGCGCGGCGTACCGTGCTGAAGTAGGTACCTACTCGCATTTAGTTTAGGCACGCGTTCGCTTTAAAACTTTATTCTACATACGCAGGTAGGTACAGAATGTAAATATTTAAAAAAAAAGGGGATTAAAATACGATATATCTGAATATTGGATTATCCTATGCAGAATGAGTTGTCTACCTACTATACAGGGGGGCTACCGCCAATACCAAAAATCGTCAATTGCGAGCAAAAACGACAGCTATAACACGTTTTCTTACCGCGAAGACAGCCGTCATCGAGCGGCCCGTTCGAAAGACGATTATGGATCGAATATCGTTCCATAGACCTACCGCGAAACGGAATTTTCGGAGTTTTTGACAGCACGAAATTCGTAAAGAACTGTCAAAACACACGTTACCTCAAGAGCTAACGTTGTTATTTCGTTTATCACAGTGCTGCCAGATAACTCACCTTTCAGCTTTTTATCCCGTTTTTGTGGCAGTGAATCCGCCCAGTACTTTGCAATTATTTTGAATGTCCTCAGTTTTTGAGGACTGCTGCGGGATTATTAAATAGATATTTGGGAATTATGCTCGATCAACTCGCGGTTTCAAAGCAGTGCTCTTATTTTTTCAATTTCATGACCTGGCAATTTCACAACTGTCATAATCATGTATCATGCCCTTCGTGTATCTTATTAGTATAGTTGATTGTGCTGTGCTGAGTGAAATTGTACTGTTTGTTTGTGAATAACAGAAATGTTTCTGTCGCAAGAGAACCGGGCTGAAGAAACCCGGCAACAAGCCGCTCGTATAGCTGCCTAATGCGGGAAAAATTCCGCTAAGTGAAAATTCTGGACGCGGAGTTTGTAAATACCACGCGGCATATTTCCACCTCCACGACGGAATAGCTGTAGGACCCTGTTCGATAAGGTATACGTTTTAGATTCAAAACATTTAACATTCACAATAAAAGGTCTAAAACATTGTAAGATGTATGTTTCAAATTTTCAAAGTTCTAACTTCATGGGAAGCTTTGCAGTGTCTGTCAGTATCTAATTAAAATAATATATTTGTGTACCTATCATACAGAAGATATTAATTTAATAATATAAATATAAATGTTATGGGACAATCTTACCCAAATTGACAAAGCCCCACAATAAGCTCAAGAAAGTTTGTGTTGTGATATAATATATAATAGATACACACATGGAAAACACAGACCCATGACTCAGAAACAGATCTGTGCTCATCACATAAATAAATATTGCCGGGATTCAAACGGATGACCATGACTTCATTACAGTGTTACTAAGTCAGGTCTGTCATCAAGTTATTTAAATTAGATTTTATTATAAGAGGATTAAGTTACTTACATTATAATCACTTTTAACTCCGTCCTTTTAAATTAAGACTGCTGTTGAAATTAACAGCGGTGACTTTTACTAATATTTTGTTATAAACTTAAATAGATGTCGTATTAAAGAAAAAGTGGTAAAGCTAATGATTCTGTTTTTTCTTTAATTCATTACATGTGACAACTATTTAAGTTTGTAATTTATATGCAGTAGTGTAACTACTTAAAAAACAAATCAAAATATTTAATCAAAACAATTTGAGTTGTTCGCAGATTTGTGTACTTCTTCGTTCTTTCTGCATTTAAACTTTTATGGCAGGCAGATTATTAAGATGAAGTGTAAATCTTGTAATGTAAAAATCTAAATGTTATACCTGAATTGTGTAAACTTTGAAAACTTTTGGCTGTGGCGGTGAACAATTATTTCATGACACGACAGGCGTGCCTTACACCATAGAATATGATGGCACGCCTGTCGTGTCATGCGCCACACGTTGAAATCATTGATGACACGCCTGTCGTGCCATCCGCACCGAATCGGTTAAAAACGTACCTATGATAAATAATTTTACAAGGTTAGCTAGGTTATTTCTTACTCTTGTATGTGCAAATAAACATAGTCAATTAGTCAATAATATGTAAATGACATTAGAGTGAGAGCAAGATAAGTATGCAGCGGTTTTTATAGCATAGACATGCAAGCGTATTTTAAACTTCAAACTTCTATGAAATTATGAATTTAAATAACATTTGCACGTATGTGCTATAAAAATTGCTTAATATCTTGGTCTGACTAAATCTTTTCGAATGTAGACAATAAGGGAGGAGGAGGAAGCTTCTGCCCATTAGCCGCCTGTTTGTGAATGTGTTTGAAGTACCATACGTGGGAAATATAACCCTTAACCCTTGGGTGGGATGTGAAGTGTGATGCACACTTAACGTTAGGTTCGTTCATTTCATTCACATTGGTCAATTCTATGGATTCGAAAGACGTAAGCCGAAACGAAAGAGTTTCGCGGTAAGGACGAGTTGGTTCGTTCGGAATAATTTACGTGCGGATGGCACTCGATCGTTCGATTTTCACGGTTGCAGCCCAGTGCAGTGGCGCTCGCGCTCTCTGACAGTTGGAGGGAGGGGGTAGGTAAGCGAACGTGGGCGCGGACCTATGTGCATGCAGTGGCAATTGCGAAAAATAGATAAATATCTTAATTTAATCTGCATTTTTTTGTAACCTAACCTAACCTAACCATTTTAATTTTATCACATTTATAATAACTATACTGGCAAAAGTTTGCCCAACATCTTTATTTATATATTTAATTTATATTTGTATATAATATATATCACTTCCAGAAGTAATTTGTTAATGTAATCTACAATCAGAAGAATAACAACTTATCAGAAATCATCTAAACATACTTAAAAATCCTAAAAGCTGCATACCGCTCTTACAATGCAGGTACGCCGCGCGACAAAAAACATTTTTTTTACAGATTTATAAAGGAAAAATGTTTGACATGATTACTATTCTATATAGTATGATAACTGGGCTATTCGCAGGTATTTTTTTTCTAGAGATAATCCTTATAGTTTTAATTTTGTAGAGGATTTTCGAAAAAAAAAGTGAGAAGATTTTTTTTGATTTTTGAATTTCTCGATTTTTTTGTATGGGTGAGTAAAAATTTAGGCACAGAAATGAATTCTTCATCCTCGTATTACACGAAAAAGACACCAAACTTGATATAGTTGCGAGATGTATGCAGATATAAAGCTTAGAGTGAGGCGCGCCGGAGGCAATTTTCCCCCCCTCCCCTGCCCACCTGCTGGGGGGAACCTCTTGGCAACCGGGCTTAATCGGCTCAGATCACCCCCAGGAACACCTGTTTCAAGCGGTTTGCTTTGTCTCCAAAATGCAAGGTGGTGGACCTTAGAACACCGACTAAAAAGAAAAATTATTAGAGTTAGACCAAGAAAAGTCTGCAGCAATTTTGACAGCCCACGCAGTGCAAGTGTTATTTATAAGTCATAATTTCATAGAAGTTTCTTCAAATCGACCTTATTAATAAGAGATTAAAAATATTGAAAATTATCTTAAAATATTTTAATCTAATATTTCATCTCATACGTTCAATAAGGCCCGGGACTAGACCTTTTTACCTGCACTGACAGTGGGCCTTCTTAGCAACAAGTACAAATTCAGAATAATTGGGAATAATAGGGAGCAACTGCTATTTTTGAATGCTGGGCCTTGTTACCCGCCGGGCCTCATATGCCTGCACCTCATCTACCTTATTTATTTGTTTTACAAGGGGAAAAGTTGTTGATTAACCGCTCATGCTAATATTGATACCCAAACAAGCGAAACATTTTTTTTATTAAATAGGAGGCAAACGAGCTCGATGAGCTCGATGGCTCGATGTCGTGAAAGCAGATATGAGCGTGAACGGACTCACACGAGACGACGCCCAGGATCGCGCAAAGTGGAGGAAAGCAAGTAGGAAAGCGGACCCTGGCAAAGGCCGGGATAACGCTAGGTAGAAGAAGGAGGAGGAGGCAAACGAGCAGACGGATCATCTGGTGGTTAGCGATTACCGCCGCCCATGGACACCCGCAACACCAGAAGGGTTGCAACCGCGTTGCCGACCTTTAAGATGGGGGTCTTTGAAGGTTTGAAGGCCGTATCGGACAGTTCATTCCACAGTTTGGCTGTTCGAGGCATTCACAAATTCAAACATTCTAAAATTGAACCACGAGCGTAGTTAGTGGTTCGTAAAGTTGAACCTTGAGCATAGTGAAGGTTTCAAGGGACGAAGGTTAAATAAAATTTTCACCACATCAGCTCGTAAAGGCCCTCTTGATTGTTCGTAACGGATAAGAAAAGTGGCATTTAATTTGATGCAAATTTTGAGTTGTTACCGTAGGTAAATTGGATCAGTTGGTTGGTAATATTGACTTTAAAATGATAAATATTGAATAACGTCAGTTTGAAATTGATTTTATGATAAAGTAAATATTATCGGAGATGATCGCTCTTAAAAAATATATGTCGCTAGTCATTTATAACCTAAAAGCGCCAAATTACGCAAAATTATATTGAAATGACACCTGTGTATTGAATTTGAAGAATACTTTAACAAGGGTAGTTATCTGTATGACAATGCACCTAAAATAGTTTTCAAATGTATCTATTATTTCTGTACTTAACAAGATAACGAATTCTACGTAAACGAAACCGCGGGCAATCCCTAGTACATATAGAAATAAATAAGGGAAGGTAAGTTTCCATTAGTGTACTGTGTAAAATAACTATTTACCATTGATAATAATTTTATAAACGCTTTGCGTATTTTTAAGGGCACCGCGCTAACCGCTAGCCCGCGACCGTCGATCGCTGCCTCCTGCCACGGCGCACAGCGCGGCGCGCGCAAACGCCGCGCGTTTGAAATGTAACTTAATATAAGCTCGGAATGCATACTTACGTATCAGTATTTAGTGTCGCCGTGATTTTATATTTCTAATCTTTTGTGTGAGAAGTAAGATCTTTATTATGACCGTGTAATATTAACTCTACAAACTTTAATTCAATATTGGCTATACTGCTTAACGAGAAATCAATATCTAGACAAGCACATTGTCTACATTTCTAACTTTTTACATGTATACTAAGTTGATAGATAATATCGTAATTTTGCAATATCAGCTACTCTAATTCTGTATTTTCATAATAATTCCTGTTTTTACGTTCACCAGAAAGCAGCTGTTCCAGATTTCTAAAAACCGAATAGTGTGAATAAATTAAAGTGTTATTGAATATGTTAAAGTTTTTTGTAACTTTAATTTTATATTTACATAGTTATTTAGCAAAAATTAAAAATTTAAATATGGCCGAACGCTCCACCTAAAATTTTCTAACTTTTTACATGAATGTTATTTAACATGCTTACAATAACATATCAAAAAAGAAAAAACTTTAATGTTATCAAAACCCATTTTTGTTCCACCGCTGGTCTAAAAATAAACTTCAATCAACGTATCGCCCTTTGTTCTTTTTGTTCCCCTAATCTCCCCACTCTATTCTTCTTTGTTCCCCGTTAACCATTCGTTTCTGACACTAGACAATAATTTACTGTCAAAGTAGAATTTAGGGTTGAGGATAAATTTGACATTATGTCGACACCCGCGTAAACGCGCTTGACATATTGACGGGACAAAGAAACTATCGTAGGAGATTTATCTACCGAGACGTATGGTTATAGTGTTAGAATGTTGTAGATAAGACGATATGTTCTAAATAAAACCCCTTTAATTTTTAGAGCACCGTACTATGGGATCACTTCGGTCTTGCAAATCGGTTAAATGCGTTTTTCTCAAAGACTGTTTGATGTAGGTACCTAAAATTTGGAATAGTTATGGCAAGTACCATCACTAACACTGTGAATAAGTCAAAACTGCTTATTTCTGATTTTAGGGGGTTGAGAGGGGTAGGCTGAATTTTATTTATGTTTGAGGCTATCTAACATAATATGAAAATTAAGTATCAGGAAAACCGGTCAACTGCGACTACTGCGAAGCGGACTTGCGCCCATGGCCTACCGCGAACCACGTTCGACGTGTTGCCTCTCTGTCGCACTTGTAAATTCGTAGGTAAGTGTGACAGAGAGGCAAGGGAGTTTTCTGTATGGTGAGTTGTTGAGACAATCCCTAATCAATAAATGCGAAAGTAATTCTGTCTGTATGTTACATTTTCACGTTTAAACCGCTGAACCGATTTAGATATGTCTTTTTCTCATAACCTAGACTGTTTTAGTATTTTATGTCATGCAGTATATCTTTCTGTTCAATCTACTACATTTAATTTTACTAAATACATTTCTACTATATTTAACAGTAACCTAAAAAAATTATCTAAACCAAAAAATAACATGAATACTTTTTTTAAGTAGGTATGGTATCGTATCATTTCAGAATCACTTATGCCCATCCTCCATAATGTTTAGGTAAGTACCTATTTATATTTATATCTATCTCAAAATGGTTGGATACGGCACATGCATTTTATTTCATTACCTATCATAAAATCATAATGGAAAAATAAGTTTTTGACAAAAATTTCATTTTTGGTACAAACTTTTATCACTGACTGTACTTTTCTTTCCACAGGCAACTAATACTCATCGAGACAATTCTAAAAACCCAAAACACAATTAGGTTTCGTTGTTTAATCATAGAGTTCCTATGGCCACCTTCGGTCTCCATCATCAGATCAGCTCGATGACACCATAATATTTCATTGTCATCCGATTTATACATGCATGCAAAATTTCATCTCAATCGGAAACCGGGAAGTGGATCAAATTTAACTTGCAAGATTTGATTACAGACAGACAGACAGACAGACAGACGGACAACGGTCAGGTGAAAACTAAATAAAAGCTGTAAAAAACCGGGCAAGTGCGAGTCGGACTCGCGCACGAAGGGTTCCGTACCATAATGCAAAAAAAAAAGAAGCAAAAAAAAAACGGTCACCCATCCAAGTACTGACCACTCCCGACGTTGCTTAACTTTGGTCAAAAATCACGTTTGTTGTATGGGAGCCCCATTTACATCTTTATTTTATTCTGTTTTTAGTATTTGTTGTTATAGCGGCAACAGAAATACATCATCTGTGAAAATTTCAACTGTCTAGCTATGCACGGTTCGTGAGATACAGCCTGGTGACAGACGGACGGACGGACGGACGGACGGACGGACGGACAGCGAAGTCTTAGTAATAGGGTCCCGTTTTACCCTTTGGGTACGGAACCCTAAAAAAAACAAAAAATATCGAAAAAGAAGACGCCCATACACAAGAAACGAAGGCGGAACGCCCAAGAGACGCACCAATCAAATTGGAGGTATTGTTGTTATCAGACCATTATATCAGCCCCTATGAACTACCTATATTACATTCGATAACTGTAATCAACATGCTTACGTTAAGGTCTATATTTAAGTTTGATGTCATTATAAGGTTTATTTTGCTATGCGTACAAAAACAAATCATAAGTTCGCGTCGTGAGTGGTTTTTATCTGTTTACAGTTTAGGTGCACTCTGCAAAAAGAGTCCTTGGTCTAATATGTTAAAAATACTTTATATTTTAAGCCTTTCATGTAGTGACTATTTGTTTACGTAAATAAATTAAAATATATATAATTATTACTCCATTACAAAATTCAGTATATTTACACAGCGAGCCACAAAAGTGTATGTCCACAAGTGTAAAGTGGGCCTTTGAAGCTAGGTGAACAATTGAACATACTCGTAGTTATCCAAGACATGGCGTTTAATAGATTTTGGACATTCGCTCGCAAACCAGAAAAAAAGTCCTTCCGTATTAGATTAGGCATCGCGAGGTTCTCAATAACGAAAAAAAAACAAACGGAAAAAACAAACAGCAGAAAAAAGTGGACGTTAAAAATGTGTTCATGCTAAAGCGAGTCTTTAATTTTGTCGTGCCAAGAGTGTCATGAATAATATCAAAATCCCTGGTGTTTATTTGAATCTGACGTGATACCCATAAGGGTGAGCAAACAAACACACGCCATCGCAACATTTTTCCTGAAACATTCGACTACTGGACTTCTTTCTAGAATGAAGTCATAATTGCTTACCGGTACACTTTGATATTCGTCAATGCAACCATCTCTTACCTAAATCGGCTATATTTTGATCGGCGATATATGAAATAGTAAACATATGTGACGTTCCATGGCAAAAGTTACCTTATGGCGCCGCGATAATATTATTGCGGCGCTATGCGACCTAAGCGCTAGCCGCCATAAGGTATCTTTACTATTTCATAATATGTATCTAGTTAATCTCTAATTCATTTCCCGAATCGCGCCGTTAGCGTCTACAAGTTGGGCTAAAACATCTGTTCTTTTCTGTTATAGAACCTGACACACATTTTGGTAAAGTAGCTGATATTAATTTGGCAGCTGATATTAAGCAGCTGATATTTGGCATGATAACGTTTGATAACTTGACTTTTTTTTTTTACTTTAAATTCAAGGTATATAATACAGGTTTCTGCAGGTTATTAAAGTAGCTGTCTTACGTGTCACGTCCATGACAAACAAGCCCTTTTGACCTTTTTGTGGAATGCCCGATGGAAAAATTTGCGGTTAAATCTTCCCTAACACTCACTTGTTAGTTATTAGCTATTTAGGTAAACGATAGCTCCCGATCAAAGACATAATATGTAACTTCGTATAAGACGAATAAAGTCTAAGAAAAAAACGTGCCTCGGAAATCAAGAAAAAGTCATTCTCGGATAGATGGCGCACACAGCTTTGGCCTGGCTAGATGGCGTGACGACACCGTTTCATATTTAACAATTTTAACTCATAGATAATATCAGTGATTGAACATGGGTCAAAATGATATAAAAATAATAAAATCATTTATCCATTTATATACACTATTTTGATAATTTTATACGTGTTTATTTTGAGTTTTAGTCATGTCATGGCAGTAAATTTACAGTGACTACAAAATTTAATATGACAGGACCCCTCTATATTATCTATTCTCTTTGCTCCCGATGATTAAGCTTATGCACTTGCCATTGGATTTCCTCACAATCCCAGGAAATTGTTATTATTTAGTCATATTCAATACACCCCGTCCAATCGAAAAAGGTCATAGGTTCTGTATGAAGCTCAATCGAGTTTGCTGCCGTGCGGTTTTGCTTTAGACACATATACCATCTGTTTTGCTAATTACAAGGTCACATTGTTTCCTTTATTTGTAAAGTAATTCGCGTGGATTGCTTATTTCCTGTGTAGTATAATGATACATACATTAGCACTTTCCGAAGAGCGGTCGACGCTTAGTCAAGACTAGACGGACGGATGCTTTTAGCACTACATTTTGGCTTCCATGTTACGTTAACTCGACTCATTGTTTAAAGTTTAAACTTTACAGAAAATAATACCTATATTTATCTAAATAAAACGTCAAGAAAATTAATATATACTAACTTGAAGTTATGTTCACCACTACTAATTACCAGATAAAAAGTTTTCCCGGGTGTAACTTTCCATACCCTACCCTACCTATGTTGCATTGCTCGAAAAATTTGTTTACTGTAACAATACAACATTAACACATAGATATCAGGGAATGAACATGGGTAAAAACGATATGAAAATAATAAAATAATTTATCCATATATAGGTATACATTTTTTTGATAATTGTATACGTGTTTATTTTGAGTTTTAGTCGTGTGTCGATAGATGGCAGTAAATTTACTGTGACTACAAAATTCACAATGACAGGGACAGGACCCCTCTGTACTATCTATTCTTTTTGCTGTAACCTTATTGTTTTCAGTGCATGTCTGATTCATAAACGTTAAAATCCACAAAGAATGCTTAAAAGTATTAATGCTAATAAGCATTGATAATTCATATTATATATTCGTTCTGAGGTATGTTTAACAAAGTAATCCAATTAAACAGTAGGTGTAGGTAAGTACCTACATAATTTTCAACAATGGATTAAACTAGGTACAAACAACTGAAAAATCCCGTAAACTGAATCTGAAAGTTGCTAATATGTTAAGGTACATATGTGGTACATATATTCCTTTTATTTTCTAACCACACGAAACAAAGTAATAGACCAGCGGTGGAACAAAAATGGGTTTTGATAACATTAAAGTTTTTTCTTTTTTGATATGTTATTGTAAGCATGTTAAATAACATTCATGTAAAAAGTTAGAAAATTTTAGGTGGAGCGTTCGGCCATATTTAAATTTTTAATTTTTGCTAAATAACTATGTAAATATAAAATTAAAGTTACAAAAAACTTTAACATATTCAATAACACTTTAATTTATTCACACTATTCGGTTTTTAGAAATCTGGAACAGCTGCTTTCTGGTGAACGTAAAAACAGGAATTATTATGAAAATACAGAATTAGAGTAGCTGATATTGCAAAATTACGATATTATCTATCAACTTAGTATACATGTAAAAAGTTAGAAATGTAGACAATGTGCTTGTCTAGATATTGATTTCTCGTTAAGCAGTATAGCCAATATTGAATTAAAGTTTGTAGAGTTAATATTACACGGTCATAATAAAGATCTTACTTCTCACACAAAAGATTAGAAATATAAAATCACGGCGACACTAAATACTGATACGTAAGTATGCATTCCGAGCTTATATTAAGTTACATTTCAAACGCGCGGCGTTTGCGCGCGCCGCGCTGTGCGCCGTGGCAGGAGGCAGCGATCGACGGTCGCGGGCTAGCGGTTAGCGCGGTGCCCTTAAAAATACGCAAAGCGTTTATAAAATTATTATCAATGGTAAATAGTTATTTTACACAGTACACTAATGGAAACTTACCTTCCCTTATTTATTTCTATATGTACTAGGGATTGCCCGCGGTTTCGTTTACGTAGAATTCGTTATCTTGTTAAGTACAGAAATAATAGATACATTTGAAAACTATTTTAGGTGCATTGTCATACAGATAACTACCCTTGTTAAAGTATTCTTCAAATTCAATACACAGGTGTCATTTCAATATAATTTTGCGTAATTTGGCGCTTTTAGGTTATAAATGACTAGCGACATATATTTTTTAAGAGCGATCATCTCCGATAATATTTACTTTATCATAAAATCAATTTCAAACTGACGTTATTCAATATTTATCATTTTAAAGTCAATATTACCAACCAACTGATCCAATTTACCTACGGTAACAACTCAAAATTTGCATCAAATTAAATGCCACTTTTCTTATCCGTTACGAACAATCAAGAGGGCCTTTACGAGCTGATGTGGTGAAAATTTTATTTAACCTTCGTCCCTTGAAACCTTCACTATGCTCAAGGTTCAACTTTACGAACCACTAACTACGCTCGTGGTTCAATTTTAGAATGTTTGAATTTGTGAATGCCTCGAACAGCCAAACTGTGGAATGAACTGTCCGATACGGCCTTCAAACCTTCAAAGACCCCCATCTTAAAGGTCGGCAACGCGGTTGCAACCCTTCTGGTGTTGCGGGTGTCCATGGGCGGCGGTAATCGCTAACCACCAGATGATCCGTCTGCTCGTTTGCCTCCTCCTCCTTCTTCTACCTAGCGTTATCCCGGCCTTTGCCAGGGTCCGCTTTCCTACTTGCTTTCCTCCACTTTGCGCGATCCTGGGCGTCGTCTCGTGTGAGTCCGTTCACGCTCATATCTGCTTTCACGACATCGAGCCATCGAGCTCATCGAGCTCGTTTGCCTCCTATTTAATAAAAAAAATGTTTCGCTTGTTTGGGTATCAATATTAGCATGAGCGGTTAATCAACAACTTTTCCCCTTGTAAAACAAATAAATAAGGTAGATGAGGTGCAGGCATATGAGGCCCGGCGGGTAACAAGGCCCAGCATTCAAAAATAGCAGTTGCTCCCTATTATTCCCAATTATTCTGAATTTGTACTTGTTGCTAAGAAGGCCCACTGTCAGTGCAGGTAAAAAGGTCTAGTCCCGGGCCTTATTGAACGTATGAGATGAAATATTAGATTAAAATATTTTAAGATAATTTTCAATATTTTTAATCTCTTATTAATAAGGTCGATTTGAAGAAACTTCTATGAAATTATGACTTATAAATAACACTTGCACTGCGTGGGCTGTCAAAATTGCTGCAGACTTTTCTTGGTCTAACTCTAATAATTTTTCTTTTTAGTCGGTGTTCTAAGGTCCACCACCTTGCATTTTGGAGACAAAGCAAACCGCTTGAAACAGGTGTTCCTGGGGGTGATCTGAGCCGATTAAGCCCGGTTGCCAAGAGGTTCCCCCCAGCAGGTGGGCAGGGGAGGGGGGGAAAATTGCCTCCGGCGCGCCTCACTCTAAGCTTTATATCTGCATACATCTCGCAACTATATCAAGTTTGGTGTCTTTTTCGTGTAATACGAGGATGAAGAATTCATTTCTGTGCCTAAATTTTTACTCACCCATACAAAAAAATCGAGAAATTCAAAAATCAAAAAAAATCTTCTCACTTTTTTTTTCGAAAATCCTCTACAAAATTAAAACTATAAGGATTATCTCTAGAAAAAAAATACCTGCGAATAGCCCAGTTATCATACTATATAGAATAGTAATCATGTCAAACATTTTTCCTTTATAAATCTGTAAAAAAAATGTTTTTTGTCGCGCGGCGTACCTGCATTGTAAGAGCGGTATGCAGCTTTTAGGATTTTTAAGTATGTTTAGATGATTTCTGATAAGTTGTTATTCTTCTGATTGTAGATTACATTAACAAATTACTTCTGGAAGTGATATATATTATATACAAATATAAATTAAATATATAAATAAAGATGTTGGGCAAACTTTTGCCAGTATAGTTATTATAAATGTGATAAAATTAAAATGGTTAGGTTAGGTTAGGTTACAAAAAAATGCAGATTAAATTAAGATATTTATCTATTTTTCGCAATTGCCACTGCATGCACATAGGTCCGCGCCCACGTTCGCTTACCTACCCCCTCCCTCCAACTGTCAGAGAGCGCGAGCGCCACTGCACTGGGCTGCAACCGTGAAAATCGAACGATCGAGTGCCATCCGCACGTAAATTATTCCGAACGAACCAACTCGTCCTTACCGCGAAACTCTTTCGTTTCGGCTTACGTCTTTCGAATCCATAGAATTGACCAATGTGAATGAAATGAACGAACCTAACGTTAAGTGTGCATCACACTTCACATCCCACCCAAGGGTTAAGGGTTATATTTCCCACGTATGGTACTTCAAACACATTCACAAACAGGCGGCTAATGGGCAGAAGCTTCCTCCTCCTCCCTTATTGTCTACATTCGAAAAGATTTAGTCAGACCAAGATATTAAGCAATTTTTATAGCACATACGTGCAAATGTTATTTAAATTCATAATTTCATAGAAGTTTGAAGTTTAAAATACGCTTGCATGTCTATGCTATAAAAACCGCTGCATACTTATCTTGCTCTCACTCTAATGTCATTTACATATTATTGACTAATTGACTATGTTTATTTGCACATACAAGAGTAAGAAATAACCTAGCTAACCTTGTAAAATTATTTATCATAGGTACGTTTTTAACCGATTCGGTGCGGATGGCACGACAGGCGTGTCATCAATGATTTCAACGTGTGGCGCATGACACGACAGGCGTGCCATCATATTCTATGGTGTAAGGCACGCCTGTCGTGTCATGAAATAATTGTTCACCGCCACAGCCAAAAGTTTTCAAAGTTTACACAATTCAGGTATAACATTTAGATTTTTACATTACAAGATTTACACTTCATCTTAATAATCTGCCTGCCATAAAAGTTTAAATGCAGAAAGAACGAAGAAGTACACAAATCTGCGAACAACTCAAATTGTTTTGATTAAATATTTTGATTTGTTTTTTAAGTAGTTACACTACTGCATATAAATTACAAACTTAAATAGTTGTCACATGTAATGAATTAAAGAAAAAACAGAATCATTAGCTTTACCACTTTTTCTTTAATACGACATCTATTTAAGTTTATAACAAAATATTAGTAAAAGTCACCGCTGTTAATTTCAACAGCAGTCTTAATTTAAAAGGACGGAGTTAAAAGTGATTATAATGTAAGTAACTTAATCCTCTTATAATAAAATCTAATTTAAATAACTTGATGACAGACCTGACTTAGTAACACTGTAATGAAGTCATGGTCATCCGTTTGAATCCCGGCAATATTTATTTATGTGATGAGCACAGATCTGTTTCTGAGTCATGGGTCTGTGTTTTCCATGTGTGTATCTATTATATATTATATCACAACACAAACTTTCTTGAGCTTATTGTGGGGCTTTGTCAATTTGGGTAAGATTGTCCCATAACATTTATATTTATATTATTAAATTAATATCTTCTGTATGATAGGTACACAAATATATTATTTTAATTAGATACTGACAGACACTGCAAAGCTTCCCATGAAGTTAGAACTTTGAAAATTTGAAACATACATCTTACAATGTTTTAGACCTTTTATTGTGAATGTTAAATGTTTTGAATCTAAAACGTATACCTTATCGAACAGGGTCCTACAGCTATTCCGTCGTGGAGGTGGAAATATGCCGCGTGGTATTTACAAACTCCGCGTCCAGAATTTTCACTTAGCGGAATTTTTCCCGCATTAGGCAGCTATACGAGCGGCTTGTTGCCGGGTTTCTTCAGCCCGGTTCTCTTGCGACAGAAACATTTCTGTTATTCACAAACAAACAGTACAATTTCACTCAGCACAGCACAATCAACTATACTAATAAGATACACGAAGGGCATGATACATGATTATGACAGTTGTGAAATTGCCAGGTCATGAAATTGAAAAAATAAGAGCACTGCTTTGAAACCGCGAGTTGATCGAGCATAATTCCCAAATATCTATTTAATAATCCCGCAGCAGTCCTCAAAAACTGAGGACATTCAAAATAATTGCAAAGTACTGGGCGGATTCACTGCCACAAAAACGGGATAAAAAGCTGAAAGGTGAGTTATCTGGCAGCACTGTGATAAACGAAATAACAACGTTAGCTCTTGAGGTAACGTGTGTTTTGACAGTTCTTTACGAATTTCGTGCTGTCAAAAACTCCGAAAATTCCGTTTCGCGGTAGGTCTATGGAACGATATTCGATCCATAATCGTCTTTCGAACGGGCCGCTCGATGACGGCTGTCTTCGCGGTAAGAAAACGTGTTATAGCTGTCGTTTTTGCTCGCAATTGACGATTTTTGGTATTGGCGGTAGCCCCCCTGTATAGTAGGTAGACAACTCATTCTGCATAGGATAATCCAATATTCAGATATATCGTATTTTAATCCCCTTTTTTTTTAAATATTTACTTTCTGTACCTACCTGCGTATGTAGAATAAAGTTTTAAAGCGAACGCGTGCCTAAACTAAATGCGAGTAGGTACCTACTTCAGCACGGTACGCCGCGCGACACAAAACATTTTTTTTTACAGAATTATAAACGAAAAATGTTTGACATGTTTACTATTCTATATAGTATGATAACTGGGCTATTCACATGTATTTTTTTTCTAGAGATAATCCTCATAGTTTTAATTTTGTAGAGGATTTTCGAAAAAAAAAGTGAGAAGATTTTTTTTGATTTTTGAATTTCTCGATTTTTTTGTATGGGTGAGTAAAAATTTAGGCACAGAAATGAATTCTTCATCCTCGTATTACACGAAAAAGACACCAAACTTGATATAGTTGCGAGATGTATGCAGATATAAAGCTTAGAGTGAGGCGCGCCGGAGGCAATTTTCCCCCCCTCCCCTGCCCACCTGCTGGGGGGAACCTCTTGGCAACCGGGCTTAATCGGCTCAGATCACACCCAGGAACATCTGTTCCAAGCGGTTTGCTTTGTCTCCAAAGTGCAAGGTCCCCTTAGAAAACGGGACCTTAGAACTTCTACTATTTGCTTTATTGACCTAAAGACGTTTTAAAGAATCAAAAAGTCTAATAACATTGAGGCACTTATACTTTTTAAAGGCAGTAACTAATTAAAAGTGACTTTTTTTTGTTAATACATAGGTAGGTATTTACGATCATCATCATATATTTAAGAGTATGACTCTTGTCGGTGGAGCAAATTCCATGTTTGGCGGTCCTCCGCCTTCTCTTTGACAGCCCGATACGACACGACTTTGATCTTTTCCTTTATTTGATCCATGTACGCTCTCCTTGGTCTTCCCCTCTTCCTGTTTGCTTCAACTTTCCCTTCTATGATATTTTTGATAAATTCGTCGTGTCGTATCAGGTGCCCAAGCATCCTTCCTCTTCTATTGTCTATAGTTCTTAACAAACTCCTCCTCTCTCCTACTACATAGGCCACACTGAATGTTTTGCACTACTGGCCACTGGTAAACATTTAAATTATGAATTGTATATCTAAAAAAAATACAGGCTTTTGATTATGGAATGTGACAAATGTTGGCGACAAATCGATCGTCTTTTGTTTTTAATGGCTTGTCAAAGTAAGTCAGTGCGTTGAACGTGGCTTTAACGCGAAAATATTTTTAGAGCTATGATTTTGTTATGATTTTAAAAGTTCGCTTACTCCGCAAGAGTGTAGTGCTTGCCTTCAAAATGCTTTTGGGATTGAAGCACCACATCTGAGCATCGTGAGGCGTTGGTATGGTGAATTTAGTAGAGACAGTATTATTCTAGATAATGATTTTCGTGAAGGTCGACCGTCCACGGCGATCATTCAAGGAAACGTGGCTACTGTGAGACGACTCATTGAAGAAAACCCACGAATCACCTATGACGAAATTTGAGGACAATTAGGGATAGGTATGAGACAAATACAAAAGATTTTACAAGAATATTTAAAAGTCGGGAAGCCTTGTTGTCTTTGGATTCCTCACGAATTAACTTCAGTCCAAAAACAGGTACTTTTTGACTCGTGCCGATAAATGCTGCGTAAGTACAAGCAAGAAAGTTCAAATGCTGTATATAACATCGTTAGAGGAGATGAAATCTGGATTTACTGCTACGATCCGGAAAAAAGGCATTAGTCCAGGCAATCAGTCTTTCGAAGGTGACAGGAGGCCCATAGAAGTTCAACAAGCCAAAAGCGTTGCCAAACATTTTGATCGTCTGTTTTTTTTAAACGCGACTTTTTTGTACCGTACTTTTAAATAATAAAAGAACGTTAAATACTGAGTAGTACACTACCATTTGTGTGCCCGCAGTCATTGAAAAAGACCGCGAGAGACGACCGAGAAGCCGCATCCTCCTGCGTCATAATAATGCGTCCACCGATACCGCAATAAAGGCAAAAACATTTTTTAATTACGAAAACGTGGAAAATGTCTCTTATACGGATTATAATCCAGACATTGCACCCTGTGACTTCTATCTATTTCCCAAAATTAAGGATTTAATTTGGGGTTTGACATTTAAGACCCCGGATAAGGCAGTTACTACGTTTCATCACCACGTCGAAAACATGCAGTCAAGTGATTGGGCCTCATGCTTCCAAAAATGGTCTGAGCGAGTGAATATGTGCATAGAATGTAAAGGGAAACATTTTGAGAAGCAATAAATGTATTATTATGGTTATAAATGATTTTATTCAAAAGTTACGCAAAACTTTCAGTGCGGCCCTCGTATGCGTAAAACCTCTTCGTTAGTTTTCTTTTCTTTTACGATAGAATTGCGAAAAATAGATATTTTGCAACGAGTGACGAATTTTAAAACACGGTCAAAGGGAGTGTTTTAACGTGCTTATTATAGCACCGGTCGTAATGTAGCACCAGATGTACTGTAAAAATTATGTTAAAAGATAATACTTACTGTTACGAATAAATATTTTTACTGTAAAAAAATATCCCACCAAACACATTTTCATGTAAATTTTGTTGCTAAGACGAAACCATAAGACTCGCACTGTCAAAAAGTTGTCAGATCTCTTGTCGAGCCAAGCTTCAAACTCTACAAGCCCTAACTTCACTAACTCTACACCTTAGTCAAAATATGTGGCTTGGCTGTTTCGCTACCGCCACATGGGCATAAGGTGAAAAATTTATTAAATTCATTATTTTTAGGGTTCCGTACCTCAAAAGGAAAAATACTGAACCCTTATAGGATCACTCGTGTGTCTGGCTGTCCGTCTGTCACAGCCTATTTGCTCCGCAACTACTGCACCAATAAGTTGAAATTTGGTATACACATGTAAGTCTCTAGCCCAAGGACATACACGTAAAGTAAATAATAGAAATTCAAATAAAGGGGTCACTTTTGAGATGAATGATAAATAGAAGAAAAAAAAACTATATCTTGTTATAATTAATATAAGAGAATTAGAATATGAATTAATATAAGAGAATTTTGTTAGAATTTTAATTAGTATAAGATAGATATGTATATTGTCATGTTATTTTCTCGAACTCCCCATCGGCATACAAACCTCCTCAAGGTTTTGCCCACGATGGGTCTTGTAATAATAATGTACTTTATTTAGCTTATTGTTCAATAAATTAAAAAATATATATATATATATATATATCAAACGAAGGGGCTCATTGTAAGAATCTCAGATATATTTTTTCATCATTTTAAAATAAATAGTTTAGAAGTTATTTAAGAAAATACGCAAAAAATGACCATTCCCCCCTCCCCCCTTATCTCCGAAACTACTGGGTCTAAAATTATGAAAAAAATACACATATTAGCTCTCTTCCTATAGATGACAGGAAAACCTATTAGAAATGTGCAGTCAAGCGTGAGTCGGACTTAAGTACCTAGTTTTCCGATACCTACGGGTTTTTTAAAGACTACTCACTTTTCTCTTAAAAAAATATATTGTTAAAAATTGTGTAATGTACAGAACCCTTGGAACGCGAGTGCGACTCGCATTTGGGCGGTTTTTGTATTATACTTACATACAATAGTTCTTGTAGAAACGAAACGGCCAAGCCACACACTTTTGGTGTAGAGCTAGTAAAGTTAGAGGGCTTGTAGAGTTAGAAGCTTGGCAAGAGATCTGATAACTTTTTGACAGTGCGAGCCTTATGGTTTCGTTTGGGCAACATTGTACATCAAAATGTTTTTGATGGGATTTCACTTCTTTTTGTAAGTTGTTTATGACAATCTTCCATCCCCTAATTTAAAGGGTTGGGGGTGATTTACTATTAAAAATCCTGAAATAAGTATCTGGGGGCATCTGTTACACAATGTACTTCTTACTGATTCCCCATATAACCCTTCACCCCGTAAGGGTAAACTTTGGGGTTGAAATCTGCCTTCACCCCGTAAGGGTAAACTTTGAGGTTGAAATCTATTCTATATCCTTCCCCATGACAATACCTATCTACATACCAAATTTCAACTAAATCGGTTCAGCGATTATTGATTTCCCATACAAAATTAAACCCCATCTTCATCCCCTTAGGGATAATTTTTTTTTGAATTTATTTGGTGTTTGTGTACTAAAACTATCTTACATACCAAATTTCAGCTTCTTAGAGGACTTCAGGAAGTACCCGGTATTGATGATCATCAAGTGAGTGAGTCAGTGACGAAATCGAAGTTTTTAGATATGAATAAAATCTAAAGTATAAGAGCTATGCAATTGATATGCTTAATAAGTCCGATAACTTTGTTTATCTGGTATAATCCAACCCCAAGTTATGAGGGTTCCAAAAAACGACGAAGCGCTTCGAGAAAAGGTAGATAGTGCCCTTGCGCTTTTCTCGTCTTGGCGGGGGCACTGCCGTGCCCCCAGATGTTAAAAGATGAGACTACTGTAACTAATAAAGATTTATGTTTAGTTACCTACTATTTTCGCGTAAACTAGACAATTTTTATATCTTTAGTTATTAAGACCCAAAATAATTATTTTCACTTATTATAAATAAATCCTCCTGTTATGAAGTATCAAATATTGTTATTTGTTTATGTATAAGTCTTAAGTTAAAAACAATAAAATCTGTTATTACCTACTGTCAAAATGATTATTTTTTGCGGGATTAAGTAATACACTGGTAGTGTTCAATAAGGCCCATAATAGGACTTTTATAAAAGGTATATTTTCCAAGAGTATCGTAATATTTTTATAACTATTTTGGTATAATGAAGAAACTTAAATAAATGAGAAACCTATTTGAGTGAGTTTTTCATACTTCATATCCTGTTTATTAAAAAAAAACCATTTTAATGTAAGGTGGGCTGTATATAGGCATATACGGCCCACACGGAATATACAATAAGGTAAGTGAGGCCACTTACCTTATTGTATATTCAGGATGTATACCGTGTAATATTGATCAGTTGGTTTATAATATACATATTATGATATTGACGTTGAATAGGACAGGACATGACAATAGGAACCAGAAATAGGTATAGTTGGTCAAACCAATTTGTCAGTAAATAAAAACAAAAAACTATATTCATCCTTTTCTTTTGGGTGCTAGTACTAGTGTAAGTCAAAGATAGTATGATGATTCTCCCTGTCTATGTTTGAAATGAGACAGTCCTTTGACAAACTATGTATAGTATAAAAATAGTTGTGAATATCTTGTACATTTTTATTACAATATTAGTCAAGATAATGAAATATAGCTGGTCAAGCAAATCTTGTCACTAAAAAAAGGCGCGAAATTCAAATTTTCTATGGAACGATATCCCTTCGCACCTACATTTTTCAAATTTGCCGCCTCTTTCTACTGACAAGATCTGATTGACCAGCTGTAGGTATTTTTACTTAATAAGATATTTTAATTTCACGTAATGTCCGCATCTAATTTATATATGTGCACGGTAAACAAACAAATGAATTATAAGAAAAGACAGACAGTGTTACTGAGCGGGAGGTGGGGCGAGGGGCGAGGTATAGGTAGGCTATGATAGGCTCTCGAGCGCCGCGCCGGCGACTGACAGACCAGCGCGGCGTATGTATGAATTTCGCGCCTTTTTAACTAGATTTTACTATTACAATGCAAGCTACACACAGAAATTTCTTACTTTCCATAATATGGCTGCGTATATTATTTTATAGTAATAGACTTATTTTTACAGACTCTAATTCAATATTAGATCTTATAGGACAAAAAACGTATATTAATTCTAAAGCATATATCTTATTCTTCTAGCTTTTTAGCTTGCCTATTAACTTATAAATTTAGATATGTTGTTGTGGATTTATTAAACTTTAATTCAATATCGACAAAATAATAAGCTAATTGTAGTTTGACAAAGAAGCACGTTAAAAAATTTTCTAATAATTTTACATTATAAAGCGTCATACATATTATAAACAATGGAACTTAAACATTGCACTTTAATTCAATATTAAAAAATCATTACTAAAAATATATAAATACCTAATTTATATATAACGCTCGTTCTAACTTTTCATCATATATAGCATATATGCTTAAAAATATGTCCTATATCAGACAAGTATCACTTTTTCAACTTTAGAATTATCAAAACTTTTAGTGCAAAAATCCGGTCCCACTATTGAGCTATTTGTAACTATGGCTATTGTTCGTAATAATTAACTTCTCAAATTAAATTTGAAGCGGTTATGTTAACAAAATAGACAACTAATATACGATCGTGGTTCACTTTTGGAATTTTTCGCCTGCTCGGGTATCAATAATGCACGAGGGGAAACACAACATTTTTCACCACACCAACCCGAAGCAAATATTAAATGTAAAATATCAAACAAAATCAAACCCAATTGAATATTATTAAATATTTATCAATATCATCCAAAATTCAATTTTACCGGCAAAAATAAGAAAACAACTCAAATTTTGCATTTGATTACTTTGCCTCACATGTGAATAAAATGCAACTTTGCTATCAGTTTTTGAAGTGCAAAGTAAGCCTTTCCGAGCTGGTGTGGTGAAAAAATATTTAAGGTAATGCGAATAGAGTTTATGATATATTTTTACTGAAAGCTGTCATGTATGGAGATTTTTATATCTGAAATGTGTACTTTTAATGTATTGTATGCACAGCTCCTCTTACGATTTAAGGATGACTCACACTAGACCGTGCCGTGCCCGGGCGAAGCCATCCGACATATTTTCTATGACGGTTGATCAAAGATCACGTGTGTTTTCCATAGAAAACGAAGCTCCAGAAGCTCCGGCCCGGTCTAGCGTGAGTCATCCTTTATTTACCTCAATCAGGTTAATATTATGAACGTAGTAAGTAGGTAAATCCTAACTGACTGGCAGCCTACGAGTTAATCACCGCGATAGCACTTAAGACCGTGATAAGGACCTGACATTTCCGACAACTGCGATCAACATACTTGGTTACTCCAAATACACTTGGCGTTTCCTTTCAAAAGCAGCAAAATTAAGTACCTACACCTACACTATACCTATGTTTAAAGTTCATCATCATCATCATCTCAGCCATAAGACGCGTCCCCTGCTGAACATAGGCCTCCCCCTTGGACCTCCATAAGTGCCGGATGGGGGGTGAATGCCATAATCGCCACGCTTGGCAGCCGGGTTGGCGATCGCAGAGTCGAGTACACAGTACTACACCGAATTTGAGGGACGCTGCTGCCCGTCCACCGGTGGTTTTGGACGTAGTTTAAGGACATACCCGAGTCCCGGGGATGTTTAAAGTTGTAGGTGGAAAAAAATATCTTTAGGCAGTTTTCAGTAAAGTATTTAAAGTTTCTACATAGGTACCTAGTGCGTGTATCGATAGAGTAATGATTGCAAATTGAAACGAGGTATAGGTACTTTTAAAGCTAAAATGAATTTTCAAATAAATCTTTAATTTAGTCTTAGGTGCAAGTAGAGTTACCAGATACAAATTTAGAATTTCCTGACAAAATTCCTAATTTCTTAATATTTTTCCTGACATTCATATTTTTGACGACGACTTTTGTCTGACCGATAGCGATGGCCACCCAGTTGAGCACATAGCCGCGTTTTATTAATTTAAGGTTTATTAAATTTATTATTTGTATTAATTTAAGTACTTCATAAAAAAGTCTATCAATTCAAAAATCCTGACATTTTCGTGTTCCGTCCCCATTTCTGACAAAAGGTCAAAATTCCTGACGTACTTATGTCAGGAAAATTCCTGTCATCTGGTAACCAATTAATATTTGAATTTCTTTCTTTACTTGTGGCATGCAGTTGTTACGTCATGTTATTGAATAAAACATTACAAGAAGCGAGAAAGACATTGCGACCATTGTGTGATGAATTATTTTTTGAGGAAAAAGCGTAAACATTAATTTAGTAAAATATATGAAAGTTATTTAATTATGGCGCTCTCTTGGAAGCGTTTCCACGGAAGACCAGCGTCGAGATCCTTAAAGAAACCTTGATATTAAGCTGAGTGGATAACTTATAGTGACGCTTAATGATAAGTTCTGTAGGTATGTCTCATGTTTTTATTAAGTTTAATATAAGTCTCCTTTGAATAAAGTTCTTCTACTAAATTTTGTAACTACTTCCACTACAAAGCACACAACTTAACATACACACACATAATCACACATACATAACTACATAAGTATCTGCTGAAGCAAGAGTTCGAATAGTGTCCATCATTATATATTATGAGTATGTATGAAATATGTAGTAGTATATTAATTATATATATTCTAGTATATTTATTTGTGTATTCTATATGTAGTTTATCAGAATTATTAGTTGTTCGTTGTCAGTTGTTTTCCAATGTTCTAATAAATGCCTCTGGTTCTCCTTGCACCATTTTTACATGTCTCTGTTTGGCCCGAAGGTTGACTGGTAGAGAATGCCTTTAGGCATTAAGTTCGCCATTTGTACATTATTTTTATGTTTTGTGCAATAAAGTTTAAATAAAATAAATAAATAAAGCAATATAGTATATATACCTCCGGACAAATAAACGGGATTTTTTTCTTAATCAAAATAATTAAAGATCGAAAGGGTAAGATTATCCTGTCTTGCGTCATGCCAAAAGATAAAGAATATCTATGAAATAAAAAAATAAAATTTTAACCAAAACATGTAAAGCTACTTTGACCGCCGCAGTCAAATAAGCTTTCCATCTTAATCTATAATAATATTATAACTGATGCGTTAAACTGACCATTTACGTGCCTTTTAAAAATGTTTAGAAATAGTCCACTGTCGTAAATACATAATTTGTACGCAAATGTACTTCGATGAATTGACTCATTATGCAAAAAAACTTGATTATTTACCTTGTAATCCTTAAGTGATAAGTGAGTGAGTATAGATACTTAAGTGATGTGTATTAGGTAAAGTAAATAATGTACTCCTTATTAATGGTAAGGTAGTCCAAGGCTAATGACACTCGAATCCAATTCTCGATTCGAGATTCGAGTGGAGTTAAATAGGGTGGACAGGTGGATACTACCCAATACATTTTTAATCTTTTAAAAAGAAACGTTAGGTCAAAGGCATGGTATAATAATATACTCCGCCTGGTATTCTCTTCCCGTCTTTTCGTGGTCACGTGACTGACACAAGCTACGTCATCATGCGACAGCGCTATATGATAATATGCGATAGCGCTATATAAAGTGGCAATGTTATTGTAACGTAGGCTTGTGTCATTCTGGGAAGAGAAGACCTTGTTTTATAAGACTATGGTCAAAGGTCATATTTTACTATAGTACCTAATAATGTTTTGGAATTAAATAATTCACTTTCTTTTGGGTCCCACCCATCTTTTTTATTTGTCTAATAATAGGTACTCAAAATTATAGTTTGAGTTATTCGAACCAATATTAATTTTTTAGAGTACATATTTTGCTTTTTATGGTTCCGTAGCCAAAATGGTAAAAACGGACCGACCCTTTTTAGGGTTCCGTGGCCAATTGGCAAAAAACGGAACTCTTATGGATTTCGTCATGTCTGTCGGTCTGACTGTCTGTCTGTCTGTCTGTCTGTCTGTCTGTCTGTCTGTCTGTCTGTCCGTCCGTATGTCACAGCCACTTTTTTCCGAAACTATAAGAACTAATATTGTTGAAACTTGGTAAGTAGATGTATTCTGTGAACCGCATTAAGATTTTCACACAAAAATAGAGAAAAAGCAATAAATTTTGGGGGTTCCCCATACTTATACCTACTTAAAAATGATGTTGTGGTTTCTAATATGATTTTTTTCTAAACTGAATAGTTTGCGCGAGAGACACTTCCAAAGTGGTAAAATGTGTGCCCCCCGCCTCCTGTAACTTCTAAAATAAGAGAATGATAAAACTAAAAAAATATATGATGTACTGCAAACTTCCACCGAAAATTGGTTTGAACGAGATCTATAAAGTAGTTTTTTTAATACGTCATAAATCGTTAGCCGCAATTTTATTATGTTACTTGCTGCTACGGAACCCTTCATGGGCGAGTCCGACTCGCACTTTGGCCGCTTTTATTTAAAGATTGTGTGATTTCTACTTAGTAGTTAATACAACTTTCCTAAATGGCTAATATTAGGTACCTACCGAAAGTAAACTAGTAGAACTAAATATTATTTTGTGGAGTTAGGAGCAATAGTCAATTTTTTTACTTTACACATATTTATTTATCCGTGGTCAAAAACCCAATAAAATCTACACAGTTAGCCGCGACGCGACAATAGTAACAAATATTTGCGCACGAGTGGACCAAGTTATTAGCTACATTCACACATTCATAAAGAAGTTACAATTTAAATTCAACCAAATGCACAAGCAAATACGGTATATTATACCTTGTCAATAGAAGATGGCATTTCATTAATCGTATGAACGACCCCTGATTTCAATGTTCAAGCAAAGAATCAACTTTAAAGCATTGCTTTAAAACTCTACCATCCTTGCCTAAATAAGTTTTTATTCATCTCTACATTTCCTGATTATAAATTAAACTCATTCATTACATGAACACTATAAAACAATTAATTATGTAGCGCCAATAAAATTTGATTACAAATTAGAAACGTGACGAAGAAACGTTTATTTGAGTGGGCGATTTCTATATTTACAATTAAATAATTGTTATTCTGACTTTACACGCGCTGCGCACTAATATGAACTTTAATATTTAGACATAAAACAAGTTTCCCAAACAAAAAAGGTAGGTTAAAAAATTAACGAATATTCGAGCCGACCGGATCTGGCCGCCGGCGCCACGATCATTTTGATTCGAATTCGCGCCATTATTTACCTCGCCTGTTTCAGAACGCGCGACGTTTTCAAACGTTCCCCGTTTCATTCATCAGCTTTTCAATCAATGAATGTGATATTTAATAAGTTAAAACGAATGTCTAGATCGTTCCGTCTCTATTGATATCAGTTTTATCAAAAACTTTGCGGTTAATCGCAAATTGGACCTGTATTGTGGTAGGTAATCCAAAACGGCGTCGCAGCCAATCGCGGACTGCTATGTCGCGATATTCGCGCGCACCGATTGGTTGAAAATGACGTGATAGTTATTTTGGTGCTTGGCGAGTACGCGCGCGCGGATCGTGCATGTATGCGTTGGAAGCTTGTACGCGGAATGTGGGTGTGTGCGTGTGTTGTCGAGGCGCGCGTTGGTCTGTTTACCGAGCGAGCCAGCAGCCGGCGCGCGCACTGAGCACGGACTCACGTGCGAACAAGAGTTTCCAGCGCTGCTGAATTGTAATAGCTTTCCATGGTGTTTTCCTTTCAGTTTATCGGTGCTAATTCGTTCCGGGCGTAAACTAAACATTGTGTGTGCCGTTCGGAAACTCCGGGTTTGATTTTCGTGCGGCTAATAAAAAATTATACGTGTTTTCGGGCGGATGCGATGAATAAATTTTGCAAATCGAGTCTGTGTGTCGAAAAGTTTTGTGAGAGCTATGCTTTGATCGGTCGACGAGTGGTAGTGGATGTTGTTGGGGTTCTTTTGGTGATATCAGTGAGCTTGAGGCTGTGCCGGCTGTTGCTGTGGCCTCTGGGACTCGGAGACATCAGTGTTGGGATCATCACACACTTGTTACTCCGCGATACTGCCGGCGTCTAAGGTAAATATATACAAAACCTTCCTTCGCTAAGTGTTTGCTTCACTAACACAGCTTTTGGTATTTTCTTACTGCAATCGCTAATCATTATTATCTTTATTACTTATATCCTTAACAGTCCGCTTCATTTCGTTTTTAGGTATAACAACATTTATGTACCTAAAGGCTTTGCATGTTTGGATTTTTCATAGCAGTCATTTTACGAGAAAACTTCAGTAAACATCATGGTACTAAAATCGACAAACTAACAAAATTTCATGGTCACTCTCACTACATACCTAAGTGTTATGCATGCTCATACACCTAATTAAAACTTCAATTGTTTCAGTCTGCTTTGTTATGTTGCCAATCGCTGAAAAACAGTAGAATTCTTCAGTAGATACTAGATAGTCAGTTAGATTTTAACCAAACAGTTTTTCAGAAATATTTCAGATTACTTCATGAAGTTCATCACATTTGGATAAATAAATCATCTCTTTATATTATTATTCATCTATTTATATTAACTTTTTTATGTATTTTTTTTTTTATTATGCATGGGTTTACTCATGGCCACAGACTAGCCGAGTTTCATTCGAGTTTCGAGGTTTCGAGTTTTTATTGGTTTCATTTTGCTTGCAGATTTTGTTTACGACTGAACACATATTAACTACATGTTTCACATACATAAGACACATCTATTAGTTATGGTAAAACAGGTGCATATCGTCAGATGAAAAAATAAAACCAAAACTAATTGCAAAACAATAATTTAATATAAATCAACCTTATTTCGGTACTATGTATTACCTATTATACTATTCACTAGGGTTCTAAACTTGTGATAGTATTTAATTATAATTAGTAATTTTTGGGTATCACATGACGAAATAGAGCCCGACTAAGCTAACTTATTAGACTTTGACAGAACAAAGTGTGTGTGTGCCATTATAAACGTTATATTTTCATAGAAATTTTCATTACATTCCCACAGAGTCATCGCAAATGCCATGTAGAGTAAGCTTAGTTTGTCTCTACATACACGGTGTAACATGAGGAAACCGAATAATTTTAACCACGCATTTCTGAGGTCAAAAGAAGGAAAAAATGTAATATGAGTTTAGGTCAATTTCGCCAAAAAAAAATTTTTAATTTTTTGAATGTATTTGTACTTAAAAAATAAATGTTATTGGTAAACTTCTTACTTTAAATTGATTTTTACATTTTTTTTTTCGTAAAACCTTTTTGCAAAGTGTTACTTGTCACTTTTTGACATCTATCAATAAGGATATTTAGACTACGTCCCATAGCAGCAACATTACCATCAAAAAGGCATTTTACATTATGTAACAACAAAAACTTGTTTATTTTTAAATTAATATTATCTCTGAAACTAGGCGTTTAAAAAAAAGTTTATAGGGCATTTTAGTCTCTAAATATGATCAGGAATACGCTGTTAAAATTATTCGGTTTACTCATGTTACACCGTGTATTTAGGTATCTAAGATAGGTACCTGCCGCTAATAAGTCTTTTGAGACCTGTCATTCCAATAAAATATGTACCAACAGCGTCGTTTATAGGGTTCCGTACCCAAAGGGTAAAAAGCGGACCCTATTACTAAGACTGTCTGTCTGCCACCAGGCTGTATCTCATGAACCGTGATCTCTGGACATTTGAAATTTTCACTGATGATTTATTTCTGTTGCTGCTATACGACAAATATATGTGATGATAATATTTTATTTTCTGATGTTGACTTGTAATATTTTAAGAATATTATTACTCATTTGAGTATGAGTATGAGTAATAAAAAAGTACGGAGCTCTCGGTGGGCGAGTTCGACCCGCACTTGTCCGGTTTTTTTTCACACGCAATGCATTAAATTAAATCTGTTATGGGTTTCAAAATAGATTGGTACGCGAAGAGCAACAGTAAACATTTCACCAACATTATTTTATTTTATTTTCACCAATATTAAAATAATGCGATTGCTTCAATAACAACTGCCCCAATATTGCAGGTTTCTATGTTACATTTTCAAGATACTTGAAATTCGCCTTAATTATGACAATGTTCAAATTTCAGTTCGATAAAAGTAAAACATTAACCCTGTAATATTGGGCCAGCGAATTGTCTAGTTCCAAGAGTATAACCAGGGTATAGAACTGAATAAAATTATAAACAAGCCGAGTAAAGTTGAACTGTTAAACCATTAATCAAATACAAAATAAGTATATTCCATTGTCCAGGCGTCAATGAAGAGACCATACATACGTGACACGAATGTTTTAACGCCAATATTACCACGCGGTTGTAATAACCAAGTATGAATAAATTATTTGCAAGGCTTTATGCATAATTTATGTCATAACCGAAAAATTAAATTCGAATTTAAGTTTCGCTTCTTCTTGACATTAACTTCGACGAAGTTGAATCCTTTCCGTGAAATCAAGATTAAAGATATTGGTCCTCGATATTGAAAGTCTTTTTTTTTATTTTTTTTAGTGTGGAGCAGGGCTGTTTACTTTGGGGACATAGTCTCTTGCTAAAGTGCATTCTCAAGTCCTAACAAATACTTATATTATTATGAGGGAACAGATGTACCTTACATACCAGTCAAAATACCCTCATATTGCTTCGCTATAGTCGGGTAAAAATTACTTTTGTATCTACGAAAAGCCTCTGTAGACTTTCATTATAATTTCAAAGGTAACGATCGAATATCAATTTGTCGTACAAAAATCAGGACTGTAATTGTAGTATGCGTTCAATAAATCGTTATATGCGTGAGGCACAATTCTTTGTTTTAAATATAAAATGAAACAAACGACAAGCAACTGGAAACCGTGTAGTCGACAGTCGACACGCACGCTGTACCGAAAGAACAATGACCAATAGCAAATAAATAATATTTTACGACTAGAAAAACCAAGGGAATTATTGTTCGTGGTCGAAGCGAGTTTACTGTTTGTAAGTAACTAATACTAAACTCGAATAATTCTTAGAATAGTTAAAGGATCCGTAAGAATCGGCGAGGATAGCGGTGAAATGTACCTAAATAACGTAAACAATGTTTTTTTTGAGAAAGGCAAGAAGAGCCTGGTTTTAAAAAGGCAGTTAGGCCAGTATACTGAGGGCTTAGCCAAGATAACAATTGTTGATAGAAAACGCTAATATAAACTTAAATAATGTATGGAACTAGTCAGGTGACTTTCCTTAGCATCTGTCATCTCGATACATTGCATCTTTTCGTTTGGCGTTTGTCTATGTACGATTTCCATCTTGGCCAGGGCTATAACTGTGGTAATCGAAGTTCGCAGATTGCGAGCATCTTTCTCTGTCACTCTAGTTACGCCTTCATTGGAGTAGGTATAAGAGAAAGAACCCCGCAATTTACGAACTTCGGATTTCGCGGTAGGCCCTCCGGCCCCCTTTAATTTAAAATACCTATCTACCGATTTAAAAACAATTACTACATACTATAAATAGTAACTATGTAGCTCTATAATACACTTATACTAATGATAAAGCCTCGAAGTACAGGGCAGTAGACAAAACAATAAGAAAGATACATAAGGGTTCAAGAACGCCAACTTTTTTCTCCAACCAATAATTTGCGAACCTTTACGATATGAACGGGTCATTAAAAGCGAAATCTCGTTTAGTTTGAATACATTGCGGCATTTTGATAGATCGACGAAAATGACTGTGGCAAAGTAGTCGGCAATGTAACAAACGAGTTCTGAAAATGTGTCTAAACCTTTTACTCGTAACCCTCAAAGACCTTGGTCCATTTGGGCGTTTCTAGGAACCAAGAGGGAAAACGAAGAAGTTCGATCGTTATTCTTTGAAGCCAAATGGAGAAATTACAAGGATCTTTTGGGTTTACCCACTGACTGTGGCCTCATTTAATTAAGCGTTTCTGACAATAGGAGTAATGACGCTGAATAATTAAAAGACCTAAAAATAAAGTGGCAAGTGTCTAGGGTCAAGCTATATTTGGCCAATGGCCTCGTGTTCGTTTTTAAGTACGCGTTTTTAGTTTCCCTACATATGTCGCTTGTTAGAAAAAATTAAATAGATACTCGTTATCTTATGCACATTTGAAAAAGTTCTAAATTAATGGGTAGTACTTCATAAAAAAGCTATGGTTACTAAATAACATTTTTTTTTGCAAAAGTAGTGTCTGGTCTAGATGTAAGATATCTAGACCAGACACTACTTTTGCGAAAAATTCTGTATCACAATCTTTGTATCTTCGATAACTAAAATGAAAACATTAATTAAAATATTAGTAATTCCAGACCAAATTCTTGTTCCAAATAAAATTTGCTTGCCTACTTTGTATAGGTACCTATATAGTATACAATTTACACAGCGAATAGCGGTAATAAATATAGTAAATTTATATTTTATGCCCCTTTCGCAGCTGCCGTTATCCAAAATGACGCACAACTTCATGTGCTATAGGGACAGGTAGTTATGTCCAAAGTTTTCCCCTTCGCCCTTCGTTCTGTGGTATATTATCCTGACCGTATTGCGCATTTTCCCCTGATTTTAATGCTTAGCAGTTTTCCTTTTGTGAATTTGTTCCATTAACTGAAGCAATGTGTTTACAATTTGCAATGAGATTATCAAGAGCCATTGACGAATGTGATAATCTAATAATCTAATCGAAACTGACTTGTAAAATTTTGGCGGATTTATATTACTTCATGAAAGATTAATCGAAGTTGCCATAAAATTTATATGAAGTAGACTTAAATAACCTAAGTTCAAGTCCACTAAAATACATACTCGTGTGTGACTTATATTTTTGTGGGTGCTGATTAAAAGTTACTTGTTTTTACTGTTCCTAATCTGAATTAAGGAGTTGTGACATTAAACCCACGGATTTGGCACAAGCCAAATAAAATTAAGTACCCACCTGCATATAAAAAGAGGATTGTATGAAGTGTTTAACACTTATTGTAACTATTGTATCCGATTCTCCTTTTCACTTTTGCACAAGATGGCAATAAACAATTAAAAAAAAAATAATTATTAGGTACTGATTTTCAGAGTTGTTGTCATATCTCCATTATTCGGTTTGCACTGTTTGCAGTTTAATTAGAATTATATTCTTGGACCAGACCTGACTGACATACAGGAAGCCAAATTACATAATAATCGGCTTGTTTACCGACTTTCATTTTATAAATGTGCCAAAGTCCAATAACATAAACCCCAATATCATAATAAAACAATCCATTCAAAAGAAGAAATTCGTAATTTACGTCGAGAACGTGACATATGCAGCCGTTTCGCGAAGTTGGACACTTCATGAATGGTCCTGCGCCCACGCGGCTGTTTTTATAGCCCACGGCTCGAAAATAATTGTTTTAACAGTGCTGTCCTCGGTCCCAATAGAGGTCGAGTGTGCATAGTGCACGAAGACAGGACAAAAGGAATGTTATGGATTCGATATTTTTTTTACGATTGTTTCTGATGCGCCTATGGTCGCGTTGATCAAGTGATAGAGCCAAGACAAATCATTAGCTTTTTAGTACCTTAGTTGGTGGCGTTTTGGAAAGTTCTGTTAATGCTGAACACACAAATATTTTATCCTTTTTACCAATAATAATGTAATTTGTATTTGTGACATGCCTTTTGATTGGTTAACTCGATAAAATGTCTCTATACTGCTTTCGTGAAACTAATTTTCTGGTCGCTGATAGCACGCACCAATCAAGGTCGGCATTGTTTTTTTAATGAACTGGTTATTTTCTTAAGAAATACCACATATAATATTAAAATATGTATGTGCATCCATTCACACCAAGCAAATTACGATTGAATGCATGCATAACATTGTAATTGTAATGCAAATTTGGTCCATTTCTGCCGTTGCACATGTGTTATGTTATAAGTGCACGTTGATAAGCACTCACCGACAAGGACTCGGCGAGAATGAATGGATGTTAATTAGACATGTTTGTTTTTAACTTATCACACTCATACTTACACACACATGGAGCTAAGAACACGGAACTCACATATTTGAATGCCTAAATATTCAATTTGTGAATGTTTTTGTGCAAATCAAAACGTATGACCATGATTATGTATATTCATTTTTGCATTTTCATATACGTCTTCTTGTTTACATAGCTCATCTACACGTGTCTATGTATCATATATTCACAGAAAAATAAGCGTTAAGCATACACTAATAAGGCCGGTATTACCTTCACACATACTTTTCGGCTAGGCAATACAATCGTGAGAATCATTTGTACAAAGTTTTGTTATTTTTTATCGAAACCAACACTTAATCACTTCCTACAGCTCAAAGGGCGGAAGTCAGGCGTTTAAAAAAATAATAAATTAACGCATTTGGGTGTTTCAATTTGAAGCCTCTCGTGCCCTTGACAGAAGGTCAATTTGGCTGGGTTTGGTTACACGGTTACAACACACGTTATTAAATGCTATGAACGTTTGTTTACATCTTAGTTGTTATGTGTTCGTTAATTCTCAAGTAGCTGTCGAACACTTCACATGTGCCGAAGGACGTTTAGCGCCTACGCAGAAACTGTCACCTATCTTATCTTTATCCAATAGTTCATACATTGTCCGTTTATTAGCACCTATTGCTGTGAATTTTATTATAAATGATATTAAGTACACTCTAGTCAACAATAATTGAGTCGCTTAACTTCAAACTCGGGTAAATCCATCTGTCAGATTATGCGATTTTGCTAATAAGAAAACGTAATAGGGTAGATATTTGCTGAGAGGGTCCAATGGATTTACCCGAGTTTGAAGTTAAGCGACACAATTAATGGTTCAGTTGCTTCAGGAAAGTGAATATATATTCGCGACATGATTCATTTTGGTCTTTAAACAATTCCGACTATTCCGAGAAACTATTATATTTATTTTAACACCATGAAACATGTCTTATATGCACTAATGTACCTATACATTACAGTTTTAGTATACAATAACCATATCAAATTAGATATCTTTCTATGCAACGAAACTTTTCGGTTATATTATGACACCTGAGGCGAGTCATGTTTAAAAGGGGCGGTGCATACCGTTGTAGACAATTGACAATCATTCTTCAAATCTTTTATCGTTTTTATCTTGTTAATCGTTGCGATATTCTGCTAAGCCGTGTTTGAAACTAATTAAAGGATTTTACTAAACCATTAGGTATAAACTTATATCATTAACATTCTTTTAAACATGTCTACCTACTAAAGAGACTGCTTTACAATATTTTTTCTAACAACTATTGTCTCTTGGCTGACGTCGTGAAGAGCAACAAAAAATATTTGTAGGGATCTTACCTTCATCCACTAATGTATTTAATAGTCCATCGCATTACCATAGCCTTTAACGTTATCTTAACATTTTCAGTCGACTTTATGGCACGTCTTATCTCGGAAAATTTGCACTTGCAAATGGCTGTCCGTTGAGCTGACCTGGGGTATTATTGCCATCGTTTATTAATCTTAGACGAGTCGAACGATCAACATAACCAGTATATAAACCTTGTATTGTAAACATTTTCTAAAGCTCTGGAGGTAACAGTTACACTGGTCGTGTTAAAGACTCGATTGGCCAGCGCTTGGTAAGCAAAGAAAACGCACGACCTGCTTGCGAGATCTCAAATATTGGCTCTCCGAGCAAACAGCCTTATCCGTCCGTTTACTTCGTTTATATGGCCAGATACAGCTGTGTATAGTGCTTTATAGCTGTCGGGAATTAGCGCACGTGATTTTTGGCTCAAGTAAAGTGATAGATTTATAAATAAAGTAAGTCTTATATAAGATGTTCCCAACCTAGCTATATATTACATTTTATTTTTCTCTCTCTCTCTAAAAATCGACAAATGTTTACCTACTCATAACCCAGTCTTTAATTTGCTGGGATCCCACTATTTCACTTCATATACATATTTTAAACATAATGGTTTCCAGGCCTCTTTTCTTTTAATTCAAGCCTTAATTGACACTCTTCTTTTGAAAATGAGTAGCACATCTGCAACTAACACCTACCGTAAATGACGCTTGACACTGCTTGACCCTGCCCCAATAGTTGTCTCCTTCAAATTCGTTTCCAAACTGTAGAGGTGAAAAGCAGGATGCCAACTACATCTTATAATTAGGCTACATCTGACATTTTATATTTTTCTTCTTGCTTTGATTGATATTTTCGTACAAAAACAATATTGAACTTGAAATTGCCCCAAATGAACGTCTCGTTAGCGTCTCAAGGCCTCAATTTCTGGCTGCGGCGGAAGCATACGCCAGCTGTAGCCCAAAACGCTTAAATAATACAAAGACTCACTTCAGAATGCGAATGTTTTATTTTCAACCGTACCACTTTATGTTCAAGGTTCAATATTGTAATGAAAATTTACGAGAGTTACTAATTTGTGTCTTAAAATTTCATTAAATGTAAAAAAGGCTTATGTCAGGACGAGATTATTCACAGTTATGTCCTTGTTAAGGTGAACTACACAAACAATCGCTTTTTAATTCTTCATCTTGCGTAATCATGCTAATTCTTTTTTAATATTATCTGTGGACGTTTTTTACCCGACTTCTGGAAGGGTGATATTAGCTGTTTATAATATGCTTGTGTCTTGTGCTCCACTGTAGCGTCAAAACTTTGGTGAATGAAGTGTCGAGACTGTCGAGTTAATGAATTCGTTTTTTGTGAAGTGGGTGTCGTAAGTAGTTTACCTATACAAAAAAAGTTTTGCCTTTTTTAACACATATCAGTTGACGTTTTAAATTACGTGATTTTAGTGTTTCATTTACAAAAACTAAGCATTATGATGCTTTTTATGGGAAGGAAAGTAAAAAGTGAAGATATTTAATTATTTCTTAATTAAGTATAATATATTGTTCAATTACGCTCTAGAGCTAGCCAGCGTTACTCCTGGACTTCTTTGTGTTACTACTAGACGTCAAATACATGTTTACACTCTTGCATCTTACTCCTTTGTGATAAGGTAAAAATTGTAAACATAGCTTTGACGTCGATTGTACATATTAGCTAGCAACAAAACGAGACAGTGAGACTCTTTAAAAAATTTTGCCCAACATTGTATTGTACAATTTGTACAGGCATCGTAACACGGTGTACGAAGTCATTAATTTTCTGCCTTTTCATATGACAGTGTACCGGGTAATTTCGTTTATTTTCGGACAACCCACTTTTAGGACATTTATCAGATCGTGCCAGGACTTGACGTATTATATGGCCGTTATTTAAGACCCTGTCGCGTTTAGCTTTACTTTTCAAGATCCGAGAACCAATGTAAACATCATCAGGTGACATTGTATTACTTTATCGCGGTGATGTAAAATGAGGGTAATTTTTATTTGATTTAAAGGCATCTAGTAACTATTAAAATTATTTTAAACGGGTTGCTCACGTAGGTATTATAAAGTCGAATAGCTCGACAATCTCGACATGTTTCTATCCAATTTTTGAAACACGTCGAGCTATTCAACTTAAGGGGCTACCCGAGGTTTTCATCGATTTTTGACAAGTTTTGAATCGTATCTTCTTTTTTTGCACTAAAGATAGAATTATAAGACCAACGGTTATCGGTTCTTCAATCTTTTATCTCCGGTTTTGTCCACCGGATTTTGAAAAAAGTGAATACTTATATTTTTATGAATTTTTTAAACATTGTCTAAATAAACACTTTTTTCGTATCTAGTTTGCAGTGAATCTTACATGTACGAAATCTACATATTTGGGTTCGTCTTTGAAGTCTCGAAAATCGTGTCCAAGGTTTTAATTTTAAACTAATTAACACAAAAGTTATGGCCAGAAAACCAGTTTTTTTGCCTAAAATTGTTCAACTTTGATGCCAAATATCTCGAAGACAATGAACTTTAAAGTAAATATGGGATACTATATTGCTTAAAGCCGTTGCTGTTAATATGATAAGCTACAAAAAACATTAGAAAACTAAGGGATTCAGATCGAAGGTCATTGGCGTGGGGGAGCCCCTTAATAATACGTGAGACCCGTTTACAATAATTTAAATATGTTTGAGTCTCACGGGAGTTTGATATATAAAAATGCATCTAGTAACTACCGGCAAAATTAATCAAGTTACTAATTTGCATTAGAAATGCATTAATTAAAATCATAGCTAGTTAAAATAGACATATGTTATGTACGATGTGCAATTTGCAAAAAGTATCCAGAAAGATGGAAAAGTGCTCGTAAAATTTCAGGAAAATTACACAGAAAACAAAAGAAAACTTTCATTTTGGAAATTAAATATTGCGATTGCTATACAAAAAATTCCATGTGGACATTTCCAACGGCACATACTGATGTGTATTGACATAATATGGAAAATTTAACGAAAACAGCTGCAACGTGGAGGTTTCTAATGTCACGTGCTGTTAAAAATAATAAATAAATGCCACTAATTGGCCTGAATTCCGAGTCAAGACGACATGAGTTAGAACGTATCAATCAGAAAACGTGTGAAATTTCCTATGAGTTTGAGGTTGAAACGTAACAAGACTATTAAGAACACAAAGAGATAAAATCAAAACCTAAACCATTTCACTTGGTTTTTACGCTATCTATGACACAGACGTTTACCTAAAGAAAACCTTTCTGATGGACAGTAGTTCGGTTTTATCCATTTCTACCTAACATAGAACCATTACTCATAATTGAGTCGCTTAACCTCAAACTCGGGTAAATCCATCTGCCTGATTATGCGTTTTTGGTATTAAGAGAAGGTAATATTTGCTGAGAGGGTCGAATGGATTTACGCGAGTTTGAAGTTAAGCGACACTATTATAGTTTAAAGCGACTTATTTATGATATTTGTTCGGCCAAATTTCAACAGTCCACGTATTTTACTTATATGCTAGATGAAAAGCATAAATGCCACTTTGGATTAAGGCATATGCATAAATGAGATTAGAGAAAAAGGGTCAACTAGCCAAGCACCCAAGCACTATTAAATTATTCTATTTAATAGCCGAAACAAAGATGAAATAAAACTACGTACGTACTATCCTAAATTCAACTTGTTCGAGTTTCCAAAGTTTACCTCTATAGTCTGTCGTAGTCATCTATATAGTCTGTGTGTAGTAATAGCCTGCTGTAGAATGGCTATATGTATAGCCTGTACCTAAATGAGAAAAATGTAGACATGTCTGTGTAGGATTGAATCGCTACGCCGCCACTGACCCGGAGTCCTAATCAGGCCACGGGTCGGGCTCGGAATGCCACTTCTTATTGGCGCTTCTAATGTACAGTCAGCTTTAACATACAAATACCTAGATAAAGATATTATAATAATATGTTATACTGAAACCGGTTCACGGTGACGACCGGTCTGGCCTAGTGGGTAGTGACCCTGCCTGCGAAGCCGATGGTCCTGGGTTCGAATCCCAGTAAGGGCATTTATTTGTATGATGATACAGATATTTGTTCCTGAGTCATGGGTGTTTTCTATGTATTTAAGTATTTGTATATTAAATATATATCGTTGTCTGAGTACCCACAACACAAGCCTTCTTGAGCTTACTGTGGGGCTTAGTCAATCTGTGTAAGAATGTCCTATAATATTTATTTATTATTTATTGATGTACCTACCCGTGAATGTTCTAATTAGCAGATTTTAAAGGTCAGCAATACGAAAATGGCACTCCTGGAATCGTTCATGGCTAGATTACGTTACATCCACCATACCGACTGATATGTACTGTCGGAAAGTGTCCAAAATTTTGGATCCTTCTCATATTTTTTCATGGGAATCGATGTTTTCCAGTTTCAAATTAAAAAGTTTTCCGTGTTTCTTGTGAAATTTTCCTGGCATTTTGGAGTTTTTCCGCAACTTACACTTCAGGATGCCTAGCCAAGATGCCAATCGTTTGCGTTACGACCACGAAACGCTATCTGTCTCCTTATCTCACTAATATGTAAGAGTGACAGAGGGACAGAAATCGTTTCGTTATCGTAGCACAAATGATTGGCATCTGTGCTCCCTCTGTACGTACGCTTATTGGCAACCATCCTATCCACGTAAGTCCCCGCGTCCCTACTTAGGTCAAGAAATGAATGCTCAAAAAACGTTGTAGAGGGAAATGCTAGGAACACAATTTTTGACTCCGTAACTTTGTTTGGACTAGTTAGGAGGTGAACATATCAAAAGTTCCCGGCTGTAGCCCCGCTGCTGGGGGGTAGAGGGGGGTAAGAAGGTCTCATTTTTCGGTTTTTCACTTATATCTTGGAAATTTTGCGTCTTAGCGACATGACTACTAAGACAAACCGAAAGCTGATAAAATTAGTTACAAGTTTTATCCTGTCAAGTTTTTCGATATCATGAATAGTTTTTGAGATACCCGCTCTTGAAAGTTTATTTAGGAATTTTAATTTTATCTTGATATCTACGTCAGTGAAGCTGTTAGGCCATGTTTGGTATCATTTTCGTATAAATCGGGGGTGCTGAATTCATTTATAGTATCACATTGACACCATTCCGAAGTAAAACCAAAATTTAAAAATAAATATTTTTTTAAATCCCTCTTCACGCTTAAACCGCTGAACCAATTTCGTTGAAATTTGGTATAAAAATAGTTTAAATCTCGACACACGACATAGGTTAGTTTTTATAACCAAAAGCATCTTTTGAGGGTGTGAAAAGTGGGGTGGAAGTTTGTATGGGGAGTCAATAACCGCTGAACCGGTTTAGATGAAATTTAGGACGGAATACATCTGTGATTTAGATGAAAGTGATACCAAACATGACTTCAAACCTTACCTTGAGCAGTATTAACCTCAGGAATTCAGTTTCGTCGACGAAGTTGAATTCCCCCCATACTCCATTTCACAACTTTAAAGGATGATTATTGAGATAAAAAGTATCTTATGTCCTGTCTTGGGACTCGAAATATCTGTATACCAAATTTCAATTAAATCGGTTGAGCGGTTTAAGCGTGAAGAGGAATTTAAAAAAAAGGTATTTGTTTAAAGTTTATATGTTTTTTCTTAGGAATGGTGTCAATGTGATACCAAAACTGAATTCAGCACCCCCGATTTATACGAAAATGATACCAAACACGGTCTAGCAGCGTCACTAATGTAGATATCAAGATAAAATTGAAAGCCCTAAATAAACTTTCAAGAGCGGATATCTCAAAAACTATTCAAGATATCGAAAAACTTGACTGAATAAAACTTGTAACAAATTTTATCAGCTTTTGGTTTGTCTTAGTAGTCATGTCGCTAAGACGCAAAATTTCCAAGCAATAAATGAAAAACCGAAAAATGAGACCTTCTTTCCCCCCTCTACCCCCCAGCACCGGGGCTACGGCCGGGGACTTTTGATATGTTCACCTCCTAACTAGTCCAAACAAAGTTACGTAGTCAAAAATTGTGTTCCTAGCATTTCCCTCTATAACTTCTTATTGCTTGGCCTAACTTGTAAAAGTACAAATTAAGTTCGAGTGAAATGAACTAAAAGAACGTTCCAAATTCAAAAGCGCAAAAATAGGGACGATTCCTGTACTTAAAATAAATTATTTCAAACCGTGCACGTAATAAAGTACCAGATAATTATTAGAAAAACATAATAGCAGCTAGTTTTAAACACAATTTGTGTTTAATAAATCAGATTGAAATATAAAAAGTAGGTGAGTTTACCGTGACGTCACTACATTCGTTTTCATATAAATTCCATATTAGCAAATCGTTTTGACAGTTCTAAAAAAGAAGCTGATTTGACTAGTAGGAAAGTAGCCTATTGGCTTGGGTCTCGTAAGATTGGGGTGGGTGAGGCTGTCGTAAAAAATCATTGTAACGCTCTCGACACATTCAAATGAATGAATAGTTCGTACAGACTGTACCGCAGCCTTGCAAGCCATTTAGCCGTTTTATTTGGGATTGTAAAACGTTTGCTCTCGTTAAATGGTTATTAGCTCGAATTACCGGCGGCCGTGATTCGATATGTGATAATTACATATGTTGATCAACGCTTTACCCCGTGGGAGTAAGGTGACATTGAAATCGCTAAAACGAAATGTAAGTCAACAAAATATTATGCGAGGATGTCCTACGAATATATTTAATGCATTTTTTTTCATAGATGGTTTTCGATTTTAAAAGGAAAATAAAAGGTCTATGAGTAAAAGGACCCATACCTAGCCTCCTCCCGGAATGAAATTATTTACATGGGTTTAAGGGCCATAAGAACGTCTTCAAGGTCGTTCTTGTCAAGGAGGAGGCCTATGTTCTGCAGTGGACGTCTTATTGCTAAGATGATGATGATGATGATGAAGAACGTCTTAAACCGGCAACTATTTACATAGCACCGGCCTACCTTACGTCCTTACGTCAATTACCTATTTAAACTTGGAAATTACATAAAATTCATACGAAAAAAAAAGTTAAAAAAAACACTTTGTTTTAATTGAATGTATAGCATAAAATATCAATGATGCGGATAGATATATGTGCACTGTGAATCTCTCTGTATACCTAAAAGGTCAGATAACGATAATAACCATTCAACGAGAGGATTCTTGCAATACCCAAGTTTATTCAAATCCAAAACATACGTACCATCGTTGACACAGTTAAGTACATTCGTAAACCATATTGCAAAGAGACAATGTGTAATTGTCATGTTTGCTGGCTTGTTTTTGCTGTTAATACTTACATAAATAAAATCTTTTAAATAACTTGGAAACTTGATAGGCTGTAAAAGAAAGTAGCTGTTGGTTGTTTCGACTCGTGCCAGTACTGTACATAAGCCTAACACTTGTGAATTGACGCAAAGACTGAACAACCGAAGTGGGTCGATAGCACTCTTAATTGCGATAAAAACTATACGCATTCGATCATAAATTGTGTAATTATCTCGCTAGGTTCAAACGCGCCGGCGACGCGACGGTAAATATGTCTTGTCAACTAGAATAGGTTAAGTGCGACAATTGATGAGCAAAACTAGAGCCTAATTAAGTACTTTTATAGTCCATTTTTGCTTAGATGTGAAATGTGTAGTGGTTTGGTCAAAGCTCGGGAATTTATAAAGTTAATCGACAGTGTCGGTAATGAGGCGAACGGTTTCAGGGAGATTAATGATTTAATGACTTGAACAGATCCTGGTTGTGACATTGCTTATGTAACGTCGTTGTTGCTGGAGTTAAAAAAATATCGTAAAGTTAGATTCTATTAATTTTATATGTTAGGTTATAAATAATAACTAACGTACCAAAAGCTAAACTAAATAGTATCGATCATCCGTTGTTTACTTCGTGTTGTCGTTTTTTTTCTGTATTATTTTTTGCTACTACTACTTACTACATAGTTGGCGCGATGACCCAAAATGAGTCTTGGCCTCCAACACAAGAGCACGCCATTTTATCCGGTCCTGCGCGGATTCACGCCAGTTTTCACTGAGTGTGAGTGTGTGTCAGTGAGTGTGAGTGTGAATTATTTTCTGCTATATATATATGTCTATATCTATATATATATGTCGCAGTAAGATAGATATAGCCGTTATATAGTTATAACCCTAGGGATATAATTATATGTCGTAACATAGTTATACGAAAGCGATTCATTACTATCTTACTAGGAATATAACTATAATACGACTTTAGTTTAGTGATATAGTTATATTACTGGATTAAGTTTAGTGAAATAAATGTAGGTACCTAGGAGTGCGGCGGTGCGGCGGAGGTATAGTTATATCCCTAGGGATATAGTTATATGCCGTATAGTACGTATTATAATCATATTCCTAGTAAGATAGTAATTGTAGGTAGGAGTACGGCGGTGCGGCGGAGGTCTAGTTATATCCCTAGGGATATAGTTATATGCCGTATAGTACGTATTATAATCAACTATAATACGTTTCTAGTTTAGTAATATATAATATTTTACGTAATATTGCTAAAAAGTATTACAACTAATTGCAACCAACAAAGTTGATTTTGTAATAAAAATAAAAACGAATATACTTACTGTTTTCTTTGATTCCCTGGCAGATTTATAACCATTTAACCACATTAGTTTAGTCAAATACCGTATTATAATCATATTCCTAGTAAGATAGTTATATCTTAATACGTAATATACGGCATATAACTATATCCCTAGGGATATAACTAGACCTCCGCCGCACCGCTGCACTCCTAGGTACCTACAATTATTTCACTAAACTTAATCCAGTAATATAACTATATCACTAAACTAAAGACGTATTATAGTTATATTCCTAGTAAGATAGTAATGAATCGCTTTCGTATAACTATGTTACGACATATAATTATATCCCTAGGATTATAACTATATAACGGCTATATCTATCTTACTGCGACATATATATATTTGCATGGGTAAAATTACCAAATTTAACTCATAACAAAATTATTTTGTAAATATACTTCAGTTTATAAGAAAGAATACGAACTTAACAGTGAAAAATATAATGTCATTCGGCACATCATCAGTTCTTAGAAAATATGGAACTAAGAATGTTCAAATAAATATTGTACAAATTAATTTTCAACAATGAACGTAATGACAACTGCGGCATAAATAGAATTTATAAACACCAAACCACAATTGCTAGGTGGATCCAAAATTAGGTTTACCAAAACTAAAACCCAGACTGTCAAGGTCGTTGCAATGAAACCCATTGTGTTAGATTCATCTGTTATTCATGCCACGAACTAAACGCATATCGTTAGTAAAATGTATATTATCTATTACCATACATTAATAAGTAAGCAAGCATAGTTAGAGTGCTCACTCCATACAACATTTTTATTACCTGACTTATTATTTTCGTTATCGACATCTAGCGTCAAGTACCGGATTTATAAGTACTTAGGTAAGTAACTAAGTACTAGCAAAGACATATGTAACTTCGTATAAGATGAATAGTTAAAGTCTAAGAAAAAAACGTGCCTCGGAAATCAAGAAAAAGTCATTCTCGGATAGATGGCGCACACACCTTAAGCCTACTCTCGGCTAGATGGCGTGACGACACTGTTTCATATTTAACAATTTTAACACATAGATATCAGTGAGGGAACATGGGTGAAAATGATATAAAAATAATAAAATTATTTATCCATAATATAGGTATTCATTTTTTTGATAACTTTATACTTATCGACACACGACTTTAACTTTGAGTTATAGTCGTGTGTCGATAGATGGCAGTAAGTTTACAGTGACTACAACATGTACTATGACATGACCCCTCTATACTATCTATTCTTTTTGGTACTAGTAATGTGGTAATGTCGTGTGTCGAGTAGCAGTACCTATAATAACAAATATTATAGTAACAATAGTATAACCTGTAGTAACAAATATTCTAAATACTCCACAATTTTCAATAGATTAACCGGAACTCTATTTTTAACTCCTTCTGCTTTTAGTATTAGTTGTAAATTGTTGAGCAATACACTTTTCGTCAGTCTGTACTGATGAATCCGCTACTTGACGCTAGATGTCGACTACTACTATTACGAAAATAATAAGCGTTATGGCAAAGAGAATAGATAGTATAGCGGGCTATTGCCAAAGTAAATTATGTAGTCACGGTACATTTACTGCCATCTAACGACACACGATTAAAACTTAAAATAAAATTGAAAAACAAAATATGTTTACGGATAAATGTTTTTTAATTTTTATTGTTCCATACTGACCCATTTTCTTTCACTGATATGTGTTAAAATTGTTAAATATCAAACGATGTCGTCAACGCCATCTAGCCGAGAATAGGCCAAAGGTGTGTGCGCCATCTATTCGAGAATGACTTTTTCTTGATTTCCGAGACACGTTATTTTCTTAGACTTTATTTATCTTATACGGAGTTCTATATATCTCTGGTTATGGTAACAAAACTGATGTATGGAGTGAGCACTCTAAGCTTACTTAGTTATCTATGCTATTAAGCCCCCTCCAGACTATGCGCGTGAATCGCGGGCGAAGCCGCGAACGCAAGTGTGGAGTCGATTTCGCTGTCTGCGAAAATCGACGCCACACTAACGCTACGTCTTACGTAGGCGAACTTACGGCGGCCGCTTTCGCCGCGCCGCGCCGCGCCGCGTTCGCGCGTTGTTCGCCTACGTAAGACGTAGCGTCACGTTCGCGGCTTCGCGCCGCGATTCGCGCACGCGTGTGGAGGAGGCTTTACAATCAAGTATGTTATGAGAAACCAATTGTGTCTATGAAGACTTTGGTAGTTTATATACTGCTACATTTTAGATTTCAAGTTTCACATAACAATATTGTTATGACTATAAAGTCCATTCAATTAATCTAGTACGTTAATTACAGCAACTAATTAAGGTAAGGGCCAATTTTTATTGCGATGTCGATTTTTTTTGTTGTGTTTGTATATAATTTGGTTGAGCTCCTATATCTAGGCGGAATAAATACGAAATCAAAACTTGTACCGAAAAAAACGTACCTATGTAATTTTTCTTAACTCAAAGAAAGTTTTTTAAGGACAAACGGTGAGATTGCACTTATAATACTTATATTGTACAAACAGGTACAGTACATCTGTGGACCTTATTACAAAAGGTGTAAGGTCCACCGATGTACAGTTAACAGTGTTGGCGATGGTATAAAATAGCTCTATCTATCCAGATGTTATCTAAATCTGACGAAAAAACAGGACAATAAAATAATAACCTGCCCAAGTATGAAAACCTATGAGCTTTGCATGAATTGGAAACTTTCGTACCTACTCGGCGATAACGATAAGCAAAAGGTCTAAATGTCGAACATATCGGCCGAGCCGCCTCTATTATAATTTGTCGGCAATGGCCCAAGCTCAAATCACTACTTACAACTAGATGGAACGTTAAGGCATTCACTGCCAGGGGGCGTGGCCTAGGAACAAACTTGTATGACGGTGAACGCACATGTGCGTTGGGGGCAGTGAATGTGTTAACCTAAAGTTGAAATTTTGCAGGTGGATTTGTGGTATTTGACGATCTACAGATATTTTTTCAAGATTCCAAGATTTAAAGATATTGGTTAACCACGTAGTGAACTTCAAACATGTATTGTGGTCAATTATAAAGTAAGACTGACATTCTATTGTCACTGTCAAAACCTACATAATAATATCAGCCCAGTTAGGATTCATATAACTACGCTGCTAATTGTAGGACGGGAATTACAGTCAGTTCAGTTGGTCGGATGGTCGATCAAATAAATACGTACGTCTAGTATCAGCTATCTATGAGTATAAGTTAACGGTGCGATAAGGGCTGGTGGCTGGGGCTGGTGTACAAACATAACGCCTCCTAACGCTTGAGGTCAATAATTTGTTTATAATGTAGTTGCAATGACAAGTTTTATGAGCCGTATCATTGATGATATGTAATTTAGTTAAAATGTATTAAAAGTTTCATTATTAACTATTCGCTTTAGATTACTAACTACATACGGTAAGGTGGGGTAAGATTATCACCGGGGTGAGACTATCACTTGTATGGAATCCTCATACTGTTTGTCTTGCCCTGAGCGAAATAAACTATGTTAGTCTTACCCCACTTTACCTTAATGTATAAGTAATTTTAATTTGATTGATACATGCTACTTCATAAATAAATACATATTATATACCTACATACAAACATGAACGCTGAAAACAATTCACTCTTTTTTTTGAGTAGTCGTGTAAAAAGGGTAAAATTACTTTTGATTTTGCAGTGACGTTTAATATATACTTTTTTACTTGTAAACCTTTATATTCATAAATTATAATTATATTCATTATTTTTTATAATACATCATTAACAGATTATTATACTTTAACCCTCTTATTCATAAACGTTTACTAAAGTTGATAAGCCGATTATAATCGTTTGTCGCTTTCCGACGTATTGGTATGATGGAAAGGGACAAACGATTATTATCGGCTTGTCAACTTTAGTAAACGTTTATGAATAAGGAGGTAAATTATTTAGCTCTTCTTTATTGGCTGTTCAAAAAATTATAGCTACTTAAAATAAGTTTAAATCATTACACAGTGCAAACGGCGTATCGACGAGATTTTTATCTAGAATTTACGCTTGCTGTATAATCATAAATAATTATATCATCAGTTCATGTGATTATCCGTCATATGAACATTACGTACTGATAGATCGCAAATAATGTATGTTATTAAAAAAAGATTGCCATTCTCACCTTGTGAACAGGTGTGGTCAACCTCTGGTCCATTCCATTCACATCTTATAAAAGTGTTTGTACTGTCATCTGTCTGTCAGATGAGCGTTTAGTTTCAGTCCTGTTCATTTTGTGTGAAGGTTGCTTCTAACACGAGCTGTCTAGAATATGTTGACGCTAATAAGCTTTTGAATCACACATTCATCACGAACTAATAGGTTATACATGGTAATCGGAGGCGTGAAATTTTAATTATCTGTTTAACTTCACCACGTTTTTTCCTTTTTTTTTACATACAATATATATACAGTGGTACTAAACGAAATTAATAACTAGCTTAAATCTGAAATAGGCCCCTTAAGCATTGTACCAAGGTTTCAATTTGGAACATGTCCGTCAAAAGTCGATCATAATAAACAACTTACGATTATTATGTCAAGACAGAAAATTTAATATTATGTTAAACCTATTAAAATTATCTTTCAATACCAAATACGTACATACTTAATAGTTGTTTTGATAAATGTATTTTTAACTCACCTACCTATGCTCGAAGCTAATCTGTTTTATGTTTATCATTTTAAATATGTATTTAATATTACTTAATACGTACAAAAAACATGACATTTCAATTAGTTATAGGATTAATTTTGTCACTATATTCAATAAACGTAACTCCGGCCGAGGCTAAGTACTTTTTTTATGGCACATTAAAGTGAAAATCACTACCTTATTTTCAAGAATATCTCAGATAATGTAGGAGACGCAGCTTAATATATTCTGATGGGTTCCAATAAACATAAATATGTTAATTTAATAGGATATTGATTAATTGTGTTTAGATACGAACCTTGTGGAGGATTGTGGGTTCATCTCAAGTGTGTCAGCCTAGAATACTCGTGGATATTTAAAGGCCACAAGAGCGGAAGATATGACTATAAATTAATTGGTGAACAATACCTAGGATTGTACTCATATTATAGTATGAGGTCAGGGACAAACAACCTTTTAATTTAATTCCTACTCTACTCGATTCCATTTATTTCTGTCGTAAAAAAATATGAATGTGGATAAAAAATAGCAACGTAAATTTAGTGAAATGAGGCGTATTTTGCTAGTGAAATTATTTTAGACAGCGGCAAGCCCAATTCATTATCATTATCAATGCCCCAGGGTGGCTGCAATATTTTCGTACTCGTTTTACAAACACGCCAATGGCATATATTACTTCTTTTTGTGGTATTCTATATCTGTACCTATTTATAACTTAGGTATTTGTATTGTATTTTAGTTCGGGCGATTTTCCGCAACTCGACGTCTTGCGCCTATTTTGCGTGATAGGGGGTGGACTAGTCCTGCCAGCCCAGCTCCTCGAGGAATCCCACCAAACCTTTGATGTTGAGTAGGACCTTGGGGAGGTCTCTCAGAGATCCGAGATGTTTTGCCCTGTATGGGGCCACTCCGCTGCATTCCAACACCACGTGAGAGGCTGTTTCTTCCTTCTCCATGCATCCACGGCATAGGGGACTGTCTGTGTCTGTGACACCTGTTATAAAAAGATGTTTGTTAAGAAGTCCATGACCTGTTATAATATGACACTTAGGTATTTAGTATTATCTATAAAATTAAGTACATAATTATTCATGTTCTGTAGTATTTCCGAGGCATTTATAAATATTTTTTTAGCAAAAAAAATTGTTTAGTAACCATGTTTTAAAGAATATGCATCTATACAATTTAAAAACAAACCTATATGATGTAACTCATAAGATGCTATAAAATAATATACTCATTATAAAAATAAACTTCGCCGAATTTCGTGTGTTGGTTCTTCTGAAGACAGAGATTTATTGTTCCGTAGCGATGGTAATCTCTTGACATTCTTAAGAGCTTTATACGTTATGCTGTCTGAATTTGATGTCAAAATAATAATAAGAGAATATATTTCAGAATTTAATTTAAGTTATTTTCATAATTGGAGTGTGTAATCTTAAATATTTTATTCCTAATACCTTCTCTAATTGTTCATTATAATTACCCAATGTACAAATTGGTATACTAAATTGGCTTTTCTATGATGCCGTTCGGTTCGACACCACAATCGCATAAAGCACGCGGGTGCGGCATCAATCAACACAGCGTTTGAATTTTTATTGCTTCAAATTATATGTTCCGAAACGTTAACTCGCTCACTAATGTGGCAACCGTAATTATATCCTCTACTAAACACGGACACATCTATGTACCATAACAAAACTTATTTAGAGACGTAAAATATAAAGCTTCCCATTAAAAAAATGTTTACAATATCTGTCAAAACTCATCCGCTATCCCTCCCGACCAAAATAAAATAGAAACTGTAAATCCAGCGTTCCTCATATTCGAGAACAAATATATATGTCGAAATTAATGGCATCGGAAACATTATAAGTTATACAGCGAAAATAACGGACGGGCCTTGATCTATTTATTATTTAATAGTTATCGGGTGTGAAACTGTTCACTTTTGCGGGACACGTGTATGAACAGATCAAAATAACATTGTTCCAGAAAACTTTGAAATGGTAGCTACAGTTTGTGCTTAGTTAATTAATAGTAATGACACCCATTTGTTATCTGTCGAGTAAATTGAAGACGACGCGAAATCAAGCTCCATTGACTGCACGAAGTAAAGGATTATTAGAGACTGTCTTTTATCAGAAATGAAGTGTCAGGCGAAGCCGAGTCCATTTATCATTTTCCCTAGTTCACGGCCATGCAGTGCTGCTGCAAATCTAACTGGACGTTGAGCTTAGAGCATTCAATAACCGGAGTCGCTTTTAAGAGCTTACCTCTCTGCCGAAAACTCTGCACGATTGTGCGAACTGTTGTATGGGCTGACGTTTTCTGACATTGCTATTTGTACATTACGTTCAAATCATGTATCACGTGCACCTTCCCCGCAAAAATCGGCAGACTGTTTTGTACAGAAAATGACAGCCAAGGCGTCTCCAGTTACTAAATACTCTAAGCCGTAGAGCGCCGTTTGGCGAAAAGCCAATTCGAGATTGTTTTGTTTTCTAAAAAAGTTAAGCTTATTTTGTAATCTAATAGTACGCGCCATATTGTTTTGTATGTTTAGAACGATAACGTTTGCAAAAACGTTCTATAACGCTTTTTTACAAAAAAATCGAGGTCGTCTTTAAAATAAATACAGCACGTGTAGTGTATGCATATTTATATTGCGTAGGTATTAACATTTGCCTCGCTATTTTTTATTATAAATGAGATAAGATATTTTTTGTTTTTGTTCGATATTTTTCTATCGTGGTCTTAAATGTTAGGTTTGTTATTTGATTGCCTATTGCGCCTGTTTTTCAATATTTTTAATAGGTAGGTATTTTAAAAATAGCTAGGCCTACCTATTTATTGAAGTTGTCAACTCCTGTGATGTATATAATTAATCATTTTAACTCCGCAGATTTTCCATGTAGATTTTAAGAAATTCATTTTATCTTGTAATCCATCATTTGTTCAGCCAGTGGTGTAAGGAATACCCACTGCCCGATTCGAACTTTAAGATACGTCGATTAATAGATCTAGAAACGATATACATTAGATGTGTCAGTGTCAAAAATGACGTTTTTGTTTGAAGAAACGTCACATTTGACACTGACATATCTAATCCATATCGTTTCTAGATCTATTGATCGACGTATCTTAAAGTTCGAATCGGGCCGTCAGTCAGTTGGGTGGTCCCCCCATTGGCACTGTTCCACAGGTAAAGGTAAAGTTATTACGAATCGCCATTCATCTTTGTGTGAATAATTTTTTTTTTTTTTTTTATTATATTCTATACTGAAATCTTACATTAAATCAAACAGAAAAGTGCCGTGAAACCCTATCGGGTTTGAACCGACACGACATTCGTGGATACATTTTACATTACACATTGTTGTGATACATAGGATAATCAAATGTTATCTCTTGACACTATGGGTGGCAGTGGCAGTGGCACTGACTATACTTGGTCAAGCAGATCTTGTCAGTAGAAAAACGCGGCAAATTTGAAAAATGTAGGCGCGAAGGGTTATCGTCTCATAGAAAATTTGAATTTCGCGCCTTTTTCTACTGACAAGATTTGCTTGACCGTCTATACATTTGATGGCTTACGTGAAGTTAACCTTTCTTAATAACACGAAAAAATAGTCGTGTTGTTTTACCACCTCTATAACACGAAGTTATTTACTAACAAAACTCTATAACTCGAAACAGCTCTGAAACGAATTTTTCAAGCGTTCTACCTCTGTGACTAGAAACCTCTTTAAGACGAACAAAAACATATAAGAACCTATCTAAGTCGATGCCCTTGATAAGATGAAACCTCGCCACTCACACACTGGTTAACACGAAGTTTTGGCGTTTCCCTTGAGATTCGTGCTGTAGAGGTTCCACCGTATTAGGGAAGCTAGCTGGAAAGAAAACATAAACATACCGTTAATTAGGGCACGGACTGTACCTACCAGCCATTTTTTCCATCCTATTTTTTTAAATTAATGATGATATTTAAAATGGCGACTTTTGTTACAGGTAAGATTCTACATGTGACTACCACAACGACCACAATACACTGCAAACAACTTTCGTGCGACAAGTGTAAGGACCGTTACACACTGCAACTTTGTGCAGCGCATTTGGCAGCTGTGCGATTGCATTGCTACTGTATCGAAACGGAGGGTCAACCGGGAACCACGCTCTACGTGTTGCCTCCCCTGTCACACTTACGTGCCATTGTACAAGTGCGACAGAGAGGCAACACGTCGAACGTGGTTTGCGGTAGACCCTCTGAAAGATTTGTACTTTTATCATTGCACAAAGTCGCAGAGTGTAAAATGCCCAAGGAAATTAAAATTGCGTATTGCTGGAGTCAATGTCGGTACGTACATTTAGTGGGTTGGTATTTTTATAGCTACATTGGGCTCAGCTGGAATCCGGTCTTAAATTAAACGTGAAAAAGAGAATATCATTTGATATTTACCAGTCGCTTTTCGGTGAAGGAAAACATCGTGAGGAAACCGGACTAATCCCAATAAGACCTAGTTTACCCTCGGGTTGGAAGGTCAGATGGTAGTCACTTCCGTAAAACTAGAGTGCCTACGTCAATTCTCGGGATTAGTTGCCAAGCGGACCCCAGGCTCCCAGCCGTGGCAGCATGCCGGGATAACGCGAGGAAGACAAAACGTGAAAAACCGAAATGGATGTTCGAAAAAATATATTTCAATGATCGAATAAGTATACTAACATATGTCATATTTAAAATAATTATTGGACAAAAATAGTTGTTAACAGTTGTAGCTATTTTGTATTAAAACAACATCAGAAAAGATAACCACTAATAGAACACGATAACGTGCAAATGCCTTGTTTTATAGCTTTTTAATATCCAATTAAGGAGCTATATATAATTATATAGTCACATTGACTGATGATAATGATTTATCAGAAGTATTCGTCCCGCGAAAACGGCGGGCGCGTTGCCAGGCGCTGTTATACCCATCCTATCGTCTGGAACTGTCCGATATAAGTTGATCCCCAATTCGACATAGTATTTACGAATCATGAGGTCACACTTATATAGGTTAGGGTTGAGTTTTTTAAGCGATGGGAAGAAGATAGGGCGAACTGGGTCGACATTCGATATCGCAGTAGATAAATATTATTTGTATTGCTTTTTGGATCATTTTTCATATTCCGATAGTTGACAGGTATAGACGCGGCTTCTGTGGGTGTTTGTGACATTGTATAATGTTGTTTGCTGCAATTCCAAGCCAAATTAGCAGTTCGGCCAAATGCGAATAGAGCTTATTCTAAAATGAATCTTTAAAATTTTATGAAAACTAGTGACGATCAAACGTCGATCGCTTGCCGATTTCGTTCGAAAAGTAGCGAAATAATCGGCGATATGTTAAAGTTTCGCTGTTTAGAAAACTTTTGATATATGTACTTAGGTAACCTTCAGTTACCTACATATATATAGGTAGTGTATAGTAGACAATTAGAGTGGGCACATATTATGCCACTAGGAATTGCCGGACCGAAAATTCGAAATGCTATGGCTCGTCGGTAAGAGATAAGTAGATATACGTCTCAATAATTATCTACAACAAAATAAACTATACGGCTTATTATTTTTAGTTTTGACTTTCGCTGTCTAATCGAATTGGTACAAAAATAGCTAAAGCCCTGCTTTATGTAATACATTAGCAGGGTTTCCCTGCCTCAATAAACACGGGCGCTGTGCCAACTAAACCAAAAAATACAAATTATTGTAAAATATGGCTGCTATTTAACTGATCACCAGATTTAATAAAATTTAATACCAAAAAAATCTACTTTACCACCCTAAAATAATGAATGATCACCAAAATGATAACACCATTTTAATGTGAAATGATTACCAATTTTAATACATTTTACTATCCTATTAAAGGAAATGACACCAAATTATTCATTATTAACCCAAAAATTGTAAATAATTATCAAATTTCAAACCCCAATTTAATGTCAATTGATAACCAAATTTTTACATCGTGCTATCCTATTAAATAAAATGACCCCAAAATAATCATTGTATACCCAAAAATAGTAAATGACCACCAAAATTAGAACTCCATTTTAATGTAAAATTATAACCAAATTTTTAAATTTTGCTATCCTATTAAAGCAAAGCAAAATTTTCTAGTAGCATTTCGTTTCTGTATGGGTTGCAGTTCAAACCTAACCTAACCCACTTTTCTAGTAACATTTCGTTTCTGTAAGGTTCGCAGTTCAAACCTAACCTAACCCACTTTTCTAGTAACATTTCGTTTCTGTAAGGTTCGCAGTTCAAACCTAACCTAACCCACTTTTCTAGTAGCATTTCTTATCTGGAAGGGTCGCAGTTCAAACCTAACCTAACCCACTTTTCTAGTAGAATTTCGTTTCTGTGTGGGTCGGAGTTCAAACCTAACCTAACCCACTTTTCTAGTAGCATTTCGTTTCTGTAAGGGTCACAGTTCAAACCTAACCTAACCCACTTTTCTAGTAGCATTTCGTTTCTGTAAGGGTCGCAGTTCAAACCTAACCTAACCCACTTTTCTAGTAGCATTTCTTTTCTGTAAGGGTCGCAGTTCAAACCTAACCTAACCCACTTTTCTAGTAGCAATTCATTTCTGTAAGGGTCGCAGTGTTAACCTAGCCCTAAGTGGGGGACTGATAGCAGTACAAACCTAACCTAACATACTTTTCTAGTAGCATTTCAGTATGCCTACCTAAGTTATGCGGTGCGGGGTACGGGGGTTGAGCGGGAGGGGCTAGTAATTTTGGCATCATTTTACTTGATTTGGTAATATGTATAAAATTTTTTGGTATCATAGTGGTTTATTTAGGTGAAAATATCGCATTTATTTGGTCTTCAAGATTTGGTGATCATTAATGATTTTTGGTAATCATTCAATATATTTGGTATTCGAATACAATTTGAAGTGCAGTCGTAATTAAAATGGTGGTACATTTGTAATTTTAGGCCTTATTTTTTTGGTGTTCAGTAATTTTTTTTGGTAAGCATGATTTTTTTATTTAGGGTACCAAAGTATTTTTTGGTGGTCATTATATTTGTAGCCGTAAAATATTGCTAATGTTGTGATTTTTTATATCAAATTAGAATTTCTATTCCTCGTTATTTATTAAGGAACGTGATAAAATTGCCATTGCGTGAACCCATTAATCATCGGATCATTTAAAAGTTTCTAGGTATTTATAAAACTTTTAAATATCGCTTATGCGGGTCGATTCCTTATGAGCGTTAGACGTGCCTAGCAACTGATTTTGATAAAAATATGCCAAAGTGTCTATGAGCACTGTTATAATAATCAGTAATCATGGTAAAGTTTAATTTTAAATTCGCTTGAAGCGATTGTCGTCGGAGAGCTCGGGTCATAAGAATACTAAATTACTGAAAAAACTACAATTTCATATGTTACTCCCAAAATATCTACTTACCAAATTTGTGTCTGAAACCGAGAAAGGGGAATGCCCCGTCGAATCATGTAACACTATCACATTACAGTCATCAACATTATAATCCCTACCTTTCAAACAAATTCCAGCTCTGTATCAAAGTAATTAGGTTGCTTTTTAAACGGTTCCTTCTAATACCGGCTGTATGGATTTCTATTAGTATCGGATTTCAAGTCATAACAATAGTGATTCACACTAACACGCCTAGGAATCTGCGGATCCTGCAGCTGCAGGTATTCAGTGAACAATAAACAGACGGTTCGTGACCTTTCCTTTACTCTGCACCTTCGTATTTATTTTACACGTAACATTATTAATTTGGTAGGTATGCGAGCTTAATATTTACAAGCTATGTATTTAGATATTTTTATATTTTTACATTTGAGTGACAAAATTACTGTCGAATATAATTTGCTAAATCAAAGCATTTTCCCTTAGCGCTTTGTTACAGCTGCAACTGCTGCAAGCCTGGGGTCCGCTCGGCTACTAGCTATAATCCCTAAACTTCACCTAATAGATACTATGTTGCTAAATCATCATTGAGTATCAGTATGACTGTATATTCCTATTTAAAATTAGATAAGGTAATACGATAGGGAATAGAATTTTGTATATCAAATGGTATTGTACATAAAAGAGGTATTCTCGATCTGATCATTGGAACATCCTTAATGGGTCAATTTTCAAATAGGCATTTTTTGCTGTCCCACGGCTAAAACTCGAAGTCCATAGGACTAAAAGACTGGGTATGTATATATTTTCATTTAATGTTATAAGCTTTAAAAATCATGCACAACTGTACCTAAAATATTATTAGTTCCTGACAAAATCGCATTTAAAGTTCCAAAAACGGCGAAATTTGCAGTTTTTCGCGTGTCCCAGTGGCGGCATAGCGCAATTAAAAAATCATAACTTTGGATGTAGGCAACGTGTTATAAACAACTTTGTATTTTTATAAAGAACATTTTCTAGAGAATTGATTTAATCATATTGATAAATTAATGCGTTGTTTAATAATACAAGGGAAGCCTTTTTATCGCTGTCCCGCGCAGCACCTGTTTTGTTATGACTTAAATATACCCCCTATAATCTTCTTTGTCTATTGAATAACGGTTAGATTAAATTTACGACGCAATAGTGCGGTTAGTTGGGCATCGATTGACATCGAATATAGACGCGGAAACAGTTTAATTTATTTAAAAACAGGTAAGAATCTCTTTCGATATATTTTGGTACGATACGACTACAATGACATTTGTATGGACGCTTAAAACGTTGGTACATAGTTAAAATAAACATGTTTAATTTGTAATAATAGTTGTCGATATAGTGTTAAAATATATAGTAAACTAAATAAGTGAATCGGTTGTATTGTGTAGGAAATATCGCTAAAAAATATTATTGGCGATATGTCGCGACATTTGTATGGCGACATTTATTTTGACCGTAAAAATGTCGTTTGTGGCATACTAATATCGACATAGTGTCATACAGATGTCGAGAAGGTACCATACAAATGTCGTCAGGGTCTTATAAATGCAAGAAAAATAATAAATAGTGGCATATACATGTTGACACTGCCATATAATGTCGAAAAAATGCCTTATACATGTCAAAAGCGCCTTGCAAATGGCTAAATAGTGGCATACAACTGTCGATCTTTAAACGCCCATTATCTAGCTAACTATAAAAAGTACAGAGGTGCCTCATACAGTATATTTTTTGTTATTAAGAACCCTTCCTAAAACGATAATTAGGTATAAATCAGATTTACTAAAAATAAAAAATTGCCATACAAATGTCGAATAAACACCCTCTTCAAAAATTGACCCTAATATATTAAATTTAATGTTTCTAATCGTCTGCATCTGTAACCAAATTAGGCTCTCCAATTGTTTACACATGTTTAAAAACATCGGCGCATCGGCCAGAGTATTTGTTTTGAGAGATTATCTATTGAAACCCTTTGTGTAAGATGATTGTCTTATTGTCTACTCAAATATTTGCATTAGTCTGTTGTGCAAAGGGATAAGAATTGTTTATTTATCATTGTTAGTCACTGCAAGATAATAAATACCTGGAAAATATCTTACAAGATTAGAATGGGGGCCCGATTCGGATTTTTAAATAGACATCTATTAGATATCTTTTAGACATCAAGATACGATAACGATATGTTTAAGATCTAACCTGTCAAATTTGACATTTGCTCGATTCTGGGGATACTCTTGAACGATTTCCACAGGATATGACTTAGAGATCCAATTCACATCTAATAGATATCTTACTCTATCCAACGTAAAAGTGACATTGGTTGCCCGGATTGCGCTGCAAAAGAGAACTAGTTGATATCTAAACTATAACGTATCTAGAATGGATCTAGTACGAGTCGTCTCTTGTGAATATCTTGAAGTTCGAATACGGCAGTGGGTCTCACCTACAGACTTACTTAAATTATTCTAATACCTAATAAAATCTAATGATTTATGAGGTACTAAAATCACTTAGATGCCAGTAAATAGCGATTGTCCTCAACATTATTTTCACCGATCAGTTTCTAACAGATGATAATGCAGATAGAATGCATAAAGTCACCTTATTTGTTCTCAAAACAGAAAGTAACGATATTGCGCCCACAGACTAACCAAAACTACTTAAGCACCTTTAGTGGTTGGCGTAAACAAATGTTGTCTTGGGTTGAAAATAGTTTTTGAACCAACGCTTTACTTTATTCAAGAGGTTGTTTTGATAAAAATGCACTAACTTCGGTTAGCAACAGTATACAGTTTACTCATTCGCGGTTGGTGTTGTTTAAACAGCTTGGTTGTAGATTAAAAATCGGTTTAATCGTGCATTTATAGTACCTATATTATAATGACAAGATTTCACTTATCACCAACCCATGTTAATATTTTATAGACAAGTATTTATATCTTGATATTGACCAATATTTTAGCGTCTATGCAGAGAAAAGTAACACCTCTTTCCGCTGCATAAAAATATACAATACAATAACTCATTGTTGCACACCTGAATAAAAGAAAACAATACAAAAAAACAGCAACATAAGCAGAGGTAAACAACAGGCGGTCTTATCGCTAAACAGCGATCGCTTCCAGATAACCTATATAAGTAATAATACAAATTGTTACGAAGGCAGGCGTGGCTCACTCCGCGATTTCGTCGCTTTGCTACAGGTAGCTAAAACTTCATCCGTTCGACCCCAATTTTGGGGTTTGCCTTAAGCCGCGCGTGGCGCTGTCGCCACCTAGCGACCATATCTGTGCTGATCGTGACAGACGCGTTTTGTTAGAGAGTGAGTCTTTTGTACCTAGTACTATTATTTATTCTGTGACGAAGGTATACTAAGAATTTCTTTTGTTTTTCTACCTGGTACCAGTATATACAAACAGTACATATAAAAATTATATTTATATCTATAGTGGCTTAAGTACCTACCCAGAGTACCTACTGCCTACGTTCTCATAAAAGCCTTTCAAGTCGAACGCACCGCGGGCGGCGCATTGGGACACGTAACATGTACTTACTTACTTTATTTTTTATAAGACTATATTGTTTGTGACTTGAGAGGGACAAGATAAATTGTCAGTATCATGACAACTGGTTTTTATCAATAAAATAGCTGTAATTACATGCGAGTTTATCGCATTAGGTCAGGGGTCAGTATTGTCGGCAATATTCAATACCATTTCGGCTCAATTAGTTTAATAAAATATGATATTACCAAAGTAAACAACCTTAATTATACTGAAATTCGTGGCATTAGAAGTAAGGATGGTTGTCGTATTAATAAATAATAGAAAATCCTTTCAAAAATAAGTAGGTTTTTATTTACGGACAAAAATAACATTGATGTCGTATTATTTACGATGAAGAATTGTTTTTATTTTTGTTCAAACGTTTGTTGTCATAATATGAACTCTTTTTATAAAAACACAAAGAGTGGCCGTGAATTTATCATGACATGTGATTTTTCCACACCCGCCCATGTCATGTAAGTAGTTTTATCAAATATGACTAATGTTAAATAGATGGTGAAAAAACTGTACTAAGATAAATAGTGTGTAGGACGGTACATTTTAGTATGAAGAGCATGTTGTTACTCAGAAACCTTTGCTAAACGCTACCAAAAAACCAGTTAAAATGTAACCTCTGACTGTGCTCAGTTGTTACGGATTGAGAGATCAATTTATACTGGATAATAAGTAAAAAATGTTTATTAAATTGCCTTGCAGATGCGACGCGTGATCAAAGAGACATAGCTTTTATTATAATGCCTCTGATATACGAGACCCGGCCATTTTGTTAATGCTTTATTGGTGTCGTGTCTCTGTAATGGTTGCATTTTTATGACGATGGAATCTTAAGGACACTGCTGTAAAGAAAACAAACAGAAGCATCATCATCAGCCAGAGGACGTCCACTGCTGGACATAGGCCTCCCCCAAAGAGTGCCACAATGACCGGTCTTGCGCTACCCGCATCCAGCGGACTCCCGAAGAAGTTACGAAGAAAGAAGCTTACATGGTCATAAAAAAATAATTCAATTAATTTGAAGGCTTCATATTACGCCTCAGGGCTGATTTAGATGGCGCACGAACTCGCATGCGATTTTGGTTACATTGCGGACTGTTGGTTACCTCCAATTCAACCGACCGACCAGAAACCGCAACAAATCGCATGCGAGCTCGCGCGCCGTCTAAATCAGCCCTAGAGTTAGAGTTTCAAACGGACGTGCTTTCAGCAATTTAGCAATCATACCACGTACGAAGTGAAAATGCAACTGCCGCCTCAACCCACCAATCACGGATCCCCATTTCCACGAGGCCACGCCCACACGCTGCGCACTGACACCGCTCTGTGTAAACTTAATTTATAACACACTTAATTGCGTAATTGCATATTTTCTGTGCACCAATAACATAGAGGTCGTCACGACGGCTTCTTCACGTATTTGCAATTTACGATTTAACAGACAATCGACCATTATCGCGGAACGTTAAAGTTGATGTTTGATCATTATTATTGATACATTTTGTAGAATAATGAGATATTGATGGATGTTAAAGGAAATAAAGTACCTAATGCTTAAGCGCATTTATTTATGACTACACCTCTCGCGTCGAATGATGGCCCCTATGACAGCGAATTGTGATAGCTAGGCAGTTGAAATTTTCACAGATGATGTATATTGCCGCCATAACACCAAATACTAAAAACAAAATAAAATAAATATTTAAGTGGGGGGCCGTCATACAACGAACGTGATTTTTTGCCGTTTTTGCGTAATGGTACGGAAGTTCGTCCCTCCGCGGACGGAGCTCCGTGCGCGAGTCCGACTCGCGCTTGGCCGGTTGTTTATATGGAGTAGCGTCACGTAAAATGTTTGTAGACAGTTTTTGGATGTAAACATTATTCAAATCTCATCTTTCAGATTTTTTGGAAACTTCGGCGTTTTCTCTTTATACTTATCTTATTGCATGATTTATTTATATTTATTAGTTTTATTACCTATGTTGCCTATAGAGAAAATGTTTAACTTACCTAACCTGCCTCACGTTTTTCATTGACCATAAAACAGAAAGTGAAGTATTTAGGTCAAACGGAAAATCATTTTCTCGACATGAATATACAATAAATTTGTCTCTACAGGATGTAAATAAATGAAGAGCCGATTAAAATATTTTTGGAGCTAAACATTTAGGTCATATCAAATCAAACGTCTTTAGATTATACAGGGTAATTTTTGGACTGTTACTCATATTGTGCCAGGTGATTAGGTAGTTCATACTGAACAACTTTTTCTATGGGACCAACGCCAAAATCCCGAAAAAAAATTTGGTCTTCCCATAGAAAACGGAGACTACCACTCGTCAAAATGTATGAAACGGCCAAAAAAATTTTTGTGAATTCGGAGTTGGTCCCATAGAAAAAGTTGTTCAGTATGGCCTACCTAATCACCTCACACAATATGGCTAACGGTCCAAAAATGACCCTGTATGTATACTCGTAGGTAAGTAGGTAACCTAATAAGATATCGGAATATGAAGCTACTTTTACATAGAACATTAATTAGTAAGTTACTTACTTACTACTTACTTACTTTGTTGGCGCGGTGACCCAAAATGAGTCTTGGCGGCTTAGCACGGTAACCGTGCTGCGCCCGCAGGCCTCCAACACAAGAGCACGCCACTTTGATCGGTCCAGAGCGGTATCCCGCCAGCTTTCGCCGACGCCGAGCTCACGGAGATCTGCCTCCACTCTATCTGCCCAACGGTATTTAGGACGACCAACAGGACGGCGCCCAGTTGGTCGACCCAGGTAGGCCCATTTGGCTGCCCGATCTTCACCCATCCTTTCGAGATGGCCAAGCCAGCGGAGACGATGCGCTTTGGTCTCACCTATTATGTTCGGCTCGGCTATCAGGTGTTCTATTTCGGCATTCTTTTGGATCCTCCAACTGCCATCGTCTCTTTTGACGGGTCCCAGAATCTTCCTTAACACCTTACGTTCTGTGACTAAAAGGCTGTTCTCCTCCTTGAGTGTTAGTGTCCAAGCCTCACACCCATACATCAGAATGGGGCGGATCACGGTCTTGTAGATCCGTAGCTTAGTACGTCTACTAAGAAGCTTAGACACCAAAACCTTATGGAGCGCAGCACTGCAGCGTAAGGCGTTATGAGTTCGGATGTTGATTTCGTCCTCCCTTGTGTATGTATCCGTGACAGTGCACCCAAGGTATTTGAACTTGGACACTCCTTTGTAAGTGTTTTCACCCACAAGTAGGTTCTGTCTTTGGGTGCGACTGTCCCTGTACCGCTTCATGTGGAGGTATTCCGATTTATCATGGTTGATTCTGAGACCCACTTTTGCTGCTTCTTGTTCCAAGATACTTGCCGATATTTCTACCTCTTCACGGCTTTCCCCTAGCAAAGCTAGATCATCCGCGTACCCTATCAGTCTATGCCTTCCATTCAGTTCGACTCCAATGTCAAGCGTGAGTAGTTTTCGGACAACATGTTCCAGAACCAAATTGAAAAGCACAGGGGACAGGGCATCGCCTTGCTTCAGACCGGTACTCACCGTGAAAGCCGCCGTCAGCTCGTTACCAACTCTTACGCGCATTTGGCTTTTACTAGTGGCTACTTGGATCATATCTACAAGTTTCTTGGGAATATGGAACTTTCTCAAAATGGAATACAGGGCGCCTCGGTCAATGCTGTCGTATGTCTAATGTCTAATGTTTTTTTTTTGAATTAGTAAGTTACATTTAATAATTATTTTAGTTTTAATACATATGTAATACCACTTTAGTTTCTAAAAATATCGGTTTATCCAGAATTAGGTAAACTGACAGCAGTGCAATATAACTAATTTATTTTTACATTCGATTCGTAGGTAACTACCTATATGAGTACCTAGGCATAGACTATAGTTTGTTTCTTTTTTTACACCACGTCGGTGGCAAACAAGCATACGGCTCGTCTGATGGTAAGCAGTCTTTTTCGCGTATGGTGTCACGATTTATTTGTAAACTAGGAACACTCTTTGATTAATAACGATTGATAACGATTAATTATATTTTAAGTTTTTTCGTCGTTCACCTATTTCCCACCGTCTATAAAGGTGAGCAGGTTATTATTAAACATCACATTTATTTATTAATAATCATTAATTATTACAGAATAATTAATAATCGTGACATATAAAATGTATTGGGAAGTAGTTAATAATCACGACTAGGCAAGGTCACCACACCCATATGTCATTGTGTCGAGATGAGATAAAATAAATCTATGTGTTATTTTATTCGATATTTGCCATCTGTGTCGGCACGAGTTTTTGAATATCGGAAGGCTGTGTGTAGTCTAGATCGATGAATTAGCTTGACCGGGGTCAAATTTTGTAATGCCGATCAAAAAAATACCGGAAAATTATGTAGGTACGCGATTCGGGAAATTAATTAGAGATACACTAGATATGGCGATTGGCTATGACTAACGTCGCTCCAATATTATTGCGGCGCTATGGTACCAGCCATAATGTACCTTTTCCTGTGGGACGTCACATATCTTTACTATATCGTATCTAATTAATCTCTAATTCATTTCTCGAATCGCGCCGAGTGTCAAACAAGTGACAAAATTGACGTTTTCAAACAAAAACCTCACTTTTGACACTTCTTTGACACTGACATATCCAATCCATATCGTTTCAATATCTAATATTTGACGGATCTCATTGTTTTAATACGGCTGTTAAAATACGGCGGAACTGTAGTAAGAGCGTCTTATATGGGGAGAAATTTTAACATCCGTTCATACTCTGCGTAGTGACTTTATAGGTCATACTGAACAACTGTTATTATGTGGCCAATGCCGAATTCGCTAAAAAAAATGGTTAAAATATCATCCTGTATAATTTGCCGCTGGTCTAGACCAGTCATTAGCAATATTTTAGTAACTACTTTGTACATCAGAACAATACTGCGGAAGTTCCGTTGCAGATAAAATGTGTCATATTAAAATTGGCAGCTGAAGGCAATAATATCTATTGTTTTAAGCAAAGCTCCGATTGAACTTATCCACGTGATAAATGCAAACGTCACTTTTATAACCGCGTGATTAAAAATACAGATCACAGTCACATTGACTATAATAATATCATATTTGCACGCTGTTGGGTAGAAAAGTGTGACACTTATGTATCTGCATTAATAAATAAATAAATAAATATTACAGGACATTTTTACACAAATTGACCGAGCCCCACGGTAAGCTCAAGAAAGCTTGTGTTGTGGATACTCAGACAACGATATATATAATATATAAATACTTAAATACATAGAAAACAACCATGACTCGGGAACAAATATCTGTATCATAATACAAATAAATGCCCTTACCAGGATTCGAACCCGGGACCATCGGCTTCATAGGCAGGGTCACTACCCACTAGGCCAGACCGGTCGTCAAATTAATGGTTATTTCTATCCATCATTCGCTTGCCCTTGTCTCATTCACTTGGGGTCGGCGCAGTATATTTTTTCGTCCATACTTCTCCGTCACCTGTCATCTCATCATTTACTTGCGTTCGTTTCATATCTTCTCTCCGGTTTTTCTCTCCTCGTACCTCCCTCCACATTCATTTTCGGAATTCAATATGTTTTGAGATTCGTGGCCATTTCGCAAATCTTATCGTTACTTACCGTTTTGGTGTAAGGTGTTTAAATAAACTAATAAAAAGAAATATTTCCTGCTTCATTCCATCTAGAACCAGAGAGTTAAATCACATTTTTACTACGCAAAAGCAAAGTGGCGCCATAAAAGACACAACAAAGCCAACTTGAAACACTTAAGATTCCCAATGAGCAGCATGACCCAATTTCAATGGCGGTGTCGAACAATGTGCTCACGAAGACACATTAACAGTAACAGCCCGCGCGACCTATTAACATGATTATTGGGAATAAACTACAGTTCCATTGAAAATTGTATTACTGGACACAATCCTCCTTCTGTGGTTTTAGTATCGTGCACTTGAACTAGTTTTATACTATGTATTTATAATTATAATGTCGAATGTCGTGTATAGTAATTTTCCTTAAATAGCGTTTTAATGATTTAGCTAGTAAGTATCGCAAATGTAAATTATAATTAAACATAAACATGTCGCAAGAGAACCTATTTATTCACAGGAATTTTAAAAAGCACATGCTTTTAAAAATTAGCGAGCGTACAGTACAGTCGCCAACAGATATATCGGAGCAGCCAAGGTGCTCATAAATATCTGAACACGCCTCTATTGTCAAGGCGTTAGAGTGCGTGTTCAGATATCTTTGAGCACCTCGGCCGCTCCAATATATATGATGGCGACTGTACATCCGTTTTGATTTTGATATCGTTTTAGTACAAATTTAGGGGCATACGATCAAAAGGTCTACTTGTCGGGAGCGTTACGCGTATGGCAGCTACCTCTGTACGGATATGATGGTTGTTTTTGTCTACGTGACAGCGTGATAAAACGGTGTCCGTCACTTTCTATCCCACTGTATTAAAGGTGACAGTTATTTTATCACGTGGATATAAAGATGGATAAAGCCATCCATAATACACAGGCGCACACAGGCGAAAAATCAATAAAAGTCGGACAAAACCTAAACATTCAGGATTATTATAGAAATCGTATTAATGCAGGTTTGCCAACTAATAAAAACAAAATTACAATTATATTATGACATTTTATTAAATTTTGATCATAATATCTTCTTCTAAAAGCGAAGCTTCTTGGGAAGCGACTTTTTACCACCCAATTTTCTTAGTCCTGTTATATAAGGATCGGAAGACACTAAAAGTCTTTTGAAAGTGTCTTCCATAGCCATTTGCCTAAAAAAAAATGTCGCTTAGTCACATTTTTGATTAAACTAGTCATCGATTAAAATGAAAATTTTGTTAAAATGTCGCGTAAGGTCGCATAAAATAATGGTTGTATGTTAAAACCCAAGTTCTGTAGTTTCTAAAATTGATAATATCAAAACCGGATCTATCAGGAAGTTGTACTTTTCTCCTTGGTGAAGTTGAACAATGTGCAAAAAATACAAGACATTACACTTATTTTTTTTTATAATAAACAAGCAAGCATAGCTATCAAAAGTAACTATTAGTAATTAGGTTATTACCTCCTGGAAGGGTATCCATCATTAAATCACAACTTTCTGAAAGCAAACGATAAATAAGTAAGCACATAAGTAACACTTCGCAGAGCACTAAAATATTCGCCTTTGAACAAGTCGAACTTTGGAATGAGAACGTGTCGCGTAGATGACTCTAACATGAAAATGATTATGCGAGTAGTGTGCACTGTTTATTGGACTACCCGCTAAGATTGGTTTTTGCCTGTTGGGGCTACTTAGAAGTTTTTTGGTTTTGTCCGACTTTTATTGATTTTTCGCCTGTGTGAGGCGGAATAACTTGCAGAAATCTGCATTATATCAAATGTTATCAAGCTTCATAGCTTTATCAGAAGTGTTAAAAAATAGCGTCACATACCCGATCCCTTTTTTGAATACCCCAATAGACAGTTTTCTTATACCTAAGCCTACAACAATGTTATACCTACTTAACTCAACCATTTACTTGGATTAGCAACGGTGACCTACCTTTCTGAAGAACTAGAACTAGATCATTAAGTATCCCTTGATTAATGATATCTAATCTTATCTACTTCAAGTCGGTTATATTGGAATGCAGTGTACGTACACTACTGGAACTATTGGATACAATATACAATGCCCACTGGTTATTACAAACTATAAACACATCCATCAAAGTTTAACAAAGGCGTTTAATAAATTATTGTCGTATCAGGGTATTCGAAACATTTTACTACCATTGCAAGTTTACGTAATGTTATGGTGAAAATTGATTTCCTCAACAATTTTCAAGGCTTTTGCATTTTTCTTTTGTTTAGTATTCTTGATTTCTTATCGCAGTAGTGACGTTGGTTCGTAAAAGCGTAAAAGCAAAAAGAATAGATAGTAAAGAGGGGTCCTGTCAAAGTAAATTTTGTAGTCACGGTACATTTACTGCCATCTTTCTGTCTTTTTTCTTAGACTTTATTTATCTTATACGGAGTTATATATATCTCTGGTAAAAGTAATGGATGCCGGAAAGATTTGATATGGCTATTCGCTGAATAACCATAATAAATAGTTAGTAACGATGGCGGTCGGTTTTGTATGTACTTATAACTCCTATAAGTATTTACATAGAATGGGGCTGTAATTATTAAATTAAATACAATGTTAGAAGACTGCATGATCTGGGAATCAACTTCAATTTATGAATAAATTTTATTATGAATAAATAATATACTATGAATAAATTTTCGAATTTACTTTAAATAGGTAAGTACACTTTGTCAATATGATTTACAGTACACATCTGAAGTAACCTAATAAGAAGATAGATAATAATACATTGAAGTTTCGTAGCAACAAAGATATCGGTCGTAAAATCAATTTTGATTACAAACATTAATTTAAACGACAGCCTATTGTTCGTAATCTGGTTATGTTCGTATATTAAGTTGCTTTCAATGGTGTAATAAGCGAGAAATCTAATACTGCTCTTAAGTGTGCTATAAATTGTTATGGAGAGCGCGTGTAATGCCGGGCATGTTGGAGCCTACTGCATTAGGGGATATTCAGTGCGGCAGGGCAGTTTAACTAGATAGTTAATAGGTATGGACATGGACTTATTTTACAAATGTTTCAAGGCCAAGAATAAGAATATATTTTTGAAGTGAAAACTTCTTTAGCGGGGCTGTGCTCTTTTTGTGATGGGGAAGACGTAAGACGCAAGACGCTTAGTAAGACGGACCCGTGACCTGATCGAAAAACTGTTAAGTACAACGTCATTGACTTTTCACTTCTGCTGGCACTCCCGGAGTACAATCTTTTTTTTATTACGTATATTTTTTAATACTTTATTTTAATACTAAAAAAAACGTAAACACTCGTATAATTAACACCTCCTGTTTTTCTGGCAGCAGTTAACCTGTAAAACGACAGTTTCAGTTTCTATACAGCTGTCTGCCAATTCTCACGGCGACACATTCGGCTCGATTCAAAACTTTAAGATACGTCAAATGTAACGTCTAAAACTAGATACGATATGGATTAGATTATATCAGTATCAAAAGTAATATTTTTGTGTGAAAAAATATTTTAGCAAAGTTGAAAGCTCAGGACACACATCAAACAATCTTCTATGTCATGCACAGTTACTATATTCACTTCACATGGTATGGTACTATTGTACTATGGTCACATAACGACAGTACTGTAAATTCGGATATGAAGATTAATATTCTTTTTATTTTATTTAGGACGAAACTTTATTCTATTTATTTAATTTAGGACGAAACAGGTATGACTTACAGCTATAGGTGGGATAAATGTAAAAGAGGGCTAGTCTATGGTCACCTATAGCTTTTTATAAGTAAGGAACAAGGACCATGTATTTTTCTAACAAATTAGCTGGACCTTCGAGAATTTGCGATGATAATTCGCATAAGCATATAAATAAATAAATAAATATTATAGGACAATTTTACATACACAGATCAACCTAGTCCCACAGTAAGCTCAATAAGGCTTGTGTTGTGGGTACTAGACGACGATATATATAATATACACATATATAATACTTATATACATAGAAAACATCCATAACTCAGGAACAAATATTTGTGATGTACACACAGAAATAAAAGCCCTTTACCAGGATTCGAACCCGGGACCTCCTGCTTCGTAGGCAGGGAAATTTACAATGCGGCTCAATGTGTATTAGTATGAAGAGACTAATCCGCATTATATTTAACATTAATTTAATTCTTCTCTTCTTCTTTCTCCTGGCTTTTGTCCCAGTTTATTTGGGGTCATCCCTCCTAGTAATCTTGCGCCACAGCTCACGGTTGTGGGTTGTCTTGTCTGTTGCGTTCAGCAGTGTCATCTCGTTTTTTGACTGTTTGGAGCCAGGGCTATAACCGGGAAAATCGAAATTCGCAATTTGCGGGCATTTTTCTCTGTCACTCTAATTACGCCTTCATTGGAGTAAAAGAGAAAGATCCCCGCAATTTGCGAATTTCGGTTTTCGCGGTAGCCGCTCAGGTTGTTGGTGGTCGCCGGGTCCTCTCTTCTTCTCTTCAACACACATTAACACACATAATAACATTAATTTAATTATGAGATGATAAATGCTATTTATGTTATTATTTATTTTGCTAAAGCTTGGGCAGCCGAGACGCAAAATATTGATTATTATCTTCTTGGACGGCCCCAATGCAATTAACGTGCCTCGAGGTCGCGCCGCATTGTAAATATCCGCTAGTTTATTGTTAGCATTTTGGGGTTCCTTGGTAATGATATTATATAACTATAGATAGGTTATAATCATACATAAGCACCCAGATTAAATAATAGTACTACCGCACAGAAAGGAATCTTCCTACAAAACCGAAGTTTGACAGCGGTTCGGGGTCGAATCAAGCCCTCCCTTTCATCCCTTCCCCTTTCCCTCCCTTTCATCCCTTTCTAACATATGGCACTAACCCTTTCAGCTATTTAGGGTTGTCAAAATTCAAGAGATTATCTTATCTGTGATCGTGCACGCAAAAGGAAGTCAAGTGGTGCCAACTTTAAAAATTGCTCGGAGCAATGCTGAGCCGAGCGGAGCCGAGTTTGGCCGAAGTCAGGAGTTTCGCACCCCTGATATAAGGAGCACAATAAATACAATCTTATTTATTTCTATTACCTACGAAGAAATCTGTTATTTTTGATTAATTTATTACGCATCCTTTGTCATGTTGTATAAGTGGAATATGTTTATTAAGTAGTTCTAGTCTCGTCTCATCGGAATCTAGACAAGTACTTTAACAGTCGCTACCAGCTGTAGCTAATTAGAAAAATGCTTAATAAAATATACAAGAACATACTTAGTTAATATAATGTATTCGTCTGTATATTAGAATAGAAGGTTTATTCTTTTTTTTGCGACATCATTACATATAATTTCAATAGAATATGATCATAAAACTACTAACTAATCTAGCTCACTAATACTAAAACTATAATAAACCACGAATTAAATATAAAAATAGAAGGTGATATTATATTAGAAGGATAGAATCCCGTGGTTGTTGATTTGTAAAGTGGTTAGGTATTTATAGCGACTTCCAAAATATATAATATATAAATATATAAACCAATTATTTTAATTGATAAAGGAGTATTTGTTGTAATAATTATTCAGATTCACTGCCACGTCACCTCAACTCTTGCAGTTGGTGTTGAATCCCAGACTGAATCAATAAACTTTACGCTCAATACAATACAAATAAATACCAAATGTAAGCGCGAGTCATCGAATCGCAGCTGATAAAACAACGACGGAACCTCATGCAATCAAATCACACACTTGACCATTTTTAGGGTTCCGTACCCAAAGGGTAAAAACGCTGTCCATCCGTCTGTCACCAGGCTGTATCTCATGAACCGTGATAGCTAGACAGTTGAAATTTTCACAGATGATTTATTTATGTTGCCGCTACAACAACTAATACTAAAAACAGAATAAAATAACTATTTAAATGGGGCTACCATACAACAAACGTGATTTTTTGCCGTTTTTTGGGTAATGGTACGGAACCCTTCGTGCGCAAGTCCGACTCGCACTTGGCCGGTTTTTTTACGTCAAGCGTGGGCAAGAGTAACTTAATATTGATCGTCTTGGACCATCAACGAATCAACGTGTCAACATAATGAATCGGGTTTCCGCAATTTGTGTTATCAGTACTGACATTTGAGGCATTTGGGTGTGGGTCGAATAGATTGGGCGGACCACTATTTAGGTCTGGACGTGACGGCTAATATTGGTGTTTTTTGTTGACCATTGAATTGGCTTATTTATAGTTTCACTGCCTATAATTGAGCGTTTCTTTTATTTTTCGCCATTTTTATATATTGTGACCGCGGATCGCGAGCCCTTTTCATGATTATAGGAGAAATATGGCCTAAAATTTCCATACATTTTTCATACTTTCCTATTTGTTACCGCCATACAAAGTATATGGGGAAATGGTAACACAATAGGAAAAAACCCTGGGACATTTTTTATCCCAATAGGATCGAAAGATCTCGTGATTCTGAGAAGAAATAACACAAAAGTGGCAAAAAGATCACAATATTTAAACATGGCAAACAATATAAGAAACGCTCAACTATAGTACTACCACTTGTAATATAAGGTATTCTTGTTAAGAATTTTTTGCTTAAATTTATCGTAATAACAAAACATCTGGTTTTATCTTGAGTATAGGAATACTCAAAGAAGAAGTAGGTATAGTGGCGTTCAAAAGTACATGGATAGATGTCGACCGTAATGATTTAATATTACGATTGAAACATCTCCATGTACTTTTGAACGCCAGTGTACTTCTCGCTTTACCAACGCGTTGTAACTTGAATTAATAACTGTCAATATTTGAGGTTCGTCTACATCAATGGTAAATAAGTTACGCCTGCCTAATAGTAAGTGGTCACCGTATGGCATGAACAACAAATAGATATTAGGTGCTTCTGTCAACAGTAATATTTTATTCAAACGTTTTTATGTGTTGCTGTTGATTGGATGCTGTATACAGTCAGCAGCAGAAGTTGCTAAGCGGGCAATGTGTTCAAAATAACCTTGACGCGCTCTTATTCTCTTAACAATAAAGTCGCGTCAAGATCATTTCGAACACCTCGCCCGCTTAGCAACTATTGCTGCGGAATGTACTCTGACTACTGCTTAGTTCGTTTTTTTAGCGTTAGAAATAAGGTAAACAATATTGATGTGTCTTTTAATTGAAAAATACATTTTAAATAAGTTACGGCAAATAGGTATGTAACAATTATGAATCTAATATGATCATTTATATTCTTCTGCTTTCATAAGTAGGTACCTAATAGTTACTGATTGATGAACGAACTATAGACGAGCACAAGGTTATACTGCCGTATTCGAACTTCAAGATATTCACAAGAGACGACACGTACTAGATCCATTCTAGATACGTTTTAGTTTAGATATCAACTAGTTCTCTTTTGCAGCGCAATTCGGGCAACCAATGTCACTTTTACGAGAGTAAATATCTATTAGATGTGAATTGGATCTCTAAGTCATATCCTGTGGAAATCGTTCAAGAGTATCTCTCCAGAATCGCGCAAATGCCAAATTTGACATGTTAGATCTTAAACATATCGTTATCATATCTTGGTGTTGTCTAAAAGATATCTAATAGATGTCTATTTCAAAATCCGAATCGGGCCCTACTGTCTTTACTTAGACTGGCTGACCAGCTACTGAATCTGTTTATACTATTTTTATTAAACGTTTCATAAAATACATGATTGCCATTGCATCGAAACTGTTAATGCTTGGACAAACATTGCAACTCGAATCAATAAAGCGATAGCCGTGGGAATATTTATTTACATTACATCAACCCGAAATATCGCACGGTATCTCACGTTTTTATGTGCGAGTGTTTGTTTTCATATTCAGGATTACGAAATAGGAAAATCATTTCCGAACCTCCTAAAATGCTATAGTTAACATATTTATTTGTTGTGTTTATTTGTGTATTTAACTTATCATTTTTAACGCATGACGAAAAATTTTAATCTTAGGCAAGCTGGGAGATTTAGCATTCAAACGTATGTAATGTTATTAATATGGTAATTAATTATTAATTTTTGTTTCTAGTAAGTAAATATTTTCGTACTTATATGTACATATATTCCAATTTTCACAAAATAAACTAGTATTCTTAGCTGACCGACCAGTTTTGTTAACCATTCTTAAGTTATAAAAAAAGAAACGTATATGATTCTCTATGAAGCTATCATACTCTCTAAAATAAAATACCTACTACTAGTACTACTTAGGTAGGTATGTATATAAATATTTATAATACTATAGGTAGCTGTCATTCTACACTGGAAACTGGTTTTTAAGTCCCATTAATACTGCCCGGACCGACATTCAAAATTTAAAATAAATATATTTACGTCTCGTTCGTACCAGTATAAAAATGAGGAGAAGACCTCCTGTAGCGGTGCAAGCTATTATACCCATCTCTAGCCAAATGTTTAGCTAAAAGCGAACCATCACTACACCTCGTAAAACAAAGTCCCTAGCCGCGTCTGTCTGTTTGTGTGTAATGTAATTGTATGTTCGCAATAAATTCAAAAACTACTGAACAGATTTTCTTGCGGTTTTCACTTATCAATAGAGTTATTCTTGAGGAAGGTTTAGGTGTATAATATAGTTATTAAGGTTTTGTAAGCCGTCCGAAGCTAGTTATTAATATGACCACATGACCCGTGACTAATCTTAGTATCAGAGAATTCAGAGACCACCTACACTAGTTTAGCTGAACCGTGGGGTGCGGCAAGCGTTGTGAATGTGATGCGCCCGCGCAGGAACTGGTTCCACGCCCACAAAACTCCAAAACCCGCTGGCATTTGCAAAAGTTTAAAAGTCGGAAATATGTAGGTATATAATGATATATAAGATGATTGTCGAGTTGAATGAAGTTGTTTTTGTGGCCTGCGAGATGTAGTTTCTTTAATCCTAAATACACATATACTATAAACATACATATGTCTAATTACGTTATACATCATACTGTCTCACACTTGACTATAACCTCTACAAGTTAGTTCCAATTGTAATAAATGTAGCTATCACAATCCATGAGATACAGCCAGACAGACAGCCGAGTCGTAGTAATAGGGTCCCGTTTTTACCCTTTGGCTGCCTTTGGGTACGGAACCCTAATAACTAAAAAAAATCCTAGAAACAATCACGTGTACTAAATGAGGAATTATGATGGAAATGTACTTATACTACCTATACCTATAATTACTCATAAACATTATGATACATGTGAGAATTTTAAACATAGTGCTTACACAAAATGATCTCATGTTGACCACATTGTCGATTTGATATAAATAATGCTCCGCGCTCATAATTCTAGGAAGCATATATTTAAATACTGCGTTACTGCGTAAAATGAAAATAATGGAATATGAAAGAAAATATGCATCTTCGTGGAAACTATTGTCTCGATTTTTACAAACATTTTAAATGCCAAAACCTTGTCTTTCAATATGTCACTTATAATTATAAGTACAAGTCGCAGCACTTTTTCGGATAAATTATCACCCTTTTAGGAGTCTTAGGTGTTGAATATAAAAAATCCTCTCAGTGCAATTTTAGGCTCGTGGGTCATTCCTCAACAATCTCATTGCCCTGGTTATACCTATTCGCAAATTCCCAGGAGATTCCGCTAAGCAGTTTTGGTTGTAGATGGAGCTTGGCACGGGTCACACAGTCACCAAAAATTTGATGCTAATAAAGAGGTGTCTCCTGTGAATTTGTGAATATGTATGGCTAGGGGAATGAGATTTTTCACGAATGACCCTTTTATCTTCAAATGTTTAGGGTTTTAGGATAGACATACAATACACGATTTCTAAGTATCAAAAGCAACGGCAATACTTTCATATACAGAAGATTAACACACCCTTCCTCTCCATAAGTAAAAATCATATAGATAGAGGAATCATCTAAATGATAATTCTTAAACAGTCAGAAATTATATTCTATGTAAAATATTAAATGGCAGCAAAATTCCATAGGTACTAATAGTACATTACTACAGAGGCCGGGACAAAAGGGGTTGCCGGCCGAAGACATATAGACGGCCGAGCGAAGCGAGGCCGGATAGGTCTGAGCGCGGGCAACCCCATTTCCCGCCGAGGTATGTATAGTGCTTTTCTCAAACATGCAATGAAATAAATAAAATAAAAAATCCACGAAACCCAAGTTTTATTTCTAGAAAAAACTACACCCAAAATATAACCAACACGTACCTATATCATTATCACGCGTATGTTTTACACGAGTCGTGTAGTTTTACTACCCGTATATTTTCATGTATCTTTGATTTTTTCGCCTTGTATCCGTCTGACTGTCGTTTTCGTCACATAAGTTTACATAGTCTTTCATATTGATAATCACGTTTCACATACATCGTTGCTTAAGTTGCTTTATGCATGGAGTAAATAAGTATAATTTCCACAGTGTTGACGAATTTGTAGTTACATTCATTTAAAATATGCCACAAAACTGTTTCTAATAAACTGTAAGCCATTTTTCTTAGTTTATCAAATAATAAAATTGCCATAAGCAACCATATACATACTTCGTCTTTGACTTGGCGGCAGAGCAGCAAGTTATTTAAAATCAATTCTGCTTACGCTGCCAATTCCAACACCTACGATTACAATAAATTTCATTATTTCGTCGGAACTCATATTAAAATAAAATAAGTGTTCCGTGAACAAAGTTTTGTACGGAACACTAAAAATCAACAACGCACTATAAATGCAATAAAACAGAATGAAAATTTTTCAACTTTACCTCCATAAATAAAAAAATAACTACGCGTGTTTGAGTAGACGTTTTTACCGCTAACGTTTAGATGAAATATTTTAAATGTTTTTATTTGTGTAGTTAAATTTATAATTTAAAATTATAAAATTTAGTTAATAATGTATTATTTATTAAGTTCATGTTGATTTTATACAAATAAAACTGCTAATTATAGCAAACATTGTTTTTTTTTTTTATAGGGGTAGTGGCAGTGTCATTACGAACCATAAAGCCAATACTGCCTCTAGTTTTTTTTTATGGATGAATGCCACGATGCTGTGTCACAAATATCTGTGAAATGAAAATTAAAAAAGAGGACTTTGCCGGCCTAGGCCTGCAAGATTTGTATGAAATTCCATTAAATACCTTTTGTCCTAGCCGCACCTGAAACGTCATACTTCGCAGCCTATTATAAGGAACATAACATCAATATTTCATTGCATGTTTGAGAAAAACTTATTTATGTATTATAAAAGCCACATTTTGTAGCTTATGTAAAGTTATGATGATGGGATGTTAAATTAGATAGACTGAATAAACAATAATCATAAATGTACCTTAAGTGTTTGTACTGTGTGAACTATAAATAAAGTTTAGTGCTATTTATTTTATTGCTTAGGTATATTAAGAGTGCAACTTCAACAAAAAGGTTAAATAAATTTATTTCTTTATTTTTTTAAAACATTAAGTATGTACCTACTTAAATCTTTTATATCAATGTCAAAGAAGACGGTACCCCTTAAATGTCGTAATTTTAATAGATGTTTAAGTTTACTTTTAAATTATTTAAAAACATAAATTACTTAGCTTTATGATTTACTTATAGATTTTATCTTAGTAAAATTATATACGTAACAACAACAGATAAATTTTAACGCTTCTACAAAATTATCCATCGAAACCAATGAAATGATATTTTTAAGAAGTTTGTGTTTTATTACGTCGTGCCCATGCTTTAAAATATTGTTTTTATTTTTCGCATTTTTCTTGTGACATGGATAGTTCAGGCCACTTTTTCTAGACCATTTATTATCTTTTATCTAGATGATTACCATTTGCGTATGTTAGTAGCAGTAGCAGCACTGACTATGCCCAGCAATTTGCCTTATCTTGTGCAATCTGGCTTTACTTGACAAATGGGCATGTACTTCTGTAATTAGTCAGTGCTTTGTGTGACTCCAGGTATTATCATTTTATTGGTTTCCTGTCGTAAACGGTTCGAGGTCAAAGCATACAGTGTGAATACTGTGATCAATAGGATGCATAGGTATTCGATGTGTGGGTGCAGTTCTTTTTAATATATGTCTACTCAGATTACTACTGAGCAGCTCTTAAGCCGACCACTGACCGCCGGACGATATCGGCCTGTCAGTTAGAACAAAAATTTGACAGCTCCGAACAACTGACCGGCCGATATCGTCCGGCGGACTGTTAGTTAGTGGTCGGCTTTATAAAATTACTTAAAAATAGCCAGGCTAGACATATTTATAAGGACACCTGCAATAATCCGGGCAATAAACAAACAACAAAAAAAATACGAGTGCGATCTTAGTTGTTAATCGTACATACATTGTTTGAAATTCTAAAAACATTGCATGATTTAATCTCCAAGCAATAAAAGTTATGTTCGACTAATCTAATTATTTATTTTACACACGTGTGTGGCAATGGCTACTTGAACATAAAATGTAAATAAACAAATAAAACATGATATTTTACTAAAAAATACTATTCAAGCATACACATTAACATTCTAATCGGCCACATTAATCGTGACTACACATATAGAAGTGCATAAATAGTAATAACTAAAGACATAAAATCGGTGAAGGCTGTTTTAAACTTATCTAGTATCTTTAATGTAAAATAGTAAACACATCTACGTTATAATGTAGATACCTATCAACCGACATAATGAGACAAACTACAACTTAAAATGTAAGGTATATTTATTCTCCTTTGGTCGCCTTTGCTTTTGTTGTAGTTTTTGTTCGTCTTTAGGTATATTGTGGTAAAGGTCCGACAACAAACTTGAAACTCAATAGAACAATTTTGCAATGTTGTGTTCTCAGATTGTCGGATCGTCACCTATTTATTACCTTACCTGAAGGAGATTCCTATATTGCCGAAGAAACAAATAGGTACAAAGATAAATCCTATAAGTATAAGATATTTTTCTTATAAAAACTGTAAGAAGATTATCGGTACCTATGCTACATATAGCAAAGTAATGTGTTATCCACAATAGTGTAGATTTATTTATGTCATATTTACTCCAAAACTGACGACCGGTCTGGCCTAGTGGTAAGTGACCCTCCTGCGAAGACGATGGTCCTGGGTTCGAATCCCAGTAAGGGCATTTATTTGTGTGATGAACACTAACATATATTTGTTCCTGAGTCATAAGTGTTTTCTATGTAAGTATATAAGTATGTATTAATCTACATAAGTATGTATAATGTCGCCTAGCACCCATAGTACAAATTTTGCTTAGTTTGGGGCTAGGTTGATCTGTGTAAGATGTCCCCAATATTTATTATTTTATTTATAAAACTAGTTTATTAATAAATATATATATCTACTGGTTAATATAGTTAGGCCGGACACATTAAGGAACGTGTCTAGATAGTGTCGATATTATTATTCGAGCGAGCGTATAAACGCTTATAAAAACGTCGGACGTCTGCTACCAATCACATTTCCTAATCTCCGGATACAACACGACGCACGAATTATAAATGGGTGGACTTGGCCTATTAGTTTATGTGAGACGAGAATAATATTAATGAAACTAAAATTTAAACAACAATTATTTTTAACATGCGGTTGTTTCAAGAGAGTATACATTGAAAATCTTTTAAAAACCTTTTTTACGCGGTTAGACACTTTGGTTTTAAGTAGGTAAGTACCTAGTTTCAAGTCCCAGAAAATGATATAAGTAGGTAAGTAAAATACCAAGTTACGAGCATTATTAATAGTATCTGGATACAAAAAAATGTAGTTTTAATCTAGTGTCCTAACCTAATAAAGTGTCATGAAACGCTTCGTCAAAAATTGCACGTAAACACACCTGACCAAAACCACGACTTGATATGAAGTCGTTGCTTGTGGTGAAATGGAGTGATTTTACATCAAGTCAATGGCGGTTTACGAGGTTTAAATTAAGTATTTATAAGCGTTGTTGTAAAAGCAGAAATAAAAACATCAAGAAATGTAGGTACTTAACGCTACATAAATCAAATTAACTATTATATGAAAGTAACATAATATTAGACACAATCGAATAATATGTACATCCTTATCTTTGTAATAACACCTGTGTAACTTAAAATAAGACGAACAAGTACCCGGTACTGCCAATATTATTCTAAGACAACAATATCGTGGGTGTTAAGACCGACACTTGAATTGCAAATATATTTTTTTCGAAGTCAGACGAGAAAATCGAAGGAACAATACGTTGCCAAACTTCCTTTGTCCCGTATATGAGAATACCTATAATATACGAGGAGGCGCCGAATTATAGAGCATTATAATAATGTAGATATGACACATTGTATTAACTTTAATGGGAAAAGAGATTCCGAATAGTGCAAATCTCAAATATCAATCTTTTTTAATAACGAACCTCATAGAGTCCATCTACTTTAAAGCTTGTACATTGCAACCGTAAAATAATGAAACATCAAGATTTTCGTAAAATAACTACGAAGATTATCTTATTACAAACATACACAATTAGGAAAATTTCGTTTCTAAAGAGCTGTAGTAAAATTATTATATTTGCTCCTTTAAAAAGTGTAACGCTCCTAGTGAATAAGTTCCAAGACCATTAAAGGTATCTACAATGACAAGAAATTCAATTTATAAGTAATTAGGTTTTTTATTTTATAGGTAAGTTTCTTTTATTTTAGTATTAATTTTAATTTGTTTGTAGTTTTAGTTTAATTTAAGAACACGGTTTATGTAATACCAAAAACTGACAGAATAATTGTAGAATCTAATAGCTATTACAAAAAATATATTCTCATTTTTAGCCATCTTAATAATAAATTCATAAGTTAGATAACTAAATTCGTCGTTTGTTCTATACCTGCTGCTCCTTTATCTTGTATTAAAACTTAAGATTAAAAATCACGAGTCTTAATAAACTGTTAAGTGTCTGTCTTTTAAGTTAAAGTGAAAACTTAACTCGTCTCTCTACAACGCATTGCTCTATGGCCGGCTTATAGCGAACACACCCACCGGCGAACCCACGAGCCAAATTACGGCCGTCGGCCGCGACTGCCGCGAGTTTTTGTCCGCCGCAGTGTCAAGGACGCCTCTGTTGCCACGTTCCGAATACTCGGTTATATTTAACGTCGGTTAGAGAAAGAAGCGATGATTTTTTTGTACATCTGCTTTGAATGGCTTCAGTTGGGCATTTGTTTTTTGCTGCGGTCACGTTTGAGTGGCGAATTTTGGCTAAATTACTTGGCTTCAAATCTCAACAGCGTCAAATACAAGTATAAAGGCCGAACAAAGGGAGAGGAATCTAATTGCCTTAAGGCAATCTGTATGTACTCGTACGGTCAGCCAAGAAAGTGCTTTGCCACTTTTCGACTCTATCATCTGATTGATAGAGTCGAAAAGTGGAGACCACTTTCTTGGCTGACCGTACATGGCTAGATATATGTACAGATTTCCCGCCTGACTGAGCCTGTCAGATGTTTTAGGCGGAGAAATCTGTCAATTTAAGCTAAACATTGAGCCATAGATCGAAATAAAAACAGACTTAACGTATTACTCGTAATTGCAAGCATTAGTATACTGAAATTGATGTTACGTTGAGATGTGGTGTTGTATTGTATACGAATAAAAAGTGATCAAGGCCTCCAGTGCTCATGCCCAGTGCTGGGCTAGAGCATTCGCGAGAGAAGCGAATTAAGCCTTAGGGCCCGATTCGGATTATGAAATAGACATCTATTAGACATCTTTTAGACATCACCAAGATACGATAACGATATGTTTAAGATCTAACCTGTCAAATTGGGCATTTGCGCGATTCTGGAGATACTCTTGAACGATTTCCACAGGATATGACTTAGAGATCTAATTCACATCTTATAGATATCTTACTCTATCTAACGTAAAAGTGACATTGGTTGCCTGAATTGCGCTGCAAAAGAGAACTAGTTGATATCTAAACTATAACGTATCTAGAATGGATCTAGTGCGTGTCGTCTCTTGTGAATATCTTGAAGTTCGAATATAGCAGTTATGGTCTCTATAGTGGTTATCCACTGGGTCACCAGATCATCATCACTCTTTTACCAAGGTTTTTTACCAAGTTGTGTATGCATGTTAAAAATAATATTACATTTGTATTGGCACTAGCTCTAGTTTTGAGCAGTATTTCAGTATTCCGGATATTGCAAGTCTATCAGTGACTATCCTCTAAAAAGTGTAATGGCATCATGTTTATGTTGTGTTCGGCCAAATTGCTGTTACGACTTGGCTCTGTTTCTGGTTACGTTTTACGTTCTGCCTCAATATTTCAGTGTAATGTCACAACTTTTTGAATTGAAAGTAGTAAGAGCTGGTTTTATATTTACCAGCACTTTTTACCTTTACCCGCCCAGAGGCCTGTAAAAAGGTCTCCCAATTGCATTCTAATTAGAAATTTAATTTTCAAAAATTAAAATTGCATTCGTCTTGGCAAGTTTTGTTGGTTTGGCGGCTGCAGGGCTGAATATATTAAATTAACATTCTTGAAAGTCTTTGCTCAGTATCCATACAAAATGGGATTAGTAAAAAAAACACCAAAAGGTAATGTAAAACCGAAACATAAAAAATAGCATCTCCACTTCTTGTATTCTATTATTTTTATATTTGTAGTGTTCGAATTGGCTACAAATATAATGACCACCAAAAAATACTTTGGTACCCTTAATAAAAAAATCATGCTTACCAAAAAAAATTACTGAACACCAAAAAAATAAGGCCTGAAATTACAAATGTACCACCATTTTAATTACGACTGCACTTCAAATTGTATTCGAATACCAAATATATTGAATGATTACCAAAAATCATTAATGATCACCAAATCTTGAAGACCAAATAAATGCGATATTTTCACCTAAATAAACCACTGTGATACCAAAAAATTTATACATATTACCAAATAAAGTAAAATGATGCCAAAATTACTAGCCCCTCCCGCTCAACCCCCGTACCCCGCACCGCATAACTTAGGTAGGCATACTGAAATGCTACTAGAAAAGTATGTTAGGTTAGGTTTGTACTGCTATCAGTTAAGTGGGCTAGGTTAACACTGCGACCCTTACAGAAACGAATTGCTACTAGAAAAGTGGGTTAGGTTAGGTTTGAACTGCGACCCTTACAGAAAAGAAATGCTACTAGAAAAGTGGGTTAGGTTAGGTTTGAACTGCGAACCTTACAGAAACGAAATGTTACTAGAAAAGTGGGTTAGGTTAGGTTTGAACTGTGACCCATACAGAAACGAAATTCTACTAGAAAAGTGGGTTAGGTTAGGTTTGAACTGCGACCCTTCCAGATAAGAAATGCTACTAGAAAAGTGGGTTAGGTTAGGTTTGAACTGCGAACCTTACAGAAACGAAATGTTACTAGAAAAGTGGGTTAGGTTAGGTTTGAACTGCAACCCATACAGAAACGAATGCTACTAGAAAATTTTGCTTTGCTTTAATAGGATAGCAAGATTTAAAAATTTGGTTATAATTTTACATTAAAATGGAGTTCTAATTTTGGTGGTCATTTACTATTTTTGGGTTTACAATGATTATTTTGGTGTCATTTTATTTAATAGGATAGCACGATGTAAAAATTTGGTTATCAATTGACATTAAATTGGGGTTTGAAATTTGGTAATTATTTACAATTTTTGGGTTAATAATGATTAATTTGGTGTCATTTCCTTTAATAGGATAGTAAAATGTAATAAAATTGGTAATCATTTCACATTAAAATGGTGTTATAATTTTGGTGATCATTCATTATTTTAGGGTGGTAAAGTAGATTTTTTTGGTATTAAATTTTATTAAATCTGGTGATCAGTTAAATAGCAGCCGTTCCAATTAAGTTATATCGTTAAAATTTAAAAACGTAATTAATCTATGTAAACTGCTTTTAAGATAATTCCAAATTCGGAACGGCTTCTTAATTACGCTTCTAATTCCAAAATCGATCGATTCTCGTTGATTGAATGTTTACGACCATAAATAAATCCAGGTGGTCGTTTGATTGGGTAGATCTTCTCGATTCGATTCGATATTATTTGCATTCCAACTCGATTAGGCGTAACGAATCGGTAAACGTAGCCTTTAGACGTTCATAGCCTTTACATACTAACTTTCATTGTGATTTATAAGGACGTTTGGTATTTTTTATTGTAATTAAACAATCAGAAAAAAAAAAACAATAAAACAAACAGTTATAGGGCTCATTTAGACGATGCGAGAACTCGCATGCGAGTTTCATTACATTGCGGGTTTCGATAGGTCGGTTGAATTAGACGTAACCAGCAATTCGCAATGTAACCAAAATCGCATGCGAGTTGGCGCGCCGTCTAAATCAGCCCTTAATCAGAAAACTCTACACTAAAAATTGTCTAAGAAGAAAAAAATAGTAGGTAGTCTAAGTAAGTATTTAAAAGTGTCATCGTCCGTTGAAGCTGCTTTAACTACGACGCAACTTTCATCAGACTTGCAAACTTTTTGAAGCCATAGAAACTGTGATGACGATAGATGGTAAACCAATGTTACTCCTAAATTAACGTCAGTAACGCATCATGTCCCTGCATAAAAATACGCTAGAGGCCGATTCGGACTTACTCGAATTAAGAGATAATATAACCTCGCTCAATTTTTTGCTCATATTACAGGCCACACCCGGTATAAATTTAATGTTAGTGTGCAATTCCTGAGGACCTGTCGCAAACACCGAAGTTAGCAAATTGCGGGCATCTTTGTCTGTCACTAATTACGCCTTAATTGGAGTAAAAGAGAATGATGCCGCAAGTTGCGAATTTCGGTCTTCGCGGTAGACCCTCCACTGGTCAAGTTTCGGTATTCGTGCGTGATACGTTTTGTCTCCTACAGTTTTTTTCTGCGTAAACAAAGTGTGGGTGATCTCTAAGTTACTTAATCGAAGATTTGAGTAGTTTTGACGGATGCATTATATTTTATGGAATTCTCACATCAACATCGTGTGTTGTTTGACAGTTATTAATGGTCAGGTGTTATTTACCTTCAAACGCGTCAAAGCGTATATTATAATATAATCAGCACTATTGTAACTAAACAATAGGCCCTTGTTTTGGTTTCCATTTTATTTCGCTTAATCGTATTGTCGGAGCTTATGTGTTTTGTTTTGGCTGTAAAACGGTTTTTGTTATGCTAATCTTATTGTAATATGATTCGACACGAGTTTAAGGAGAATTTAATGAGGTGGCTTGAAGTGTGAATCTATGAGTTTTCCTTGAAAATTTATGAGTGTGCATTTTCAATAGATTCTTCAAAGTACCTATGTACATAAAAAAAAACAGAAATTAAAGAGATACATATTTACATACCGAGGGGACATACCGAGGGAATACTTCACTCATTCTGCTCTACCGCGACCTACTATAAAGTGGAGTATATGTGAACAACCGCAATAATTAAAACCGGACAAGTGCGAGTCGGACTCGCCAACCGAGGGTTCCGTACTTTTTAGTACCTACTTGTTGTTATAGCGGCAACAGCAATAGGTACATCATCTGTTCAACTATATAGCTATCACGGTTCATGATATACAGCCCGGTGACGGACAGACAGACGGACGGACAGACAGACAGACAGACATAATAGTCTTAGTAATAGGGTCCCGTTTTTACCCTTCGGGTACGGAACTCTTAAAACGACGAAAGAGCTTGCATATGGTCTTCGTCATATTTACCTTACTTACATTTTCATAAAATTCATGCCCTTAAAAAATCCCTCGCAATGTGTCACTTTACCTACACCTAGAATCTGTATCAAGTTTTATACTAAGATACTAAACTTTTACACCGACATTATTTTATATCATTTACCTATACACATGCAAAGGAAAATTGAAAGCTAGCTTTCATTATCTTCCTTTCCACGGTGTTGTGAGCCGTCAACAATATTTACATTTTAATTTCGTTGTGCTCATCTGTACGTGTCGGTGTTGACTCGGTGACCCAGTTCGAACCCCGCCCTAGCCCGTCTGATTAATGGGACTCCATTTAATTGCATTATTCCCGTACATACTTAGTGTTAAAGTTCTTGTAAATTAAATTTTGGATAGAATTATGATAACATTCCATTTCTAACCGCAGCTGCACTACCGGTACTGAACGCGTCGCGGTCATTGTCAATTTCCATAGTAAAATGAACAGTAGTGCAGCTGTCGTTGGAAATGGACTGTCACCTTTAATATCATCATAGCGTAGCACAATGACATTAAAATTTAAACTTGAAATGTAATCGCTTTTGATACCTACATATCAAAGCAAAATAATAATGTTTAAGCCCCTCTAAGATGTGATCTTAGCAATAAGCAATCAAATTGCTTGCAAAAAATGAAATATGTAATCGAATAATGAAATACTTAAAGTTTCCTACGAGGCTACACGTGTATGGATGAATCAAAGCACTATAAACTGAAGTACTATTTTTTTAATATTCATAACTCAAACGTCAATTCAATTGACTCAATTGTCATGATTCATTTACTTATTTAAATTAAACTAGAGATTACCTATTACTGTCTGATCATGCGAAATGGAAATTCCAGCTGAAATTAATGTACAAATACTGTAGGTAGGTAAAACGTAGGATTTAACTGAAGAGGTAAACCGCACACATACCAAAGCGATAAATCCTATAGCACAAACATTGTTTATGTTCTATCATTCAAATACATAGTAATGGTTCATTTCAATAATTCTCTAGCTGTAGTCAATGGCACGATGACCAACTACGGTTATTAGAATTGAATAACTCAATCCTGTTGTTTCATTGAAAAGCGAATTGTAAAAATAGATGTTTATGTTTTACAAGTTTCTATTTTATTTGTAACTAATTTAATATTGTCTATGACAAATTGCGTTTCTATTTTACCTTTGTAGATAGGTCAGGAAACTCGGAATAGCTGTGTTGCGATATGTGAGTGTGTTGCGATAGAACTTTAAGGGCATCCCATGCCCCGATGACCTTCGATCTGAATCCTCTAGTTTTCTAATGTTTACAGAAATGGAGATAAAAGATTGAAGAACCGATAGCCGTTTGTCTTATAATTCTATCTGTAGTGCAATAAGTAAGAGGTACGATTCAAAACCAGTCAAAAATGATAGCCCCTTAACTTTTAAACTAGGTACTTACTTTGACGAGTAGTGTAAAGGGATACACGTGCTAACTATTACTAATTAAATACTACCGTGGATCATAGGTACTTACGTACACACCTACGCAAGGTCATAAGACTAAATCACCATTTTATTATATGTTACTTTATTGAACAAAATAAAAATAACTCAAAGCACCTGTCAATATTTTAATATCTTACATACACATTAAAATAACCTGTCAAGCGACTCCAAGTGGATGTTACAAAAACCATTTCCATTTTTACTAATTGCCAACAAAGTTGGCAAGTATACTCGACTAAGCACTTACCGCTCGACCTCGCTAAAGGAAGCTCATAACCTCGTTCCGAGCTTTCTGTCCTTGGCACTTTAATGCGCTTTTAAAATACTCGGTGTTAAAGTTCCGTACCACATGGGTGCTTGGAAGTTTATCTACGTCTAACCTGCGTAGGTACTCACTTATTTTAACCTTTGATTGTCGCAATTAGCCGTCACAGCTCTAGTCGACAATTATTACAGGAGATTTTCGACTCAATAACTTTTAATAGCTTTGAAAATCAATTTCGGATAGACCCAAACATTGACGTTTAACTTCTTTTCTGTGTATGTTAATGATCCTGACCGAGATTTTAGATTATTAGTCATCTTTTTGATTTTTTTTTTCGATTTTTCTGCTCTAGGTATACCTATAGCACAACCAAGGTTTAGACCTAAGGCCCCCCCCACATCTGGCGTCTTTCGAGCGTCGGCGTCTACAATTCTATGGCCGACGTCGACGCAACGTCGACGCAGCGTCGACGCAACTGCGCAGCGACGTCATTTTCCATAGCGCTGGACCGACGCCGACAGACGCCGACGCTCGAAAGACGCCAGATGTGGGGGGGCCCTAACATGTCCTGGAACCAAGTTAAAAACAGTTTGTTTTTACTGTAGCAACCCAGTTGTTAAGTAGCTACATCGTTATTTAGTTCACCACTTACACAGTGCTTAGTCACAACACCTTAGGTGCACGATTCTCGAATCCTACGCAGACCGGGCGCATAATTTTTCATTTCCCATAATCGGTCGCGGACGTCCTACTAACATATTTGCATCGTATCGGTGCCTACGCGATTAACTCCGAAAGTTTGAACACCTATGGACATGATAATTATACCTACGCTTGTATAAAAAAATGTACGTACCAACGTAAATAGGGGATTTAGGTAAGAGTGATTAAGTAGGTGATTGAAGAGGCGTTGTTAATATTAATCTACGGTCTATTACAATATTAGCATTACAACTTACAAGATTAATTCAGTTACCTAATGAATCGACGTAAGTGCCTAACTACCGTACTATGTTGTATATTTTAATTTATGCTAATGTGTGCATTAATCCAAATGACATTTCATTGAAGAAAACGTAATAACGATAGTTACATAGTTAATTGTTTATTTTTATATTTTTCATAGAATAATAAATGCTTTGTTAATAAATAAACAATAATGCTTCTCTGCTATACATACGCTACGTATTTCATAAAACTTAAGTTTTTGTGTTGTGTTGCCTTAAAAGAAAAAAAAGTGGTAGATATGGTAGGTCTTATTGCGAAAAAAAAAAACAAATTCCTACGCCCACGCTCCGTGACGATTTAAGTAAGTATGTGTAACAGATGGACAAATTAAACCTTCCCTAAATCGTTGAAAAATGTACCTTGATTTCAAATAAATGGTGGGCATGATAAGTGGCAATTTGTTAAAGCATTCTAAATACCGTGGGAGCACGATAGCTACTCTAACAATTGACTGTAGTTCAATTGTTTTATTTTTAAGTAATTTGGAAGTTATCTGCCTATGGCGTGTTAATTATGCCATTAGTTAACACCAACTGACGTTTCGTGCGCAGTTCATTGGAATTATATTTGTTGTCATGGATTCTATAGACTTGTTGTAGGTGTAAGTATGTTATTAAAAGCTAATTTGTGATGCGATTATATTAATCTCCCGATTAGAGGATAAAGCTTACAGTCACTAGGGCTGATTGCGACTTAAGAAAAAAAATGTGAACGTGATATGGGTACAATATTGTATTCATGTGGCATACTTTCTGATAAGTGATGATGATGATGATGATGATGATTTTACGGCCGAACAATAAGGTCTATAGTTTTTTTAATATTTTCCAATTGATCCGGGTCAATGTCATCTGTACATAGAACAAATTGTAACATGCCAAATTGACTTGAGAAAATGATCAAATATGTATCATTACCAAAATATATGGTTACTTTCAAACAATAACAATAACATTACCGAGGGAGCCTATAAATGACGCATTCTTACAAAACTTTCCCCTTTTTCCTTTGTCTCTTTGTTACCGACGCACGAAAGTTAACCTGAGAGGGTGAGGGGCGAAAACGCGTAGAAAACCTGAAAGCCACAGACTAAACAGACACCGTATTATTAAGAGCCCTTCAACGTGCACACTAGCGCCACTGCTAAATAATCGTGATTATTTGAATTTAACGACAGGTATTTAAAAATGGGGGCTGCTACGGACTGTATTGTGTATTTAAGTACCTTTTGAATACATCAAACTAGTTTTTATGTTGCTGGATTCGTCGATCTAGGAACTCAAAACAAAAACGGCCGTGTTTACTTTGGATGCATAGATTGACAAATCCAGCAACATAAAAACTAGTTTGATGTATTCAAAAGGTACTTAAATACACAATACAGTCCGTAGCGGCCCCCGTTTTTAAATACCTGTCGTTAATTTTAAATAATCACGATTATTTACTTAGCAGTGGCGCTAGTGTGCACGTTGATGGGCTCTTAAAAGTTATCGTAGAGCGCGAGTTCATCATATATATACATATAATCAATTTTTTTTTACTCGTAAGTGCTACTCTGTGAGCAGCTACTACTAAGTTTAAGATTTTTTATTGTATGTAAGAATCAGGTTACATTGCAGGTGGAATATATACAATTGCATTTTTAGTTACACCGGAACTTTAATTTTTCAGGCGTAACTACATACATTTACAATATACATATTTAGTTACATATTAGGAACACTCATAAAGTCATGATAAACATAAATAATCATTTATGCAGTAATAACATTTTTCTATTAGCCACATTTTTATATGCTTTGAAAAGCTCTAGATCCATGTCTTTAAAACGATCGGGTAATTTGTTGCATTGTACCTACAACATTTTATACTGTGGCATGTTGATCTCTAGAAATATTTTTGTAAATATTTTCAATTTACATGAATGCAACTTAAATAGGTACCTACATAAGTGGTCGCGCTCCTTCAATGAGTGTACGGGGAGGGCTTTTTTTGTTGACCACCAGTTTTCCATGCCCCACCCTGGTAGTAGATTTTGATCAAAGCAGATTTGACGTTTTTCTCACAGTAATGCGTTGTCTATTTGATGGTAAATTTCTCCTCGTCCAACAATGTAGCGGTTTTATGATCAGTAAGCCGCTTTACGGCGTCGCAACTATGTTTGTATTCAATCCAGAGAGTGTATTTTCTATATTCACTCACATTATTTACGTAGAAGATGAATGTGAAGCCGAGTTTATGAGTTAGAAGGTACAATGTACCTATATCCTAATTTATTAAAATATGTATCAGATTTCTACTATGTTGCACCTTTTCAATTGTTCATACGATTTAAAGACCTCGAGCGAAAAGTTAAACTGTATACTTACCTAAGCAAAGATACCGTGACCTTTAAAAACTATGACATTATTTTGTTTGAAGCTGTCAAACTGTCCATGTATCTACTTAACAGAATTATTTGAATTTTATACAAACATGTAGGCAGGTAAATATGTTTCGATGTGATTTTATGTACATTATTTCGGTGTGTTTTCCTGGTTTGTTTATTTTATGCATCGCACGATTCTCTAAATATACTTAGAAATTCGTATAACAATGTAAACGACTAGCTAGACTATAAAACAAAGTAGCACGGTGGAATATCGAACGAAAAAAGCACTGAGGAATATAAAATGGACATCAAAATTTACAAAATGAAAATGCTGTTTACGGCAACTTATTAGTAGTAAAATTAATGTCCGAGCTTTCCCCGTTGTCCGAACTTTATGGACGTTTGCCCACGTTACATGATTGCTCAGTTGTGTTTCATTTACTCACCAAACAACTAGTCGCTACTCGATGATGTATGAGATTTAATATTGCGTAAAATGTTTGCGAACGTCCTAGAGGCAACGAGTTTTTGCAACCGAAAGTTTTACAAGGTTTCATATAAAAGTTCAATTCAATTTCGTTGAACACATTTGATCGAGCAGCCTGCGTATTATGGATGGCTTTATTCATCTTTATCCACGTGATAAAACAACTGTCACTTTTTAACACCGCGCGGGATAGAAAGTGACGGACAACGTTTTATCACGCTGTCACGTAGACAAGAACGACCATCATATCCGTACAGGAGCTTTTATTTGCAACAAATTTATTATGTTTAATCTAAATAAGTAATTATATTTTATACATTGCTAGGTTGGACTATATGACTCAATATAAAAGCAAATGAGTATTGAGTCGAGTCACTTGTACTAATACCATATGTTCACGTTCATTATTATGTTGCTTTAAAGCAAATAATTACTGCCACATTACACCGAGTCAAATAGATCTCAAGTTAATTTGTATGGATTATTTTAACTTTTGCATTGTATTTAAAGTACAAATAGATGATAGATATTTTTTTATTAGGCTGTTTCATTTTACACATCTATTACCCAAGCGTAGTAATTATTATAGGGATTTAGATAATAGCTAGAGTAGGTAGGTACCTATCTAAATCCCTATAATGTAATAACAATAACTTATAAGGAAAATATCAATAGGTGTACACATATATGTAGGTACATTTGGAACAAAATGATACAAGGAAAATTCGACGGTGTCTACGTTAATTAAAATAATGATTTGCACTCTCGTATGTTGACGGTTTTCGTCCACAAAAAACATAGATTTTAAATGCATCCAATTTTACCTAAAGCATATATTTCTGTGACACATTATCCTCCGTCGCGAGCAGAATAAGCAAACTCGCCGCAACTAGGTTACAGTTCTTTATTGTGTTTACGTGTCTTTGATATGAGATATACAGATATGCAGCAGGTCAAGGCGCCAGACAGCTTTCAACGCACCTATATATGGAAACATTAGCTCCCGTTTTCGCTAAGGACTTTTCGGTCACGACTTTAGACCTAATTTCCACATAATGGCTAGACTCCTTAATCTATGCGTGTCCTCGCATCCGGATTACAGCCTCGTGACAATGAGCGACGCGGAAGAGCCGAGCGCGTCGTAAAAACGCGCTTAATTTCAATTTTATGGCGCACATTCAATTGTGGCCTGTAAAAAAGCGTTTTATTGGAGTCGCATCCTGGCCCCGAGGCCGCGATGCCCAGATAGCCCTAATTAAAACCAGACGCGTACTCTTGCGAAAGAACTTGCGAAACGAACTCTGTCCTCTGTTTTACCGAATTGTTAACATTTGATTTTTATGGCCAGAACAGTGGCCATGTATTTCATTACAACCAACTACGGAATTACTGTAATTTTAAAGGTTCATTCAGTTATTGACTATTTACTTAAGTTACTTTATTTTATTTTACCTCAAATATTTGTAACAACTACGCCCAGATTTAAAAAAAGATTTGACTAATCAAAACCTGCTAATTAATTTATCTTCCTCAACATTTTCCGCTTGTCAACTAGTTGGACGGGTGATTAACGCAAATTTTTCTTTCATTTCAGATATACCCGCGGCGTGCAAAGAAGACTAAGTGCCATTCAACCAGTTTACCACACAGTGATATTTAGCCTTAAACTAGCGTTAGTGTCAGTGATATTAAAGTGTTAATCTAGTTTTACGAACGTTACCAAAAAATCAGCGAAACTGGCTCCTTACAAGGATATAATGAATCAGTCGAGCATGAGCGCAGTGCCGACGATAAAGTGTGAAGAGGTGGCGTCCCCGGTAGGTGGCGCTGCTGGGGCGGATGACCCAGGCGGCTCGTACAATCTGAGTGTGAACCTCAGTGCGTCCGTCATAGGCCTCCTGACTGCGGAGTCTGCGAACACAACGTTGCGGACTCCGGAGATTGTGAACGATCTCATCACCATGACGAATCCTCTGGACCAGTACAACTACAGTGAGAAGACGTCAGGATTCAAGGTAATACTTAATAAGTTTTAGGGCTGATTTAGACGAAACGCGAAATTGCATGCGATTTTAGTTGCATTGCGGACTGTTGGTTTACATCCAATTCAACCGACCGATCAAAACCCGCAATGTAATGAAACTCGCATGCGAGTTCTCGCATCGTCTAAATGAGCCCTTAACTTAACATACGATTCTCAGACTCGTAGGTTTTTAACACAAAGTTGGTAAATAAAGCAAATTAATTCAATACAAGTCCCGTTTTTAAGTTAAGTAAGTAGAGATCGCAATAATTATTCAATTAGACCGTATCGACAACCAACAATTACATTAATTAATTACTGATTAGGTAATACGTTTTGCCGAAAACTGTCATTATTATATTTAGTGTAGGTACCTGCTCATTACACCTTCATATAGGTACTTAATATTATAACACAATTTGCCCATAATACTGGAGTCAGTTATGTAACGCTGCCATACATGACCCAAAAATTTTTTATTAAGCTATGAGCTTCATCACATCTGATATTTGAGTAATTCTAAGCATTTCTAGCCTGAAGTGGGGGGGAGGGTGGGGTACAAAGACGGCCGCCATCCGTCATCTTTAAAAAAAATCTACTCTGATCCTGGTGGGTACTAGGGCAAGTTTGGTATCATTTTCGTATAAACCAAAGACGTAGAATTCATTGCTGATATTTGTTTTTTCAATTTCATAGTAATTTTACAAGAAAAACGTAAAAAGGTGAAAAATTTGGTTGGAGATTTTTGCTACGCGGAGCCGAAACTACAAAAGATAGAAAGTTGAAATTTGCACACTAGATTACATTTATAAAGTGTACAAGAGATAAGAAGCGATTTTGAGAAATTCAACCCCTAAGGGGGTTAAAAAGGGGATGAAAGTTTGTATGGGGTTCAAGTTTTATTTTAAGCTAGGAATTTGAAACTTCGTAAAACGATATATTATTAAAATACAAGAAAACTAATTTCAGCGTTTTTGAAAATTCATCCCCTAAGGTGGTGAAAAAGGAGTTGTAAGTTTGTATGGATATCAAAAAAATTTTCGAACGCGGGACTTGAATCTTTGTATTTGGGGATATTATTAAAAGACAGGAAAAGTAATTTCAGCGTTTTGTAAAATTCATCCCCTAACAGGGTTAAAAAGGGGTTGAAAGTTTGAATCCATTACAAATCCGAGTAGACACACATTTCTTATTGGCTCCCAGGCTTGAAATGCTTAGAATTACTCAAGGAACATATGTGATGAAGCTCATAGCTTAATAAAATTTTTTTGGGTCAACTTTATAACTGCTTCCGCTATAAATATAAAACAAAATGTATATGTGCCATATGGCATGATCTTTTATAATTTGATATGGTTTAATATTTTGCGACTTTCATACAGATAATATTATTATATAATCTGGCAACGAAACCAACAGAACCGTGACTCAGCACAGCACCCATTCTCTATTATTAGCCCTTACATTGTGTTGAGCCATCAAAATGCAAAGAGGTCCCTTAGTGCCTAGGCTATCTAACGCATGCAGATGGACTGTTTAAATGCAAAATAAGTGTTACAAGTATCTTGAAACTCTGCCAAGTAACAATCACATAACGTGGCCCAAGCGTCATGGAGAAAAAGGTCCTAAATGACGGCAGTTTCCTAGGAAAATAGATCATATTTTATAAAACGTGGACTGTCACGTGACAGAAATCACCACCCCTTTATAAACATTGGATAAAGATGCCAACACGCTATGAGTTCATGCACCTTTTTGCTGCATTCCGTAGTTTAATTTCACAACGTCGCATCTCTATCGCAGTTGCATCAACATACGTCATTTCTGCAGCTGAGTGCAGCAACATACTTTAAGCAGACTCAATGGCGCCTCCGTATCAGTTTATCTATATTTAGTTATCGTATAAATACACATTATTTGTACAGATTATCTCATACATGGAAGTGTTGTGAATGAGTATAATTATGTATGGGACGGGATGGCGCATTCAGAGCGTGAAAGGACAAAGGGGACATATTATTTAAAATGTCATTTTGGGTGCATTTGGACTTGACGCGCTTTATCCGATGATGTTTATTATGATAATAAAAGAAGGGTTCATTTTTTAAACGCTGGACGCAACCAAATTTTTCTAAAATGATCTTTGCCGTTGAAATTTTGTGATTAAAAAATTTAGAAAAATTCTCGTTTCAAAATTTGCTTAACCATCTTCCTATGTAAATAAATAAATACTTACTAACATAAATACGGCGACCTGGGGCAAATTTTTTATCTATAGTTTTGTAAGTTTTATTATGTTTGTTTATTCCTTTCTTTGTTTTTATCAATAAATTAACTCATTTATAAAAAAGAAACATAAATATTATAATTATTAAATATCTACTTACATAAATATTGAATTTAAGTTGTTGTACTCTTTATGAAACGGATTTGAGTTCAATATGATATTCTAAAATGTCTTATAATAGAACATGATGTTAAAAACCTGTCACGTAAACTGACCAACTGGTTATTCTATGCATATCGATATTCGGGAACCCAAGCAAATTATCCTCGTCGTGTTTGGTCACGGTGCTACACCGGAAGTCGTTCCATTAGCCTGTAGCTCTACTATGAGTTCCGTGAATGACAGTCGATAGTGAGAAAGTTAAGGAAAATGTATGGAGTAATTGTACAGTGCCTCTACCGGTCACGTAAAGAACTAAAAATTTCAATTTGTACCATGAGTTACAAACGTTTTTACGCGAGTTTTCCATACTTGCCTAACTTCACACCTAAAACGCTCTCTTTCTAATTATATAATGAAAACTGAGCCAGAATTATTCTGCGTAAATACTTTACGCGAGTAAACGTGACAGATGTTATGGAAAAATACGTGCGTTTCCAACGTGACATTTCTGTCAACCTGTAAACACAACAAATACGCAGATTTTTCACGAATATTAATGCAATTTTCAACGTAATATGTATAAATTTATAACAGTATGTGAACTTCAAGCAAAACTTTAAGGGATAAATCAATTAATAGTTCGATAAAAGGCTGATTTAGTACAAAGGTAATGAGTTATACTTGACATCATATTTTCCTATTTCTACTGCTACATTTGCGAAAATCACATTGCTTACGAGCAGTTTTTGGTTTTAGGCAAGAAGCTGATTGAAAACAACATTTCCATGAAAACCCGGATTGCATCATGTATGCATGCGTATGCATGTAGTAAGTTACATATGTATTAAGAATTAAGGCTCAATACAAGGAGCGGTACATAGACATGTTGCTGTTTTTGTTGCTGGGTGCACATAACACATAGTAAGAACATACCGCAAGACCTATTATAATATTTACACAAGAATTGCTACGTATTTTATTAAGCACTATTATCTTAAATAAAATAAAACATACAGATGTTCTGTGAGTTTATTTATTTTTCTTTAAGTACTAAGTAAGTATTATTTTATTTTCCGTTGTTTAAATTATTGTTTTTGGTACCTAGGTTATCGTTTTTCATGTAAACTTGGTAACAGGAAATATAAAACTTTCTTCAAAAACTTTTGCTGGTGGTTCAGAATCTGAAAATTTAAATAAGATTTAAACACATTTATTGCCAAAAACCCGCTGCGTGGATTCATTTTGTATTGGAAATGGGGCGCTTGGCACTGAAATATACTCGAGATCATATAGTTACTATAAAATTAAGATCGCTATTAAGGTCATACGTAGGTCTGTGCGGAAAGAGAAGAGTCGTAGGTATAATGTATGGGCTCCCCTAAATTTCACGACTCTTCTCTCACACTCTATTAGATAATGTTACTTAGCAGTAGGAGACGGCCGCTGTCATGATGCGGACTGAAGCGGACCATTATAATACATACTTACCTATTTTAATATTTTAAGATTTCTCCTCATGTGTGTACTATTTTCGTCATAGGTAATAAATATGTAGCCAAAAGTAGCCTGTATAATCGCGCCGTATACTTTGCTTCCTATTTTTTAACACGCAAAGTCATAATTTTAACTCGATTATTAATGATGTTTACGTAATTATCATATTTTGCAATTTTTGTCTTAAATACAATATATTTTAATTTATACATTGTTTACTAACATTGATGTGTTTATTATTTTCGTAACTATGGCTACGTCAAATCTTTAAAAAATAGAATGAAGGTTGAGTCAGTAACATAGTGACAAAATTGGTCTTAGAGCATTTAATAACTGGAGTGGCCATTGAGTGCTTACTGTTAGGATTTAGGATTAGGGTTCCAAGCAGGAAAGAAAAGCTTGTTTTAACACCATATAGGTAATGTTTATTAATCTCAAGCAAGACTACATTGGCGTCTCATACGAGAAGAAAGAACACCTACATTTGTTTTTTCACGCCACTGTTCGGAAATGTGGCAATAGATGGTCTAAAACCAAGCTGGAAAGTAGGCAATAGCTGTAGCACCTGAACTACCACTACTACAATGTTTCATTGTTATCATCATCTGTCATTGGTGACAGTTCGCTACAGCAATGAGTATAATTTAAAACATAAAAAACAATAAAAGGTCTTTTTTTGCGCAACTTTTTCCTTCAAAAATAAAATTAGGTTATTTATAGAACCAATTTCTTGTTTAAAAAAAAAGAAATGTCAAAACCATTCACTTCATTTTTTTTTACAATTATCCATTCAGTTCACGCTTAAGGCGTTTTTTACTTTTATAGCTGTTTGTGTTTTTTTTTAGCAAAAACGCTTCTAATTTTAGAGTCGGTTTGAAGCAAATAACAGAAAAACGCCTCTTAAAAGTGGTAAAAAAAGTAAAAAAGGCGGGATCTGAAAATACTTACTGAATTGGATAGTGTAAATTGTGTTTGACTAAAAAATATAAGAAACGCGCTCGCTATAAAAATGAGTTCTTCTAGTGAAGAAAATGATATTCTTACGCTGACGCCTACTGAAATTCAAGAGACAGTACAGGCAGTGGCTAGTAATTTGCTACTAGAGAAATCGCGGGCTAGTACTTATAGTTATGCAAATGTTTTCTTATTTCCTCGCAGTAGTCGTGAAAAGCACTATGTAATGCCTCGGCCGGAAACGCTAAAGATGGACTCGTATTATTCGAGGGCCTCCACTAACGTGTCGGCCCTCGAACTCACTCGTCCATCTTTTGGCGGTTTTCCGTCCTCTCCTACAATGTACTATATATTGACAACCGAATAAATCAAATATCATAGTCGTAGTAGTCTCGAAGGTATACTCTTTATTTTTTTGTTGACATTATTACTTCCCCTCTCCCGAAAAACTTGCACAATTGTGCAAACTTTTGTTTAGACTGACATGGCTATTTGTACGTTACGTACAAATCATGTAGAAATAGCAATACATTTGACGTCCCCTCCCCCGCAAAAATCGGCAGACTGTTTTGTAAAGAAAATGACAGCGATGACATCTCCCTTCTAAATGCTCTTAGTGGATGGTAGAGGTAAGGAATACTCCATGTAATTAATAATGAAAAAGTGTCCGTCAAAAACCTTAAGAAGGAAGTATACTACGTAATCGTCCATACAAAAAGAGAAAACGTTTTTCCACTTGTAAATACGAGTATCTTCCATTCTCCATGATTTTTAGTACGGTATTGATACAATGAAAAACTAGGTTTATGTGTTTTCTTTTTTTCGCTACTCTGGAGAGATTTAGAAAAATTATAATAGCTGACAGCGTGCCCAGTTTTTGCAAATATTCTCCCATTAAGGAGTTTTCTCATAAAGTCATAAAGGATTCTCCTTA